>NC_133430.1:28781332-29381332 GCF_011762505.2 Arvicanthis niloticus | reverse complement strand
ATGGCTGACAGTCTGTAGTCCAGCTAACCCAAAAAATGGATGCCTATGAATGGAAGTCCCAAGAATCCAGTAGTTGTTCAGTCCACGAGGCTGGATGTCTCCGCTGGTCTTTCTTTAGCATGCTGGCATCCTGAAGAAGTAGGCTCTAATGTCAATGAAGGAATGGGCTGGCTGGTAAGCACCAAAGCAGAGAGAGAGAGAGAGAGAGAGAGAGAGAGAGAGAGAGATTCCTTCTTCCATGTCCTTTATATAGGCTGCCAGCAGAAGCTGTAGCTCAGATTAAAGGTAGATTTCCCCACCCCAAAGATCTGGATTAGAAGAGGATCTTCCCACTTCAAATGATTTAATTAAGGGGAAAAAAAAATCCCTCACAGGTGTGCTCAGCCACTTGGGTTTTAGTTAATTCCAAATGCAGTCAGGTTGACAACCAAGAAGAGCCATCACAGGAACCCTGTACTAGCAGCTTGGGTGGCCTTGGTACTCTGCTTCCTTGTGCAAAGACTGCTGGACTCCATGTGTCTCCATACCCATTCCTAGTTAGTGGCCACCCCAAGGCACTGCTCCTTCTCTTTTGGGACCCCAGAGGGCACAGGAAACTCTTGCTGTTTTCCCAGAGGGCACAGTGGGCATCCCCAACTGTGCCTAGAACTGACTTCCACGGGGTGGGGGTGGGGGTGGGGGCGGGGCTCAGCATGGTCTTGGTCTCCATTGCTCCTCCCTCACTCCCTCACCACAGGCCTCAGGAAGTAATGGGGGAAGAGGAGTGTCAGCTTCTCTATGCTGGGCAGCATCTGACCAGTAGAGAGCAGTCTTTCAGATGTCTTCACTCCTCTAATTTTGTTAATTCATTAAACATGCACAAGTCAGAATGCACTTTTTTTTTTTTTTTTTTTGGTTTTTCGAGACAGGGTTTCTCTGTGTAGTCCTGGCTGTCCTGGAACTCACTCTGTAGACCAGGCTGGCCTCGAACTCAGAAATCCGCCTGCCTCTGCCTCCCGAGTGCTGGGATTAAAGGCATGCGCCACCACCGCCCGGCTAGGCTACGTATTTTCATTACTAGAAAGATTAAAGTCCACTGTCACACTTTCACAGAAACAACCTCACTATTTTATTATATATAATATATTATACACACACACATACACACACAGACATTTTTTTCAAGGACATGGCCTCACTATGTAGCCCAAGCTGGTCTTCAGCTTGTGATCCTCCTGCTTCAGTCCCCTAAATGCTAAGATCACAAATTTTCACCTGAATTAGGCCTAGCTTACTTTTGTATTTTAATTAATAATTTTTATCAATATGTTTATTGGTACTGTAATGAACTACTGAAGGCCAGATAACTTTAAAGGGGGAAAAAAAAGAGGCCTCTTAAGTTAGACATTCTGGTGATTCAAAGGCTTGGTGCTGGCATCAGCTCAGTTCTGGTGTGGCCCCCTGTGTGCATGATGTCACACACATAGGCAAGGTCATGTCTTAAGGCAGGAAGCCAGACCACAAGGCAGGAGTCTGGTGCAAGTTTGCCTTCTTTTTTTTTTTTTTTTTAAATAGTTCTGGAGTCCAGATCAGAGCCCTGTGCAGCCACCGAGCCCCTCCAGCCCCAGAGACAAGCTTTTATAATTGATCCTTGCAAGAAATAATTGATGGGTCCCCCTGAGAGTTACCTTCTGGAAGCAATGCTCCCCAGATTTCTCTTAACAGCTCTCCCACTTCTTAGCATGGTGGAGACCAGGCGTCTAGCACAGGAACCTTCAGGAGGACAAACCACATCCTAACCACAGCTCTTGTCTGAACAGCTGTTCTCCTGGCAGGAAGTGCAGACTAGATATAGGTCTGTAGGTTTGGCAGATTCACAGGCAGGAGCATTGTGGGACATTTTTCATTCCTTTGCATGGGAATGAGAGGATGAGAGTTGGGATGAAGAGGTCCTCTCAACTGACTGAATCCTCAGATGTAGAGAAAGGAACCCCCAGAGGACTTTGAAGCTGACTTTCTAGATTTTCTCCATTGCTGGCATGTAATCTTGGGTTCGTTTCCTAACAAACTTGAAATACCCTGACAAAGGCAACTTGAGGGAAGAAAGAGTTAATTGGATTCCCAATTTCAGGTCACAGCCGGGAAGTCAAGGCAGCAGGAACTTGAAGCAGTTAGTCATATCACTTCCACAGTAAGATCAGGATGCAGTGAATGGATGCTGCATTCTAATACTCGGCTTGTTTTATCCAGTCTTATACAGTCCAGGATCCCCTGCCCAGGGAACGATGCCACCTAAAGTGGGCACCTCTCCCCGCCTAGTCAATGTAACCAAGACAATCTCCTTCAGACATGCTCACGTCTGGACTCAATCTAGACATTTCTCTCATTGGGACTCCATTCCCAGGGGGGTCTAGATTGTACCAAACTGACCATTAAACCTGAGCATCACAAAATATCAGTGGGTATGTATAGGGAAAGAGAAAGTGTGATAGGAAAATGGAGTGTTGGTAAAACAACAAGACTTCACATTGCAGGTGTCTCTGTGGCATCAGCGAGAGCAGAAGATTCAGGTCACGGTGCTATTGCACATCTGTGTGTAGCTTTTAATATGTGAGTGCCTGAGCCTGCAGGTCAGTGACGAGGTCACTGTGCAAGCTGTGTGTACTCATGTTCATCTTGACCACCACCCCACCCCACCCCAAGGCTCCTATCAGAGGGGATGTCTATGGGGATCACACCGTCAACATCAAGGAAGGCGGGAAAGTGGGGCCTTGTATTACATCTAGTACCCATGGGAATAGTGCCATAGATGACAGCTGGACCTTTCACTGAGCAGAGATAGCTCAGCCAGAGTCCCTGTGCGCAGCCTCCTGTGCAGTCTACTCTACTCAGAGAAACAAAGGCCAGCGAGGTTCTCTGTCTCCCTCATAATGGGTGCTTGCAATCTGCCAGGCAAAGGGGCATTCAGAAAAAAGAGAAGGAATTCCCACTGGGGGGCTCAGGAAAAGTGTGGCTTTTGAACTGGGATTTGAAGGATAGAAAAATCTCCAAAGAAGTCATTGTGGAGGCTGCTTCAGAAGGAGAGGACAGTGTGAGCAAGGTTGGGGGCAGAGGTTAGTAGAGAGTGACAAGAAGTGGGCAATCTTCTGCACTACCTAAGATCAGGGCTCCATGGTAAAGTCAGGAGGTAGGAAACAGTGCCAAAGGACCCAAGGGGATTGTGCCTGGGATGGAGACTTCTGGGACTGATCCACAGGCAGAATGTGAGGGGAACAGCAACGGACAAAGTCCACAGTCAAGGAGGCTATTCTAGTGGCCGAGGCAAAAGGTGGCCATGACCTGGATTAGGAAAGTGGTCAGGGACACAGAAGAGAATCACCTGGTAACAGTCAGTAGACCGTGGCCTGGTTTAATTTTATTATTTATTTATTTGAAGTAAGGTCTTTCTACATAGCCCTGGCTGTTCTGGAACTCACTATGTAGACCTCACCAAGTTGGCCTTGAACTCTCAGAGATCCTCCTGCCTCTGTTCTGGCTCCCAAAGTGCTGGGATTAAAGGCATGCACCACCACACCTAGCTTAAATGCCAAGTGTAAATGTATTTACCTATTTGACATAGGGTCTCTCTCCATATCCCTAGATGTTCTGGTACTCACTCTGTAGATCAAGTTGGCCGCAAACTCACAGATCCTGACTTTGCCTCCCAAGTGCTAGGATCAATGGTGTGCACCACCACACCCAGCTTAAAATGCCAAGGGTTTCTTTCTTTCTTTCTTTCTTTCTTTTTTTTTTTTGTAACTCATTTATTGTATGTGTATTGTTTCACCTACATATATATCTGTGCACCACATGTGTGAGTTAAGACAGTTGCGAGCTGCCATGTGGGTGCTGGGAATCAAACCCAGGTCCTCTTGGAAAAGCAGCCAGTGCTCTTAACCTAACAGCCATCTCTCCAGCCCCCACGGCCTGCTTCTAAAGGAAGAGTTGGAGGTCTTGTTTCTGGGGAGAATAGTAAAAGCAGAGAATGGGAGAGGGGAAAGAAGGTCACGTGGCCCAGGCAAGCATATGAAGTGACCAGTCAGCTGTTGGAACAACATTAAAGCTTAGGAAAGCTGTCAGAAGAGAAGTTGTAGCCTTGACAGATGGGGGCTTAGAGATTGAAGTTGAGTGACAGAAACAGCTGGGTTACCTAAGGGACAGGATCAGCAAAGGCCCAGCGAGGCCTCACTGAGAGAGAGGAAGGGGAAGGGGACTCTTGTAAGGTATGAGATCACAGGAGTCCATCTTGGCATGGCTGCCAACCATCAGAAGAGGATGTTGACCTTAGTGACCTGGGTGTGTCTTGAGGGGGCATTTCTAGGGTAAGCAGATGTTCGAGGTGTGCAAATGGAGAGCAGAGCTTACTTTCTGAGAGGCGTGTGGGAGGAGGGAAATAAGGTATTATAGAGTCCTGGGGAGGAAACAAGATGGGGGTGCTTGAGGGAGTCGCTTGGTTTATTTTTCAGTAACCTATACAGGCTTGAACCTGATCGGAGTTTAAGGGGCAAGGTGTGGGTGGGTGTAGAGAGAGGAGAATATCAGAAGAGGGGACAGTAGAGACAGCAGGTCTTCAAGACAAGTGGAAAGGAGGGAAGAAATTAAAGCAGACGGAATTAACTGCGGGAGAAAGGCATGGAAACTCTCCTGGGGAGTAATAGAAAGAATGATGGAAAGAAGACCCTGAGCTGGAGGCAGGATGGCTGCCCAGGGTTAGCCTGTTGAGTCCAGCCCTCCATGCTTTCTGCCTTTGTGGGGGGTGGGGTGAGGTCTCTGGATATTCCCCCTCCCCTCCACCACTGTATCCACAGCTCAGATATGCTCTTCTTTCACACGATCATATCTGGCTTCCCGATCCTGCAGCAACGCAGGTCCCCCTTCTCCCATGGCTTCTCATCAATTCTCAAAGACCCCATTCTTGGGATTTAATTCTCAAGTCTAGGGCAAAGGCTCACAGACAGAAAGGCAGAAGCTCTGAAGAAGTCTCTAAATTGAGATAATGAAAACCTCAAAGAGTTGCTCGAACATTTTTTTTAATCACGGTGTTTGAAAAATCTGCATCCTGCACTAGATGTTCTAGAATGTTCTTCAAACTAGAATGTTTGAAATTGAAAGGAACCCGATGAGCCTGCCTAGAAGGTAGGTGTGGAAAACACACGAATGAGGAGACCACATGGTTGTGAACATGTTTGCATGTGTGGGGGTTTGTGCCCACACCTACCCACATGAGTGTGTCTTGTGATCACGTTACCATGGGTTTTATACCCTAAGCCCCTCACCTGCTCTGAAGGCCCTGCCTATGACAATATTATCAAGTCTCCACACTCTTCATACTCATGGTGGGCACCAAACTTTATAGCAACCTTTGAGGGGACAAACCATCTTCAAACCTTAACCATCACTAAGAAAAACTTGCACAAGAAACAAAGGGAAATTATCCAAAATGATTAATTAACATCATAGCACCTGCTGTTTTTGTAGAGGACCTAGGCTCAGTTCCCAGCATCCCCCACCAAGCTCTACTTTTAGGGGACCCCACACCCTCACACTTCAATGGACACCTGCACACACACAGACTCATGTAGGCAAGCACACATTCACACAATGAATAAATCTTTATAAATCATCTTGGGTTTGATAAGAGTGTAGGAGTTTTTTCACCTTCATATTTTCCAACTTAAACATTCGTTGCTTTTATCCTGCTTTTAAAAAAATGATTCGGGGGGCTGGAGAGACGGCTCAGTGGTTAAGAGCACTGACTGCTCTTCCAGAGGTCCTGAGTTCAATTCCCAGCAACCACATGGTGGCTCACAACCATCTGTAATGAGATCCAGTGCCCTATTCTGGTGTGTCTGAAAAGAGTGACAGTGTGATCACATAAATAAATATTTTTTAAAAAAAGATTTATTTATTTTTATGTGCTATTTTGCCTCCATGTACATCTGTATGAGGGCATCAGATCCCCTGGAACAGGAGTTACAGACAATTACGAGCTGCCACATGGGTGCTGGGAATTGAACCCTGGTTCCCTGGAAGAGCCATCTCTCTAGTCCTTGCTATCTGCTTTTGAGACAGGGCCTCTTGTAGCTCAGGCTGACCTTGAACTTACTATGTAGTTTAGGATAGCCTTGAACCCCTAGTCCTCTTGCCTTTACCTCCTAATTGCTGAGATGACAAGAAAACATCTTCAGCAGCGCACTGACATCACATCCAGACAGACAGGGCAGTTATAAATCATGAATCTATGGATTCTTACCCTTATCTCTTGATAAGTGTGTTGTATCTTTGCTGGATGTCACCTGGGAGTGAAATTGCTAAGTCCTAGAGTGTGCGTGCATTCTCTTTCAGTAGCTAAGGCCAGCTGCTCTCCGTTGTGTATGGCCCTTGTATATACTCAGTTCCCATAGAGGAAAGTGCCCAACACCCTTGCCCTCACCTACATTTGATCACTGTCTACTTTCTCCTTTTGGCCAGCCTGGCAGTGGTTTCCACGTATTGCCTTCGAGGCGAGGGAACTTAGCAATACAGAGCTTTTATGAAGGGACACATTCGTGTCGTCGGTAATGCTGTGTCCATTGCCAGCAGCCCAAGCCCGAAATGTTTGCAGAAGGATTAGAGGGCTGTCTGACTGTTGAGTTCACAGGGCACTGGGTTACTTCCCGTGCCTATAGCATAGCCTCTCTCTGTTGCACCCGTGTTCTCTGACATGCTCTCCAGGCACTCTTGAGGCATTGAGAAGAAGGGCAATATCTTCCCCAAGGTTAAAATTTGGGGATAAGATGGTCTTCTTCCCAGTGTTTCCTCTGCCTACCCCCACACAAGCAGTAGTCTCCATGGTACCTGAGGAATGCTCTTGTTTGTCTCTCGCAGGGACCGGGACCTGATCAACAAGTGCGGGGATGATGCGCGCATTTACATCATGTTCCAGTATCACCTCATCATCTATGTGCTCATCCTCTGCATCCCCTCCCTGGGCATCATTTTGCCCATTAACTACATTGGAACTGTTCTGGGTAGGCAGCGCTCAGCAGGCTGTTGGCCCTGAGCCACTCGCAGCTTAGTAGGCTGGTGGATAAAGCTTGGGCCCTGTGGGTCTAGAAATCTGGCTTTTAGTTCTTTTTCTGGAAGGCAGTTGTCATGGGTCCTTAGGCAAACCCTACTTCAGTTCCCCATGCGCAGACTGGAGCCTTGTCTGATCCAAGGCCCGGGAGAGCACACGCTCACAGTTCAGCCTAGAACTGTCTATAAATGCCCCTGTACCTTTGGAGGACGGGTGGCTCACTGGAGAAGCTTCTGAGCCCCTGCTTCTCCCCACGTGTACCCTGGTGGACACAGCCCTGTACATGTAGAATTTGTCTGATAGGACTTCCGCCCACACTCGTTTGTAACAGGGCTGCATTGTGAGTGAGGGCTTGGGTCCTAAGTTAGAAAGATCCTGCCTGGTTCCACAACTTTTCCCACATCTACTTCCCATTAAAAAAAATGCCTTCTCCCAAGCTAACCACGCATTTTACCTTTAGAATCTGTTCCTTCCACTATTTTAGACATAGAGAAAGAGGTGTGCCAAGTACCTGGTGTTCTGTGGGAGCTCAGGGAACAGCAACTGTGTCTTCCTTAGGTCGGTGGGAGGGACAGAGCTGTGGGAAGGCTGGTGTCCAGCGGTTCCTTTGATGTCCATATGGAAGCCAATTTTACCTCATGCCTCAGGTCTTCCCTGTTTCTCGTCAGCCAGAGCCTGAATGAACCCATTTTGAGTATGCCCTGGACTGCAGCACTAGAGGGAGTGTTCCTGCCATGGCAGATTCTCGCCCCAAGCACTAGCATGTAGCGGTGACAGTACAATGCAGGAGTCTTAGATGTCCTATGAAGCCTGGGTCTGTCTGGACAGACAGATTAATACACATGGCCAAAGGGATCTACTTTGTTCGAATACGACAATGTCCCGTTTTCTGGAGTTTAGGCCTCTTGTTGGGACTGTGGCCAGCATTGCTGATGTCATCAGTCTGATGGTGGCAACACAGCCAGCTGGTTCCCTCAAAGCTAGTTTGCTGGGTGTCTGTTACATGCCAGCCGTGCTGTGGGGATTCCCCGCAGACACTTGGTCCCACAGATGAAAGCCCAAGTCAGCAGCACCCCCCCCCGGAGGGCAATGTTTTTGCTGGAAGTTGGGGACAAGTCTGGGGACCAGAAGGAAAAGCAGATGTAGGTGAGACGCTCTACATCCTTGGTGTTCATTCAGGAACCTTGAATTCTATCCACACCATAACCACCAGCAGTGTAGAGGCCAGGATCAAGGTTGTCCCTTTCTTCTCTCTTTCAGACTGGAGTAGTCACTTTGGTCGGACCACCATTGTCAATGTCTCTATAGAGTAGGTACCTGGTTTTTACTCTCATTCTACTGGCCGGGTGCTAGCGGGGACAGAAGGGCCACTGTGTGGTGCCCAGCATGAGTATGTGTGTGCAGATGAGGCAAGCTTGGTTTCTATGGAATCCAGGGCCTGAGTGGGATGGCCTCATTCTCCTGGTGGGGCAGGACTTGGAATGCCTTAGTTTCCCCAACTGTCTTGAGTGGAACTACCCACACTGGCCGTTCCTGAGGACTGTAGAAATGGTCCTATTTGCATAGTGTCCTAGTTAGGGTTTCTATTGCTGGGATGAAAGACAACAACCAAAAAAAGCAAGTTGGAGAGGGAAAGGTTTATTTGGCTTACACTTCCATGTTTTAGAGTATCATTGAAGAAAGTCAGGCCAGGAACTCAAGCGGGGCAAGAGCCTGGAGGCAGGAGCTGATGCAGAGGCCATGGAGGAGGGCTGCTTACTGGCTTGCTGCTCATCGTGGCCTGCTCAGGATCACCAGCCCAGGGACGGCACCACCCACAATGGGCTAGACTCCCCCCCCCCCCCCATTAATTAAGAAAATGCCCTCCAGCTGACTCTTATGAAGGCATTCCCTCCATCGAGGTTTCCTCCTCTCAGATGACTCTAGCTTGTGTCGAGTTGATGTAAAACCAGCCACACTTAGTAAATCTGCTCCTGGGAAGACCCTGTAGCAGGGTAAGAGTGGAATATATTCAAGATGCAGTATCCATGACAACCCCGGGTTCAAGTCATCCCTCAAGTAATGGAGTGACTCACCCATCTGCCAGCCTGCACTTCTGGTGTCCACAGTAGGACAGAAGAATCAGAGGATAGGTTGAGGCTTCACTGTTACCATCTATTGCTTCTGCATCTGGGGAAAGCCTCACCCCAGATTCAGCCCTTAAGCATGGATAATACCCATTCTCAAGCCAGGACCCCGCCCACTTGATTGGTAGCTACACCAGATGTGGCCCTGCCTGTCTATGCTAAGGTTTGCCAAGTGGCTTGGTCAGCTTCCTGACCAAACTTCAGAAGCAGCTCCCTGAGATGTAAGCAGGACCCATCCCACCCCATCCCCACCTGCCTCCCATCTCCACCCCACCCTGCCTTTGGCCTCAGAACAGACTAGCCTTGCTAGAGTTCTCTGGTCAGCAGAAGGTAGTTATGGAAGCCTTTCCCGTCCTCCACCAACCAACTCTGCCCTTCTCAGTGTTACTGGTAGGACCAAGCTACAAGCACCCTCTGAGCCAGTCATTCTGAAGTGCCTCGTGTCCCTTCCCAAGCACTGGAAAACTATACAGCAGCATAGGGCCTTCAGTGTGCACGATTCCACACTACACCATGCTGAAATACTCTTTGAGGACTTGCCCTTGCCCCGGTGCAATATTTGAGTGGCTAGGCATCTATTTAGGTAGGCAGAGGCCTGTGGCAAGTCAGGCACTGAGACAGAAGGAGTAGACCTGGCTTGCTCTCCTCAAGTCTTGCCACTCAAGCTTCCAAATAGTAATTGTGCCCAGAGACAGCATCCTGTGAGCTGCATGCAAGGGAGAAGCAGAGCCCGGTGGTCACCAGGCAGTGAGATTGCCTGGCCCTTGTCTCTCTTCATATGACCCAAGTCCTCCTCATTCAGCCTACTGAGCATCCATGGGTGAGAGATGGCTATCCATGTACATGGGCAGCTATGGCTCCTCTCCCTGTGACCTTAGTCAGGTTAGCCACTGTTCTGACCTTCCTTTCCCTATGGATAAAATGGGGGGGGGCGGTTAGTCAGAGAGCCACCCAGAGGGTCTGGTGAGAAGAGCTTAGTCCCACCCTGGATCTGGTCAACTGGGAGTCGTGTTGTAGTGGAATGAGTCTAGAGACGCCATGACAGTGGAAGGGACGGCTGGGAATACTGATGGCATGATGGGGGTGGCGCTCCGGAGGCCTGCAGCACGGACGAGTCTTGTGCTCCGTTCTCTCTGCAGGAGCAGGTTCCTGTGGCTGCATAGCCTCTTCGCTTTCTTGTACTTCCTCATCAACTTCGCCTTCATGGGTCACCACTGCTTGGGATTTGTGCCAAAGAAGAACCTCCATGTGAGTGTGTGAAGGATCCTCTCCGCAGCTTCACAAAAATACTATCTTGGCGCATCCCGCATTCAGGGGGTGGGTGTCTGCCTCCAGGAGGAGCAAACCCCTGTTTGCCCTGCCCTTGGGTGCTAGCCACTTTATTTCCCCTGCCCTAGTATCGCACTTGCTAAGCCATGAAAGCCCCTTGCACTGACTGGTAAGTAGCTGCTCATACCTGCCTCTCATCCTTTGCCTCTGCTGCCCTAGAACTACACTGCCCTAGGAGCTGCGTTAGAATGTGGGCCTCAGAGTTTCCCCAGCCTCGAGTGTGAGCAACTGGGGATAATTTCTACCCTTGTCCAACTTGTGGCTGAGGGCTGCACTTGGGGACTTCATCTCTCCTTTCTTCTTATTATTTCTTTGTTTGTAAGTGTATGTGTGTGTGTGTGTGTGTTTTAAGTGTGCCATGTACGCTCACGCGTATGTATACATGTATGTATACTTGCCCACACGGAGTCCAAAACAGAACATGAGGTGTCCTGGTTTCTTGATCTCCACCTTACACCCTTGAGACAAGGTCTCTCATTGACCCAGGAACCAAGCTGGCTGCCAGCAAGTCCCCATGATCCTCCTGTCTCTGACTCCCATTGCACTGAGGTTGCAGACAGACCTGGCCCCAACTGTCTTTTTACACAGATACTAGGAAGTTGAACTCATGTCTTCATTCTTGGGCAGCAAGTGTTCTTAACCCATTGAGCCCCACAGCCCAAGTCTTCATCTTTTGATCTGCTCATACCTTCAAGGGCAGGGAAGAATATTAGGCAATCTTAGTGTGGAAGTAGACCATCGCCTCTGGTATGCAAAGCTCAATGCTGAGGGGCCACGGGTGGGCAGCTATGTTGAGCCATCTGTCATCTGTAGGAAAAAGGAATCCATGGCAATAACCATCCGTGGCTTCGTCCCTAGCCTGGCATTGTTTAGTAGAGAACAGGGTCTACTCCTTTAACCTACCTCAGAGTGTAGATCCACATACCCTGAAGCCACCCCAAGCACAGAGACTGGGACACCCTTTTGCTTCAGCTTTCCTTGTTACCAGATGCTGATTTGGGTGTCACTCGTCTCTTGTACTAGTTTATTGTACTGTCATCTTGAAATTGATGGATCGGAAAACTGTCATCCACCCACAGAGTCAAACAGGAAGTTTGGGCAAGACATCCCAGCTTCTCCTCCATCTTGCTGTGTTGGTCCACTTTCCCTCGTTGTAACAATGTTACTGGGGGAATCAATGTAAACGGAAGAAAGGGTTTTGTGGCTTTGTCTCATGGTTTTGGTTTCATTACATAACCAGTCAGCTCCATTGCTTTGGGGCCTGTGGTGAGATAGTTCATAATGACAGGAACAGGTGTCTTGAGAAGGTTACTCACTGCAAGGTGGCAGATGAACGAATAAAGATGGAGAGGAAGGTTGGCATGAGGGCACACTGCCAGCTGTCTACGATCACTCACTAAGTTTCCTCTCAAAGTCTCTTTTCCCCCGTGGCACTCGGGCCTGTAGGGAATATCCTGGAACTGAGACCATTACACTTGCTCCCAGCTCCAGGCTCCTAGAATACTAGGGATTTCTCTGGCAACATGAGATTTTACACCAGAAAGGTAGGCAGATCAAGGAGACTAGAAATCACTGTGGGGCTGTATCAGCTACAAGTGGGCATGACCTTTTCTAGAAGGGGAGATGTGGTCCTTCACATTGGCTCTGGCCCTCCCTTCCTAACCTCAGATGTCTGGTAGGGGCCCCTAGCTGGAGCACAGAGGATAGCCAAGACCTGGTTTGCTGATGTCTGGGCTCCAGGAAGCTGGCAAACAGCTTACTTAGCAGGGAGGCTTTAGGTAGCAAGCAGCCTTGTATGAGCAGAAGATCTGCTCTCCAGGGCATCTGGGCCACTAAGGATGCACATATCTAGCATTCCTGTGGAAGCACAGCCTTGTCTCTCCCAACTCCAGTTCACGAGGACATTGATGATCACCTATGTACCCACTGAAATCCAGGATCCTGAGATCATCAGCAAGCACTTCCAGTAAGTGGGAGGATGGGCTGTGTCTAGCATTGTCTCTTCCAAGGACCCCCTCTGGGTTCGCATATGAGTGAGTTGGCACTGGATGTGGGGAGCTAGGGACATTCCTGGTGGTGGCCTCTCTGGAATCAGTTCAGAATCAGCTTTTCAGAATGGAGAGGACCCTCAAGGCTGCAGCTGAGCTCTAAAGGCCCTTGTACGACATGGGTGAGAGGCAGGAGGGGCCCTCTAACTTTTTCTTGTAGCTTCAGCTACTCAGCCCAAGGAGACCCTACTTCCCAATTGTCTAAGGTACAGTGTCTCCAGATCTCTTTGGTGTCCCCCAAGTCTCTGAACACAGATATGCTGCTCCTTGTCTTTCAAAAGTAGCTTCTTCCTAGCACCCCCCCCCCCCCCCAGTGTTTGGAGCATATCCATACCTTGTTCTGAATCATCTATAAAAGTTGTGAGTCTCAGATGACCAGGGTTTAAACCCCAAGGATAGCTCAGTTTTAGGGACAAGGATATATGCTATTCTGAGAGGCAAAAGCCCTAGACAGTGGAGCTTCCCATTCCTGTGGACTGTGATACTAAGTAGGGAGTGAGGGTGCATGACCTAGCCCTACAGGCTGGTTCAGCATCCTTGTTTGTAACTGCAGTGAGGCCTATCCTGGGTGTGTGGTGACCAGAGTCCATTTCTGCTATGACGTCAGGAACCTGATTGACTTGGATGATCAAAGGTGAGCCCACAGAGGGGCCTGCTGGCATCTGGGGTGGGGGTGCAAGGAAAGGATGGTGCTTTCTGTTTGTCATGACTAGAACATTTTCCTTCTGTTACCCACCACTGACAGGCGCCATGCCATGCGGGGCAGGCTCTACTACACCGCCAAGGCTAAGAAGAGTGGGAAAGTGATGATCAAGACTCATCCTTGTTCCCGTCTGTGTTTCTGCAAGTGTTGGACCTGCTTCAAGGAGGTAACTGACAAGGGTGTTGGGAACACTAGAGAAAGGGTGGGAGAGCTGTGCTCCAGGATGGTCCCTTGCATGAGTCCAAATCTCCAGGGCCCATTCAAGTCTAGCCTGGTCGTCCAAACCTGGCACCCCGTTCCCTCTCACCCATACCTTTTATCTTTGCAGATACAAAGAAGAGCTAAAAACCTTTCTTGGGTTCCCCTCCAGGGAAACCATGGAGGCTTGCTCTTGTCTGCTTTCTGGTTCTAGAAAGACACCAGAGGGGACATGGTAGGCTGCAGGAGGCAGCCAAGCCTCAGGTTTACAAAGCCATCAGGGCAAAAAGACTTGAAGAAACAGAATCTACCTTGTCCCCTGACCACTGTAGCTAGAATGGTCTCCGGCACTTGGACTCCTGTTTCAGCCGGAGTAAAAGAGAAGTTTTTGTACCTTCAGGACAAACGGACATTCTGTTGTCTTTCTGAAGTTCACTTGGGTCTGAAGCATTCACTTACCACATTGTACCTCAGTGTCCCCAGATCCAAGGGCAAGGGGTGAATTACAGACTTGGCATACAGCTGTTGGGTGGGTAAAGGGCTGCTGCATGAGAGAGTCCTGGGGCCCAGCCAGGCCTCCTTGGCCCTGGTCTCTCCTGCTCTGAGGGCCTCCTCTTGTCCCAGGTAGATGCAGAGCAGTACTATAGTGAGCTGGAGGAGCAGCTGACCGACGAGTTCAATGCCGAGCTCAACCGTGTCCAGCTGAAGAGGCTTGACCTGGTCTTTGTCACCTTCCAGGATGCCAAGACAGTGAGAAGGTGGGTGCCAGATGACCAGAGTTCAAACTCAGAGTGTAGCTCAGCCTAAGGGGAAGGGTAGAGGCCACTTTCTTTCCCTCGTCTAGCTTAAGGGAAAGGGGGAGTCAAGCCCCCCTCCAGCTGCTGTGTCTACCCTAGCAGCTTTCTCCTCCTGTCTGGGAGCTTCCACGTTGCTGTTCCCAACACAGCTGTACCATTTTCCCCAGTTGGTGGGCCTCAACTGCTCTCTGGGAATTATCCTCATTTCATATGTCCTTGTCTTAGTACAGGGGTATCAGCATAGCCAAGAATGATAGCCACTTCCCCTCACTCCATCCACATAGCCCTCCTCCTAGTATAAGTGAGAAAGCCAAGAGAGGAAAGGCCATTTTAACCTTTCTTCCCTTTCGTTGGCTTCCCCATGAAGTCTCCCGTTTATTCTGTCCTGGCCTTTAACAATTCCATCTCAACAAGGAATCAATTCCAATCAATTTAGAATGTTCTAGAAGGATTTTTTTCAGTACCAAAATAAAAATGTACGGGAACTCCAGAACTGGTTTCTTAAGGACTGTGGAGCCCTCTTCTTCCCAGTGGGAACCTTATAATGCATGGGTATTATGTGGAGTGCCCGTCTTCTACCCAACCCTACAAAAGAATCTATAACCTAGATTTTAGTCACAAACCGTGGTACGCAATTTTCCAAGTCACTTAAATCCTCAAACTTCTTTTTAAAAAAGATTTTGTTTTCTATTATTTTATGTGTACGGGTGTTTTGCTTACATGTATGTCTTATGCACCATCTGCATGGCTGGTGCTCAAAGAGGCCAGCAGAGAGCATCTTGGACTGGAGTCACAGAGGGTTGTGAGTGGCTATGTGGGTGCTGGGAATTGAACCGTAGTCCTCTGAAAGAGCAGATAGTGTTCCTAATTACTGAGCCATCTCTCCAGCCCCTCAAACAACAGACAACTTCCCTTCCCTTCCCTTCCCTTCCCTTCCCTTCCCTTCCCTTCCCTTCCCTTCCCTTCCCTTCCCTTCCCTTCCCTTCCCTTCCCTTCCCTTCCCTTCCCTTCCCTTCCCTTCCTTTTCCCTCCCCTCTCCTGCCTTCCCCTCCCCTGCCCTCCCCTCCCCTCCCTTTTCCTCTTCTCCCCTCCCCTCCCTTTTCTTCTTCTCCTCTCCCCTCCCTCCCCTCCTTCCCCTCTCCTCCCCTCCCTCCCCTTTCTTCCCCTCCCCTTTCCTCCCCATCCCCTCCCTTCCCTTTCCTCCCTCCCCTCCCTTCCCTTCCCTTCCTCTTCTTTTTTTTTTTTCTTTCTGGTTTTCGAGACAGGGTTTCTCTATTAGCCTTGGCTGTCCTGGAACTCTGTAGACCAGGCTGGCCTCGAACTCAGAAATCCACCTGCCTCTGCCTCCCAAGTGCTGGGATTAAAGGCGTGCGCCACCACCACCCGGCTGGCTCTCTTCTTCTTTTTGATACCAAGTTTCTCTTTGTAGTTCTTGCTATCCTGGAACTTCTGCTGTAGATTTATCTGGCCTGAACTCAGGGATCTTCCTGTCTCTGCCTCCCAAGTGCTGAGATAAAAGGCAAGACCGTCCCCACCCTTCAAATTTCTTGTATGTCCAGTTTGGTTACTAATATCTGCTTTGTTCACTCCCCAGTGGGTTGTCAAGGAACATATAGATTATACTGTTGTTGTTATCAGTGTATGTTGTATAAAGCAATGCCCTTATACAAGGCAAGATTGTTTATTTCTTAAAATATCACCAGTTGGCAAAGATATGCGCCTTCATTTCAGCAGAATGTGTTAGTAGAAGGTTAGTAGAACCCATAGAAGGGCTCTCACACCAGCATGTACCCCTGTCCAGTTGCATCTCAATACTATTTCTAGGTTGCATTCAATTTAGGAACCTCCTCACCAGCAAGCTCAGATCCAAGTTCACAGGAACAACTCCAGAACCTGGAGTTATGATGCTAGCATGAGTTAAACCTAGCCCCTTCTATAACCCCAAAGGATGAGCTCATCTGTGCATTGTTACTGCCGCTAAGAGAGATCAGGAGCTCAGGACCCTGTGGCCTGCTCCTCTTCCTGGATAGTGTAGACACTTCCAATACCTCCTTTCCCACCACTTTTTTTTTTAGGAACTATCCATTTCTAAGGTCCTTGGGGACTTAACAAAGGCTTTGAGAATCCTCAAGAAGAGGAGTATCCCCAAAGGCGGGACTGTTGTGGTCCTGGGATCCTGGTGTCTTATTCTCTACAGCTTTCCTCCTACTCCTGACCTGTGTCTTGTCTTTGATCCATCTCTGCAGAATCTATAATGATTTCAAGTGCATCTATTGCGGTAGACACCCTGAGCAGTCTTCAGTAACGACCATCGTCAAAAACTACCACTGGAGAGTCGTTCATGCTCCTCACCCCAAAGACATCATCTGGTAAGCTTCCTCTGTGTCCCCATCTTTGTCTCTGAGATTGAAGAAGGCCACAGCTCTGAGACTGAAGACAGAGCCTCCTCTCTCTGTTGCCCAACAGAGGGTCCATGGGGACTAGGTTCAGAACTGTCTAAACCCAGCTCCTGCTGGGCCCTGCCATGTGCTTTCTTGAGCATCATAGTATCTGCCCACCCCATGCCTACCTTCCTCATATACATGGAAGGGACCAATCTTGGGGAAAGTTTTCACTGTAGTGTCTCTCTAGCCTCTGAGACATAGTCTGTGCTTTTACAGATGGTGTCAAGGAAAAAGCCCAGTGAGCACTGCATATAGGCCCAGGCCCACAGCTGGCATGCAGGAAAAAGTATTGGTCTCTCTGTGAACTGAGGCTTGGCCTAAGTGTGTCCCTCTTCTCCCTTCCTTTCCAGGAAACATCTGTCCATCCGCCGCTTCAGTTGGTGGACTCGCTTTATCGCCATCAACACCTTCCTGTTCTTCCTCTTCTTCTTTCTCACCACGCCTGCCATCATCATCAACACCATCGACATGTACAATGTCACACGCCCCATTGAGAAATTGCAGGTGCCTCTTCTGCTCAGGTTGGGCCTGGGGGTGAGGGGCTCCTGGGACAGGACTCCTGGATCTCCTAGAACTTTTACAACAGCATAGTGGGGGTTGAGTGGTGTCATAGGTGGAGTCGTGTGTCCTGGGTTCTAAATAGGATGATTGTGGGGGCGTTGCCCATCTCAGGGACAGGTTAGGGAGGAAAGAGAGTGTGTAGGTAGGTTCTGCGGAGAGACTGAGGATGGGTGGTCCAGCCAGTGTGGGCTTAGAAGGTACTTTTAGATCCTTTTCACTCTAAGGGGGTTTGGAGGACACAGCAGGCATGGACCGTTCTGCTCTCACCAGGCTTCTTTGGTTCTTGGTAAGTGTAGATGGAAGAGTAGGATGAACCCTAACACAGACATGGAAAGAAAGAGGGACCCTTCAGTGTTGTCTGCCTCCTGAGCACAGAAGCCTCTCATAGACTTACTTAACCTTGGGGTATGAGCCTCTGCCTCCTCCATCTAGGTGGACATCTGGCCAGGAAGGCACCAAAGAAAGGCCAGACCTACTTTGTAGCCTCAGGGAAAGCAAGTTAGTTCTTGACTGGGCTGGGAGATGCAGGGATAGTGGGAGAGCCAGGGCAGCCTGCATGGGGAGGGAGATTCTTGTGCTGATGACTCCTCCTCTCCTCCTCCCCCTTGCCCTTCCAGAGCCCAGTCGTGACTCAGTTCTTCCCCTCTGTACTGCTCTGGGCCTTCACTGTGATAATGCCTCTGCTGGTCTACTTCTCTGCCTTCCTAGAGGCCCACTGGACGAGGTGAGCTGGGGATGTCGGCAGCTCTTCTCCTCTCCTTTTTGCCTGGCACTTGGGCCTTCTATCTAGCCTAAGGGCTAATTAAAATAGTAGAAATCTTTACTATATACTTAATGATAGAAATCTTTACTTGTCCTATAGCCAAGGATAAGGCTCATGTTGACTGTTGAAATTCTCCAGATTTGAGTATCATTGGTGATGTGTTTTGGATGCAGAGATGTCAAATATATGGGGTGCCTTTTGTTTCCTTCCTGTGCCCAGGACAGACATTACTAGTTGATCGCACTGTTCATTTCTGCTGTTCTTAGATACAACACAGCTCACAGTGCTCCACAAAAAGGACACTGGATTATTCTCCATAGATCCCTATCCAGCCAGCTTTCCTTCCTCTCTTTGCTTGTTTTTTTTTTGTTTGTTTGTTTATTGTTTCGTTTTGAGACAGGGTCTTTACATAGATAGTCCTGGGTATCCTGGAACTCCCTATGTAGACCAGGCTCACACAGATCTGCCCATCTCTGCCTCTCCAATGTTAGGATTAAAGACATGTGCTACCACACCCACCTCAGATCTTTGATTAGTACTCTGTCTCACACAATGATACGTGTTTCTCTTCGTCTCCTTGTAGATCAAGTCAGAATCTGATCATAGTGCACAAATGCTACATCTTCCTGGTGTTTATGGTGGTCATTCTGCCCTCCATGGGGCTGACCAGGTATCTCACTCTCAGTTATCCTTCTTGTCTCAGCCAGGCTCAGCCTAGAGTAGAAACCTTCTTTCAGATACCATAGGCCTCCTGTGGTTGCTTAAAGTCTCCTCAAATGATAGTCCCGTGCCTGTCACAGGCGTAGCTTGAGCCAGGTATGGTGCAAACTGTAAAGTAAACTCTGTCCCAGTTTGGAAGATAAGATGTCCTTGCCGGTGGACTGGCAGCCCAAGGGAGAAGTATGCAGCAAGTATAAATGGGAAGTTGAAGAGAGAGGAAAGAGAGAGAGAGAGAGAGAGAGAGAGAGAGAGAGAGAGAGAGAGAGAGAGAGAGATCTGTTGTTGCAGGAAGTGGCCTTGAGCTGTAAGGCCAAGAGTGAGGGACACAGATGACCTGGCATTAAGAAGAAGGGGGCAGGGTGACTGGCCAGCTAGCACCAAGCCAGGGACTCAGGGGATTGTTGAGGGAGAACGGAAAATCAGAAGTTGGACAGAGGGATCGAGCTGTACACTGTAGCACATGGACACTGTAACTGAAGGTCTGCTTTTGTTCTTCATACCAGTCTGAATGTGTTTTTTTCGCTGGCTCTTCGACATCTACTATCTTGAACATGCGACCATCAGGTTCCAGTGAGTATTCTTGGGTGTACACAGGGTTTTCTGTGTGTCTGCACTGGCGTGGGTATGTGTACCCTTCCTTCTCCAGTCCAACCCTGCATCAGTGGCACCCGGGAGCAGATTCATGCAGGTGAAGGTATTAACCTGTGTCGTGGTCTCCTTTGGCAAAGTAAAGACCAGGGACCTCTTCTTGAAATTACTGTAGTTTCACAAGAAGTTACCACAAAAGTATACAGGATAGGGGATCCTTACCTGTCTCCAGATAGTTTTCCTCACTGGTGATATTTTGTTTGAATATAGGGTAATGTAAGACCCAGGAACCTTGTGTTTGTACAATACACAAAGCTGATCAAGTTGCCTCCAATTTTCACTCAGTAAGTGGTGTACGTAAGTGTATAACGTACATGAATTGCATTGTTATCAGAGGCAAGAGAGGTGACTCAGCGTATATACTATTTTCCCAAGGACTAGAGTTCAGTTCCCATTAGGTGGTTCAAAACTGTCTGTAACTCCAGCTCCAGGGGATCCAATGCCCTTTTCTGGCTTCCTTGAACACTGCACTTCCCTGCACAAACCCACACATGGGCACACACATACACCCATCATTTCCAAGTAAAATAAAATAAATACAGTTATCAAAATGCTTTACAGTCTGCGGCAGTCTTCGTAAACCCATCAATAAGATAATATGTTTTAAATAGAAGCAATATAATGTGACATTTTTTTTTGTTTACTTCACAGACATCAGTGTGAAGGCTGACTCACTACTGGAATAAGAACATTAAAATTGGGGGTGACAGGACCTATGACAATATGTGCATCATGTTGAAAAGCTGGCCTGGTGTGTGGATGTGTGTGTGTGTGTGTGTGTGTGTTTCATGGTTATAGGATTTGAAAACCCCAGTTTTCAAAGACACATTGCAAATGACTTCATCTTTCCACAGCTTGCTCTTTGAGGCAAGGGCCAGGCTCCTCCAAGTTTTCTATACTTAAACTGACATTGTAGTCATAGAAAGCTGTCTTTCCTAAGAGGAATGGGTTCATCTTTGGCTAGGCACATATCTTCAATATGGTTTACTTAATAAGAAAACAAAGCTTGTGAGTCAACTTCAATATCATGAAGAATGAACATGAGGAGTGTTGCTTTTAGACACAGATCCTACTAGACTCAAGATTCTCCCGCCCCAGCTTTCTATGGGAACCACACCTTGTGCTCTCTAGGTAAATCTTCTACCACCAAGCTAGTTCTGCCTCTTAAGACGGCTTTTGAAGAAATTCTGGCACGTGGCCAGAGGCTCACAGTTCTCTCTACAAGAACAATGACAAAATTGTGTAGATGGGGATGCTGAGAAATGCCAGACATGCTTAAGCCTCCCTTTAAAAAAAAGTGTGAGTGTGTGTGTGTGAAAGTATGTGAAGGCCTGTGGGTTTTTGCTGATGTTCTTCAAGGAAAGAAATGGCAAATTTCCATTAGAGATTAGTGAAACGAAAGATGTCATTGTGGGGGCTGAAGAGATAGCTCAGCTGTCAAGATCATGTATCGTTCTTGCAGGGGACCCAGGTTTGGTTCCTAGCACCTCTTCTAGGTGGCTCACAACCTCCTGTCACTCCAGCTCTTGGGTTAGGGTGGGAAATCTGATGCCTCTGGCCTCTGTGGGCACCTGCACTCATTGGCACATCTCCACACACAAACACATATACCTTTATGTGTAATAAAAACAAATCCTTAAAAAATTTTTAAATGATGTCATATTCTGTCTTCTAAGACCATATGTCTTCAGAATTCCAAGTCTATTTGGATGCCAGGCATTGAGCATGTCCACTCTAAGCCGTATTTTATGTAGTCCATCTGTGTCTGCTCAAATAGGCTGCTTGTTAAATTGGGTTCTTGGTAGCTATGTGTTTACATTCATGTGTGTGCATGAGAACTGCACCTCTAGGTGTCCCTGCACAGAGTAAAGTGCCTACTACTTCACTGGGGCATACAGTCTACAAACTGCCATCTTATATGTGATCTGTTATTGATAAAAATGCCATGATGCAGAGTGGCTGTTTCTGGATCTTTTTCCCATTCATTCATTCATTCATTCATTCATTTTATATTCTGGTTGCAGCCCCCCAACTCCAGTCTCTCCCTCTATGGCACCTCTCCCTACCACTCTTCTCCTTCACCTATGAGAATGGGGAGGTACCTTCTGGCATCTCAACCCACCCTGGCACCTCAAGTCACTGAAGGACTAGGCACATCCTCTCCCACTGAGGCCAGACAAGATAGCCCAGTTAGGGGAACAGGATTCACAGGCAGGTAACAGAGTCAGAGTAAGTCCCTGCTCCAGTTGTTGGGCGATCTGCATGAAGACCAAACTGCACATCTGCTACGTATAGCAGGGGGACCTAAGCCCAGCCATTGTATTCTCTTTGCTTGGTGGTTCAGTCTCTGAGAGCCCCAAGGGTCCAAGTTAGTTGACTCTGTTGGTCTTTCTATCTCTTCCGGGCTTCTCAATCCTTCCCCCAACTCTTCCACAAGACTTCCCGGGCTCTGTGTAATATTTGGCTGTGGTCTCCGCATCCATTTTGGTCAGCTGCTGGGTAGAGCCTCTCAGAGAACAGTTATGCTAGGTTCCTATCTCTGTGTGAATCCAGGTGGCAGATACAAGCATAGCCTGGGACACCAAGGAAGTTGAAGCCTCCTTCACATTGCAAGCCTATATGATGTGTCCCTATTGATCCTCTGAGGACAGCTCAGCACACTCCCCACCCCCAACTCCCAAATTGTCAGGGATTGCTACTGCAGGCATGTATGTCCGTGTCACACAGGGCACCCGTGAATCCCAGCCAGCAGTGACAAATACAGCTGTCAACTGTGTCTTCACAGTGACAAATACAGCTGTCAACAGTGTCTTCTCATGCTGTATGTTGTGACAAGGCTTTGACCAACAAAGGGGCATCAAAGTGCATGTGACTTTTTCATAAGTCTCACAGTGCATCCCTGTGAATCCACTCCCTGTGCAGTCACAGTAGGAGTTGTCTCTTCCATCCATACAGAGACCTCCATGGAGATGTGGATGACTGGTACACTCATCAAAGTTGAGTTCACAGTGGTTGCCGAGGAATCCATAGTTACAGAAGTGAGCCCCAAGAGCATCCCGACACCTGGCACCATGTAGACTTGACTGGGATCCATATTCATTGATTCCCAGCTCACAGTTTCCCACCAGAACACTCTTGAGGACAGACACGTGTGTATCTTATATCATGGAGGCACGCTGCCTCATTCACGCAGGGATCAGAAACTCTCATCCACTTCCAAGTCACAATGCCTGCCTTGGTATCCAGGCACACAGAAGCAGGAGGAACCATTGATTCCATCCTGGCACACAGCCCCATTGTGGCAAGGGCTGGAAGCACACTCATTGCGATCTGTCTCACAGAACCTTCCAGCTTATCCAGCAGGGCAGATACAGGCAGGTGCTCGGGGTCTTTAATGGTAGGTTCCTCCATGTTGACAGGCATTCCCTCCACAGGAACTCGTGGGCACACTGCACCCAAAAGGACATTGGCACAGGAAACCCCTTTCTCCTGAGCTAGTCACGCAAGTGGCAATTCCTTGGCGGAGATTAGAGAAGCATAGATCTTTTTAGAACCTCATTGTCTTTGTCCAAATTATGGCTGTGTCTAAGCAACTGTTGTCCCGTGAAAACCCTTATGCATAGAATTATTTTGGCAAGACTTTAGGAGACAGCTGGTATTGTCTGCTTATGGATCTTTATTCTCTCTGCCCTTCACTCTCTGTCTCTTCCTCCACTGACATCACTCTCCTCGGTCCTTCCACTGCCTCCTACCCTCCTCCACTGCCCAGGTGCGTGTTCCTCCCGGACAATGGTGCGTTCTTTGTCAACTACGTGATCACTGCAGCTCTGCTCGGTACAGGCATGGAGCTGATGCGTCTAGGGTCACTCTTCACGTATTGTACCCGCCTCTTCTTATCCAGATCAGAGCCAGAAAGAGTTCACATCAGAAAGGTGAGGGCCAGTCCTTCTCTAAGCATAGTCTTCTGGGAGGGAAAGCAAAGGGTCTTCGTGGGTGCTAGGACCCCACGATGGAGGCCTGTGACCATAGGTGGCTGTTTCTTGGACTCCAGGGTGGGAAGAAATGTTGCCTCTAGGACTGAGCTGCCAGCCAGCTCTCTAGAGGACTCCCAGAAGCATGCAAGACAAGGGAATCTGGGCAAGCTGAGGGTGACCCCTGCCTTCTGCCTTAGAACCAGGCCACGGATTTCCAATTTGGACGAGAGTACGCATGGATGTTGAACATCTTCAGCGTGGTGATGGCATATAGCATCACTTGTCCTATAATTGTTCCATTTGGTAAGTCATCTATGAGATACCCAACCCCAGGGATACACGTTCTGAAGTAGGAGGAGGAAACTCCCTCCATGGCATCAGGCTACCTCCCAGAGCCTGAGGAGATCTGGGACCGACTGTGGCAGGGAGGTGGGAGGTAGAGGGCCCAGCCATGGGACTGTTTGGATGGCGGCTTTAACAAAGGGTGTCGGTTGAATGCAATGTGTGAAGGAACGACATCATCACCAAAGTGGCGGAATAAGTTCTAGAGGTGACAGAAATCATCTCCATAGGACTCCCACAGACCATCCTGGGCCCTTGTTGCCCTAACAGCATGGAGTCTGGCCTCTAAGCTCTATGGGGACCTGAGGGCAGCACAGATCCGCTAGGTTAGAGGGGTCAGTAAATGCATCTCTGTCTTCTGGCTCCCCAGGGCTGCTATATCTGTGCATGAAGCACATCACAGACCGCTACAACATGTACTACTCCTACGCGCCCACCAAACTGAACGCACAGATCCACATGGCTGCTGTCTACCAGGCCATTTTTGCCCCGCTCTTGGGGGTCTTCTGGATGCTCTTCTTCTCCATCCTGCGAGTAGGTGGGTACCCAGCCTGCTCTTTGGTTCCACTTCTGCCTGGCCTCTGTCCCGTGAGTCCCTCGAGACTACTTCTGATAGAAGAGGAGAGCTTAAGGGTGAGCAGGACATTGCTCATGGGACTTGTCCAAGTCCAGTGACGGCTCTGGGCCACAGTGCACGCATTAGCCTTGGCAGAACTTTGAGACAAAGGCAAAGTCCTAATGATGTGGATTTGGCTTGGAGTATAAAATGTCACATTCCTCCATTCTAAATGTAGATGGGCAGAAAATAGAAGAGCAGCTTTTGGGACTCGATTCCCGTGACATTTCCTCTGGGAGCCCGTACGATGCGTGCTTTCGTGGGTTTGCCAGAACCTGGAAAATGGAACCAGATTCTGCAATGGTGGCAGGCCTTCCCTTACCCTTTAGTTAAAAACACAGATGCTTTTGCCGTCTTGGGGAACCCAGAGGCACCTTTACAGAAGTTCCCAGTGGCCACAGACTGGGTGCTCCTCAGCTGTCATCCATCTGGGTCACTCATGTCAGTAGGGTGTTCCCAACCCCACTGCCCTTCCCTCCTGTGGTAACTTACTATATCCCTTGTGGTGTATTTCCCTTGCTCTGTGTCAGGACGACACCTTCCATTACAGTCACAGTATGTGCATTTGTTAATAGTGTTTCCTGCCACATGAAAGGCATTTTTTCCCCCCTTAAATGCCTTTTTCTAAATATCAAAACTGAAAAAGAAAATACAGGGACCAAAAGCTGTTACCCATAATTCCATCTAAAGCTGTTTTTTTTTTTTCCTTGTTCTCATCGACTCAAGCTAAGGGAGGGAGCAAAGTGAGGGTGTGTTAGTTTATTGTTATTTATAAACTCGTGACCATCCACATTGTAACTTGCGATCTTAGACCCTGGGTTTTTTCTCTGTGCATTGTGCTCCGACTGGCCTCATGTATCAAGTGCCTGTTTGAACGCACGCCTTGTGCAGCCACATTGAAGGCTACAGCTTTTGTTAGCCCTTGGTGGCTGGTTGTTGCGGCTATTTACCAGTTGGTACTATTGCACAGGTGTGCACCAGTAAACTTCCTTTGGCAGTCGCCTGAGACTGGAGAGTTAATTTTCCATACTGACTTTGTTAAAGATCTGTTACCTTTATGGAGATCAGTTCATGAGTGAAATATGTAAATGACTTTTGAATGCTGGGTTGCCTTTTAGTGTGGTTAGCAGTGGGCCAGCAGGAGAAAAAGGGAGGCTCAGAGTCTGGGGACAGAACTGGTGACTTGAAGATAACTTTGAGGAACTGTGGAAACAGGTAGTCGGCAGATCAAGAGAGACTTGTTTTGTGGATGTTGGTGTGGGTAATTTAGATCCACCCAAATTCTATTTTCCATAGAACACACAGTAAGCCACATTCTAAACTGGTCAAAAAGAATCGAGGGATGACCTTGTGTCAGGCTCATTCCTCGTTGCTGGGGGGAGTTCAGGGGTTTCTCTGCCCTAGTTCAGTGGTCGCATGGAGGTTCTGAAGTGGGCGGTCGCAGGCATCTGCAAAGCAGCTCTGTTGGCCCGCCTCCACCACGACCGCAGCGCTCAGGCCGCGCATGCCCACGGCCTTTTCTTATCCCTGGCAGGTTCCCTCCACCGCATCACTTTATTCTCCTTGTCTATCCTCCTCCTGTCCGTCATCATTGCTTTTTTGGGCATTTTTCTGGGGAAGCTCCGGATTGCCCATCGGTATAAGGTGAGTTGTCAGCTTGCCCTTCACACCGCTGCTGCTTCTGGTTCTAAGGAATAACTTTGAGATGCCCCGGTAGAGGCACCCGGAATACGACGAGACAAGAGGGGTGGACCTTTTCCTTAGCCCAAGGTTTGCGGGCTCAGTGGGCTCACATGCCATCCATCCAAAGACACTGCTCCCCACCTCCCAGCCCCCAACACCACATGAGTCAGGTCCAATCACTGTGAGCACCAGTGCAAGAGCTCAGAGAGTGGGGAGGAGGGAGAAGCAGAGAGGGGGAGGGGATGGTGGTGAATGGAGCCAGGGCTCTTGAGCACTGAAGGCTGTTTGTTCAGGGATGCTCCTAGTGAGTCCTCTGGCTTTTTGGCAGGGGTACCCAGTGTAATCATCAGGTTCTAGAGACAAGAGTCATCCCATGCCAAGTCAGAGCCCTGCCAGCAATACTGAGTATCTGCGTCAGCATTTCGCAGAGTAAACATCCATGCTGGGACACTGCAACGATTTCCAATGGATAAAACATAATTTTTGCACTTCATGATTGCATACTTATCTCCCCAGTTGACTTTTTATAGTAACTAGTTGTTTATAGCAGTTAAAGGGTTTCCTTTCTGAATGATGTATATAAAGGAAACACACACACACACACACACACACACAATTTGAGGCACAACAGCCTGCAGAGGGAGCCTTCTTGGAAGCATTTCTTCTTGTTCTATCCGTATCTGGGACCTGGCTGGAGCACAAGCACCCATCACTATTGCTGGTTGGAGAACCAGGCTAGAGGAGGGCCATAACAAATTGTTCCCTAGCACACATGTGGAGCTTAGGTAAGATTGATTGAGGGTCCCTAGACAAAGACAGCACAGAGCAGGCCCATCTGTAAAACCCATTCCTACTATAATTGTTTCCCCCTTTATGGTTTTGGGAACAAAACATTCCAGAAGGGATTCTTGGCATCTGAACTCTTTCCCTGTTTTTTGTTTTTGTTTTGTTCGTTTTCCTGAGCTTTCTGCCCTGCCTGCTGGTCTGAATGTCTAGAAAGAAAAAGAGTTAACCAGGTGGTGGTAGTGGATACCTTTAGTCCCACACTGGGGAGGCAGAGGCAGGCAGATCTATGTGAGTTTGAGGCTAGCCTGGTTTACAGAGCAAGATCCATGAGAGACCGAACTACACAGAGAAACCCTCTCTCCAAAAACCAAAAAAAAAAAGAAAGAAAGAAAGATAGCAAGAGTGAGAGAGGAGGGGAGGAAGGGAGAGAGAGAAGGAGAGGAAGAGAATAAGGAAAGGGAGAAGAAGTGGGAGGGAGAGTGAGTGAGGGGGGAAGAGTTGAGGGGCCATGGTGGCAAACCAGAGGCCCTGGTATGGTATGGACAGAGGGTGGGAGAGGGCAAAGGGCAGCTCCATCCTGAGACAGACCACTCTTCCTCTTGCCACAACAGCCTGAGGAAGAAACAGAGACTGTGTTTGATGTGGAACCGAGCAGCACAACCTCCACTCCCACCTCCCTTGTGAGTTTCTGCCTCCACCCTGGGGACAAGTTAAGAGGGTGGGGCCTTTTAGGGGTGGTACACTCCAATGGTATATGGGGGGCACCAGTGTTTAGTGCTTACCCTGGGTACTGGGGAGGAGCTGGGACCCCTGGGTTCCCTCTTCTGATACAACAGGACTTGGCCCAGGTCCAAATGCTTCCATGGCCCTGGCTGAAGACTGAGGTGAGAAGATCCAACTCTAGCTCGACAGTCAATAGAAGTCAACGAAAGAGGACAGAGCCAGATCAGTGAGAGCCAGATCTCAGACTCCTCAATTGTCTAGACACAGGGCCATGCTGGGGCTCGGTCTCAGGACCCAAGGCTGCCTCCAGGGCACAGGTGTTGGCCAGATCGGTGCAGAGAGAGCAGCAGGGAGCTATTGACGGACCCAGTGAATGGTAAGGCAGGGGCAGCACCCGATCAAATGAGTCCTCCAGCCTGCCAAGAGCCGAGGCTGGACCCAGAGTCTGTAACCAGTGGACTGGGCAGAGGCTCCTATGGCCTTTGGCTTGCCTGGATGGCAGGAGCCCTTGCCCTCATCCTTAACATATGTGCCCATGCAATTGTCTTTGCATATTTGAAGCTAGGCACAGGGTTCTTCATACCCCAGTGATAGGCACCTCCAACAAGCCAGCGGACATGGGCACTTGGGGAAGCTTCCCCGAGAAGGGACTGTCATGCAACTGGAGAATGGGAGGCAAGGTTGCCAGGTGAAACAGGGTGTGGGAAGAGCATTAGAGGAGGAAGAGGAGCCTGGGCAAAGGCTGGAAGAGATCTGGAGCCTGTGGGGAAAACAGAAAACAGTGTTCAACGTGGATATCCAGGGTATGCCTTGAGCAGTGCCCACACAGCCTGAAGGGTTTTTTTTTTTTTTTTTTTTTTTTTTTGAGGTGGCCAAGGTTGAGTCAAAGACCAACAACATCAGAGGACTCACCTGGCTATGTGCACAGACACTAGGTGTGTCAGAAGCCTGGTTGGGCCTCACTTGAAAGGATAAACCAAACCCAAACCCTTACAGCCAGTGACAAACTGTCTTTGAGAAGAACCAATCAGGGATGACTCTCTCTGGTCAATAGGAACACTCTTGCTGTTATAGGGGAAATCTAAGAGCTGGAAACCTTGCTTTTTTTCCCCTCTCTGGATTAATAAATCTCATCATTAGGGATTTTTCATGCCCCCCCCCCCCGAAACTTAATTATTGCTATTTTGCTGTGTGGGAGATCAATCAAGTACACAGCCTTATGCATATTGGGTACGCACCCTAGGAATCTACACACTCCTGAGCTAGGGTGTGGTCAGAGTTTGAACCAGGTCCATTTGACTATAAAATTTGTGCTTAAAGAAAAAAAAAGAAGAATGATAGAACTTATTATTTATGCGTGTATTTATTTTTTGAGACAGGGTTTCCATGTGGGCAGCCTGGTCTTGACCTTTAAGCTCAAGTGGTTCTTCCATTTCAGCTTCTAGAGTGGCAGGGGCTACACAGCCACGTGCTACCATGCCCACCTTAAAAATCCTTTATGCTTATGAAAGTGGTGTATGGACAGGGTAGGCAACCGTGGGGATGAGAGACCAGAGGAGCAAGAATGACGAGATAAAAACGTTCATACTCCCATCCCCCAGGGATGGTCACTGAGACACTGGTGTACATTCTTCGAGATATCTACGATGCGTGTATCTCTTCCAAATAGCTTGTGCTTATATATACATATGGGATTCTATACGTATATGTGGATTTTTTTTTTGTTAAAATGAAATTCCAGTGTACATACAATTTTATAACCCGTGCAATGGGCAGTGTGCTGCCACATATGAATTTTGATCTTTTTTGCCTACTCGTATTCAAATAGCCCTGGACCTAGAACCAGTTGAGTATCTGTGCTAGATTAGGAGTTGGAAAGACTGAGCCAGCCCTGCAGAATGCCCCAACTTTCCCCTCCCATCCCCATTCCCTGAAAGCTGGATGACTGAGAGGATCAAGTTCGATGCTGGGGCTAGAAAGTACCCTGAAGTCCAGTGCTTCACCTTAGAGATCTGTAGTATCCCATTCATTCCTGTGAGTGGCGCTAGTGAGACCACTGCGCATGCCACCTGTTGTTCACCCCCCCACACACACTGCTCAGCTACCATTTCCTTTTTTATAGCCAAAATATCTGTGGTGTACACTATGTCTAAGTGTTTCACAGGACTGTCCCCTCACCACCTGAAGATGTCTGTTTATAGTAAAGTATGGAGAGGTGTTCAGTCTATCGCGTAATTACCGACTTTTAAAGTAGAGAGTAGATTAAAAGCCATTGCAAGAGGCGACAGGTTGCCCCTTCCCCTGGTACTCCCTGTGTCTCTCTGATGCCTTCCCTGGCATTCCTGAAACTAGCCCTCAGTGTGACACGAGCCAGCTAGCACACTCAGTTCTGAATCTGTGACACACTGCTACAGCAAAACATTCTAGCTGGTCAATAGAGACCACTCCAGTTCAGGGGGTGCCTCGGTCATTTTCTCCTGGGAACAGATAATGTGTAAATGAGGAGTCAGGAAGCCTGCCTGCCACTAAACTAACCCTGGCAACTCCAAGGTGGCAAACAGGCTTCATCTCTTGGAGCTTACTCAATGATGAAGAACAAAGTAGAGGAAGGACAAGCCTGCTGGGGGCGGGGCAAGTAGAGGTGACCAGGTGGGGCATGAGGAGAGAGGGTGTACCCTACACTTGCTTCTAATATGACCATGCCTCATCTCACCTTCCCCTCTCTGTCCCGAGCAGCTGTACGTGGCCACCGTGCTACAGGAGCCAGAGCTGAACCTGACCCCCGCCTCCTCCCCAGCCCGGCACACCTATGGCACCATGAACAGCCAACCAGAAGAGGGAGAAGAAGAGAACAGTCTGAGGGGCTTTGCAAGGGAGCTGGACTCAGCCCAGTTCCAGGAAGGGCTGGAACTGGAGGGCCAGAACCACTGATTAGGACTCCAGTCAGGGGGCCAGGGGAGAGCCTGGCAGGGGAAGGCAGGAAGGAGCTCCCTCCCACAGATTTTGGGAAGCTCCTGATGGAGACATCTGTCACCCTGTGGCCCTGTGAAGAGCCGAATCTGCTGACCAGCCAGAAAGGGCAGGATGGGGTGGAGAAGGCTTACATCATGTTTCTGGGAGTAATAGTTGAAGTCCAGGACACAAGAGACTGTCTGCTGTGTGTCTTGCTGGGGTCAAACTGGTGCATAAGGGAAGAGGTAGGAAGAAGCCCATTGACAGCTTTCTGGGGGGTTCATCATCCCCTACCCCACTCCAGCTACCCATTGAGGATTGTCCAAGACCACCATCCTCCACTGCAGTCTGAGCAGAAAAAAGGGATGTGTACTGGGCCTTGTGAAAAAGGCACCGGTGGCTGTCTCATCACAGGTTTCCCCACAGAGCGTCTGGAAGCTCTGTACATCACCCTCTAAGCAAGGGGCAGCTGGGACAAGCCTGGGAAGTTACTGAGGTCTTCTCTGTTTCTCTGCTCTGCTATCTACTTATAATGGTGGCTGGGACAGCTACTCAGGCTTATTAAAGGAGACCTACATGCATGTGGTAAAGGAAACCATGCCTAATCCTTGCTGGTTGATTTAAGGGTGTGTGTGTGTGTGTGTGTGTGTGTGTGTGTGTGTGTAGGGGTGGCATAGCGTTCAGGAAATAAGGTCTTCTCTCCAAAACTGGGGCCATGGAGATCAGACATACCTCTCTCAGTCCCAAGGATAAATGAAAAGATTCCCCAGAGCCTAGAAGCGGCCACCAAGACATCCTCTGCCCTGTGTATGTGAGTGCTTGCTGTACCCCAGCATGGCCAAGAGTGGTGACAGCTCAGGCTGCAAACTGAAGGTAGTAGCCATCCCCTGCCCTCAGAAGGACACTTCCTCTTTCAAGCTGCTCTGCCTGGCAGCTAGTGTGGTACTCACTGGCTCGGGAGTTATAGCTGCTTCACACAGTGATGGTGTCACCCCAGTCCTGCCAGGGTTACTCAGAGGAGGAGTGATGGGTGTCCCCACTCCATGGAAAAGACCCTTCTGATGGGCAAGCCTCCGGCTGGAGCAGCAAACCCCTGAAATCCTGATGGCTCAGCACCTCTGCCCCCTTCTTAGGTGTTCGGACTTCTGCCTCTTAGGACAAAGCATTGTCAGGACTACCATGAAGCCTGAGCCTCCTGAACAAGGGGTCTGTAGCCCCTGAAGCTCCTCCTTAGATATCTGGGTTCTTTCTTGCTACCCATTCACTGCAGGTGGGTCCAGGCTCATTCAGCCCCAGTGTCTCTACATATGGCTGGCCCGAAAACAGATCACTTGGCCTGGTCTCTGCTCCATCTCTGTCACACCCCAGCCACGTAGGCAGTTCCCAGCTTCATCCAGAACAGAAGCAATTGCTCAAGGAGCAGGTAGAGTCCCACTCCACGACTTTGGCCCCCAAAAGCTAGCATGGTGATCTTTGCTGAGAGCTTGAGTCAGCTGGGAAAGACGCTACCTCCAGTCCTTGTCAAGCTTGGAATAAGGGTAGAACTAGATTCAGCCAGGCCCTTATACTCTCCAGTACCCTGAGGCCCTCACCCCTGGGATTTCATCAATAAATGATGATTTCATCAAGGGAAGAACTTCTTCATAGCAGAGTGGTCAGGCCCAGCATCTAGCTCTACCCAAAGTGGGGAGTTACAGTCTACCACCCACAGTGTGTATTTGGTATGTAGTGATTTGGAATGCAACCAGAACCTAGACCAGGGCCTTTTCTCTGGGCACTGCTTGCTGGCCCAGATCCCTGCAGCCCTGTCTGCTGTTGCTGGCCCTCCCTCCTACCCTGATCCACTGTAACTCATGGAAGCTTTAGGTACAAGGGATCCTGTAGACAGCAGGGCAGGGTGGCTGGAGGGCCCTCCCCCACTGCCCCCCTGAATCTGGGTCAAATGCAGCCTGGTTCTGATGCCAATGTTGGGCAAGTGGATCCCACTCTGCTCTTCCAGGAGCTGTCTGCCTGACTAGACCTTGAGTTTGCAAGGTCACTAGAGGCTCTCCTCAGCACCTACTATCCCAGCCCATTGGTCATCATCCCATCCTGGCCCCGCTTTGATCCCTTCTAGAGGGAGATGCCTACCAGGAGACCCAGAATGCCACAGAGCCTCCCAGAGGGGGGGACTCTTATTGGACTTAGAGCAGCCTCACCCCTGCCTGCCTGTCCCTAAGCTGACTCTGGAAGCAAAGTGCCTACTAACAGCATTGCATCCTTGGGGGGCCCTGGAGGGGTGTGGACTAACCACAGCTACTTCCACTAAAGGAATGTGCCAGAATGCTGAACCTTCTTGTTGTTAATGTATGACTGTGCCTTGAATAAACAAGTCGTCCTAACCTCGGCTGGCCTGTGCCTCTGCCTCAGGGCCAACAGGGCCTTCTCCACCTAGAAGGAGCCAGAGCAGTTAAGGGGTAACCCTAAAGTCACCAGGCCGAGGCAGTGTACCTCACTGCGTGGCTCTTACCCTGGTCTATTGCTGCCTCTTCTGGGATCTTTTTACTTCCCAGGGCCTTCCCTGGCCCCGGCTCAAGAGACAGGGGGTAGAAAGAGAAGGACTGATAACTGTTGCCAGTTGGTTGGAGAGATGGGGAGTGACTGCCTCCTTCCTGTGCAGCAAGTGAATGCCACACCAGAGACCACTGAGGCAGTAACACACCTGGCTGAGTGCTGAGCCAGGACAGAAGATAGGCTGGATTTCAGGTGGACGCCCCAGGCAAGGCTCTGGCCTTTATACCTGGGGATACAGAAGAGAGAGTGAACTATAGAGATGGTGGGTTTCAGGGAGAGTTGGGGACAGCCATGTAGGCCTGGATAGAACAAGAAGGAGCTTAAGTAAAGATCTTGCACTTAAGGCAAGAAGAAAATAGTTGCCTGCCAGGTGATATGGCTCTGGGCTAGGAGACCTGAGTTCTGCTCCTCTTCTCCCATATGGCTGACACTAGGCTTCACTTCATCCCCAGGAGGAAAACCTAAGTTCAACATGCTGTGTAGAACAGAATCAACTGTTGAGGAGGACAGGGTAGGTTGGGGGCAAGAAGGCCTCTCCTGTGGCAGCTCCCTGTGGGGACAGACCATAACCATCTTGGGTTAGCTGTTCACTGCCACCACCTGTACAGAGTCGTCTCCTTAAGGATTTGACCTGCCTGTGGTGTGGGTCCAAAGCCCATTGCAGCATGAGTCAGGACATGAGTTCTAGGCCCTCTCCTGCTGTCCCTGACCCTTGTGTAACAAGTGCTTTTGAGGCTGTTTCAGGAAAAGGGGGTGTTAAGGGCAGGAGGGGCAGGGCCTGATGATCATGCTTAGTCTGCTTGAACTGCTGCAAGAGAGGGACCTACATCCCACAAACTCAGTTATTTCTCAGGGGTCTATTCTTGGGGGCTACAAACCTCCAGTTTGCAGACATTGGGGCACTCTGTGATTCTACCACCCTTTCAGGGGACATTGCTCAGATGGACACAAAAAGACCATAAGAAAGGCTGCATGGAGGGGGATGAGTAGCCCAAGGTGGGGGCACGCTCAGAAGGGTGCAAGAGTGGATCCTCTTACTTAGCAGGCAAGGAGGACAGGGGACTTAGTTGATGGCTATACCTGACTTGGGGTGGGACTAAGAACAAGGTAAGAGGGAAGCTTGGTGCCAGAAAGGCCCAGAATGTCAGTCACTGGGCTGTGTCCACAGGGCACTGTAGTACCCAGGCAAGTACCATACCGGGCACCATCAGCCTAAGAGGAGCAGGAAGGCCTGAGGCTCCTTACAAATTCTGCCTAGAAGTCTTCAAACCCAGAACATGTAGAAGCAGCTCTTGGCCACCTTACCCCTGCTGTGTCTCTGCAGGCAGATCAGGTCTGTCCTGAGGAACATCCCTGCTGGCCCAGCTTGCAGGCTTCTAGGTCACTCTGTGGGAGGCCCTGGGACATAGAGGAGCTGGGATTCCAAGAAGACAAACTCCCAGCTCTGCCCAACCGAAACTGTTTCTGAACAGCTGCCAGCCCCTTGGCATTGACAACCTGCAGTCCAGCATCACCCAATCCTTAGTTCCAGCTACAAGTGGGAGTCTCCTAGATGGACCAAAGGTTCTGGTCCCTGGTCACCTCTGTGTTACAGAAACCCCAGCTGAGTGTAGTAAGCACTACATACTCCTACAGACCTCATCAGCCCAGGCTGGAAGGGAGTGAAGGGTACAGATCCTGTCGTATGGATCTTACTCTGCAATAAATATGACTGTTATTTGGTCCCAAGAGCCCCATCCTGGGCCTCAGGGCCCCTTCTACTTTGTCAGCTTCAGCAACTGTTTAAGGAATCGCCTCTTCTCTCTTCTCTAAACACAGCCCAGAGTGGTTTTCATGACAGCCTGCCCATTCCTAGGCAATAGAAGGTTCCAAGCGCAATAAACAAACCTGTTACATAATGGGATGTCAGGCAGGGATAAGTGCTTTGAAGAAAGAACAGAACAAGATGAGAGAAGGGACTGACTGGAGATGGGAGGGTATTTTTGCCCTATGAGATCTGGGATAAGCTCCTGGGGATGGGGTATAGGAAGAATGGAGGGTCTACAAGAAGAAGTGCAGGACTCAAAGAGTAGTGGGAAGGATGGAGGGGCTGAAATAGAGTGATCAGGGAAGGTTAGGGCCAAGGCAAGTTCTGAGAGGGCAAGGGTTCTTGTGGGATTCCGTTAAGACTTCAGACTTTCTCCTGGTGATGTGGGAGACTACTGGGGATTCCAAGAAGAGTGGTCTTCTGTAATTTTCAAGTTTTTCAGATAAGACACATTTTTTAAAAAATTTTTAATAGATTTGTTTCTTTCTTTTATGTATATGAGTACTCTATCTGCATATTCACCTGCTTGCCAGAAGAGGGCATTATACCTCAGTACAGACGGTTGTGAGCCATCATACGGTTGCTGGGAATTGAACTCAGGACCTCTGGAAGAGCAGACAGTGCTCTTAACCACTGAGCCATCTCTTTAGCCCATATTTTTTATTTTCAAATTGAGTCTGGCTCTATAGTTTATCTCTTCTGTCTCCTGAGCTCTAGGATTGCTGGCATGTGCCACTAAACCTTGCTGTCTTACTCATCCTTTAAGTACACACTTAGGCACTGTTAAATAGATTTACCATAATATACAGCCATCACCCCAGCCATACTCACAACCTTCCATCTCTGTACCCATGGAATAGTACCTCCCCTTCCCCTTCTCAGCTCCAATGTCACCAAGGCCACCTCATATATGGAGGGGAACACTGTGGGCCGTGGGGAGCAGAAATTCCAGCTGGGACTCTCTGTGGGAGGAGATACAGTAACTTAACTAGGATAGAGCTGAGAAAAAAAGAGCAAAGTAGTGTAATGTGCCACCATCAGGGCTGAAGGTTAACGTGTAGAGAGAGCTGGGACAGAGAGAAGTCCAGAAGCCAGGACAACTCTAAGATGTTAGCCAGAATAACTTGGCAACAGTGCCATAGGAGGTAGAAAAGGCTGGGAAGAAGGTGCCTGGAGCTGCATCTGCTCATGCTGCATTTGAGACACTTGCTGGATAAGGAAGTTGGGCTTGGGGCCTTTAGACCTCAGGGGCAGTTGGGGGTGATGTTTAAGCAAAGAAAAGGCCAAGACTGGAAAAGGAGCAAGCTCAGATGAGGAGGAGGCTGGGAAGCTGAGCCAACACAAGGAGGAGAGAAGAGTCTAAAGGCGATGGAAGGACAATAGTGAGTACCAGAAGGGCCTCAGAGAGGAAGGAGGGACCCTCAAGGCTCACTACTCAGCAGAATTGTGGCAGAGAACCACAGGGCATCACCCAAGTAGAGGATGCTGGTCATATCGTCAACAGACAAATGATTTCTCCCATGAGACCATGGAAATGAAAAGAGGGAAGGAACTGGCAGAGATGGAAAGATTTAAGAGGCTTAGCCAAATGCAAGGCATGCACCAGATGCAGAACAATGATTCTGAGACATTAGGGGAACTGGAATCCGGATGGGGAGAAGGTGATGCTGTCATATTCTTGAGTTCTAACGTAAAGAGACTATCTAGAGACACTTACGGAAGATCATCAAGGCAAAGAACTTGGACCCTTGCTTAGAAACTCTGCAGCAAAGAAAAGCAGGGAGGGACCAACCTTGAGGTGAGGGGTCTGTGCGGACGGGCTACACCCTGGCTTTTCACAGCTGGTTGTGATTTTCCATAAGAAGTTTAAACACGAAGAAGTGATTGACTCTAAGTACCACTGAGAGGAAGGGCTAGCTGAAGGCAAAGGAAGGCACGGCACCAGTGAGGAAGAAGTCACTGGTGTCTTCAGTTGGAGCAGAGTGAAGACAAAATCTGGTCGGGGTAGATTCCTACTTAGCAGCTGGAAGGCTATTCTTTTGAAGAATTTTGCTAACCAAGGAACCAAAAAGGACTGAGAGCTGGAGAAAGAAGGAAGAGGGATAGTTCTTACACACACACACACACACACACACACACACACACACACACACAAAATGATGGTGTATTTGAGGCAAAGCGCCTATACATATGTGGTGGCTCAAGACATGGGCCAGAGAAGGGTGTTTTTTTTACTAAGCAGGTCACCCCAGTCACCTGAGTGGGTGTCAAACGCCTGGGAGCATCCGGCCAGCATAGATAACTGAGTCTAAGCTTTTATTAGTTAGATGACGGTGGCTTTAGGAGGGGACGATATCCCAGCATTCCCAGCAGGGTATTGATCAATGTCTGCAGTCCCACTGCCCCCAACTCCCTGCCATTCGGGCTGAACAGGAAAAACTGCCCAGCTGAGAGCATGTAAAATCCAGCTGCCACCAGCTTGCCACCCATCCATACTGAGAAGCCCCAAGCCAGGGCAGCTACCCCAAGACTCTGTTCCCAGGCCAGTTACAGGCCCATTCTTGGAGCCCTGGAGCCTCTGGGGAACTAGTCCACCTGTTCAGACAATGGTTATTTTTCACATTGTGCTGTTCCATCCTGTCCTAAGGCTGTCTTTATAACCACTTGCCTGTGGAGGTCTCACACCCCAGACCCATGGACTGCTTTCCTCATGAAATAAGTGCTGTGAGTCACAGCTCATTATCCTTGTGTTACCCTGACAAAATGCCTGACAAAAACAACACAGGAGGAAAGGTTTATTCTGTCTCCTGATTTTGGGAGATTTCAGACCATCGTGGCGGAGGATATGCCAGACTTCACGTCTGTGGGTATGTGTCATGATGCTTCTTCATATTGTGGTGGACCAGGAAGGGTGGGACCAGAACAAGGGATCAGGCTCCTCCCACCTTCAAAGGCACCCCTTAGTGTCCACTTTGACCAATCAGATCCCACTTTCTAAAGGTCCTACAGCCATCAAAACAGTTGCTGCAGACTCAGCAACAGGCATTCAAAACTAGTCTGTTCAGATTCAAACCATGGCACTGACCACCCAAGCGCAAACACAAGAGAAGGTTACACTGCTGGGGACCGGGAGCCTTCTCTAAGTGGCCACTTAGAGACAGGGCTATTTTCTCTTGTGTTTAGCACATGGCCTTCAAGGTCACTGCAAACTCTGCATTCATGGTGAATGTCCGAGCACGCGGAACATGTGGCTAACTGGACATTGGTGTGGCAGGTGTGGAAATGCTCCCAAGATCCACACAGACTACTGGTTAGAACTGTCCCCTGGCTGGGCGGTGGTATCGCACGCCTTTAATCCCAGCACTTGGGAGGCAGAGGCAGGCGGATTTCTGAGTTCGAGGCCAGCCTGGTCTACAGAGTGAGTTCCAGGACAGCCAGGACTACACAGAGAATTGTCTCAAAAAAACAAAACAAACAAACAAACAAAAACTGTCCCCTGTCCCGTCCTAGGGAAGTTGGTCCAGGTGTGTGCCCAGAGAAAAGAACTCGATTTGGTGGCCTCGTAGCCAGTCTGGACCCAAGATACCCAGCTCCTCTACCACTGTTGCCTCTGCCTTCCCTTCCCAGGCCCTTTCCTTTTGCACCCACTCAGGCCTTGGGCCTGCTGACCCCATGCCTCCATCTTGTTCTGAGCCCCAGAGCTTTGTAGCTTCATCTGGTGCAGGTCAAGGCCCACAGAAGGTCCGGTCATGAAGGGTCAGCACACAGAACATGTTTATTTCTTGTGAGTTTATAGAACCACAAAACAGCAGAAAGTATGGGTGAGGACAAGGGCCCTTCCCACTGTATTCTCTCCTGCTTATCTGCCCTGGTACAGGTCTTCTTCAAACATTAAACACAGAGTTAGGGGCCCGCTGGAGAATGATGGGTGAGCAGAAGAGGGTGAGGCGACAGTATTCCGCCCTGCTAGAACAGGTGACAGGAAAAGCCCCAGAACTCAGGGCCATGTGGGATGAGGTCACTCCTCCTCCTTGCCCTTCTGGCCTCTTCATTCTGGCTGGCCAGTTAGGTTTCTCCCAAAAGAATATTGGGGTACTTACACCAGAAATGCTGAACCAAGAGCATAAGAGGTTTTGTGGGGGGCATCTGAGCAGCTGAGACCCAAGGTGCCCATTGCCACTGAAGAATGTCACCTCCCATGCTCCCATGAGATCCCCAGAAACACTAAAGCTTCTCCTCTTCATCGTTGGACAGTAAACAGCCTGGCAGGGAAGTATCAGAGAGACTGAGCAGGCAAGATGGAAAATTCTAGAAGCCTAATCACTTTTCCCTCACCTTGGCAGAAAGCTCCTCTGAGAAGAACCCCCATGCTATCTCACTACCAAAACTGTTTTTGCCTCCTGGGAAGATCTAACCAGGCATGCAAGCAGTACATCTGTGAGGATGAGGGAAGGAAATCCACCTCCCTGCAGTTGACCAGAAGCTGAGACAGAGCCTTCTCCCATCACCTCTCTAGGATGGCCAAGAGGATGAGGCCCAAGGTGCAGAGAGACCTTGGGGAGAGGCTAAGACTACAACAGGCAGATCAACAACAATCAGACACACACACAGATAGGGGCGCTGGCTTGTCTCTTACTCCCCATCCCAGCCTCGGCTCATGGCTTGCACCACAGCTCCGTAGAGTTGGCTCCAGGCGGTCCTTGTAGCTGGTGTAAAGTCGGAACCCAGGCACTTCTCCAGCATGTAGAGCAGGGACTCACCTACTGTCTGCAGAGGCAAGAAGTACCTAGTCATCTGAAGGCAGGAAGGCATCATTCCATTTACAGGTGAGAAAGCTCAAGCCCTACACCAGTAAGGGGACACAGGTTCTTTTCTTTCCCACACAGGGCTCATGCTGCTTCAGCAGGCCCTGAGTGCCACCTTGAGTGTCACCCCATACCCACCTTTCCCTCTAAATGTGGAAATGTACAGTGGATACTTTTAACCACCTCATGAGAAGAGCCTATGCATTGTCTTGAAACTGTCCACTCAGACTCAACCAAGTCAGTGCTTGCAGGTCTCAGTTTCCCTACTTGCAAGGTAGCAGTCATGAGATCAAAATTCTTATACTGTGGAGCCAGCTAGGTGTGAGTTCAGAGTCCATGAGTCCAAAACTCATGGCCTGGATGACCTGGAACAGTTTACCCTACCCTGTCTGAAACTTAGCTGATTCATGAGCCAAACAGAGAAAACCAAACTCTGGCTTCTGTTAAAAAGCACTTAGCATAGCAGCTGCACACAGTAGGACTTATCAAGTGAGGTTTATTTATCCCACATATATTGTTGAATATCCCCTAAGGACTAGGCATTGTGTAACTGCCCAGATGGACAGGCAATCAAGACCATCTGTGCCCTCTCTTCACAGAGGTTTCCCACAGTGGGGCTGGGCACTATCATGGCAGGGGCCATGAGCCATGCCTAGAGTATTGATGGACCAAGGTAAGATGCTGTCTTTGACATGAGTTACCTTTGTGACCAGTTCTGACCAGTGGGACATTAGTGCCAGCAGGGCCAGCAGAGGCGTTATAACACATATATCATGTTCCTGGTAGCGCTCCTTCCTTGGTGAGACCTAGCATGGGGAAGGTTTAAAAGCTCACAGATCACCTTAGACATCCTAGCCCTAGTGGGGTTGACCTCAACACATACAGGACTCCAACCAGACTCCAGAGAAAAAAGAGCTGCCCAGCTGAGCCCAGCCACCAGAACTCAGTGAGGACCTTCAGGGTGGTTTGATACTGAGAGAGGGATGACCAAACCAACTGATGCCAAGAGCTGCTAAACCTTCATGGTCATTTTTGGTTGTTGTTGTTGTCGTTTTGGTTTGGTTTAGTTTTTCTTTTTATCGAGACAAGTTCTCTCTGTGTAGCCCTGACTGTCCTGGCTCTGCAGACCAGGCTAGCCTTGAACTCAGATAGTCATCTGTTTGGGATTAAAGCAGCCACTGTCACCACTATCACCACCACCACCACCACCCAGCTGCCTTCATGGTTCTTAAAGAAGCCATGTTAAAGAGAACTCTGAGGCTCAGAGAGGTTACATCTGTGTCAGTCACATAGCGGGCATGTGACTAGAGCAGCCCTTTATTTCTCTCAGCCGTGAGGTAAGGAGCAATGGGTTGGGACTGGGGGGGAGAGTGGCACCTGCAGATCTGGAACATGAGTGGGAAAATTCCCCACTACCCACCGAGAAGGAGCTGAGCCTCACTCCCACTGCCCGGTGCTTCCTGCCCAAGCCGCTCAGGTACTCCTCCAGTGAAGACAGGTCCTCCATGTTGGTCACTGCAGTATCAATCACTAGCATCACCTGTCAAGGACACAGAGGGCCCAGCACAGTCCTACCTACTCATCACCACAGGCTAGAACCTAGGCTTCTCAACAAGGGAGGCTTTCAGAGGACTGTTACCCAGGATTAGAGGGTGGCAGGCAGCCAGTGTCTGTAAACAGTAGGTGTTCGGTATGTGCTGGCTTCACTACTGAAATCCCACCCATGAAGCCCTTCTATTTTTTTTTTTTTTGAGGATCTTAAAACCTTTGATACGCCTGCAGGACAATATTGCCTGCATGGAACAAGGGTAAACTGAGGTGCTTGTGAGGATCATGAGTCCAGCCTAGTTTTCATAGGCTGGTAGCCCCAAGGGGTCAAGATCTACCAGTACAATCCATGGGGGCCAGAGGACAAGGCTGAGAGCAATGTACTAGGCTGGGTCCAGCTGGCTTGAAGACAGGGTTGGGGAGGAGGCTGGGCCCAATCCAGAGGAAAGGGCATGTGTGTGTGTGTGTGTGTGTGTGTGTGTGTGTGTGTGTGTGTGTGTGTGTACAGAAGCTGTTTTCTTAATCCCAACTCCCTCTTTCTTTACTAAGACAACGGTCTGCAGATCTGAGACCTCATGGCTGTGCCTCCCTCACCTTCCTAATGTGGTCCAGGAATTCTGGAGAGGAGAGACAGTCCTCGGGGCTGGAGAACTGGCAGCCGTTGTACTGGAAGAGAGGCAGCAGGCTGGGTTCCAGGGCGAAGAGCCTGTGGGTTAGAAGCCCAGGTCATCAGCATGGTGAGTGGCAACTGCAGCAGACCCTGGCTGGCCAGAAGAAAGCCACACAAGTACACCCCCAACCTGGCACTCCCAGCTTAGTCAGTGAGCCCCTCCCTTCTCTGAGCACCCTTCAGAGGACACTTGTGTCCCCAGATGCTCACATTACCTGGCAAACAGTGGCTCCTCCCTAAACAATTGAAGGCTGAGTTTGGGACAGATAGGCGTCTTAAACCAAAATCTAGGGGGGAACCTTCCCTTTTGGATCAAAACTTCTCAATGCCCTTGTACCTGAGGAGGCTTAGATGGGGGACAGCGTCAAGAATACACTCCGTGAACTACTGAGCACTAAGCATCTCACCCGTGGTGAACTGTGATTGAGGATCTCCCATACTTTTAAGCAGTGGGTTCAGAGGAGGCAACAGCTCAGAGTTTGTTACGCAAGCAACTTAAGTTACACAGTGAAGCCACAGTGGGGACCAGAATCCGGGGGGGGGGGGGGGGAATGAGTTTAGAAAAACACAGTTGGCACAACCAGAAACCTTCAGCCTCGCTGGGGAGAGCTTGCATTTTTGTGTAACTCTTTTTGTGTCGCTGAATTTATTCCCCTTCCATCTGGGAGAGGTTTTGTAAAGTCCTGTTCGAAAGTTTTGAACTGTCCTAGGGAGCTCCGATGAGGGAGTGTGGTCCTTTGGTGACAGAGCCTGAGGTGAGGCTGAAAACTAGCCTACTTTCTGCCTTCTCCTGTGGAGCCCCCCCCCCCCTTCCTTGTTTCTGTCTCTGTCTCCCTCCCTCCTTCCCTCTTCCCTTCCTCCATCCCTTCCTCCTTCCCTCCCTTCCCCCTCCCTCCCTACCCCCCACTCCCAGTGGTGAGACTGGATGCCTGCCACCTCCCCCTGGGGCTTCTCTAGTCCTAAGCCTGTGCTTTCTCATCTTACTGGTAGCTGGACTTGAGCTTTCCTGGGCCAGGACTACATGGTCTTCTTCCATTCGAGCGAGTGGGCACAGTAGGCCATCCTACCGTTCTACCTTTCCAGGTGCCGGCATACCCTACCTGGCTTCCAGGTCCCTCATTTCTCCTACCGCCCTGGCTCCTGTGAGCGGCCCTGCAGTTACTAGCCACGGGACACCGAGATAACAAAGGGAGGAGAGTGGGGGCATTGCATCCACCTGCCCACACTGTGGGTGCTTGTAAAGGGCCCCATCGGACCTCAACCAATTCAGACAGGAGCCGCTGCTATCTGGGAAGAACAGATGGGACAGTATCACCTGTCGCTGAGCACACACCCCTCTCTCAGGAGAGGGCACTGCAAGCGGGCATTTTCTCCTCCTCCAGTGACAAATCCAGCAATCTCGAGCCCACTACGGTGAGGCACCCCTTCACGCGCACCCCAGAGCCCCGCAGCTCTCACCTGGCGAACAGGACAGTGCCATGTTCCAGAGGGCTGCGGCTCACCGCGCTCCAGCTCTGCCGGATCAGCTCTGACTCCGTGCGCTCCATTCTCTCTCTCTCTCTCTCTCTCTCTCTCTCTCTCTCTCTCTCTCTCTCTCTCTCTCTCTCTCTCTCTCTCTCTCTCTCTCTCTCTCTCTCTCTCTCTGGAGAGTCGCGGGACGCAGTGATGGGACCCTTGAGGCGTGGGTGCCGTCAACGCACATGCAGCGCCATCTCCTCCGCGACGCGGGCGAGCCCCCGTCCAGGCCCAGTGCCTTAGTCGGGTGGGGCCCAGCAACCTCGCCTTTACTGGTCCAGCCCAGAGGATGCTCACGGCCAGCCTGGCCGTGGGAGCTTCCGGGGACCCCGCTTGGGCAGCTGCGCCCTGCACCCCGAAGATCCCAGAGAACCGCCCATTAAAGCTACGGTGGCTCCCACCCACTCTGGCCCAGGGAGGCTTGCGCGCTCCCTCTGCACCCGCCTTAGGAAGGTGCTACCCGAGGCCTGGGAAATGTCCAGGCTTCAGAGTCTAACGGAAATTGCTGAGCCTCTGGGCTTGTTTTACTCTTGAAAACTAGTGATATGACTGCTTCTCTGGACTGGTTTGTACCACATGCCTGTAATCTCAGTCCTGAGAGGCAGAAAATTGAAAGGATTAATACCAGCCGGGGCTACATAAATTGCCTCATTCTTCTCCAGTAATAAGCAAATAATCACTTCCTGTTTCTGATGAAGAGATGGGGAGGCCCAGTGTTCAAGGTGAGTCCCACCTCTCCACCGGAAAACTCTTGGGTTTGCCATCTCCTGGGCTCATGCATGGTCTCCTGTCTTCTCTAGAGTTCAGCTAGAGGGACCGAAGTCACCAAACTGGTCTGTCTGTCTGCCCTCTGCTCAAACCCTGGGTCTGACTCAGGTCCTTGCACAATTCCGGGTCTACCAAAGCTCTCAGTTTAAGGGACAGAGCCCACACCACAGACATCTCTAGGCAAGTGTGGGGTCCAATCTCAGGTCTGTTGGATCACCTCCAGCCCCGAACAGTAACTAGAAATGCACTGTGTACACATCCATGGAGTTAAAGCCACGTTCTGCCATTGAGCAATCTACTGAAAATGGGGATATAAACCCAAAACAAAAATCTCCCAAACTCCTCCAAAGCAAAAACAAAGAAATGAGGTGCTAGGGTGGTTCAGTGGGCATCCTTCCAGCAAGTGTGAGGACAGGAGTTCAATTCCCAGCTCTCTCTCTCTCTCTCTCTCTCTCTCTCTCTCTCTCTCTCTCTCGCTCCCTCTCTCTCTCTCTCCCTCCCTCTCTCTCTCTCTCTCCCTCTCTGTGTGTGTGTGTGTGTGTGTACGTACACACACACACACACAGAACTGGGAGTAGTGGTCTAATCCCAGCACTGGGGAGGCAGAGGCAGGTGTATCTCAGTGTGATTCAGGACTGCTAGTGTTCTGTAGAAAGAAAAAAGAAAGAAAAAAAAAAAAGTCTGCCTGACTGTAAAACAAGCACTGAGAAGTTGGAAAACTAGGATTTCTAGGGTTCTGCTAGCCAGACAGTGAGCTTCAGGTACAGTAAGAGACTGTCCCACAAATTAGTTGGAGTGACTGAGGAAGAAACATAAAACACTTATTTTCTAAAAGTAGTTCAGGTAGGTCCTGTGTTTGCCATTCAGGGAGTGTGGCTGTCACACCTGCCATTTCACCCCTTCACTCATGTCACCCACCTGTCAGTTAGCTTTGTTGTTCTTTTTCAAGCATGAATGTTCTTTGGCCCAGGGGCCCAGGCTTTGGGGGACACACTCTCTTTATCTTTCACTATCTTTTGAGTCTGTTTCCTCAGATACACTGTGAGGGTTTGAGTGGCAAGTTCTCTACAGGCCTTATTGAATGGATACAAATCAGTGTCCTTGGTCTTCAGTTATGAACAGACTGTGGCCCCAATAACAACCCCATGTTAGATGTTGAGTGCTCAGTCCGTGATTTCTAGAACTTATCCTGGGGGCCTTCTGCCTTGTTCCAACCAAGTCCCATGAGAGCATCGGCTCACCCTCTCCTGAATGGTATCTCAGCACAACCTATTTGACTCTTCTCCTTCTCTTTGTGTATCTCTGGTCCCTGCACTGCAGCAGGAAAGTAAGGCTTTAGGGCAACCTGGCAAAAAGCCTGTGTTCTAATGACTCCATAAGATCCCAAGCAAACGCACAAAGGGATAGTGCTTTCTTAATGGACCTGTCTGGTCTACACCTTCCACTCTACCAGCTTCTAATTCCTGGAAGTCCTCACTCAGGACCCTTCTTGCCTCTTAACATCATGTGAGGTTTGAAGAGTTCATGGAAGTAGTGGACTTATACCCAACGTGGAGGAACCAGAACCCAAACCCACAGCTCCTCTTTGTCTTCCTGGGGCCAGAGGTGACAGGACTTGGTGTGCTATCATCTCTGCTCTCCTTGGGAAAAGGCTAAGGATCTGGTGTAGCCTAGGCAGTCAAGGTGAGGTATCCCAACCGCTGATGCTCTGAGGAGTTGAAGAGTTTCTCTCCTTCCTGTGGGATATGCAATAGGTTAAAATCTAGGATAGTTCAAGTGTTTTCTAGTCAGGGCTGTCAATGTATATCATTAATGTCTTTCAAGAGCTAGCAGATTTGGCATGTGACCAGACATTGGGACCATTAGCTGTATCCTCCCAACAGCCCTGTGAAGGAGATGCTGTTTATAGTCTCGTCTTATAGATGAGGAAGTGGGAGGCAAGGAAGTTAGCTGGCCCAGTCATACAGTTAAAAAGAAATGGTAGGACTGGAGTTTGACCTCAGCTCTGACCATCTGGCTCACAGTCCCCACTGCCTCCCTCAAATGAACAGACGACAACCACCAGCCGTGCCCATAGTAACTGAGCCAAGGTTACTGGGTCTGAGTCAGAGCTCATAGAGCATTAGAGCTGGCCACGGATCTCTTCTGAACTTCTCATTCAGTGACACCAAGAGAGTAGCTTGAAACGGGCCACAGAGGAAGTGTTCACATCATGGAAACTGGCAAACAAACTAGGGCTTAGTTTTGCCCCCACAGGAAATCTGTTATTACATATTTACCTCCATTACCAGGGGTTTGGGTACCCCTGGGGGAACCCAGAAAACCAGGGTCCCAGCTAAGCTGTGAATGCACAATGCAGAACATACAAAACATCAGGCTGAACTACAACACCTCCCAGCTGCGCCCCAGCCTCGTCTCAGTGTCCAGGCCTAGCAGGATATTCCAGCCAAATGCTTCCAGTCAGATGCGGCTGGGACTGGAGGAGCTCCAAAGGCCCCCTTTTGGACTAAGTCTTGCCCTTGATTTTATAATTGTGGACTGTTAGGTAAGAATCATGGGCACAATGGAAACAATAAAGTGTCTTCCTTAGGCCTTCAGGAGGACTAAATGTCACATGTATCAATGATGTTAACTGGCCAGTCTTTAATCCCAGCACTTGGGAGGAGAAGTAGGCTGATCTCTCAGCTTGAGGTCAGCCTGGTCTACAAAACAAGTTCCAGGACAGCCAGGGCTCCAGAGAAACTGTGTCTTAAACAAACAAACAAACAAACAAACACCAAATCAAAACACAAAAACCTAAACAAAAAAAACCCACCCCAAAATCCAAAAAAAGATGAAAAAATTGGTATTTACTAAGCTATTGCCGCTCACAATTAAGTCCCGTTCTGACTTGCCTGTCCCTGACATCTTCTACCTCCAGAATGATGGCAGTGACCTATCTTTCTCCCTATCCTGCCTAATGGTCCTGTGGGGGGTGTGGGGGATGTAAGGTAGCCCAGAAGACTCCCAATTTCACGGAGGCATGAATCCCTGTGACCCTACAATCCAGTGCTAAGTCAGCAGTCACCTTCTGTAGATCCTGGGGGAAGTGGGGGAAAGCCATGAATGAATGAATGAATGAATGAATGAAGCAGATGAAGTCCCAAGTGAATGTGTATTATCAAAAGGGACCTCAGTGTCTCAGACCCATGGGATTTGGCAAAGCCTTTCTCTGGTACCTGAGGGAATATTGACAGGATGTACAGAAACATGGACCCCAGCCTTCTTCAGATGTCTCTTCTAGCAGCCAGAAACTGTTCCCTTACAGAGACCTCTGACTGAGACTAGCTGACTCCTCCCTGTGCCGTATATAATAAACACACTGAGGTTCCAGGCAAGTAGCTCTGCATCTCCATCATTTCTCGCATGTCCCACCTGATCCCGGCTTTTCTGTATGTGAGTCTGGTACTTCTTCATTCTTACATCACCCCAAATAGGTTTTCAGGACCATGCCCTGCAGGACAGGGTGGATCCTTTGCGGCTGGTGCTCTTGACAGACGACCGTGCCAGGATGGGGCCCTCAGTCAGTTGGAATGGAAATGCGCTACCATGCTGGGCCACACAACTATCTCAGAATTAGGGGAGAAAATGGCTCCCTTGTTTCTTTCTATACTGTTTAGGCTCAGCCTGTTACTGCTTTAGCCTAACGAAGGGAAACAAGAGCTACTGTCTCTCAAGCAAGCAAGTGCTCAGGGAGGCCTGCACTCTCCTGGCATCAGGCTCTCCCTGGCCAGAGCCTCAGCTGCAACGACAACGGCCCAGCCATGAGAGACCATGTAGACATCTAGGCATTTTTGTCAAGGACAAGTCAAATCCAATCAAACACAAGAACAATGTAGTGTTGAAAACAAGAGCTATTTATTACAAAAGTAATGGTCTCTGATTATCTCTGGAAACTTTTCTTTTCTTTTTTCTTTTTTTTTTCTTTTTAAAAGACAAAGTGTGGTGGGTCAAGACCCTGGCTGCATTAGGCTGCCTGGTGCATCTTCCTGCTCACCAGCCGGCTGAGATGGACCACATCTGTCAGTTCCCAAGGGCTGCAACCCACACACAAAGCAGCACCCTAAAGCCCACTGCCCCTCCATCTTCCAAATTTTCCCACAGAAGTATCTGCCAGTTTGGGTATGAGAGAAGAAGGTGTTGGGGGGGGGGCACCCTTTTTTCCCATACTTGGAAATAAGAAGAGACCCTTCTGTCCTCAGTGTGGCATTAAAGGGAGAGGCATGTAGGATCCACTGAACTCTCCTACCTACTCTGGCTCTAAGGGCTGCTCCCTGGTTACTCTCCTCTAACAGTGCCTCCAGAAATAAGGCACAGAGAAAAGTAGCCACCTGTTAGATGTTCCATGGGCTGGCTACCTTGTTAAAGCCAAGCACAGATTCCTGTATCCCCTCTGCAGGAGAATCTACCTACATGGTACCCCACTGGGCTCAGAAGAAACCAGCCCTGCATGGGCCTGCAGGCAAGGGTTGAGGAGGGCAATGGGAGTAGAGCTCCCCAGTCCCTGCCAGAAATACAATTAAGCAGGCAGCTTAGACTTTAATGCACAAGCTGCACTTCCTGCTGGGGGGTGGGGACAGGAGGGGAGTCAAAAGGGCGTAGCCATGGGCGAGGACGGTCAGTGGGTCTCAGATCTAATTAGCTACTCTGCCCTGCTCTTGACAGGGCTACATTTCCTCTATTAACATTAATGAAGCTCCAGCTGAATGTCCAAGCATAGCCCAGAAGCTTCCCTCTCCACCACTCTGTAGGTAGCACAGCCTGTCCCTGAGACCAATTTCTAGTCTCCGTGGCAACCACCTCTTGAAGATGCTTTAAAGAACTCTGACCCTGTCAGAGTCATTGAGAGCTATATTAGAGGGAAGGTGAACTGTGGCAAATTCATCATTAAGCCTTGAAATATCAAAATCTTCTGGAATCAAATAAATATTTTGTTCTGAACTGAAAGGAAGGAGGCAGACTAAAGGACTGGGCTTGGGTTGATGCAGTTCCTTCCCTTTGGGCAAGGGGATAGAAGGAAGAGCTCTGAGCTCACACGGTAGACAGTAGAAGCTGTCCTGCACTTTCAGGTGCTCTGGGTCTCTGGGGAAAAGACATGATAAGGCAGTGCCAGAAAGTTAGAGAAATGACCAGAAAGTAGAAGAGGGTATCATCAGGGAGGGCTAGAAGGGTGAAGACAGGAATGCCAAGTAAGAAACGACAGTCAGGCTGAGCAGCCTTACCTCAGCATCCCAGTAGATGCTTAGCCCACAGGGCTTTGCTCAGACTCAGTTGCTCTGTAAGCCAGCAGGGCTTGGTCCTCAGAGTCGGGCAAATATAGAGAAAAGGTAACGGACAGTGAGAAACAGACACTGGATACGTAGCAGCCAAGGTGTGGGTTCCACTCACCCAGTTCACAGAACAGGGAACCAAAAGCCTAAGGAAGGCCAACCATAGGCTGACAAGTCCTCTGCCAGCTTGTACTGGGGAACCCAGTGCACTGTACACACTCCAGGCAGCACTGTATCCAGAGAAGACACTGTGGGCAATAGCAGAAGGCCAGCCCCGAAGTTCTGGGTGATTTGCTAGCCTCACTGGAAGCATGTGAGAAGAAGGGCAGCAGAGGTTTAACGGTCCCACCTGATGAGCCTCTAAAACACCATGAGGGGTGGGGCGGTACTCTCAACCCTCTAGAATATTAGAAAATGTCTCAAGGATCTTACAAACCTAAATAAAACCAAATCCAATGTGAAAAGATACCAGAGAATATCCTGTTAACCTTGGACCATTTCTTGGAGTTTATGACACTTGGCTGCCACAGTTACATGGTCTACACTCCAAAGGGACTGGGCATATGCACGCTCCGACACTCAAACCTGCTTTCCTTGTGTCTCATGGGAACTGGCACCGAGCAGTGCAGTAGGTCAAGTGCCCCGTGTAGGTGCTGTAGACAGGGCTGTGGCTCTTTGTAGTGTTTAGTATAATCCAGGTCTGTTTCCCAGAGTTTGGTCCTGGGGGCAGCAGAATGCTTTGGGCTCCTCAGGCAGCTCCCTTGAAGCTGGAAGGGCCCAGGATCTGGCTTCATAGCTCGGTGTCCCTGGACAATGTTCACATCTAGGCTGGGGTCCTGGCAGCGGCCTCAAAAGTCCCATGATTCCAGCCACCTCAGTCCTGCCATTGGACTCTCAGGTTCCTGGGCTAGGGGACCAACCATCCCATAAGCCAGAGGGTGGAAGAGGTAGAAGCTGTGAGAGTGAGAGAAAGGTGGTCAGCATCCCAGAACTGCACCAAGGAGCTCTAACTCTAAGTCCCTGTGCTGGGGCCTATCACATAGGCTTCTCCAACATAACCCAGCCTGTCCATCCATATGTCCATGCATCCCAGTACACTGTGACATTACTGGCTGAATGACCAGGAAGGGAAGGGCTTTCCCCAACAGGCCTAACAGAGGTAACCTTTTAGAGGTCTGGCTATGGGATGTGTGGCCCAGAGTGTCAACATGTAAATTTAACCCTTTTCAGCAGGCATGTACTCATGGGCCACAGGCCCCACCACAGTGGCCAAGGACTCTTGACAGGGGCTCTGAAACTTGCCAGAAGGCAGAGAAAGGAGGACTTTACAAATATCTGTCTCCGTGCAGCAATTTTGAGTCACAACTCTGTATCCACAGCCCTATGCTTCCCATCCTCCCCTCACCCTACTGGCAGCTGTTTTAGAAAGGAGCCATGTAACTTGAAAGCATCCTTCTAGGTGTGCTAGGGTGGGATCAAAGCTAGGAACCACTCACTAGGAGAAAATGGACTGAAATCCTTGCTATTCCTAACTGACTACACATTAGGGTCACCTTGGCCCAACTGTTTCAGAACTCTTGGAGACATGGCCCATCCATGAAAAGACCTGAAGAGCACCCTGGGGATGCTCAAATGTACCCAGAGATCAAGTTAGAGGGTCATATACGGGGATACATACCTGTAGGCAGTTGCCAGAAGCAGGCACAGGATTCCCACTGCATGTATTCTCCTACCCAGGGGAGAAGGGGCCAAGCCCCAGGCACAGAGCCGCAGGAGAGTATCCCATAGGATACCTATGGAGAGCAGAGGACATGCGCCAGCATATCAGGACAGCCCCTGGGGATCCTATAGGAAGGAGGCACCACAGTAGAGAGCAGAGGTCTACCTCAGACCAGCTTCTCAGGGCGGCCTCATCCTCCTTTCCCACCTCGCCTCCCATTACATCATCTCCCCAGGGCAGGGAGGCAGCAGTGCTGACCTGTCAACATGCTAGAAAAGAGCATGGCTGGGAAGTAGTGGTGGAAGTAGAGGATCCGGCCCATCAGGAAGAAAGGGAAGTAATGGAGCATCCATCCCAGGAGCAGCTGGCCACCTCCTCGCAGCAGCACCTTGGTCAGCCCTGTGTAGCCCAATCAGCACAACCCAATGAAGGAAGAGGCAGTGCAGGCAGGGTCTGGGCTCCAGCCTAGCTCTACCATGTCTTGGTATGTGACTCTGAATATGTCACATCATCTCACTGGGCCTTCCTTTCCTCACATGGACTACCCAAATCCCATGGCATCTAGAAAGAGAGGAGTCAGTGGATCTCCAGACTCAGTATCCAGTTTAGTAGGGATGCCAACAGGAGCCACAACAGATGTGGGCATCTGGCAGGAGACACACACCCACAGACAGTTGCTTCCCTGTCTCTACTTCCCACTTATTTGCTGTTAGAGACATTCCCTAGCAGCAAGGTCAGAAAGAAGGCTGGGTAGGGGAGTGTCTGGAGCTAGGACTGTTCAGACAGGGAGCTGGCAATGGCAGAAGGGTCTGTGGGGTGTCTTGATATCATCCATGCCCAGCAGCCAAGGTAACCAGGAAGGCAACCACTGTCATGACCTGAAGCTGCCTCTCTATCCCCACTAGAGGACAGGGCCATGGAACAAAGGAGGCAGATGAGGAAAAAGGGACTTCTCTGGCTACAGTGTGACAGTGAAGGCTCTGAAGGCAGACTGCTAGGGTTTGAGCCTTAGCGCATTACCACTGGTTACGTGTTGGGTGACAAGCTCTTTGTCTCACTGTGCTGTTTTCCTAATACACGGAAAGGGATGACTATACTCTGCGATAGGAAACTAGAAAGAATACAAAATGCTGAGCCCAGTGTAAAGCACGTCTTGACTATAGGCTTTCAAAGCAGAGGAGAGGAACCATGTGCAGTGGGAGAGGTAAGGGGAGTCCCACAGCAGGCAGAGCTTCCCCAGAGTCCAGGCCCAAGCCAGATGAAAGGACAGAACAGGAAAAGCCCAAGGGCCCTGACCTTGCAACTCTGCGGGCAGCTGGATGCCTCTCTGCAGAGTGATGGCAATGGTGCTCCCCAAGAGGATGTAGAGGACCATGCTCACCAGATTCAGCCACCAGACCACCTGTACAGAAGAAGAGCTGGGGGTGAGAGGACAGCAGCTTCTGCAGGCAGGTGCTTGGACCTGAGCACTCACAACTGGGGTACTCACAGGGTTGCCGAGCAGATAGACTCGGAAGTCCGTGTCATTGGCTCCTGAGAAGCGCAGGCCCTGTGGAGCGAAGGACACTCTGCTGATCCAAGACTCAGCTTATCCCCAACCACTCCCACTCAAGGGGAAGGACAATCACACTTATCACTCATCTTTCCTAGGTGAGCAGCCTGGACAGGAGGCTCAGACTGGACATTCTACATGAGTGCTCTAGGAAGTAGGAGTCAAAATGAGGTGAAAAACACAGTGTCTTTCCTGGTGAGTTCTCCCAGGCGAGGCCTCCCCTTGCCATACATACCCCAGACCCACAGATTCAACACTCTTGCTTGGTGCTATTTCCTGGAGGAGCTCAAGAATTGGGCCCTACCTGATAATTAATAGGCCAGTGCCAGGGTTTGGATGTGAACTCATTGTCCTTGGGTTTGAGGGCATTGTTTCCCTGTAAAGAGGCAGCAAAGGAAAGCTAGTCAAGAAAGAGAGTCTAACCAGCTAATATAAGCATGAGGCATAATGATCTGATTTCTAGCCAAGCACCAAGAGGAACCCCAATGATTCCCCTCCCTGGCACAGAACAATCAGGTTTCCATTTGCAGCCACTGTCTACCTGCCTGAAATAACTGCCTTAATTCTTCAGGCAAATAAGCCTCCACTCCTGCCAATAACAGCCCACTGGGCTAAGACCAGTGTTAGGGAGGTGTGTGTAGGAGGATAAAATCAGTACTTAATTTCAAACAAAAGAACAGATACTCAGAAAAGGTTATTTTAGCTTAGTGTCTCGATGGGTTTTCATTACCCTTTACCTGGAGAAGGCTTTTAGATTATTGTTTTTTCTAAATGTCGTCTGTAATATTTTAATAGAACAGCTATATTATATAACTGTTTATGGAACGTATAAATATCTGTGAGAGGTAAGAATTTTGTTTGTTTTATTTTTTCCCTTCCAAGAATATATCTCTTTGAGGGGAGGAATCATTTCCAATTCAGACTCAATTTAGTCTGAAGGACTTGGACCCAGCCAAGAAGATGCTGTGACTTGTCTGTCTCACATAGCAGAACTGTGCCTTAACTAATCAGAAGGAACATCTAGGATGCTGGACACTGGCTCCCAGGCCTGAGCCATCCCCAATACCAACAAAAACTAGGAAATTAGCTGCTGTGTAGGTCCCGTTTCACAGCCTGGCCACTGCTGACATCTGGAGCTGGGCAACTTTGTTGTGCGGCTGTCCTGTGTTCAGTACTTGGTACTTACTCTCCAGAAGGCCAGTAAAGCACCCATGTTCCAGTCCTCAGCTCTGCTAGCAAAAAAATAATCTTCATATATTGCTAGATATCCCCAGAGAGGCAAAACTACCCTCAACTAAGAGCTACTGGTTTATCCAAGAACAATCTAGACGGTCTTACTTAGTGGCCTGCTACCAAGGAGCCTGATTAGTTCAACAAAGCAAGGGCTTGAGTATAGTTTAGTTTTTAAGTCTTAGTATGGCAATGAGTTAAAAAGTGGGTGGAGGTGTGTATCCCCAAAAGGACTGCCTGCAAATCCCCTGAATCACTGTCCTAGTCACTGCTCTATTGCTATAAAAAGGCACCGTGACCACAGCAACTCTTACAAAGAAAACATTTCATTGGGGGCTTGCTGAGTTGCAGAGGTTCACTCTGTTATCATCGTGGCAGGGAGCATGGCAGCATGCATGGCACTGGAGCAGTAGTTGAGAGCTACATTCTGATCTGAAGGTTAACAGGGCAGGGGGGGCGGGGGGAGAGGACACGGAGGTCTGGCCACGGGCTTTTAAAATCTAAAGGCCCTTAAAGTAGGCAATTGAGTACACACCTTTAATCTGAAGGGAGAAGCAGGTGAATCTCTGACTTTGAGGCCAGCTTGGTCTATAGAGTGAGTTCCAGGACAGTAACAACTGTCTTGAAAAACCATAGATAGATAGATAGATAGATAGATAGATAGATAGATAGATAGATAGATAGATGTAGGTAGGTAGGTAGGTAGGTAGGTAGGTAGGTAGGTAGATATCTTCAAAGCTCACCCCCCAGTGACATACTTCTAACACAGTCACACCTCCAAATCCTTTTAATCCCATCCTTTCAAATAGTGCCACTCTATGGTGACTAAGCCTATGGACCCATTCTTATTCAAGCCTCCACAATCACTATGGCTATCCAAAGGGCCTTAGAATGAGGAATGAACTGTTCTGGTCCTGGGAGTAATTGATGAGGGAAATCAATCCCTTAAAACCAGCCCAATTCAGTTCAAAATCAGGTATTCAGTAGGACATAGGAATCCTATTCACTTCACCCTCTTAAGAGAAATCCAGTATCTCTACAAATCAAGAGATTAAAAGAGGCAGACGCTCACTCAACATGGCATGTGTGTATAAACTAAATCTAGATAGTTCCTCCTACCTCACTTTCCCAGGCCATGAGCTTTCTCCCTTCAGGTCTCAACTTACAGGCAGACAGACAGACAAACACGGATACAACATATACCCCAATATCTGCGTGTCTAGAGTCTGGATCCACTGTCTCTCCTCTCGAGTTCTGGTAAACTACAGGTCTTGTACACCCTTTTCTTTGTCTCTACCTTTTGGCAAAACAAGGAATGAAATTCTACTCTTACTTTAGCCTTAAAATTCCACTCATACCCAGACTGAGACTCTGAGTGACAGACATATATTCAAAAGAGCTATGTCATCAGGACACAGTGACAGCTACAAGCACAGAGTGAGAGAAGACGTGACCCAGAGATTGTTTAATGTCAACTTATCACCTGCCAATGTGCAAAGCTGACAAATAGCTGGATTTTAAAGCTTAATTTGATGGAGCACGTCAGCTATGTTTTCTGAGGGCTGCTTACACAGTCACCCCAGGTAGGTCTTCCTGACCGTGGCTCAGAGAGGAGCACTAATATCTGCCATAGCTCCTTGCAGCTCTGTGAGTGGCTGACAGCGGGCTACCTCTGTGGCCTGAGAGACACTGTGGTCTGAACATCATTTCTGTAGGACTCAGGTTCCCGCAGCAAGATCACGGGTCTTCCACAAGACATCAACTGCAGCAATGCCTCCTCCATCTACACAAGCAAATTCCATCTGTGGGCAAAATCTTCTCCATTTAAAGATTTCCTCTCTCAACTGACTTTAGACTTTTGATGCTATGATTGCTGCCAGCTACTAACAACAGGGGCAAACAGTGCATCTTAGAAATCCTTAAACAAGAATAAGCCATGCCTCTCAAGTAGCTTCAGCACAAGAATAGGCTCGTGGGTAAGACTGTAAGATGCACTTTTTTCTTTTGTGGCCATCGGTGGATCACAGCCACCAAAATGAAATTCAATCCCTTCGTGACTTCTGACCGAAGCAAGAATCACAAATGGCATTTCAATGCACCTTCTCACATTCGGAGGAAGATCATGTCTTCCCCTCTTTCCAAAGAACTGAGACAGAAGTATAATGTTCGTTCTCTGCCCATGTGAAAGGATGATGAAGTTCAGGTTGTTCGAGAACACTACAAAGGCCGGCAGATTGGCACAGTGGTCCAAGTGTATAGGAAGAAATACGTCATCTGCACTGAACGAGTCCAGCGAGAGAAGGCTAATGACACAACTGTGCATGTGGGCATCCACCCTAGCAAGGTGGGTATCACCAGGTAGAAGCTGGACAAGGACCGCAAGAAGATCCTGGAGAGGAAAGCCAAGTCCGGACCAGTAGGAAAGGAGAAGGGCAAACACAAGGAAGAAACTATCAAGAAGATGCAGGAGGCCGGGCGGTGGTGGCACATGCCTTTAATCCCAGCACTTGGGAGGCAGAGGCAGGCGGATTTCTGAGTTTGAGGCCAGCCTGGTCTACAGAGTGAGTTTCAGGACAGCCAGGACTACACAGAGAAACACTGTCTCGAAAAACCAAAAAAAAAAAAAAAAAAAGAAGAAGAAGAAGATGCAGGAGTAGAGACATCTCATGCACGGTTTTCATTGAAGACTGTAAGCTGCATATAAACACACACTTAGCATCTTCTCATTCCTACTGGTTCTAATGTCGTGAAATGCAGTGTGTGACTTTCAGGAACACTGCCAATCAGTTAGTGTCACAGTGACTGACCCTGAGCCTGAGCCTGAACCTTTGAAGTCTGGATCTACTTTACACATATTTGTGTACCCTTTTAAAAAGTTCCTTAATATCTCTGTGCTTCGGTTCCTTGTCTGTAAAGTGGTAATGACAATAACCTTCACAGGACTGTAATGAATACACACACACATACACTGCATAATGTTCATTTCAACTGCCAACTTGCTACAACCCATAATCACCTTGAAAGAGAGCCTCAACCCAATTATCTAGCTCTGGCTGTGAGTGCGTCTGTAGGAGATTATCTTGAGTATTAACTGATGCAGGAGGGCTCAGTTCAGCATGGGTGGTACCATTCCTAGAGAACTGGTCCTGAACTATCTAAGAAAGCTGAGTATATGCTGGCCTTCAAGTCAGTTAGGCTCTGAGGATCCTCCTGTACTCTGGCTCTGAAGTGCACTCCATGGTTACAAGAAATGCTGTGTTATAGCAAGCAGACCTGATTTTCAAGTTTCTGTCCCAATTTCTCTTGGTGATGGACTGTAACCTAGGAGATTATAAGTGAAATAAAACCTCCTCTCCCCTAATTTGCTTGTGATGATTTGAATGAAAATGACCCCCATAGGCTCACAGGGAGTGGTGCTATTAGGAGGTGTGGTTTTGTTGAAGTAGGTGTGGCCTTGATGGAGGGAGTGTGTCAATGAGGGTGAACTTTGAGGTTTCAGATACTCAAGCCAGGCCCAGTGTCACTTGCTCTTCCTGCTGCCAGCCAATCCAGACGTTAGACCGCTTGGCTCCTTCTCCAGCACCATGTCTGCCTGCATGCTGCCATGCTTCCTGCCATGATGATAACGAATTAAACCTCTGAACTGTAAGCCAGTCCCAGTTAAATGTTTTCCTTTATAAGAGTTGCCATGGTCATAGTGTCTCTTCATAGCAATAAAACCTAATCAAGACAGAAGTTTATCAGGGTGTTTGTCATAGCAATAGAAATGAAACTGCAACTCAGGAATCACTGCTGTCAATATCCTCATCAAATCACCACCTCGTCCTGTGATGATGGAAGTCCTCATAAAGATGTAGTAAACCAGTGGGTGAAACACTTTCAACATCCTCCACAACAGGGCAGGGATCTACACCATGGCTACTGCTCTGTGCTCTCAATCTGTGGGTGCCCAAGAGCTTCTCTAAGAACTTCAGGTTTAGATTTAGAAGGAATAAGAAGGGGCCGTAGTACCCGGATCATGACCATATGAGACTCCAGCAAGATCTCAGGAAAACTGGGCTGCAGCACGTCCAGGCTGATGTTTGGCACTAGGGAGAAAATGACAAGAGGAAGGCTTTGCCACATTATCCTCTCAGCACCACACCCTGCCACACACACCCTCACACTACAGAGACAAGTGCAGTCCTATGGAGCTGAGACGGGACAGCGCCTCAGGAGGGGCCATTTATGGAGCTTATGGTGAGCACTCATTAGGTAATCTGGGGACTGCAGAGGAACACACAGGGCCTCCTTGGTGCTCTGGAAGCTCCTGGTTCCACCCATGCATCACTGTGGCACTCGCCCAAAAGCTGGCCTCCTGTTAGTATGAGACTCGGAACCAGATCTGTCCCATTCACCAATACATCCACAGGACCCATGTGGTTCCTGATATATTTAATAAGGAGTTGTTCAACCAATCAATCCACTATTTGTCTAGATCAGGCACTAAGAAGAATGGAATGGCAAGTATGGAGAAATAAACACAAGCTGGGATGAGGTGTGGTGAGGGAAAATGAATCTGAAGACCGAGTTGAAGCTAACACCAAGGTTAGAAGATCAAAGGAGCCTGGAAGCAGAGATTTGGGATCAGTGTAACTGTGGCCTTCTGTGAAGGGTCTACTTGTTTGTAGGGAGAGGAAATACTTGGCACAGGTCAACTGGACTAATCCGCAACAAGCATAGAAGGCATGGAGTCGCCGAGGATGCAGAAGCAGAGCCTGGGAGACTGAAACAGCCTTGTAGGAGGTCACTAGTAGTATATTTTCTATGACAGAGCCAGCCAAGGCAGTGGCCTCAACTCACGTTTGGGATTGATATGTTCTTCTATGTTCCAAATGGAGTTACTGGTTTCTTTTAGGTACGGAGTACAAGTAACTTCCAACTGCTCCCAGCCCCTGCCGAAAAAATAGTCACAGATGTTCTAGAAGATTTGGAATGGCCCCAAGTATAGCAAGTCCACCACTCTTACACCTGTGGAGCTTCTCTGTAAATCAGTGGCCACTATTCCTTTAACCTCACAATTTCATAATCGACAACTATCTTACCAGTAACTTAGTATGCATTATTTTCACTTTACAAAAAGACATAGGCCTAGAGTTTTAACCTCAAGGCAATCATACAAATGTCCAACTATCAAGGCACATAAAAAGCAAAACTAAGCTAGGCTTTGTGCACCATAACATTCCTGATACCCTTTCTTCTTCATTTACTACCAAATAAGGAAAAGTTGAGGGGAGCATTTACCACCGGGTAACTGAAGCCTCTGGTATACACCATGTAGTGTAAAAACAGAGTGCACTGGCTCAGAATATCAGGACCCCAGAGACTTACCACTTAGGTAGAATCTTTCCTGAAGATCCCAGGACACAACCTGTGACCAAATGGATGAGGCGAATTCGACTTCTCAGTACCTTGATCCGGTTCCCAAATTTTCTATTTACAACTTCAATCCGCCAAAAGTCATTTGAGTCCCCTGTCCCATTCTGCCACATAAACCAAGAAAACATTACAAAAGTCACATGATGCTAGAGACAAAGTGTTAAAAGGATAATGGCCACCCTTTCAAATGCCACCATGTTTCAAAGGTTAAATCGACCTCAAAGACTGATGTAGGAAGTGAACGAGAAGGCTATGGAAGTATTCCAACAGACTGACATTAACTGGGAACCCCTATCGTAAAGACAGGGTCTGAATCTGGGAGGAAGTCTCAATGCCAACTTTACAGTGTTAAGTTCTAGACAGCTGATTTTTCCTTTAAATCATACTCAAGACCTCATTCTGAGCCAGTAAGAAGATCTGGGCCATTTGTGTTTGCTGTTTTGCACATCTGGATACTCTCACCCGAGCCAGGTAGGTCTGACCCAGACTTGGAAATTACACCTGGAAATTAAGGTAGTTGCGTTTAATTCTTCTCAGTAGAGGCCCTTCGGAAAACAGATGAAGACTTCAGAGTCTTGGCTTTAGTACAATATGGGCTCTCAGGAAATACAAACAGGTTTAGGAAATTCACTTTATGGAATCCACTCTGTTTTGTTTTGTTTTTTGTTGTTGTTTTTTCTAGACAGGGTTTCTCTGTGTAGTCCTGGCTGTCCTGGAACTCACTCTGTAGACCAGACTGGCCTCGAACTCAGAAATCCGCCTGTCTCTGCCTCCCAAGGGCTAGGATTAAAGGCGTGCGCCACCATGCCCGGCTGGAATCCACTCTTTAATGATGCCTCAGAGGCCTTAGAAGAGAGCACGGTGGGTTCCCGCCAGCTGTTCCGCCTCGTTACTCTCAGGACACAAGCTCCCACAGAGCTCTTTTTCTATTAAGTACATGTCCCTGAGATAGCAAAATGCAAAGCTATGTTAATAACAGCCCTCTGTATGAAAGGAAAGGTCTGTAAAATACAAGCAGCAAGACTTTGGGATCTAGAAAAGTATAGGATCACCCAGGTCTTTGGCTGTTTTCTTCCAGTTTATTATCATTGTGTGCATGTATGCATCCATGACCAGGAAGGGGAGGAACATGCCAGGTACATGTGTGGACATCCAAGGGCAATTTCACAGAGTTGTTTCCCTCCTTCCACCTTTATGTGGGTTCTAGGGATTGAACTCAGGGCGGCAGGCTTGCAAGGCAAGTGCCTCTACCCACTGAGCCATCTTGCCAGTCTTCCAGTGTGAGATTTAAGAGACTCACATGGTATTCATATCTGACATTATTAGGCATTAAACTATATAAAGTATACAGTTACTCTGTAAGAAGAAGGATAGAGACAAAGCAGAATTTATAGGCTTTTTTTTATATATATAGGAAACTGAGCTAAACAGTTGTGGAATGTTAAAGAAGTCTATATGCAGGCCAGGCATAATGGCATAGAGCTTTAATCCCAGCACTTGGGAGACAACAGCAGGTCTTAAACTCTGTGAGTTTAAGGTCAGCCTAGTCAACACAGCAAGTTCCAGGCCAGCCAAGCTTACATAGTGAGATAATGGCTCAAAAAAACAAAATAACAACAACAAAAGAGATTATCTTATGTCCAGCCTCCAAATTCTCTTAGAACATTCTAGAATTTTGGGGAGGATGTGTCCTACTACATGGCCCTGAACCAAGCCCTGAACCAACTTTTTACATACTCCCTGCTCACACTCCAGTTTCTTACTTACTATGCCATAGCCAGTGACCTGATAGTGCTTCCGGGTCAGGGGAGCCTCATGATAGTGACTGTGCAGGTTCCGAGTAGTTCTAGAAGTTGGAGAAGAGAAGAGCCATTATCTGAAGAAAAGAGATGTGCACACTGTTTCTTTTATTAAGACTATGCAGCCATCTGTTAGTATTGGAAAAAATTAGAATCTGAACTGAATCCCAAAATACCAGGCAATGGGGCATCTATTCAGTTATAAGAAACAGTCTGAGGACTAGGGAAGGAAGGAGCTGGGGTAGAGGGAGCACTGTGTGGAGCACTGTGTGGAGCACTGTGTGGCATGCAGGCCAGGGGTGGGGCATCAGGAAATGTTCACACATTTCTAGCTTGGAAGCTTTAGCTTCTCCTGGCTAAGGAAACAGGTCTTCGGAAAAGAGACTAAATCTTGGAATGGACATGTCTGGGCAAACTTCCCCATTCCCACTTGCTTTCTGTTCTCACCAACTTCTTTTTAAGTGAGGACTTGCAAGGAATGTGGAGAGATTTACTTTTGATGTACTTAGCTTTTTATATCAACTCTTGCTTTCATCCGTAAGTAAAAAATGTTCATGACACAATTTTGGAAAATTTATAAAAATTAGGTATGATTTTAGTAATTTATTAGAGACAACATCAGATTTATTTAATAGTAGGAATCTAAAGTATCTATCTAAAAAATCCAACTGACTAGAAAAGCATACCAGTTCTCTCTCTCTGTCTCTCTCTCTCTCTCTCTCTCTCTCTCTCTATCTTTTATCTTGTAATTGCAGTATATAATTCTTTTGTTTCTGTTAACAACTGCTTTTGTCTGGTTTTGGTTATTGTGCCTTTTCCTTGAGTTATACACCTTTATGCATTATTCACGCTTGTTGAAAACTATAGGAATGGATTCCAATGTCTTTTCAAAAGTAGGGCTAACTCTTACTTTTAGCCAGGCACCCATGAGACATTACCAGTCTCATGGCTTAAAATTGCTGAACCCAGCGGCGGTGGTGGCGCACGCCTTTAATCCCAGCACTTGGGAGGCAGAGGCAGGCGGATTTCTGAGTTCGAGGCCAGCCTGGTCTACAGAGTGAGTTCCAGGACAGCCAGGGCTACACAGAAAAACCCTGTCTTGAAAAAAAACAAAACAAAAAAAAATTGCTGAACCCACCTAGGTGGCATAAATATGAGCTGCAGACCCAGGGAAAGATCAACTCTAAGTTTCTTCGTGGGAACTGGGGTTCTCTATACAACCACCAACAGTCTGCTCCTACAAAGCCACTTTTCCTGGGAGTGAGTGAATGGAGCAGATACACACGGAAGCCTAAAAGCTTCTGGGTTCCAAGTCTTAGAGAAATCACTTAATACTAAACTTGTCACTTTGGGGGAACCTAGAAGTTTGACTTAAAAACTCCTCTTGGAGACAGTCAGTGATGACATAGTACTTTTAATCCCAGCACTCGGGAGGCAGAGGCAGGAGATTTCTTTTGAGTTCGAGGTCAACCAGGGCTACACAGAGAAACCCTGTCTTGAGGAGAAACAAAACAAAACCACCTTCAAGACCATGGAACTGATGCAGAAGAAACTTGAAGTAGTAAAATCCTATAAAGGATTTACTAGTAAATTTGTTTAGGAAATACTAAATTATACAAAATAGAATTTAGCCAAAGAAGCACTGTAATGAGAAGGTTAGCAGTGTACTGATCAGACTTGTTGGAAATGGAGAACGCAAAGTCTGTATCACAACTGAAGTTTGGAGCTGCTAAGAAAGTTTCTGCCCATGTTTATTCACCAAGACTGACCTCCCATTAGTCTCCACTCCCATTACAAAAGGAGAGTCCTTACTTAAAGTTGGCCTTCAGGCCCTTCTCCATATCAAAGAATATACCTCCAATAGGCAGCTCAAAGTCACAGCCATCATTAAGTCCTGTTCTTATTAGAAAAAACATAATCCTGCCAGGTGGGCAGGGTAAACCAGGGTAACAATTATTGGAAAAAAAATAACATTGGTTTACTTAAGAATAATCCTGGCAATATCTTTACTGTGTAAATTTCCCACTGACCAAGTGTTCAGAATTATAGACTCTCAACTCTGTTTACATTGTTTAGACTGTGACCTTAAGTCGGGATCTAACAGAGATTTAAGGTGACAGTATATGTGGAATGCCTGGGGGGTATATAAGTTAATGAAATCTCTTCCAGGCTGGGTCCTCTTTGAGCATGAGCCAGAGCCTGACAAATGCTATTAAAGAGTTTCTTTCCTTCATTAATCTCTAGATGTGTAAAGTGGTTTTTCACTCATATTATTTCTATAACAGGATGAGGAAAAACATAGCTTCAGGACTTCACATATTCTCTGGATTCCCTCTTTCACTTGGATTCTGGCCTAGTAACTCTAGTATCTTATCAGCTTTTTCCATGATTTTTAGCAGTTTTTATATTATCTTGGCGTTTCCATTCATTTCAATGAACACACAGTGAGACAGATTAGTGTGCCAGTCTCAGAAAGATATTTACATTTCCTAAAAGTATCTACCAAAGATGCAGCTATGGGCTATCAAACTATCCTTTCCTTGATGAGGGGTAGGGGGTGACAGTTGGGGTAGGGGTGAGAGCTAAAGTTATGTTTTATGTTAAATTACTGTGTTTAAGAGATCTATAAAACAAAAATGTCTCTAAACTGATAGCCCCACTTGCCCAATGACAGATAACATCCTGGAATGCTGGCTGGGCTGTTGTTCATGTGAGCTAACAACCCACATGTTTTCACTCCTGTAAACAAGGTTGGTTGCCCCATCTGCACAGGATGTACTTGATCACAAGTAGGTGGGAGGTACATATGCAGGAAGTATATCAGGATGCATGCTTACCCTGGATTGGACAAAGGTGAGAAGTACATACATAGCCTTGTGGGGTTTGCCTTTATAAGCACTGGACTAACATAATTCTCTAGGAATCCTAGGGGTGGACCTGGCCACTGTCCATTGCCCTGGCCAATACTTACTAAAGCTTGCTTCAAATTTGACTCAAAAATTGTGGTAGTGGTTTTATTCTCACCCAGTGGGATTAACAAGGGAAAACTCACTGAAAGGTATCCACATAGGTCAAGGCTCCTCAAAGTCAAAAGGCAAAGGCTAGCTTAGTACTCATCCACATACCATGGATGGATTTCTTATTCTACACATCAACTGGGTTCCATTTCTAGAACACTTACTCTTTGTGTTCTAGTCGTATGATGTCTCCATGTCTGACGAACTCCACTGGGAATGAAGGGTCTAGGGGATCTGCCAAAAAGAAACCAGTGTGGGTACCAAGTGCGTCACTCACATTGTAGGCTAGTGAAAACTGAGCCCTGTTGGATAAGTGCTGTCAGTACTAACTGTGCTGTAGGACTAAAGGGTGAGGTTCTCCAGTCACCTCAGAGGATTAGAGTGTCCCAGAAGTAATGCTTAAAAGACACTTGCAGGAGTAGGGAAATCTGTCACAGGCAGGATAAAGGAACACATGTGAAAGAATCATACTTGCTTCAACAATGGCAAGTGACTTGTACAGCAAAGTGTCTGTGTATAAAAGATGAGGAAACAAATGAGCCTGTGAGCATGCGGGCAGACTGGCCACCATGCCAGGCCAGCAGTGGGATATTTGCCTGACAGACACTGATGCCTCTACTGGAACTTCAGGAGGGAGGCTAATTAAGGAAAATGCCCTTCATGGGTAATAAATACAGTCTCCACAAAATTAAATCTATGCAATCGCCCAGCTCCTCCCAAAATCAAATTTTATTTTGCTGATAGACTTCCTAAGCATGAAATGAAGAACATTAACAATGTAATGCTGAGCCGGGCAGCGGTGGCGCACGCCTTTAATCCCAGCACTTGGGAGGCAGAGGCAGGTGAATTTCTGAGTTCGAGGCCAGCCTGGTCTACAGAGTTCCAGCATAGCCAGGACTACACAGAGAAACCCTGTCTTGAAAAACAAAAAATGAAACAATGAAATGCTGAAGGAAATGACTCCTTTCTGGGCATCTACAAATCAAAACTGGTCATGATCTAGAAAGGCAGCTGCATAGAAAAGTAGCTGGCAGCCATCACAGCTAAGCAGAAGGCATCCTTGTAAAATTTTGTCACCAACAGTGAGATGCCAAGACTATAAACAAATCAAGGTCAGAAAAGCTAAATTTGTTAACGCAAATGTCTGGCTCAGTTGAGATTCACCTGCACAGATACCCGTTGCTATGCTGCCTTGTAAACAGGGAAGGAAGTTTTACTTGTGGATTGGAGTGAGGGGCCTTTACATGTTGTGTAAAATATTTAATCCATGCCACTGCCGGCACGGCGCTGGCGGACAGGCTGGCCTGTTCTCAGCCCAGCACTTTATTCATTAGGGGAAGGTTCTATCACATTTACATCCAACAAGAACACTAAGATTTCAGACAACAAAATTCCCAGGAAACCTTAGCTGCTTAGATGAAATGCAACCATCTTAGCTTAGAAGCTACAATGGAGAGACCAGGCAAGCTCAAATGACTTAAAAGTAACAGCTGGCCTCCCTCAAACTTCATCATGACAGACTACTTAGTTTGGCCAGTTCTATCAAAAGCACAATCAATAGTAGCATCACAGACTCACTCAAGGGGCCAGTTTGCGTTACTGAGCATGCAAATAAAGCAGCAGGAGAGATGGTTGGTTATATGTGTGGTTTAGCCTGAAGCAACAATATGAAGAGATGGCAAGGAAAAATAAAGGATGTGTAGATGAACAGCTGTAACCACTCTTCCAGATGTAGAGCCACTGGCTAGTGCCAGCTTAGGCAGGTGGTATGTTTTGAGCAGTCACAAGGAATGCCTGGAGTTCAGGATACTGCCAGTGAGGATGGGCTCAGGTGATAATTGCCCTCTGCTTATAGCTACAGCACAAAGCACTACAAGTCAACTAGCACAGGTAGCTAGTTGCCTTCCAAGGAAAGAAGGACCCTATTGCTTAATCCTAAAACCAAAGAGCCCAGCTAGTGTGTGTGTGTGTGTGTGTGTGTATGTGAGAGAGAGAGACAGAGACAGAGACAGAGAGACAGAGAGACAGAGACAGAGACAGAGAGAGACAGAGAGAGACAGAGAGAGCGCGCACAAGGTTGGCAGACACTTGGATTATCAACTAACTGAGCCAGGACAGGGACCAGGAAGAACAATACTCTATCAGATCAGGACTACAGCTGGAGTCTCCAGTTTGGTAATGAAAGCAACTCCCAGGTACCCTCAGTTAGGGCTACCTAGCAGCCTCTGGGATAGGCTTACATAACCTCTTCCTGGCTGAAATCTGAGTCCTGACCCTGCTCTGTTTGACTTATCCTCTACACTTTCAACTGTGCTTGGAGCACAAGAGAGCTCAGTGATGTTCTAAAGGATGCCAAAGGTCAGTTAATATGTCAAAGGTGTCCAGGAACCCAGCATCGCCAGAAAGGTGAGGGACTCAGTGCATAACAGCACAGGATCTCAGTCTCCGCCACATTACCTGTGTTGGTATTATATTTCTTGATAATCCACAGGTTGTTGTAGTCCTTATGCAAATAAGTGGTAACCTAAGTGGAGGGCAGAAGGAAGGGAAGAGGTATCATGATCAGCACAGCTGGACACGCACACGCCCCAGCAAACTAGCAACACTTGAACATCTTTCAGGATCCCCAACTACTAACCCAGGAAGCCACATTTCCCAGTAAGACTCAGAAGTGGGCACTCTTGAATAAGATTTTCTCCATTTTTTCAGAATTTTGCGGCCCTACCCTTTAAGAACTTTTAAATTTCTTTTTCTTTCTTTTGGTATATTGTCAATAAAGTTTCAGCTGTCTTGAGGGAATCATTATACCACGTGTTAGTCTCCAGCATAGAAGCAGTAGATTTAACCTATTTAAAAAGTAATTAAGATAATGCCTCAGGGCTGGAGAGTTGGCTCAGAGGTTAAGAGCACTCTTCTGGAGGACCCAGGTTCAATTCCCAACACCCACATGTCAGCTCACACCTGCTTGTAACTCCATTTCCAGAGGATCCAACACAGACAGACATATGTGTAGGCAAAACTCCAATGCACATAAAATAAGAATAAATCATAAAAAAAAAAAGTGCCATGTGCTAGGGAGACAGCTCACTTGATAAGTTCTTGCTGCACAGACATGAGAATCTGAGTTTGATACCCAACATGCATGTCAAAGCAAAACAAAACACTGGTGTTCTCAGAATCCTATTATTGAGACAAGACAATACCTAGGCTTTGCTGGCCAGGCAGTTTAACTAACCCAGTGGGCTCCAGGTTCAGTGAGAGACACTTTCTCAAAAACTAAGGGGGAAGTGATTGTGGAAAGCACCTGACACTGACATGAAGCCTCCACATGCACATACACATGTATACCCACGTCTCAGGCCCATGTGTACTTACAAAAAAAAAAAAAAAAAAAAAAAAAGCTACTATTTTTCTTAATATTTGGGTAACCAACACTAATACTACTAATACTCCATAAATATCTTATGCTAAAGTTTTAGCCCATAGCTTAACTGATTTATAAAACTGTGTGTACACTCATGAATATCTATAATGTAGTGATTGGTCTAACAGCAAAAACTTAGACATAAAATAAACATCTATTAAGAGGACTAGTTAACATGATGCTGTATACATGGAATAGAATATTATACACTGGTAAAAATATTTTGGAGCATTTTTTTAAAGCAGCAAGCAAAAAGGCTCATGAATGCTCACGTTCAAAGCGGCTACCACTCATCAGCAGGCACTATTCTGAGCACCAGACGGTCCTACCCTGCTCAGTCATTACCACAGCTCTGTGCTACAGGTGCTGTTATTCCCCATGATAGTACAAAGAAACAGGTAAGGTCATTTGTTCAAGATGACACAGCTTATACAGTTTGGGGAGTCAGGATTCCAAGCAGGGCAGCTAACTCCAGTGCTCCCAAGAGAGACAAAAATGTACAATTATGCCTGTAATTGTAAACAGGCATGTAAACAGATATAGAAACAACAGAAATACAGGCATTTTTTTTCCTGAGTTTTTCTTCTAACTTCAATTGGACACAACATGACTAATTTACTTAAAAAAAAAAAAGTTGGGAACTAGCACATATGGAAAATCACTCTGCATGGAATATGGTTATATTTGAGTTATCTGAGTGGAATTTTGAAAAAAAATGATTAAGGATACACAAAAGCTAAAACATTTTGGCTCACACAAAACAAAGCAAGATCCAGTTTATCTACTGGGACTTGTTCACAGATGTCAGGGTCCTGTGGGTCCCATGCACATACAGAGGGAATGGTTTCTGTTCTTATAAAAGCCATTATCAAAATTCTCCCAGGAAAAATATTGTTTCTTTATCATAAGTATAGCCCCCTCCCCATTCCCACAGAAATGTTTGTTTCCAAGGGTGGAATTTTTATACAAGTCTCCTAGGAACTCAGATACCTAATTATAGTAGAATGTTCCAAAATGCCTGAAAAAAATGCAGATCTTCTGGGATTATAAGTAGCTTTTGTTTCTTTTTTAAGATACTTTTCTAAACGTTTTGACTTTATTTTATAGACATTAACTGTCTTAAAACATTTAGAACTGAGGCCTAGGCCTGCAGTGGAATGACTTCCTCTTCTCATCATTCTCCAGGCCAGGAGCTGTGAGAGGCACACCAGAGTTCCAGGATGAGGCACAAGGATGGGAGAAGCAAACCCTCACAACCCCTTAAGAAGGGTTCCCCAGAGGCAGGCAGAAATGGCAAGAAAGCCTCTGGTAAAGGGGGGAAGGGCACCAATCTGGGGGTGGGAGGAATCATGAGATAGACAGGAACCCCCGAGCTAAAACCTAAAGAAGCTGAGGTTAACCAAAGAAAGGAAGGGAAGGGGCAAGGAAAATACTTTAGTCAATAGAAAATGGGTGAATTAAGGATGACAGGCAAGAAAGTGAATGACAGGTTCAGTCACAGAGGACAGTTCAGTGTGGCTGCAACCATACTTGACATGGTTACTCACCTGCTGCTGGCGAGCACCAATGCCCTCAGGGTAGAGGTGCCTATGAGAATGCAGGTAGCCAATGGCCATCCGGAGATTCTTCACAGTGATTACAGAGCCATATGCCAGGTCTGAGGGAAAAGAGACATCAGACAGATACCAGGCTGACCCTGCCTGGGAGATGGGGGAAGAGGGCTGGGGGAGGGGGCTGCTCCTAATCCTCGTAGAGACATCATGGGGCCCAGGCCAGCCTCAGTTGAAGTCCTAGTAGCCTTCTCACTCCAATGGCAGCAACCCAAGAGTAAGCTGATATTCACTTTGTGCCTAATGCCCCCCTGCACGAGTACTTTGCTTCAGACTCCACACTCCCTTGCATACTGCTCTTCCACAGCTCTCTCCTCATTCCTCTTTCTCTTGCATGTTGCTCTTTCCAGCCTCTGTATAGTCACTACCACAGCATCAACTGCCTTCCGTCTGAAACATCTCCTAAGCTCCCCTGAACAAATTTCAGTCCAAAGCTCCCTCTCTAAGGACTAAGGCCGTATGCTGCCCCTCCAAAGCAGTTCCTAGTTTCCATTCCTTTCACAGTCTCTGGAGCCCACTGTGTTCCTGGCACTAGATTCAGAAGAGTAAAAGGTCACTCTGCACTCAGGGCCTCGGTGCCATCTCTTTTCCTCCCTTGCTTGGTCCTTCTTGGTACGCTCTTGGCTGTCCCCGATCCTTAGGTACAGCCCTAAAATGACTTCCAGTGGATGTACCTACCATCCTAGAGATCCTATACTTTCTTCCAGCCATACCAACTCCATAATTCACAGCATTCCTAGCTGCCTGCATGTTCAGAAACTTCCATGTTGTCTCCAATACCTTAAGATCTCAAGCCCTCATCATCTGGGTTCCAACTCTCTAACTTAAGATTCCAGACTCAGCATATAATCTGAGCCTTGGGTATTACCCTGCCCTTGGCTTTAATCATGCCATCCCTTCTACCTAATACAACCTCTTGCTCCTCAATACCCACTGACCTCTACTTATCCCTGCAGGTCTAACATCAAGGCAAACCTTTATATGCATGTATACAGATACGGGTATATGGAATCCTCTTGAGCTGCCTTCTAGCACTGACTAATCATGGGCTTTAATCCCAAGTACTGTATTCCACTCCTCACAGTTTCTTTCTTTGAGACAATCTATGAAGCCCTTGCTGTCCTGGACTCACTCTGTAGATCAGGCTGGCCTCAAACTCAGAGCTCTGCCTGCCTCTGCTGGGATTAAAGGTATGTGCCACTACACCTGGCTCTATATGTCCCTTTTATGTACTTAACATATGAATGGATGTCCTTCACACCATACTATCCCTGGAAGGTGAACACCTAATTAGTCCCTGGGACTATATACATAATTGTGTGTGTGTGTGTGTGTGTGTGTGTGTGTGTATGTATGTATGTATGTACGCACAGGACTATTAGAACACTGGTGGTAGCCTACAACTAGCCCTAAAAGGCCTTGCTCTGTGACCATATTCTCTCAGAATGGCCTTACAGAGCTGGCTTTGAGAGTTACAAAGAAGTTCTTTTGTATACTATAGTAACCGACTCTTGAGTATTTGTCCTTTAATGTTGGGTTTTCTCTCTCCCAGTCTACTATATATAGGCAAACAAAACAAACAAATAAACAAACACCCATAAAACAAAACCCAAGTTTCAGACTCGGCTTTCCGGTTCAACTCCCAGGAAAACCCTGTGCCAGCACACTCACGTTCAGGGATAGAAGCGTTGTGAAGACTGTTCCCTGAAAGCCGGGCTTGAAAGGCAGAGCTGAAGAAGCCATCACCAGGACCACTGTGCAGAAAGGAGAAGCACAAGAGAGGCAACAAAGTCAAAGCTGCCATGTCCAGCCGGGTGGGAACACACACCCTTGATCCCATCACTCAGGAGGCAAAGGCAGGAGGATCTCTGTGAGTTCAAGGCCAGCCTGCTCTATAGTCCCAAGTCAGCCAAGGCTACACAGAGAAACCCTGTCTTGAAAAACAAGGCAAACAAACAAACAAAGCTGCCATTTCTCAACAGCCCTTAGTTACTTTAAAAGGAGATTTGAAAACGTGAAGGGCAGGGTGATCTCATGAAGCAAACAAGGATGATGAAGTTGGAGAAACTACAGTCTAAATTCATCTTACCAGCTGGGCGACGTGGGCAACGCTCCTAGCCTTACTTAGCCTTAGGTCTTTTTTTTTTTTTTTTTTAAGATTTACTTATTTTATGTATGAGTACACTGTTGCTATCTTCAGACACACCAGAAGAGGGCATCAGATCCCATTACAGATGGTTGTGAGCCACCATGTGGTTTCTGGGAATTGAACTCAGAACCTCTGGAAGAGCAGTCAATCCTCTTAACTGCTGAGCCATCTCTCCAGCCCCCTAGTTCTTCATTTATAAATAGATTTTTTTTTTTTTTTTTTTTTTTTTTTTTGGTTTTTTGAGACAGGGTGTTTCTCTGTGTAGCCCTGGCTGTCCTGGAACTCACTCTGTAGACCAGGCTGACCTTGAACTCAGAAATCCGCCTGCCTCTGCCTCCCAAGTGCTGGGATTAAAGGCGTGTGCCACCACCGCCCAGCTAAATAGATTTTTTAAAAGCCAAAAGAACTCATTAATAATGATAGCCAATTGAGACTGTGCATAACGCTAAACCCAATTCTTGGCAATTAGTAGCTACTTATTGAATGAGATGTTGCTGTTGATGTCCTGGTTATCAGCACCTCTAGTCCCACTGCAACCCTGGTATCCATCCTTGCTAAAGTGAAAGGCTTCTGGTTAGAGATCAGGAACATTTAGGCTATTAGGGAATACTCTTCCTCTTGTAACTTTGGCTTTGGGTGCTGGGTTTTCTGAACCTTAGGGTATACAGAAGAGAAAGCATGGAGCCGGGTGGTGGTGGTGGGGTGTCAGGAAAAAGTTCCCACCTTCATCCTAACCTCAGGCCTGGGAAATCACACAGTCTGTACATGGGCTTAGGTGTCAGAGAAAGATCAGAGCAAAAGGGGAAAGGTTCTGGCTGTACCTTTTATTCAGCACCATGACATGAACAGCAAAAGTGGTCACATAGAGCACCAAAGGCAGCACTATGAGGCACAGGATGCGAGCAGTCAGGTGCTTCCCCACAGTCACCTGCAACAGAACCATTACAGGAGTGTGCACACGAATCTTCTTTATACTCATCATGAGTCACATTGGAAAAAGTAGTAAGTGGAAACCCTAGGCCTTTCTTTCTATACTACCTGCCCACATGCACATGCATGCACACACACATGCATACACACACACATATGCATATACACACTTCAAGGAGTGTGTATATGGGCCAGCTCTCTGCTGTCCTTCCAGGCACTGAACCCATAACCACTGACAAGGTAAGGCTATTGTTCACCAGTGGCTTCCAGCTCATTGAATTTCCTAAAGTTTGCCAAGGCTCTCTGTACTAACTATGCCAACCCCATCACATGGCCAACTGTTGCTGGCCTTAACCTCACAGGGCTCCCTGGAGCACCAAGCTTGGGCCAGTACCTCCTCTATGTGGTCAAAGTAGGACTGTAATAGGCTCTCTCCTATTCTCCCCTCCCCTCCTACAAACCCCTTCATGGGTTCCAGAGGACAGAGATCATATTGTAGTCAACCATACATTCCCAACATTCTGCAGTTAGTAAATGGTCTCTACATATTTTCTGAATGAATAAACATTGTGACATGCTGGGAATTTGGAAGTTGAGCCCTGGAGCTTGCCTAACCCACACTTGAGTCATGGATTTCCCTCTTACTACCCGTAATACCTGTAGGACCTTGGTTAAGTTCTCTCTCGGGGTTTCAAATTCCTCATTTGTCAAATCAGTGAATGGTAATGAACACCCACCACATAGGCTTTTAATGATGAGATAAAAAGGCAAATCATTTTGTACAGTGTCTGACAGTAAATCAACCCTTGATTACTAATGTAATTAAAAAAAAAAAAAAAACCTAACAATGTTTAACTGGCTTCCAAACACAGAAACTCTGGGTCAGATAAAGAAATTGTGAATTCAGAAGTTCAGAGTCATCCCAGTCATTTGCCCTCAGTGGCCCCAGCCCGAGTCCAGCTCAACGGCTTCTTCTGGCTGATGGGTACTTAAAAGAATGAAGGGCCGGGCGGTGGTGGCGCACGCCTTTGATCCCAGCACTTGGGAGGCAGAGGCAGGCGGATTTCTGAGTTCGAGGCCAGCCTGGTCTACAGAGTGAGTTCCAGAACAGCCAAGGGCTGTTTCTACACAGAGAAACCCTGTCTCGAAAAACCAAAAAAAAAAAAAAAAAAAAAAAAAAAAGAATGAAGGGAGGTGGTGGGGAAGCAACAACAAAAGAGAACTGCAGGTTGATGCTCCATTACTCCCTTATACCACTCCAGTCCCCGTCCCTGATGTCCTGCTGTCTACAGAGGGAAGCTGTCTTCCCATGTCCAGTCTGCCCATGGCCCACGACACAGCACAGGGCACAGCCACTCCCTCCACCTAAGACAGAAGCAGAGAAAGGCCAGTGGGGAGCAGCACTGTGGAGCAAAGACATCTCCATGAGTGCCTGAGTTCTTACCAGTGAAAGACTGAGGTCTCCAAACAGCTGCCAGAGGTCTGAAATGGTGTTCAACCCCACTTGCACGATGATAAAGAGCCCAACAAACTTGACTCCTAAAGCACCAGCGAGACTAATGCCAGTCAGGCTGAGCCAGAACCACCAGGGGGCAGAGAAAGGCCTGGAAACCAATAAGGCAGAGTTTAGTTTGGCAGCTAGAATCAAACTGGAAATCAAGAGCACCGCCTAGACGGGGCTATGCTGTACCCTAAGCCTGGAGGGTTCTTCTCCCCAGGGACTGTGGTAGAAAGGCTTCAAGAAGGTTGTGCACCATGAAGGCCCTCAAACTACAGGCAAGTCAGTGTGAGAGAAAGGAGCATGTTGTCCTGCAGAGGAGGCTCCATGATGCTCCTGGCTAAGCACAGGACCTCCTACATAGAGACTTATTCTTTACTAGCAACAAGCCAGGGAGACATAAGAGGAAAACCCAGGAAAGTTCTCTGGACTCAAGTCAGACTTATCCTTTGTGTCACCTCTGCTGCCGAGGAGTATTTGTGGAATGTTCATTTCATATCAGGCACCACTCCATGTACTATACCCTGTTCTCATCACACCCCCAAGCCAGAGCTCATTGTCCTCTTTTTACACATAAGGAAATGGAGGCACAGAGAGTCTAAGCAATGTAGCTTGCCTGAGATGGCACATGGCTGAAGCCAGGCAATCAGCTGCAATGTTGTTCCTTATCAGCTTGCTGCACTGACAGCACCCAGTACACCACAGCCAACTTCCTGATGATCTGCCACTTCCCTTGCCAGAATGAATACTCCTTAAAGCCAACATCTCAGTTCCTCTGCCCTTCTCCCCTGGCATGCTACCTGGTGTATAGTATGTATTCATAAAGTAGGACATGGGTCTGGAGATATAGCTCAGTGGTGGGAGCTTGCTAAACATATGAGGCCCTGGGCTCAGTCCTTGATACAGTTTTTAAAAAGTAGATGGAAATGGAGTGCAAGAAGTGTAAGATACCACAAAACCACAGTAGGCTGGTAGTCAGTGGCTGGGTAAAAACACATGACTTCCTGGGACAGTCTAGGATATACCAGCTCTTTTGAACTTTGAACACAGTATTTTGAAAACATGGAATGACCTACTCTACTCCCTCAAAGGCAGGAGAAGGATCCAGAAAAACAGAAGAATTCTGGAAGTAGACCAAAATCCAGATCAGTTTTAAAACTGACCAGGGCCCGGGAGGATCCTCTTGGCTGGTGTGGGAAATTCATCATTGTGTCAGCACTGGATGCAAGCCTTGAGGCAGGGAGACAAATAAGTCTGAGGCAGTATCTACACTGGATGGAGAATGTGAAGGATGTGACGCCCCGAGCTCCGTGGAACAGCGCTGGTGCTGAGGGGCAGCTGACAAGGCGCTGTGAGGAGCAGCATCAGGACTCCTCCTGACACCCATGAGCTCCTACTCTTTGTATACGGACTTGAACATTAAAACTCCTCTTGACAACTGACATTTCTCAGTCTTGTGAAAACCAAAACTAAAAGCATCCATTAGAGAAAACATTTTAAAATTTATTTTTCATTACCTAAAAAAAAGTCCTGTAAGTGCCCACTTAGCCCTGCCACAGTCAAACTTCTGGGGCCGCCACGGCTTCTGATCCCCATCCCTCCCCCAACCGAGATGGAGTTTCTGACCTGCTGGCGAAGGAGTTGTACTTGACCATGCTCAGCATGGCAGCCATGATGAAGAACATCAGGATGGGGTCAAGGAGGATGTACTGGGACAGAGTGAGGCATCCTGTGTCTGAAAAACAGGAGCTTGTTGGTCAAAATGCAGAGTGATGAAAGAGATCTCTGAAAATCAAAAACACTCTCAACAGCAGGAAACAATCCAGCAGTCTTGAGCAGGCAGTCACTGATCAACACCAGACTAACAGCAAGGGAAGGACGCCACCTGGGGTACAACATCATTACCCTGTATATTATCATTAGCTCAACGATAAGAAGTGTACCTATGCTACCTGTAGGCCCTCAATTCCAAAGAAGCCCTGTCATTCACTCAGAGCAGCCCTGAGGCCACTTCCTCATGTCTACCATCAAAAGGACCCACAAGCTGATACAGCTGCAGACTACAAATGTATAGGAAAGTCTTATCTCATAAGATACCTTGATTGGGAGTTGGTGCCTACATAGGTACCAGACCGATTTTTTTAAAAAGCTTAAGTTGTCATATTCCTACTTAAACCCTCCACTGTCTTCTCAACTCACTCAGACTAAAAATTTCTCAGGACAGCTGCCGAATCCTCAAAGGCCTCCATGTTTATCCAAATCCAACTCCAACCTTCTTCCCTCACTGTGCCCTCGCTGTGCCAGCCTCCTGCTGTCCCTCAAGTCTATTAAACACCATTCCAGGATTACTACATAGGCTGTTCTCCCTGCCTGCATATTCTTCCCTCAGAACTCTGCTAGGCTCTACCTTCCCATGGAGTTCTTCTACCTAAAATACTACTGATCCCCACTAATCTCCTCTGCTTTATGTCTAACCCGGCACGAACTGCTTAAGATGCTCCATCACAAGGCCAGTGAGACAGGCCACCATACCTGATGACCTGAGTGTGATTCCCAGGACCCACATAGTGAAAGGAAAAAATCAGTTCCCATAAGTTGTCCTGATTCCCACAGGAGTGCCATGGCAAGCGTGCATGTGTCTCTGCCATTATACACAAGTGAACAATTTAAATGTTGAGTGTCATGCTTTACTACAGACTTAATAATGTACTGGCTTATTGGCCTGCCCTTCTATAGGTATATTCCAGAAAATAGCATATCACCAGGGTATTTTCTGGGGCCTCGAAAGGTGGCCTAGTACAGGGTAGGTGCCTAGGAAACAGGTATCAGATGGAAATGAAGAAATGAATGATTATGAATAACTAAAGAGAAAAAAATAGATACAAGGAGAAAGCCACTCATTCACAATAGGAAACCCTATAAGCTTGCCGTATATCTATCAACATTCGGCAGCTTATCTGTCTGACAAGTCCTGAAAATACCCACCTAAATTGGTCTGGACTTCTTTACATGTAAAGTATCACAAGATCATGAATGCACGCTCATAAATCCAGCTAGCAACAGAACTAACTTCTACAGTTAGCCTTTGTTTATTCATGTGAGGATCTGGAGAAAATACTTAAGTTCTATTGCTATTTCCTGCTTCACAGCTACTTCTGGGCATCTGCTTTTTCATCAGTTGTAATAAATTTAGGAAATGCAAACTAGGTCGGGCGGTGGTAGTGCACACCTTTAATCCCAGCACTTGGGAGGCAGAGGCAGGCGGATTTCTGAGTTCGAGGCCAGCCTGGTCTACAAAGTGAGTTCCAGGACAGCCAGGGCTACACAGAGAAACCCTGTCTCGGAAAAACCAAAAAAAAAAAAAAAAAAAAAAAAAAAAAAAAAAAAAAAAAAAAAAAAAAAAAAGGAAATGCAAACTAACTGCACATTAACCTAAGAGAAGCAAAATTAACCCTTTAATTACAAAAATATAAGTAAGTTAAAGAGAACTTATGTTTAGGATTACTGATGCCCCACAGAAAGAAGATAAAAGGGAGTGGGGAGATGACTCACTGGAAAACACTTGTCTTGCAAACATGGAGACTGGATGTCAGCTCCCTAGAACCCACATAAAAGCTGGGCAGGCATGGCAACCACATGTAATCTCAGCACACAGGAGGTAGGGACAGGAGCTACTCAGGGAAAGCTGGTTAACAAGACACACTAGACTTGGTGAGCTCTGGTTCTGCTTCAATAAATAAAGTAGAGACCAACTGTCAACTTCATTCTACACAAACACACACACACACACACACACAAACACACACACACGCTCACACTACCTAAGTGTTACTAGTTGTAATATATTTTACCCAATCCTAAAGTAAATTGGGAACTGGATGCACAGATGTGACATATTGACTGCATTGATTTCCAACCACTCACACGGTGTGACAGTCCATTTCCCAAAACACATGGCATAAGACAACTTACCAAAGGTGAGAAGGGCGGCGGTGAGCAGTGCTGCTGGGAAGGACTTGGATAGATCCAGTACAGTGAGGTAGGCAAAGGGGATCAGCCAGGAACCCAGGAAAGCACAGAACTATAGGAGGAAGGGAAGCTGTCAAATAACGAGCTCACCTGGTCTATTAATGTCTAAGATAGAGGACCCAGTCAAAAGCATAGTCTAGGTGATCTGAAATCACCATGGAGTATGCAAGGGTAGTGTCATAGTACAGGATTACATGACAGTGAGTATGCCCCTCAGAACTGGCATGAAATCAATGGCATTTAAAGGAAGAAGCAGGCTGCCCGTCACTGCCAGCTATCTCCTATCTCACCCCTCATCAATGCAATGGCAAACGCTGGAGCTCCTGCGTCACAGGCTCAGGCTAAGGAGTGGATGAGTTCAAGGCTACTGACGCAGGGATTCCTGACCAACACTAGTGTCCAGCATAAAGTCATGGGTATAAGTTAAGGCAGACCTCTTTGAGGCATCTTAATATTTTTGAGATTTCTGTTATTCTTGTAATATTTCCCCTGGTTCTTTGCTTTGAGGATACCAAAAACCATTTTTAATCTATGGGTGCATTTTTCCATATAATTGTTGTTTATTGAAAGAAACTACTCCTTAGCCCACATATTCATGTTTTATAGTGTTGGGAACAAGCAAAAGAAACATATTCTAAGTACTACCATTTCATTTTCAGATACCATTTAATCCTAGGGAGAAACGAAATTCAAGGTCTCAGGCCCTAGGAGAGCTGGGGACTTCCCTATAGCTGAACAACTTCTGTTGTAAACACTTGTCTGAGCCCAGACATCTTAGGGACAACTTGTAAGGAGACAGTTGTGTGGTCCAGCCATCTCAAGGACAACTTCTCCATCTTGCTGGTAGAGCCAAACAAGTTCATGTTCCCAGGCCTAGGAAGGAACACCTATCCCACTTCTCCAAATGTTTTCTTAACTCTCTGTTAAATGGTAAAAAATACAGAAGTTACTGTTATCTAAACTAAGGTTCGTAAGTTATAAAGATATTTAACCAGTTGCCTGTTACGCCCTAATTAACTACATGCAGCCGACCTGCTCCTTTGTCCCCTATCACTCTGAGCTCCAGACCTAAAGTCTAGGAGCATAATTTAAGGACCTTGAAGCCAGGTGTCCTGGATACAGCCCAGTCTCCAGCAGGCACTCCCTTGCTTAACCCATGTCAAAATACAATTGGATATCACTGCAGCTCCCCCCAGCTCCCCCTCCCCCGAGTTCCCCCTCTCACTATGTGTTCTCATCCTTTAAAAGTGTTGTACAATCTCCATTCAGGGATGCAGTTCAGATCCTGAACTAGCCACCTCCCTGAGTGCTGAGAAAACAAAGCTTTTAATTATTTGGAGCTTCCGTATCCGAAGTAAGTTTTCTTGGCTTCCACCCTGAACCCAACAATAGTTCAGGAACACAGGTCAACAATGAACTTCTATAGAGTGCAATCCAAAGAATTCTTTGCATTCTGAAATCACTTCACACTCTGAAAGACACCAGCCTTCCTCATCTCTTCAAAATCTTTCATGGAATCATAGTTTCTATAGAAATCTATATATGCCCTCTTTCTCAGTTCAGCCATGCCACACTTAAAGGAAGTGACAACTCCCAGGGCCACAACGAATATGCCAACACTATGAACCTACAGATGCTTGGCCAGAATACCACGCATCTGAAGTTTTAGCAAATCACTGGAACTCATGGCAGTGAATGTCCTCCACGCCAACATCCTTCCTGTTCCCCCAGGATGCATTTGGATTTGGGAAAGATGACTGCTTGACACTTAAAGAGTTGGAGGATTTGGGGGTTTGAATTTTTTTTTAAATCACCTTAGTCTGCCCGTCAGTAGTAAACAGTCAAGCTCAGGGTAAGGAGAAATTCTTCCCTTTGGACCATCATTTTTGTAAACAGGAAGTTAATGTATCCTAGAGTGAAGAGAATGGATCCAGCTATTTGTCCTTTGCAACTTACACAAGTCCACGGTGAGCATGATATATACTCTGTGGTGTTCAAGGGTCATTAGGAAGAAAGAATGTCTTGATAAATCTGGGTGTGGTGGCACAGGCCTTCCCAGTACTCGAGAGACAGAGGCAGGCAGACCTCTGTGAGTTTCAGGACAGCTAGAATTACATAGTGAGACCCTTTCTCAAAAAAAAAAAAAAAAAAAAAAAAAAAAAAAATCACTTGAGAGTATGGACTGAGGGGCAGGATGGATTGTACAGAGCATCCCATGGTTAGCACAGAGACTAATCTGACTTGTGAAAGCAAAGTGGTCTGACACCCTAGGCTGGAGGCCAGCTTTCACAGGTCTCATTAGGCTGTTCCCAGGAACTGAGTGCTTAGGTTCTGCCATGTTCCATTAAGCTGATGCTGGGAATCAGGGCGCAGAGGGAATGGAATAGGCATGCAGCCTCCCTGAGAGTGAAATTCTAAGGACCCTACTTCCTTCATAAAGGAAGAAATAAGAACCTGGAGAGAGTGTGGGGATGCCATAATCTGAAGGAAAAGCTGGCTGGCAGAGGTGTGCAACCCAAGCAAGAGACAACAGGCTGCAGTGCGCATGGCCCCATGCTATCTGTGGCCTCCCTTTCTTTCCTTCCTTTCCAACTCTCTTCCAGATTTCTATTGAAGAGCATGGGTTCAATCATTTGTCTGTCCTCACTCCCCTGAAGTCCCTTCATCTACACTGTGAGTGGGTATGGCCCCAGGGATTAGTCAGTCTGTGTAAAGCAGGAAGCCTTACTCCTCTCATTCCCATGTAGCTGTGGTGCTCGTATCTGTCCCCAGGCTTCTGAAACAGAAAGGTACCATCATATCCACTTAGGTAGCCAGCAAGACCGATCAGCATCTGAGGAGAGAGGAAGGAACGAAAATGAAGTGTTTAGATCAAAAGACTCCTCTGTCCCTGTGCTCTGCAGCTGTATGCAGAGACTTCGGTTTCCCTTGACAACTGGCCACATAAGTACCAATGCAGCGTGTTGTCCTGCAGCTGCCGCCCAGGAAAGGATCTTTTGTCTAAAGAGCTTGAAACAAACCCTCTCTTGTGCCACAGCTAAATTCTTGGGACTAGCGCAGACTGAACATTTAGGGAGGAAAACACTCTATAATTTGAAGGGGCAGGTCAATGAGGGGCTCTCACACTCTCCCTCCCTCCCATCTGTCTGTCTGTCTTTTGTTATGAAATGGAACATGACAGCTTTCTCAGGAAAGGGCCTCGGCAGATTGACTCCTGGAAACTGGCTTTCTACTAAAAGGAAATGAGGCTCCTAATCACAGAGAAGGGGGAAAGTGGCCAAAGAGCTACACATGAGGAATAAGGGACTGAAATCAGAAAGAGGATGCAGAAACAGGCATCTCTCCAGAGAAGGGGGGAGGGGGGGAGGAGGGAAGGGAGAGGAAAAAAGAGGAGAGGAGAGGAGGGGAGGGACCAAGGGTTCACTTCCACAGCATAGCATTTCAAAAGTAACTGTTTTACCCAGCTGCTCTGAGCTTCACAGGTCCAGACACAACTGCTTGTTTCTGTGTTAATATGCAGACAGGAAGAAGCATGGTTTTCCTGCCCTTCCCTAGGTTTAGAACCTACACTTCCTCCCTCCCTGTAGCAATGTTGTCCCCCCAGTCATCCATCCCCCTAGCATTTACCCCAAGACTTGAAGATCTTAAGATCTGAGTCTTTAGTTAGGAAGAAAGGCTTTTGTGAATCCATTTGTCTTCTCAAGAGAAGTTGTTAAAATAGTAAAATAAATTATTTGGTAGAATTTCTAACTATAAAATGTTAGAGGAACAGGTCAGTATGTATATTGGGTTTTAAGAGAGGGAAAAAATTTAATTTTTATAGTTTAAGTTTCTGTGGGGCATATTTCCTTTATGTAGTATATTATACTTCTATTTTCTTTTATAAAATTGAGAAAAAGTTGCCTAACAAATGATCTTAAAAGTGGTTTTAAATATATCTACAAGATTGTATAATCATCGATACTATGTCATTCTAGAACATTGCATCATCCTGAGAAGAAAACTCCTAGTATCAGAACATCATTCTTCTATACAGATGAATAACATACTGCTGTAAGGATAGACCACATCTGTATATCCATCCAACAGTTGATGGATGTTCTTCTCCATTCGTGAGCCCAGAGAACCCCTAAGAACACCAAAGATTGTCTATCCAAGTAGAAATCTGAGGAAACTCTGAAGTCTGAAAAGTAAATCCAAATATAACACTTGGCTCCAGTTCTTAGAAGTCATCTGCCCAAATGAGAGAGTGTCAATTACCACACTGCTTACCTTTCCCAGTGGTGGATGAACATCAAAGAAAAAGGTGCGGTTAATATAGTAACTTCCCATTTTTCCAAAGTGAGTCTCATCCCAACTAAAGGAAAAACATAAAGTTTTAATAAACCATAGTTAAAGTTACAATTAAAACAAAAGGTCATGAATTTCAAACATGTAATATTCAAGTTGGCTTAAAAGCAAAGCTTTTGACACAGTAGTCTAAGGAAAAGCTTTAAGCTGGCTATCAGTCTAGATTTCAATAAAGAAAAAGGTTAACAAATATTTACACACCAGTTACCATATATTAAGTTAAATACAGTCTTCTTTTGTATCTTGAGTTCTTATCGATTTATTTGAAAGTAGCTGTGTTTTCCTGTGACATGAAAGGTTTTGTACAGCTATTTCTTCCCAGTCTGGTAATGTCTCACTCTGAGCCCCTGTGTTCTTAGAATGCATACCGCTCTCCTGCCAGGCTACTGGTTAGAGCCTAGTGCAAGATCATCACAGCAGTCAGGGGCTGCCCAACAACCTGCTGCCTCTGATCTGGCTGACCCGTTATGATGACCAGCTGTCTAAAAAGCCAAATGTCCTCACTGAGAGCATTACTAAGCCCTGTGCCTAGCCCAGTGTAAAGTCCTGTTCTGCCATACAGCCACGTCAGCTTTTTCATGCATGAAGGGTTTACAAGGCAGCTACAACATCACAGAACTGGGCTGTTTAATATTTTCTTTCTATAGCTCAAAAGAAGGGCTGCTTTCCAGTGACTGCCCCAAGTCGGCCTCCAGAATAATCATCACTTCCCTATCATGTCCTCGTGCTTTCCCAAAGAACATTTAGGTCTTATTTATTATTTTAAATTCGCTGGGCCCAGTAGATGGGCAGGAGACTAAAGCTACTGCAGTAGCCAAGGGCACAATGAGGTAGCAACAGTAACATGGTGATATTAAAGAAAGAATTCAGAGTAGAGTAAGCAAAAGAGACCACAGAAAGGAGAGCTATCCGCAGCTCCATCAGCCAGTAATGTTGTGACATGAAACAACCATGCTCTTCATGCCCTTCCCAGGGAGGTATTAGGGTTCAACTCAGATAATACATGGAGAGGACTTAGGAATTCTATCACACATACTGGACACTGAACTTCCCCAATATTTTCTGTTAGTCTTGAAGTCTATTTGAAAAACAGATGAGATTTCTCTTCAAAAGTTTCTCAAATAAAATCAGGAGTTGCATACACATTTCTTCTTGGATTTTACTACTTGTGTCAGGAAAGGCAGTCAGCCCTCCATGGTGCCCTCAGGCCTTACAGCCCTGGAGAGTATGCCAAGGATGGGAGGGTCTGGCTCATCTGTATTCAGGCCTTTCTGTGCCATGCATAATAAATTCCATTGTCATTCTCTTCTCCTAGCACCCATAAAACTGCAGCAAGTTAAACTCTTAATTTACAAACAAGCTAAAACATATCTAAGACCCTGTCAACGAGGGGCTACATAGGCTTTCTGAACAAGAAGGGATAAGGGCTGAGTCAGATACAAATACAAGAGAAGACATCCTGGAGCAGTGCCTTGGAGGTCCCGTGGATCTGTGTCTTGCTTCAACAGTGTTTGGACGCAACAGACCTGGGGACTCCCGCTTTGTTAGCTTCCAGCCGCCTTTCAGTCTCTCCAGTCGCAGCCTCCAGGACCATCTCCTCGTTGCCTTCGGCTCCTAGAACCAGCCAGCCCCGTCTCTTCGTGGTTAGCTCCAAACTCCGGATCAGCCATGACCTCTCAGATTCATCAGAATTATTCCACCGAAGTGGAAACTGCCGTGAACCGCCTGGTCAACTTGCACCTGCAGGCCTCCTACACCTACCTCTCTCTGGGCTTCTTTTTTGACCAGGATGACGTGGCTTTGGAGGGTGTAGGCCACTTCTTCCGTGAACTGGCCGAGGAGAAGTGCGAGGGCGCCGAGCAAGGGCGCCGAGTGTCTCCTCAAGTTGCAAAACGATCGTGGGGGGCATGCACTCTTCCAGGATGTGCAGAAGCCATCTCAAGATGAATGGGGTAAAACCCAGGAGGCCATGGAAGCTGCCTTGGCCCTAGAGAAGAACCTGAACCAGGCCCTCTTGGATCTGCATGCCCTGGGATCTGCCCGTACAGACCCTCATCTCTGTGACTTCTTGGAAAGCCACTTCCTGGATAAGGAGGTGAAGCTCATCAAAAAGATGGGCAACCACCTGACCAACCTCCGTAGGCTGGCAGGGCCACAACCAGCGCAGCCTGGCGCGCTCCAGGCATCTCTGGGAGAGTATCTCTTCGAGCGTCTTCAAGCACGACTAGGAGGCTTCTGCACCTTCAAGGGGCTCCCCCCCCCCCCCTGCTCTGTACCAGCCCACCTCAGAACCTCCACCTGAATGAACCTCTCAAGCCACTAGGCAACTCTGTAACCGCCCTGGAGCCTCTCCCAAGTCTTGGACCAAGTGAAAATAAAGCTTTTTGAAACAGCAAAAAAAAAAAAAAAGAAGACATCCTGGAACCTGGTGGTAAATGTTCTTACCCAAGTGAGGCAGTAGGCAACAGGAGTAGAAATTGTCCCTCTGTTCTACTTATTAAAGAAGCTTGAGGACCTGAGTTTGGATCCCCAGCAACCATGTAAAAATCAGGTATGGTAGAGTGCCCATTATCACAGCACTGAGTATGCCAGGACAAGAGGATCCCTGGAGCCCGGTGGCCTGCCAGCTCCAAGTTCAGAGAGAGCACATCTCTCAAAAAATGAGTGGAGACAGACAAAGGAAGACATTCAATATCAACCTCTGTATGCGAATACACACACATGCAAGTGAACAGGCAAACACACGCCCATTAAGGACTGCTAGAATACTAAGCTAGTCGCCAGGATAACAGTGCCACCTGCTGAACACAGACACTAAATACACTCTTAAAGTCCAGTTAGTAACCTCTGTCGAAGGTTAGTAAGAGTGCATTACCCGACAAAACCCTCAGAGTTTCTCCCATTCTTCTTTGGAATACATTATCTTGGAGTTTAGAACTAACAAAATGCCAAGGAGGCTTCTCAGTTCTACATAAAGCAGCAGGAGCCCCTTTGTGAAAAAACTATTACCAATCCCACTCCCTGAGACACAGTTACTAGCTCAGTGGGGCCATGACTCAGACCTTCCTTACAATGCCAGTCAGTACCTGGTCCTCTGGGGGGGTTAAGCTGAGTAAAAAGCTGATGCTATCCACTGGGTAGCAGAAGCCATCTTGCCCTAAAGACAACTGTGCTGGATAGTTTTGTTGTTGTTGCCATTGTTTTTTAATGTGTACTGGTGTCTGCCCTGTATGTATGATTGTGTGAGGGAGTGGGATGCCCTGGAACTTGAGTTACAGACACTTGTGGTTACTGGGAATTGAACCCAGGTCTTTTGGAAGTGCAGCCAATACTCTTAACCACTGAGCCATCTTTCTAGACCTATGCTGGAGAGTTTTATGTCAACTTGACACAAACTAAATAAAGTTAACTGAGAACCTCAATTAAGAAGATGACTCCAGATGATCAGGCTGTAGGCAAGTCTGTAACACATTTCTTAATTAGTGATTGATGTGGGAGGGCCCAACCCATTGTGGGTGGTACCATCCTCGAGCTAGTGGCCCTAGGTTCTGTAAGAAAACAGGGTGAGCAAGCAATGAGGAGGAAGTCAGTAAGAAGCACCCCTCCATGACTTCTGCATCAGCTCCTGCCTCCAGGTTCCCACCCTGACTTCCTTTGATAGTGAACAGTGATATGGAACCAACCCTGAGTTGGTTTGGCTATGGTGTTTCATCACAGCAATAGTAACCCTAAGTAAGATAACTCTGGCTGGCTGGCTGGCTGGCTGGCTGGCTGGCTGCAGAGTTGAAGGGTCTGACAAACCAACTGAAAGACTATGTACTGAGAGACTCAAGACACTCTCAGGGAAGTGGAAACTGCCTGCCCACTGATGGAGTAGTCTGGATTACTCATGGAGATACCCATCAAACAGGATGTACTCTGATATGACTGTTAGACTGAAGTTCCTAATCAAGCCTACACTATCCAGCTGCTTATATTGCTCCAGGTAGAGAAACAAATGTGGTGTCATGAACTGACTGAGCACAAATTTTAAAGGACCATGGGTCTCTGAAGCAGAAGCCACCGGGGTATACCAGACTCCTGCCAAAAGCTGGCCTACTTGCTTTGAGTGGTAAGGAAGCTCTATTATTGCATAGGGCATTGACTCCCTGCTTCTAAGAAACGCAGTGCTTCAGGACTGTGTTCCCAGCTGAGGTTCTCACCAGTACTTCACTGCTGCTGTTGTCTTGTCGGGTTACAGAGAGGCTGAGGCTCTGGCTCCGTGACTCTGGATAAATCATTGTGGTCTTTAAAATTAATGTCCTTTTATTAGCTTTCCAAACCATCTAAGTCTGACAGTGGGACACCTTTTTGTCACAATGGTCATCTAACGATGGGCCAACAGTCAAGGTAATAAACAGATAATCCATGTTCCCATCATCAATAAACAACTGCTACTGTCAAGCATTGGACTTTTCCTCTGAAACCAACTAAAAGGGTTTCTGACTCTAACTCCATCACCTTTTCCTGGCCTGCACGCTTTTAAAAAGCAATCTTGTCTTAATGTAGTCATCCCCAGAAAAAATCATCTCCTCATGACTACTAACTAGGTAATGATCAAGAAAAAGGAGAGGAGCTGTACAAAGCTACTCAGACAAACTCATGCTTCTATGACCATGGTGTATGTCTTTCTTCTTAAGAGACACCCTAGATCAACAGAGAAGGGTAAGGGAAGATGGCAATACTCATGTTTAATTCTAGCTTTATCTCCTGTATTGTCTTACTGGAGTCAAATGGCCTAGAAGATAAACACAATGACACTTGGCTAAGCACAAGTCTCCCCACAATGCCACCTGTTTCAGAAAGAAGACATAATAGGTCTTTGTGAGTTTCCTAACAATGCCCATGGTGAAAAGGTCTGGATAGAAATAGGGTACAATGGGAGAAAAAGCAAGCAGAAGCTGGTGTGGCACACACTATCATCATGGGCAGAGTTGTAGGAAAGAAACAACCCTGAAGAAGAAAGAAAGACAGTAGAGCTCTAGAGATATACGGTAAATGGAAACATTAATTCTCTCTATATCCTCTAACCCCAAAGCCAGGTAAGATTCAGATGGGGCCACCTAAGACAAGTGGCAGCTGATGATGCTAACAACCTGTGGCTGCAAGCAGAACTCATGAGCATAGACATGGACAGTCTTGAGCTACTCCGACCCAGCTGATGACATCAGCGCCAACTCTCCACAAAGCAAACAGCTCCCTGGTACTCGTGCTAATGCACTGATGGTACAACTTCCTCTCATTGATACACTCTATAGAATGCATCATATATGCTTCTCTAAAGTACTAGGGACCTGAGTTATGCCCATACAGTCACGGAGGCTCAACTATTCAATGACACTGCCCATGAGGCTTAACCAAACCAATGTAGTGGTGGTCTAAATCAAATTGAATGATGATCCAAATGAAACTGAACTGAATGATCTGCATCTCTTCAGGTAATGTGTTAGTATTTAAGGAATGGAGCACAGAATGTCTCTCCATTAGACATGGGATGTGCATTGTAATTACTGGCAATGATACCAAAGATCAGAATCAATCTAAACTGCTTTGCACAGGTCATAACTGGTAGATTGCCCTTAGACTATATTCATACTGCTGGTCCCTCATCAGGACTTATTCATAAGAGGCCGAATCCAGGGCTCTGAAGGACATAGTTGAGGTAAACAGCAAAGGTTGACATCATCCTGCTGCTTGGAGTCTCAGTGACAGTAGCCATAATTAAATCATATATGAAACAAACTGAACAGATTTGGTCTCTGTCTCTGTCAGTCATGCTGAGCTGAGTAGCTAATAGAGTTGTGTATTAACATGAAAATCTGCTGGAAGCCAAGGAAGTGCATAACTGAGAGGGAATAAAGCCAGGTGGGAGAGAAGTCCTTCATCAAGGTCCTGTACAACCACACATGTGCCAAGAACGTACCTGGAATGCCCTGACTTCATTTGACCTGGGCCACTTCTTAGGGCTGTACTTGCAACAAGAGAACTGGCAATGTCTCCTGCTAGAACAGGGCTAATTGTGGCCTGTGATAAAACAGATTTCCCAAACTCATTATTCCTTGGCCCTTATGCAACTAGTGGGTGCAGCTATCCCTTTGGGCATGTCATGTCTGGTGGGACTTGACAAGGGGTGGAGGAACCTAACTCTAAAGGTGCTGATATTCATTCTCCTTCCTGTGATAATTCCTTTAGTCTAACCCAGTAGTCACAGCTCCCAACAGCTATAAAATGCACTTAATTTATTAATTAGCTTCACAGACACTTTATTAATTAGATTTACAGTTAATTTATTAATTTCCCAGAAGAGCAGCCCTGTCAAGTCAGTGTGCTTGCTTGCTTTTGGGTCAGGAAGATCCACTTATGACACCTTCTATACTAAGTTTCTGTTTTGTGATATAGAGACGATAAAACATTCCTTCCAGCTAAAGATCAAGTAACTCTGTGGCCTTAGGAAATGGAATTTAACCAAGCCTCAAGCCAGCATCTGTACCAAAAGTAGAGCCTAGAAAATAATTCTCACACGATAACACCTGTTGCTCAGAATCTGTGCCGCCAGGCCTTGATACTAAAACTATGCTTACTCAATAGGATTTTTTTTATTTGAAAACCAGGCTTTGGGAAAATTATGTACTATGAATTTACTATTTTCTTAGCAAAGTTCAAAGAACCTCTGAGTGTCACCATTTGAAAGCCAGGTAGCCTAGAAGACATGAGAACAACTCTTGCAAACCCCGAGTGGTGGGACCCCCACCAGAGCAAACCCGAAAAGCGTTGCCCACACCCCGGACACCCCACCAAATACAACCGAGTTTCTCCACCGCCACAGACCTGTCGCGCCTCTGATGAATCCCGCCCACTTCGTGCCCTCAGGCCAATCAGAGGGCGGCGTCACTCCCTCTCGGTTGCCATGGTGCCCGCTAAGTCCTTACTGCTACTTACCAGATGTGCGCCGGCTGGTCTAGCCGGTGAAAACGGGTGGCAAAGGACAGCAGCGTCACCACGGCCAACGTGGCCCACCAGCCTGCCGCCTGGAAGCGCCGCGAGCTCCAAGCAGGCCGTTTAAGTCTCCGTGCTGCAGCCTCGGGTACCACGTCTCGGCTCACGGCTCTGGCAGCCTGCTGCACACTGCGACCTCTACGGGGACGCAGCTCGGAGCCCGCTAGGCCACCGCCTACGGCCGGCGGCATCCTCCCCTTCCTAAAGATCACCCTCCGGGCCGGAGGCACGCCGGGTCTTGTCCGCTGCCCCGTCAAGGAGTCATAAGAGGGCGTCTCGAGGTGCCATGGGATTTGTAGTTCCCTCCGTTTGCCGCGGAGCGCCGGGCCCCGGGCTCTGGGCGGGGCGGAAAGCGTGGTGGCCGCCCGGGCCGCTAAGAGGCGGCCTGAGGCGTAGAACATCGCGGGAGGCGGAGGGACCTTAAAGACAGAGAGACTCGGGACGGCTCATGAACTACAACTCCCAGCAGCTCAGGAGGCGGGGGCGGGGCCAGCCCGAAGGAAGGAAGGCCATCTAGTCCAACCTTCGCTCTCTGGGCCCCGCTAGGCCTCAGTCATCTTCCAGTCCCGAGAACTGACTTTCTTGGCTGGCCGACGAGCGAGATGCAAGCTGGGAAGGTCTGTGCCGCACGTCCGGGGGTGAGGGACGCTCCTGAGAAACGCGGAAAACAGCTGTGTGGGGGCGGGGCTGAGAGCGCGCCCCTCCGCGTGGCTCCACAACGACTCCCGGCATGCACTGCGGCGCGCCCGTTCCCTCTACACCTGCACGCTGGCCGCCGAGCCTTATGGTGTCGGTAGATTAGACCCGGAAGGCTAAGCTGTGAAGGCCAAACTGCACAGCTTTTGAGGGGCGTCCAATAGCGCCGTTACCTGCTTCGTGTAGACAGACCTCTTCTAGGGTTTTCAAACATGGCTCCCTACTTTGCGGTTCCTCGGTGCCCTGCGTATGTCTCTCAGGGGGGCCTGGTGGTCCAGGCATGCACCAAAGGCAAGGGGAAGATGTGACACTTTAACGTCGCTAATAGTCACTTGTGGTGTCTGCTCAGGTTTTTTAATTTGTCCGTTTGGCTCTAAGAAACAGTGCAGCCCAACGTGACTTTGAACTCATGACTCCTCACCTTCCAAGTCCTGATCTGGAACCTCCTGGTTTAAGTCGAACTTCTCACATCCAGCCTAGAGCCACTTGTATTTAAGCCACTGGTGGCCTAGAGCTGCGAATACGTTTTATAAGGGACTTATAACTGAGTCTTATGAGGGCAGTTATGTAGAAAGGCGGCAAGTTAGATGCAAAAGGCATTGCGTCAGGTTAGGATTGTATAGATTTTCCACATACAGATGTGATTTTTCGGAATTTTAATCATGTAAGAAATGGTATAAAAACAGCTGGGGATGTATGCAACTCGGAAGTAGCTCCTAGCATGGGCTGAGTCTCCCACAAAGGCAAAACTGCAAGTTGAAAGTCGCCAGAATGCATATTTGAGTTGGAAACTTGATCCTGCCAGGTGTGCTGATTAAACGGACATTCTACTTCAGATTAAAATGTAGCCGTTCAAGTGCAAAAATCACCGGGTGGTTTGCTGTTCCTGCTTAGCTGTGATTTCTCTTCCCATGCATCTAAAAGCACACGAGGAGACAAGCCTCCAGATGCTGCAGAGAGAGTTTCTAGGTTCGGATTGTCTTTATCAGGTTAACTGATGTGGGAGAGTGAGGCCCATAAGAAGAGGGATGTCAGCAGAGCACCAGTGCACATGCGTCGTTCTGTTTCACGCTGTGGAGGCAATGTCACCAGCTGTTTCAGGCTGCTTCCCCCCCCCCCCCCAAACCCATGACAGACTACATCTTGAATTTTAAGCCAAAATAAACCACTCTTCTTTAGACTGCCTTTGTTGGGGCATTTTATCATAGCAACAGGAAAAGAAACTAAGAGGATATTTAAGAAAAGAAAAAAAAAAAAAAACCTAATAGATGCAGGGTTTTGGTACCACATGGTTTCAGGCATCCACTTGAGGTCTTTGAAAACATAACCTGAAGTATAAGACTATACTGTATAGTTACTACTAAGTATGACGAGAAATTACCTAAGATTCTGTCTCCTACTGAAGGGCCATGGGGAGGGTAGGAGCAGTTAGCATGACTCTGGGCACCCTTGGTACAGCCTGGTGTGTGACACACATTACATAAGGCATTCTCTCCAGCAGCTCTGCTCATGCTTGCCACTCCCTCATGGTCAGTGTCTCTAAGCTCTGTAGGGCCCAGCAATCCCCTGGCCTTCCTAGATAAAGAAAGAGATTCCTCTCCAAATAAAATCCATTGTGATCTCCCAAGTCCGAGGACCCTGGCTGGATCACCTGTCCTCCAGCCATGCCCATCTTCCGTTTCCTCACAGAAGGTGCTTGCAAGGCAGACTGGTCCTGGGCTTGGGATCTGCCCTGAGAGAACCTGAGTCCTACTTGTTGCCTTCCTCTTGTGGACTACTGTGTTGGTGGTGTGGGGACAGGGAAACTGGTTCACATAGTATCTTGGTCTAAGGAGACAGCAAAAGGAGGGGGAGCTGTAGTCTGGGGACTTGTAGGTGATCTGAGTGTCGATTTCTGTCAGTCCTGCTGTGACATGACTACCCAGGAAGCACCTGAGAAATTAACTTCCAGACCCTTTAGTCACACAGTCCAGGGGCCCAAATGTAACAAATTTCATGGCAGATCAGGGGGCATACTCAGCCTAAAGGGGACCATTAATCAGTGCTTACCTTTTAGGAGGCTAACCCCACAGTCTCCTGAAGTTTTAAAGGGGGGAAAAGGTTTGTGTGTGAAATATCCTGGTTAACGCACCCAGATAAACACATCATAAATCGAAAAGACTGTAAAAATACATTTACTGGGGGCTAGAGAGATGACGCAGCAGTTAGGAGTACTGTCTACCCTTCCAGAGGACCTAGATTCAATTCCCAGCACCCCTGGCAGCTCACAACCATCTACAATTAATTTTTTTAAAAGATTTATTTATTATGTATACAATGTTCTGCCTGCTTGTACACCTGCAGGCCAGAAGAGGGCACCAGATCTCATTATAGATGGTTGAGAGCCACCTTGTAGTTGCTGGAAATCGAACTCATGACCTCTGGAAGAGCAGTCAGTGCTCTTAACCTCTGAGCCAACTCTCCAGCCCTACAATTAATATTTTTAAATGATGAAAATATTTTCAAAGCGCTGGCTTTGATATGTGTACATATTGTGTCTGCATGTAGCTATGTGACGGTGAGTGCCAGCACCCATGGAGATGAGGCATTGAATCACTTGGAGCTGGTATTACAGGCAGGTGTGAGCTGCCTGATGTGGGTGCTGGGAACCAAGCTCGACTCCTGGGAGAGCAGCAAGCACTCTTAACCACGGAGCCGTCTCTAGCTGCATAAAAATAAATCTAAGAAACCAATAATACACACAGCAGGGTACACCAGAGACTGTCAAGTTTTCCCCCCAGTTTTTCCAACCCACTGTCACCAAGCTGTAGCTAACTGCCATGGCCCAGCCTGGGAAAAGACCAAAATTCAAAATTTGAAGTACAGTTTCTAAATCAAATACATTATCACTTGCTCTTCGTTATAAAGTGGAAAAGTTGTTAAGTAGAGCATTGGTAAATCGGGGGCCATGGTATTATGAAATCCAGACAGGACCCTCGGGAACCTCCAGCTGGCAACCTCAGCTTTGTGGTAAATGGGCGTATCTGCCATCGATTTTTGTGAGGCCATCTGAGAATGGGGAGCTTTAAAGTAAGAGACACCAAAGCATCGATAAGGAAGAAGCCCCATCTCTCTGCCATCATTTTAGAGCAGCCTTTTGTTTTATAAACAAAGGAGCTGAAGACCAAGAGAGGCAGGAATTTGTTTCTGGTCACACAAGGCTGGACCCTGAGCCTGCCTGCTCTGAGCCTATTTCACCACATACTGTACGTCAAAGCCAGGCTACACTGTTTGCTCCAGTGCCTTTCTGGACCAGAGTCCAGAATCCTTTGGTGCCCGTCCAGCCTGCTTTCCCATTGGCTCCTGAGACCCACCTTTGGGTTCTGCCCCCTGCCTCATAGCTCTGTGAGAAAACTGTTCCTTAGGAAGCTACTGCACTATGGCTGACAAGGTAAGGCTAACACCTGAAAGCTGCTTCCTCTTGAGAGGCACTTGTTCCTCAGGAGCTCAGCAGTACAACTAGGACCCACGACAGGCCTAAGTTGCTAGGATGAAGGCTGGAGGAAGGATGGCCAGTGCCATGGGAAGAAACTGGTGCTTAGAGCCTTTTGCCTGTGAGCTGCTCCGTGCCTGCTTCCAGCAAGCGGGGGCCCTACAGCTGGAAACCTGCTAAGCCTAAGTTAATCATCCACCCTCATCCCCCTCTTTCCACAGCCTGTCCTCTACTCCTATTTCCGAAGCTCCTGTTCATGGAGAGTTCGAATTGGTAAGAGTCCAGCTTCCGGAGGAGAGGATGGGGGGTGGGGAGTGGGAAGGGTGGGACAGAGGACTTCATATCCCCCTCCTGTCCCATCGCATCTGCCAGTACCCTTGTTCTGGAGCCTCCATCTCTGAATGTCACTTCCAGCCAGAAAGTCCAACATGAGGACAGTGGGAGTGGGAGGAAGAGGGTTTGTTTTTCACCTCGGGGCTGCGACTTCTGTCACACTGCACTCGAGAAGCCTTTAGCAACCATGTGAGAGAGAGAACAGGTTCACAAAATCCAGAGGTCCCTGGTAACTGGCCGGGGAGCAGCCGGCCTCCCTCTGTTCTTTATCTTATTTGATCTGGCTAATCAAACAGAACTGTTTGGAGTTGACCACAGAGGTTTCCGGGGAGTAGAAACTAGAGCCCTCTGCTTGAGTCCAGGTCTGACCCTTCGTTTCTCCAGTGAGCATAACTGTTGGCAAAGGCTACCCTCATAGCAGTGCGTACCAAAAAGTCCGTGTCCAGTGCTTTCGTGTGCATGACTCCCTTTCCATCTCAGTGTTCATAGGAGGGAGGGACCATTAGTGTCCCCACTGTACAAATGAGACTAAGGTACAGGAAGGTTAGGTAATTTGCCCTTGATCGTGCAGCTACTAAGAGGAAAGCCTGCAGTTTGAATCATGCAACTGAACACAGAGCCTTGAATGCGTTAAGCGCATGCCCTTCCACTAACCTACACCCCTAACCAATTCCCACATTCAACTACTGCACGGTGCTGCTTGTCAGACTGGGAAACTGAGGCACAGAAACTCCCTAAGTTACATGACCAAGGTCATATACCTACCAATTGAATATGGTAGGATTTTAACCCAGGCAGCCTATATCCAGTCTTGCCATAATTGCAGAACCATCATTAGTGACTGTCACATACCTCACAGTCCTTTCCTGAGCCCCAAAGGCTCTACCTTTACTGAGCCCAAAGTCAAAATACTATGGATGCCGTCTTTGTAGAGCATCCATGCTTTGGCCTCTCTCAGCCTAAATTTTACTCCACTGTAGAGTTGACCTGCAGAGAGGAGGCTCCTGGTGTCAGCCTGGGAGGGCTCCCTTTGAGAGTCGAGTCTCACCAGAAGGCATTCCCTAACTCCACTCTGGTCTCTCCTAGCTCTGGCGTTAAAAGGCATCGACTATGAGACAGTGCCGGTCAACCTCATAAAGGATGGTGGGCAACAGGTAAGGAAGCTGTCCCAGGCCCACACATGAGGATTGGACCTTGAACAGGTACCAGATGGAGGACTGGTTGTCACCTAGAGGGAGAACTGTATTTCAGGGTTCCTATGATTGGGAGGCTGCAGCTGGCTGTCCTGAGCAGCAGCAGTGAGGTGGGATGGGCTCAGTGCCTGACTTTTTGAGGGTAGTTGGAAATGGGGCCTTTCCCTGTATCAGACCCTCTCAATGGATGACTGAGCTCAGAGCTGGCCTGGTGACCACAGTAAAAGGTACAGGGAAAACCATAAAGCCAGACCATTAAGGCAAAGCTTGCACCTAAGATACTGCATGGATTCCCTAGAAGTTATCTCGGTTTTAGGAACCAAGGCCTCCATAGACAAGACATATGGATCGGTGCTAGGTCTACAGTTTTCCTACTTGCTTGGTTCTGCGTTAAGGTACTCAGGCGAGGCCACCCAGTTCACCACAGCCTTGTCTCCACAGTTCTCTGAGGAATTTCAGACCCTGAATCCCATGAAGCAAGTGCCAGCGCTGAAGATCGATGGAATCACCATTGGCCAGTCAGTGAGTAGAGGAGCTTGAGGGTGGCAGAGTTCTGAATGAGGGGACTTGACATCTCTTCCTAACCTACAAGTGACCAAGCATAATAGGGATTGTTAAATATATGGTTGAGGGAAGGAGAGAGGGAGGTTGAGCATGTGGAGACCCAAGTCCAGCAAGGTCCCCAAAGGACCTTTATAGTGCTCCAGTTGAAGAGGGCGAGGGAGAGGCAAAAAGAGAATTTGCTGGCCTCTTCCCTCTGGTCCAGGGATCCCAAGCCCTCTCCCTCTCCCTGTCTCAATGTTCCCTCTGAACAGCTGGCCATCATGGAGTACCTGGAAGAGACTCGGCCTATCCCACGGCTCCTGCCTCAGGACCCACAGAAAAGAGCCATCGTGCGCATGATTTCTGACCTCATCGCTAGTGGCATCCAGCCCCTTCAGGTCAGGCACTGTTACACTGGCACCCTGTATACTTCTCAGCCCTTCATATCCACAGTGACGAGCCACAGGGAGGTGTCTGGCTGTGAATAGGGGAAGCAGGGGGACAAAGAAAAACTCCCAGGGGCCTTGACATAAACCACATGGCAGAAGCGGGCAGGGATCCCAGAAGTCTTCCATCAGCATGGGTCCCTAACTCTGCTCCTAGGCCTAGGAACATAGAGATGTTTGAGGCAGGGAAAGGGGTAGGGGGGCAGGTATAGGTCTAGCCTCCAGCCTGGGCAGCTCCTGGTCATCTGCTCTGTAGCACACACGCAGGTAGGCCTTGCTTGACCATACTTCACTTTACTATGCTTCAGATAATTGTGTTTTAGGTTTTTGTTTGGCCTGTTACAAATTGAAAGGCAGCCCTTCATTGGGAGGGTCTATTGGTGTCTTTTTTTTTTTTTTTCTAGTGATTTTTCATCATTAGTATATTTTAGTAATTGATTATTTTAAAACTAAGATACATTTTCAGACATAGTGACTCAGTACAACAGCATAGCGTAAACAGAACTTTTCATAACACTGAGAAACAAAGAAAGTCCATGTAAATTGCATTATTACCAAATCTGCTATTCTCCCTAGTCTGGAGTTAACCCCCTATCTCCACAGCACGCCAAACTAGGAATCTTGTAAAGTTTGCATTTTGTTTTTATAAAGTTAAGTAAGTTTTCATCTGTGAAATAGAAAGGCAAGTATTAAAACCATTCATCTGTGCCAACTTCTACTTTGTAAGGTAGTGGCTCTAAAAGGGAGCAGTGACTTTGCAGGGTGACACAGCTAAGCAGTATCAGAGCAAGGACCAAGCTCACCCTGTACACCTGTGCCCCAACTCCTGCATCACCTTGCTGTTTTTAACAATGGGAACTGCACCCCTTAGTCATTATCTCTAGAAGCCAGTCCAACACACCTGGCTCGCCCCCTCCCCCACATATCATATAGCTTCTCTTTTCAAGACACCAAGTAAGGGAGAAGTAATGAGAGAAATAAGCCTTGGTTTGTGCCTATCTCTGTCAGTAATGCCAGCATCCTATGTTCCAATTCTTGCATATTGCTACCAAAAATCACAAGGCTTCTAGAATACATGAGGTCACTGGGGAAGCCCACGAAGGTGGCTACTTCCACCTTCAGAGCCCTGATGGAAGGAAGGGCCCATGTAGCCCAGAGGGGGAGCAGAACAGGTAAATTGCTAGAGCAAAGGGCACAGCACACCTGCACAGCTTGGCAGAGGAACAAACTCAGGCTGGCTGCCAGAGCCATGACAGGTATTTTTTTCTCTTGAGCTGTGCAGAACCTGTCTGTCCTGAAGCAAGTGGGACAAGAGAACCAGATGCTTTGGGCCCAAAAGGCTATTACTTCCGGCTTTAGTGGTGAGTCCTTACTCTTATGAGCTGCTCCAATGTGACCTCTTAGAGAACTGACACTCACACAGAGCTCTGAGCATCTGAGCCAGCTTCCTGGGCTGCTTGATCGTGACAGTTCAGTGAGAAGAGGACTGTGGACAGGCAGGTGGTGGGCTGGGCAGGTGCTCAAGCATGGCTTAGAGCTCCAGAATGCCCATGAACCCCACACCTGGAGACTATGGTCCCACAGCATTGGTGGACAGCCCACTGAGTACTCCAACCACGGTGCCAGTCTTCAGACTATTAGGCTGTCTGTGAGAGCTGTTGCCTTGGCTCTAGACTAGACAGAGAAGCCATGGGGAACATTTTTCTTAGTCCCGGCTGCCATATTCCCTAGACTAGACTCTGCCCAGTGCCCCAGCCTAGCTCCTCATTGTCTGCCTATGGAGGCCAAGCCCTGGAGAGGTTGATGTAAATGTTATCCATGTGGCCTCCCCACAGCGCTGGAGAAGATTCTGCAGAGCACAGCAGGGAAGTACTGCGTAGGAGATGAGGTAAGTGTCCCTGGACCTGCCCACTGTGGCCTTCATGCTGATCTCGGGCCATCATTTCTCCCACATAGACCCAATCAGCTCCTTATCCTAAGGAGATACCTAGGGCCAGCCTCCTGGTAGAACCCTCTACTCTGAGCAGTCAGTTTGTACGAATGCCTCAGCTCACTCCTACACTGACTCTAGAGCAGCAGTCCTCAACCTGTGGGTCGTGACCCTGTTGGGGGTCATATGACCCTTTAACAGGGGTCACATATCCAATATCTTGCAATTCAGATTTACATTATAATTCATAGCAGTAGCAAAATTACAGTAATGAATTAGTGATGAAATAATATTATGGCTGGGGGTCACCACAACATGAGACGCTGTACTAAAGGGTTACAGCACTAGGAAGGTTGAACTACTGAAGTAGAGGTAGTGTGAGGTGTCCAGGCTAGAAGAACACACTTCTGACACAGTGAAGTAGTCCAGGCATCAGCTGAAGGGTTAGACTATCCCTTCCTTCACAGCCCAGAGATTCTAGGATTACAGAGCCCTGGATGCCTGTAGAATAAGGCCTTGGGCCTGTGCTTGTCTGGTTCCATGGCTCCTTATCTGCCAGGAGTCCTCATTAAGTGCCTAGTCAGGTGGCTTTAACAAGCACAGCGATAGCCACTAAGGCAGTTAGGCCTTTTCTGCATTCCACAAGGCTGGTTGTCAGGGAAACCAGAACACGAGATGGAAGAAATACTACAGCTCTGAGTGACGGGGACAGGCAGTTACAGAGGAGACAGTGAGGGGGTGCTAGGGATGGTGGGAAAACGAGGCATACAGGAAGTTGGATTGGCAGCCCTGGTACAGTCAGCAGTGGGTACAGCCAGCCGCCTTGCCAGTGAGTCTAGATGATAATCCTTGTGCAAACTCCCCTGACCTTTCTTTAGGTGTCCATGGCTGATGTGTGCTTAGTGCCCCAAGTGGCAAATGCTGAAAGGTAAGAAAACGCTCCGCATTCTCCTTTACATCCCCCTCCAGTCAGGGCCTCCACATCTACTGCTGAGATAGTGTCTCATGTGAGCCCTTCTTTAGCTGCCAAGGAGCCACTGCACCAGGCCATATCAGCTGCCCTGGACTAGCATAGACGTGGCAGAAGAAATCACTGAAATACTCCTACCATTCCCACTGTAGCCTGGGTGACTTTGTATAGACAGCCACTGCTTCTTAGAGGAGGTGGCTTACCTAAGGGAACAACTCCCAAGAACACTGCTATACCCAAATGTGAAGTGTCTGTTTAGAAGTGAGCTCTGTGACTCCCCTCCATCACCCCGCCGGAAGGCATCATGCTTGCCCTTTAGAATATGGGCACGTGTGGTGCATTCCTTCCCCTAAGAAGCTAGTAACATGGGTGATGGGTCAGCCTATACAAATGCCTGACACCAGAATTCAGAGCAGTCATTTCTTAGAGAAGAGGAGGTGTATGATGTTAGACGATAGCACTCCAGACCTACCCAGAGCATCCCAGCCAGTGGGGATCCCCATGTGGCAGGGCTGCTTTCTGTCCTTGCACTGCAACCCCTGACCTCATCCAGCCCTGCCTCTATTTTCCACACTGCCCACAGCAGTATCCCTGAAAGCCCTGGCTTACAGATGTTTCTCTGCCACAGGTTCAAGGTGGACCTAAGCCCCTACCCCACCATCAGTCACATCAACAAGGCGCTGCTGGCCTTGGAGGTTTTCCAAGTGTCTCACCCACATCGACAGCCCGATACACCTGCTGAGCTGAGGACTTAGCTCCCAAACCATGCCCCATTGGATGTCTTAGGGTTTCTACTGCTGTGAAGAGACACATTAACCATGGCAACTCTTAAAAACAAAAACATTTAATTGGGGCTGGCTTACAGTTTCAGAGATTCAGTTCATTATCACCATGGTACAAAGCAAGGCAGCAACGTAGGCAGACATGGTGCTGGAGAGGTAGCTGAGAATTCGAATCTGGATCCAAAGGCAGCAAGGAGAGTGACAATGGGCCTGGTGTGAGCAAACTGAAACCACAAAGCCCGCCCCCCAGTGACACATATCCTCCAAGAAGGCCACACCTCCTATTAGTGCCTATGGGGGCCATTTTTATTCAAACCAGAACAGGCCCAGAATGAGTTGTAGGCAGAGGACTCGAACTTCAGCTCTTTCCTCAGGAAGCAGCAGATCCATGGAGTCCATGGTATTTCTTTGAGGTCCCCATATTAGAATTTTCTCTAGCGAAATGAAGCCAGTAGGATATATCTTCCTTCTGCTTGCACTGTAGCCACTACATTCTGCCTTAATCCTCTTATCTGTCATGTTTTAGGAGGGGGTTTGGCAGAGACATGACCTGCTCTAACTGCTAATGCTAATAAACTTGAAATAAAGCTAGAATCAGCAGGGAGAAGGGCCTTTGTGAATGTTGGGGGGCGGGGGTTATATTGGTAATGTTGAGGTGGGAACTCACCCACCATGGATGGTACCATTCCCTAGGCAGAGGATCCTGGGGCCCAGAAGAGTAGAGAGAGTGCAGCATCCACCATGTGTGCATTCCGATCAGCTACACATGCTGATGCCTTGACTTCCCTGCCATTATGGACTGTAACCTAAAACTAGGAGCTAAAATAAACATTCTCTCCTTTAAGTTGCTTTTGCCATGGACATTTTATCACAGCAACAGAGAAGAAACCAAGACACTTGCTATCTGTCATGGGGCAGCCACAAAGATGACATGAGGATGCAGGTTAAAATGCCTGGCAAAGCCGGGTGGTCATGGCTCACATCTTTAATACCAGCACTTGGGAGGCTGAGACAGCTGGATCTCTGTGAGTTCAAGGCCAGCCTGGTCTACAGAGTGAGTTTCAGAACAGCCAAAGTTACATATAAAGAAACCCTGTCTTAAAAAAAAAAAAAAAAAAAAAAAAAAGCCTGGCAGACCTACAAAAGTGTGATAGGGAAGTCTGAACGCCTTCATTTCTTATTGAACCTGACTCCAGAAAACATTTACATTGAGTTTAGTCATTAGTTGAAGGCAGGCCTCCAACATGTTGAGCTAAGACTGAGCTGGGTCTCAGAAGATGAACATTTCCACTAGCTGGAAACCATGTCTGGACTCAGCAGAGTAAGTCGTTGGCCTTTTCCTCACCCTAGGGCAAACCTGACTTCTAACACCAAAGGCCAGAAGAGAAATAAGCACAGAGCCTATCTGAGAAAACAAGATCTAGGGAGGGAAGATTTACGAAGCAGGAAAGCGTCTAGGGACCAGCTGAGCTCCCAGCTAGGAGCTGCACTGCCGTTCAGTGTCCACACCAGTACGGAGACATTTGCTGGCGTTCACCCATTACTCACCCTAAGGAGAAGCCATATTCCTGAACTAGTCCCAGGACTAAGCACACCGAAGAAGTCCACTCATGAATGATGCTGGGAATGGGAACTAGCCCCCTTCCTGTGTAGTGTAGACAGCTTGACCATCTCCAGCTGGGACTAGCTAGGAGACAGCTCATTTGTTACTCCCCATAGAGTACTCTGTACAGAGTCTGTATAGTTCTCTGATCAACAGCACTGCTCTTCTGTTTGCAATAAACCCACCACTGCTATAAACCTAATTTCCCCAAACCCAGCTCCCATTTTATAATGTGCTGCCACAAACTTACGTTTACATTTTAAAATTTTCATGTGTATGAGTGTTTTGCCTGCATATATGTATGGGCACTATGTGTATGCCTGGTATCTGAAGAGGTCAGAGGAAGACAGGTGATCCCTTAGAACAGGAATAACATAGCTTGTGAGCCACCATGTAGGTACTGGAAACCAAACCCAGGTGTTCTGCAAGAACAACCAGTGCTCATAACCACTGGGATATCTCTCCAACCCTAAAGATTTCACAATTTAATTCTGCGTGGCAGTGTTTTGATTGCATGTCTGTCTGTTTACCATGCATGTGCAATGTTACTGGAGGCCAGAAGAGAATATCATGTTTCTAGAACATGATACAATGGTTGTGAGCCCTATGTGGGTGCTGGGAACTGAACCTGGGTAGTTTCAAGAGCAGCAAGTGTTCTTGATGGCCGAGCTATCTTTCTATCTCCTTTGACAGAAATTTACATACAGACATTCATCTTAGTCTCAGTTTTTCCTAATTTTTATAATCTTAGATTATGAAAGATTCACAAATGTTCACTGAATAAGCTTCTTAAGCTGAAGAGAAAAAGATGATGTTTCAAACGGGGAGCAGTTGGGCTTATTAAGATAGAACTCAAATATTTTAGGTGCACAGTGAAAAAGTTTATTCATAACAGATTTCAAAACTTGGAAAAGAAGACAAAAAATGCACAAAAGCATCTCACAAAACTGTCACATAATATAAAAACACCAGAACTGAGCTGTTCAAACCATGGCTCAGGATTCATCCGTGTATCACAGCAACACACTCAGTGCCTTGAGGTGAGAAAATACAGTCTGACAGAAGAAAAACCACTCAGTGGAACAGAAGAACTAAGTAATAATTGATACAGAGTTCTTAACGTGGAAACCATACATGTGGACAGCATTTCTCATGACAGGGTGACATAGAAAACAAGTTGACTCAAATGGATGATTAGTTTGGATTTGTTTTGATTTTGAAGAAAAAAGAGAAGACTGTGTTATAGTTCCCCTTCCAGGCCTTTGGTAACCTTGGTTGGCATCAGCATATGATACACAACAGTAGAAGAGCATGTCTTCATGGTTGTCAGCTGCTTAAACATTTACCAAGAAAACACACTCACTGTCGACCACCAATGGATCAGACAAGACAATGGCTCCAAAGTAGCCCTTTGGATGTATAAGCAAATGGCATGGCGTGGTTTAGGAAATCTCCAAGCACCTCCCTGCCTTCCCATTCGCCTTATCCACTCTGCTCTCTAGAATCTATCACTTTGATTACAAAGCATTTGCAAATGCTTTTAGTTTTTATTACAAAGCATCAAACATTTCTCCTGTGGGTTTCAAAATACTTCCCATTATTAAGGGAACGTGGATATACCACCGCCATGCATCAGGGGACTGCCTTTTCCAGACTGCCTTGTTCTTCAACAAGGCTAACTGGAAATAACTCAGACTCATTAGATGGAAGCTAATTCACTTATGAACAATAACCTCAAAAACAGGACACAGATGTATTTTTAACATAAAACGTCTTAATAAAATGTACTATTAAGGATATGAAGGAAGGAATTAAGATAATGTTTTCTAGATGAGTCCTGGCCTGAACCTAAGAATGACCAATGACAATAACAAGGAGCCATTAAAGACCAGGCGGCTCAGCCCTGAGTGGTGAGGAGATGAGGAGACCCCTTAAACTGACAGTGAGTTAGGAGCTCTTCAGCAAGACTATACATTATTCAACTTCAGACTTCAGACTCTTTCACGCTCCTGTCAGAACTTTAGAAAATATACTCTCTCCCCATAAGTCATTTTACATACACAATTTTACCTCCAGATAAGCCCAAAAGCTTCCTAATTAAATGACAGGAAACTGAAGTTTCATAAAGCAGGGTGTATTTCTAAGTCTCTGGGGTGCCATTTTTATTGTATCTTAGAATGAAGAACCATGCCAGTAGTGTACATACTAAGAATCAGATCATGGGTTCAAACTAGGGACCAGCCCTACAACTTCACAACAAGCGTACTGTCTTTGTACTTAGTTTATCAGGAATGACTATTTGTAAAGAAGCCAGATTATCGATATCCTATCAGGCTTTATGCCATTGATTGTGTTTTCTTAGCTTTGAGACAGTGGTTCAGAGTCTCTCGTTAGTCTTCTTGGTTCAAGAAGGCAATATCGCATCTCAGCGGCAACAGTGACTATAATCCAGTCACAAAGTGCTTACAGTGTTTCTCTGCACACTGGATCCCAAGTCGCTCTAACTGCACCACCTAGATAACTAGATCTTCCTTGGGAAAGCCCGCAGGTGCCTGCAGGTGGTAGATAAGTCACACAAAGGACAAGTCTGTCAGTGACCAGCATAAGATACAGAGACCCTCTTGCCTGTGTGTCGCCCAAAATGCGACCAGGAACAAAGAATGCTTGCTTGGGCCAGTGGGAATCAGATACCCAGCTTGTGCCTGGGTTTTGATCCTCATTTTCTATTCCCTAAAGAAGGAGTGTGCGGCTCCCTGACCACAGGCACACAATTAGACACAAGGACTTGCTTTTTACAGAACCCATACTCTTTAACGAAGTACACACATAGCAGCAAGATGAAAGCTCGCCTTTTTAAACAGCGAAGAGTCCAAAGGGAACATGCGATTCCCTTTTCCCAAAGTATAGACATTCTATACTTCTGGCCATGGAAAAAACTAGGGACACCAGTTAATGTGGATGTTGAGCCTCAGGAGAAACTTTAAGTAGAAGCCCTGATAAAGAAAACTGTGTGGTTTGCTCTGTATGGTTATATAGTGTCGATGCTGTCAGGCTAGGGAGGCCCGCTTGTTGCCCCAGCACTCATATGACTGTAGGGTTTGTGCTGTTGGACAAAAGGCATCTTATGCCTCAAGGACACATTCACAGCTGTGGCTTCAGCACCACAAATGGAACTGACTCTCTCTTCGGCCCCAAAGGATGGAGACAGGAAACCAATCCTCAGGTCAGGGTTACAGGAAGTAGAGAAGACCTACCCCAAAATGCATCTAGCTGCTGCTGCTAAGGGATGGCACAGAGGGCTGGAGAGTTCTCCACTGAACACAAGAAGAGCCAGTAAGGCTCTGGCTTACAAAGCAGTTCCAATGACAAAGTACCACTAATGCACTAAGTGAATTCCGGGACACATGTGATGGTTTGTCCCCTCTCCCAGCCTCTGTTCTGTCCCACTGCAAACGGGCACCCTTTACTGTCCATTTAAAAGGCAGTTCTGAAGCAGCACAAACTTCATTTGTGGCCCCTCTCTCTGTCCACTAAAAACATCTTCTACATAATTATTAGGGTCACTCAATCCCACAACTTAGAACCATGGCCTCTGACATTCAAGGCAACTTTTTGCAGAGTGGTTTTTAAACGTAAATATACAATCACAGACTTTAGGGTTTGAATTTTACCCATTCCTCACAAAGAAGGAACTGAGTACAACTCATCAAAATCAAAATGTATATATTATAAACTCCACAATAATATCTAATCCCATGTATATATAAGTTACAGATTAACTTGTCTGTATTCATATAATGGGATAATATATACTTCTTCAAAAGTCCATTTTTCCTAAATACCAAATAAAATATTTTTAAAGTGCATGAATCCATCCATAGGAAAATAACTAAGAACAGTCTACTTTCAAGCTGCTACCTGTTTCCATGTGTCTGAAGAGTGGGTTTGCATGTGAGCATCGTGAGGATGTGTCAGAAAAGCTACAGATGGGAAGAAAGGCTTTCCAGCACAGCTACACAATTACCTTAACACCGATAGGCAGAGAGGCTACAACCTGAAGGAACATACAGCTAGCTTTCTGAAGGATGGAGGCCAACAGCCATTTTTGTGAAGACTTATTAGGCAGCCAGTGTTGAATAAAAGAGATCTGAGTAAGCAGTGCTCTCTGACAGAGCTGACGCTGGGTACAGGGGACATCCTCCAAGTGGATGCTTGTCAAAGGAAACTAAAAGCTAGAATCTTTGTTTAGAAACTGGCAGTTTGTCATTTAAAGATATATGTAGGATGTAAGTATATGCTTTTTTGTTTGCTGAAATTTTTCATAAGATGTTGGAAAAATAGCATTTTAGATATGTCTTTTTAAAAAGCCTTATCTCTTAACAAAGTAGCAAAATTAGACAAATTGAAAAAATGTAAGAACTCAGCCACTCTGTGAAGAGTTCTAATGTCCGCTCTCTTGGAGCTCCCTTCTTTAACTGCATAGCATTTATTTGTGCTCTAGAGAGCAGGGCAAGGATAAAAGTAAATCATTTCTTTCATTGTTTGATTCTTTAAACTTGAAACGGAGGGACCAAGGAATTGACACTTCTTAGGACCTTCAAGGTATGTGTTCTGTGTTCTCCATAATTACCTGCGTTTCAGTAACTAATACTTTGTCTCTCAAGTTCTCTTACTGCAAAAACTTAGTGCGTGAAGAGTGAATGCATCAGACTATGGACGTGTCTTCCTTCAGGTATTTTATGTTCACGAGACAAAACAAAAACAATAACAACCCAGCTGAGGAAAAATCAGTAAGAAGTAACTGTTGCCCAACAAGTGACAGGTACATAGAGATAAGAAGCCCCTCAACTTCCCTGCTATGCACTACAAGAAAACAAGCCTAAGAAAAGACAAAATGGAGCATACTAGGGAAAGCCCAGGGGCCTTGCTACCAGGCTGAAAGCAGCCAGGGGTCCACAACAAACAGGAGAAGTAAGGAGACTACCACTGACTTGGGAATAGCTTCAGAAGAGGTGTTTCTTTGTTTCCTTTGTTTTCTTAAACAGAGCGTACACTCAGTCAGTAAAAGCCTGACTCAACTTCAACTCAGCCATCTGATGCCATGATCATGATGAGCAGCAAGTCTGTTTCACTGCTCAAATAGTTTACTAATTCTTAGAGGGCAGATGGATTTTTGCCAGTATCCCTACAAAGCACATCTGCAATGATCAAAGGAAGGATGGAGGTGGTGCTGACTGGCCACTGAGAGGCTATGGCAGGCCATACAGCCCACACTTCACTTCCAGGCTGACAGAGCTGCAGGATGCATTCCCTTTGCTCCTGACCACACAACTACTGGCAAGATCCTGTTCTTTGGGTGATCACTCCTGTAGGGCACAGAGGCTTGGTGTGAGGCAACCATGAGATAAAGGAATAGCCAACGGAAACATTATGAAGAGGTTATCATCGGAGGAAAAGGACTTTGGCATCCTATAATCATGGTGCTCAGTTTTCTCTGACTCACCAGTTAGTTCTTTAAGTCAATCTGCATCCATCACACCTTAGAATCCCTCAGTGGGAGCACCGAGTATACCTGACAAGGACTAGGTTGGAGTCCTCCATCTCTGAAAGGGCAGACTTCCCAAAGTATCCCAGGGCTGGCATGTTGGAATGAACACACATGATCATCTTCCAAGCCCTAAAAGAGGTGGCCCTTGTGGCTCAGAGCAGATGGGAAAGCTTATGAGAAACAGACCGGAGGTGTCTCAAAGGCAATCGAAAATGTGCTTTAAAAAACATAAATAAAGTAATAAATAAACCTAATTATTCAAAATTCAGAAGAATGGCAGATGACACAGACTGGGAAACACAGGTGCGGATGGCTGCAGAGGCCCATGCCCCACAGTGTGCCTGCTCCACCCGAGGTCTTAGCACCTGCTGCTCTGTGGCCATCCACTACAATACAACTACATTCTGCTGTACCAGAACCTCAGGATGAACAGACTGTGAGAGGCTGTCGCCTGCAGGCTTTGGTCAAGTAAGGAGCACACACGGTCAGCAGCAACAGCAAAGTCCCATGATTACTTTCCCTAAGGACCATGAACGCCAAAAGCTTTCCGTCCTCAGTGTAAAAAACACAAACCCAGAATCACTGCAAATCTGACTGGGTTTCACTGTATTTGGTTCCAAAGCAATCTGTGTAACACACATGGCCTAAGATGGGGTGGGGGGACTAATACTTGATTTCCAAAAGGGCAGGGTCTGAGACAAACTCAGTGGTCACCTTCCACCCTTTCTTCACCAACTACCAGCACCCTTAGTAAGGGAGATAACTCTGGGGACAGGAAGTGATAGAGGCAGGCCACTTTTCTTCTCTTAGGACACTGACCACGGCTTGCAATTGCTTGGAGGTTCTTGCTACATGGCAGAAACACGGACTTGGTAAAGAGAAAGGAGGAAAGGTCTAACCATCAGGAATAATAATTTCCATTCAAGGCAGTGAGGTCTCCCAGCCTGAGCTAGAGACTAAGAATACCCAGCAGGCAGGCAGGAATATGGCAGTGGTGAGAGGCTGGACAGAGCATTCTCCATCCAGAATATTGGGCTCTTTCATAGACAATGTGCTTTTCCCTCTTCTGGCACCTCGAAATGGAAAAAAGGTCGGTGCTACTAAGTACATTGGCATTACAGGCTCTGGAGAAGAGCGAGCGGCAACTTGAATGATGAGCTTTACAGAGTAAATCAATTTTTTAAGACATCCTTCTACTTCACTTTAGGCTGTTGCCTCATAGGGGCCTTCTGAGAGGGTTTTTGCTGGAGTCGGAAAAAGAGTGTAAGTCAGGGACCACAAAACAGGAGCACTACACCACCACCTGCAGAAGCCAAGAAAGGGGAAAAGCTACATGGGGTCAATAGTCAGGCATGCCAGGCAGGGCACGAGGCTTCAGAGCCCCACACAGAGCTTTAGGCTCTTGCTTATACACAAGAAGCACCAGCTGGCAGCCTGCTTGAGCCAGGAAACAAAGCCTGCCCTAGCCCAGCATCCTTCAGCTAGTGTAGTAGATGTGGAAGTAGAGAGTCTTGTTGCGCAGCAAGGAATATGAGTTATCAAACTTGAGCAAGTAGATGCCCTCCCCAGGGTAGTCATGGCTGCCAGCTTGCACATCTCGGTGGCTGTCCCGCCGGTACACAGGCATGACCTCCCCATAGCGGCCCCGTAGAGAACTCCTGGAGCCTCTCTCCACATCTCCCACAGGGACAGGTTCTGTAGAAGCAAAAAGGCAGAGTTTAGATATGAGTTTATAGACTGAATACATCCTGCCTGAGGGTGAGAGAGAGGGTCTCTCATGGGGACTCTGTTGTCTTCCCACATGCACTAGGAAAAGTCCACAGATCTTGGTCATCAACATGACTGTGGAATGAAACTAGCATCCAGTAGCTCAGAGTCCAAGAGTCTCAATAAACAGTAATGCCTCCTTTGAGAAACCGTGATCCCGCCTGATAACCTTAGAAGCGTCTGGTTTCCAATGGGGAAAAGCTACTTAGAAGAGTAACACCTGGAAATCCTTACAGTCCATGAAAGGAGTAGCTAACAGAAAGGAAATGCAGATAAACAAACTGTTTAATGTGACCCTAAAACTTCTACTTGGTGTCCTAAAAAGTAGCAAGTGCCATAAAAGGTCCCCCCTCGTCCCTAAACATATATGCATTTCCTGGTAGACTTGGAAAAGCAAGTGAAGAGAATGATTCATGGTCACACATCAAAGCAAGCCAAGAACTACAAGGAGACCTTAGAGGTTTCTTCTAGGTTCCTCTTTATTTGTCATCTCTCAAGTAGACGCAGCAAGTAACAAGAATGGAGCAGAGAGGGGCTTGAGCAATGGCCCAGTGCTTAAGGGCACACTGACTGCTCTTCCAGAGGGCTCAAGTCCCAGCACCCACGTGGTGGTTCACAACCATTTGTAACTTCAGGTCCAATGGATCAGAGGCCCTTTTCTGGCTCCACAGGCACCAGGCACATATGTGGTACACAGAATACAAGTAGGCAAAATATGCACATAAAATATAATAGTTTAAAAAAATTCTCAAGAATTAAAGGATGGAGCAGAGACCACTACTTTTAACATGAAGCAAAAAATTTGTATTCTGCCAGCAGAGAGAGTTTGGAGGAAAAATGGGAGAAAGAGGAGAGGGGTGCTTTTAGTGTAAGCTACAGAGTATGGCTAAAAGCCAAGAATAAATATTCCAAAACAGAGAAAAAACATAATCTTGGGTTCCAATGTGATCTGGAAAGCCATGTCTCCACACATGTGGAGAAAGGGGAAATAACTAGGTACTTGTTAAAAGGGAGGAGTAGGGGGTAGAGGGGCAGGGGCCCACCAAAGCATCAATACAAACCCCATCAGCTTGCAATGCTGCTTTGCATTCTGAGTGGGAAGAGAAATGCTACAACCCATGAAGCAGCCACTAGAAATTAGGTCAAGCAAAATGAATGAAAACTAAATTTACCTTCAATCTCCTCTTCTTCCTCCTCTTCCTCCTCCTCGTCCTCGCTGGAATCACTGACCTGCACAGTTATATCAGTGCTGGTTACCGGGGTCCAGTCAAAATAAACTCCGAAACCAATATCATAGTCATCAGTTGCGAATTCCCAGCAAACGCGCTTCCCCTCGGGATGGGTGGGGACCCGGATGGTGACGACTTCTCCTCGCTTCACTACCAGGCGGCTGTTCTTCTCCTTGCCCAGCTTGCTTTTGAACTCCTTCACTTTGGCAAAGGTCCAGATGCACGGAGGAGCCATCAGAGGTGGAGAGACTGAAAGGACAGACAGCTCACTACCGAGAAGCTGAGGAAACACCCCCGATTTTGCTAGGTTAACATACAACATTCTAAGGGCTTCTATCACTTCCTTCCACAACTCATTTTCTTTCCTTCCTTCTGGCTTCCATCCTTCAAGCATCTACTGGAAATGAAGAAAAAACTTTCTATGCTTCCAAAGGTCTCACCTTTCCTGTGGTCCCCCAGAAGATCTGCAGATTCCAAATCCGCTGAAAGAACATCTATAGCCCCAGTGTGCTCAGACTGGATCATAACTGTGTCTTCAGGTCGCTGTGGAGCTTGGTACTTGGCCATCTACACAACAGAATTCTGGTTAGAGGACTGATGATGTCAGATTCCAATTAGCATCTTTCCAAATGCAGGCTGCCCCGCTCCTTCCCTGATACCACATCCAGAAAGTCAGTGTGCTAATCAACATGGCTTCTTTCTGCCAAGTGCAAGTTAACCCCAATTCTACTTTTTAACATCACCAAAATGTCTCCTAAAGATTCTTTTCTTCCCTGTGCTTGTAACTTTAGAAGTTTTGTTTCCCTTCAGAACCTCTGCAAAATCCTCCCCACAGATATCCTCATAGCATGCTACGGGCCTCCATCAGTAGGCTTCCAGGACATTCCCAACTGCAAGGCTGCTCAACAATTACTTCTGTATCACTACCAGCCACCATATTTACCAAAAACATTATAGAGAGTATCTGGGTTCAAATTTTCTCTCTTCCTTCCATGTTCTTTCCATCCATCTGAATCCTTTTCCTATTCCTCCCTAATTCAGCCCCCCAGGCTACACGTTGTCTCCCCCTGAGTTTCACTAGCCACGTTCTTAAAGTGTGTGTGTGGGTGGTCATGTATGTATGGGTGCCTGCAGAGGACAGAAGAGGACGTTAGATACGCCGGAGCTAGAGTTACAGGCAGTTGTGGGCCACCTGATATGAGTGCTGGGAACCAAACACAGGTCCTCTGGAAAAGCAGCAACTGCTCTTAACTACTGAGTCAGGGAGTCATCTCTAGCTCCACAATGTTCTCATAATAATTACAAGTTCACGGGCAGTGGTGGCACATGCCTTTAATCCCAGCACTCAGGAGGCAGAGGCAGAGGCAGGCGTATCTCTGAGTTCGAGGCCAGCCTAGTCTACAGAGTGAATTCCAGGACAGCCAGGGCTACACAAAGAAACCCTGTCACAAAAACAAAAACAACAAAAAAAAATAATTACAAGTTCACTTTAAGCCAGCCATAGGACTGTTCCCTTTGAACAGTGTATTTGCTGCCAGATACCCAACTTGCATAAAAGAATACAAACGGCATCTGATACAAAAAGCCCTCGCTAATCCACACAGAAGTCTGCAATCACTCTAGAGGGATTTCCCTCAGAATCTCTTGTGTTCCTTGTTTCATCTTATTACGCCTTTATTTCCTGTTCCTTCCCTCAGCTGGTAGGCAACTCAACAAGAAAGCTATGCCTCCTGCCACAGGGGAGAGGCACAGTAGCGAGTCAGCAATCCAGTTAGAGAGGCTGTAACTGTACTTGTGCAAGCCAATCAAACCATACTCCCCCAGGCGTGTCCTCACAGATCTGTCTCAGAGGCCAAGCCCTCCCCTTCTAATCCACACAGCTGAGTAAAGCGAACCAGACCTTGGCTACCAAGCTTAAAGGAACCCTTCCTTTGACAGTGTAGAGTTAATTTGCAACTTAATTAGCAGAGTCTTCGTAAAGCTTTAGCCTGACTTCCACTACTGCTAAATGTGGACACAGTGCTGTTTATCTCACTAGAGTGATCAGCAGTAAATGAAGTTTTTTGTTTTGTTTTTTTTTTTTAAGATTTATTTTATTTATATGAATACACTGTAGCTGTCTCCAGACACACCAGAAGAGGGCATAGAATCCTATTATAGATGGTTGTGAGCCACCATGTGGTTGCTGGGAATTAGACTCAGACCCTCTGGAAGAGCAGCCAGTGCTCTTAACCACTGAGCCATCTCTCCAGCCAAGTAAATGAAGTTTAAACTGCCAAGTATTGTGCAAAAGGTATGTTTGATGTCTTTGTTGATACAAATTCTAATGACATCATCACTAACAATGCAAATATCAACACAAACCATCGCCAGCTGCCCTGCATAGGTCAAAGCAATCACTGGTTATAACACCACTGCTATAGACTCTGCATAAAGAGAGTAGACCTCCATAGTCCAGCTACAGTCAAGGTCTTAGAGAACATGAGATGCTGGTTCTGACACTTCATTTTTTTGTGACAGGCTGTGTGAGAGAGACAAATAATTATTCTCCCATCAATTAAAACTGAGGGGTCTTACAGGGATGTCTAACACATGTCCCCTGGGCTGCATGAAGCCTAAAGTTACTTAAAACACTGAGGTTTTTTCAAAAGACATTTTTTTCTATAACCCGACAATGCAGTTCTCAAGTGTGAACTTTATAGATGATGGCATGTCACAATGTCCAAAGGTTGGACATGCCTGCTGGGAGCGACAATGAATTCTGAGAGCCACTGTCTCAGTAGTGCTACTTCCAACTCATCCATTCCATGCCTAAGTGTGGGTGCCAGAAGCTCGCCTTTTCCCAAGAGCCAGCCTGAGGACGCCCCTACCTCACTGAGAACCTGGGTCTGGCCTGCTGGCAGCGACGCCTGCTCCCCCGGAGCCTGAACCTCTGAGGCACCAGCTGCTTTCTGTAGATCTTCCGTGGTATCCTTACTTGCTGGAGATACCATCTGTGGCCTCTCAGAGGAAGAAAACATGTCAGTTCAAGAGGTCTTTGAAGGGACATAATGGTTCTGGAGGAACTCTGAAATACAACAACATTCAAAAGACACCCCGCCCCGCCTGAGTTCTGCACTTAGGTCCGTGTCACTTTAGCTGACCACTGATTGGCTCACAGTAAGGGCACAGGGACTGAAGAAGCTAGTCCCCAGGCTCCAGAGCCACAGCAAACACACAGGTCAGTCATCAGACGGACTCAGGGTCTGCTCTTCTTTGTTGCAGAGCTCTATTTATTTACTTTAATTGACAAATTTAAAATGCACATGTTTATGGCATATAGTACGATGCTGTGATATATGTAGGTTCTGTAAAATTATTAAATGAGTCAACATATTCATTACTCCACATAGTTTCTGTATTATAAGTATATTCTTAATTTTGAGTATTAATATATTATTATTCAGTCTAGTGACCATGCTAGCAGAGACCTCTTGATCTGCCAACATCCCACTCACTGTGTGCCAGGAGGAAATAATCATTCTGCTCTCTCCTTAATGTGTGTGTATATATGTGTGTATGTGAGCACCTGTATGTTCACACAGAGGCCAGAAGAGGGCATCGGACCCCCTGAGAACATAAGTTGAAGCATTTGCAGGATGCCTAGCTTGTTAGACCAGCACCGGGAACCGAACTCTGGTCTCCAGGACTGATCAGCAACACGATTCACCATTCAACCATCCTGCAGCCCAGCTGCTCTCCTCTTCTTTGGGATGGCTTTATGCCTCACTCATTATCAGCTCCAACCAGAATTCTTTTTTTTGTTGTTGTTGTTTTTGTTTTGTTTTGTTTTTTTTCGAGATAGGGTTTCTCTGTGTAGCTCTGGCTGTCCTGGAACTCACTTTGTAGACCAGGCTGGCCTCGAACTCAGAAATCCACCTGCCTCTGCCTCCCAAGTGCTGGGATTAAAGGCGTGCGCCACCACCGCCCGGCCTTTTTTTTTTTTTTTTTTTTTTTCAACCAGAATTCTTATACACAGCTGGGACTTCCAGTTGTTTCTACATGAAAATCACAGAGATGAGGCTGCCTAAGCCAGAGACTGGTCACTGAACAGAAAGTGTCTGCTGATCAATCACAAGGACAGACAGAAATTAACAACAGCTGGGAGGGCTGAGACTTCCTGCACCGATGCAGCTGTCCGTAGGTTGCCCATCCCCATGTTTCAGTTAAACTCAGTGGTTCACCAAACTACACTTGGGCAGAACTGTCTGTGTCCCCAGTGCTAGACCTGGAGTGAATAGATGGGTGTGTTCATGTCTCCCTAGGAAAAGGTCATGAAATGGGATGAGTTATGCTGTCTTCCATTTCTGCTGGCTTCAGAGAGACCAGAAAATGAGTAAATAGCCAGGGCAGTAGCACAATCCCCAGACCTTTTGAAAAATTATTGCCAATTAGAGTGTCATGGTTTGAATATGCTTGGCCCAGGGAGTGGCACTATTTGGAAGTGTGGTCTTGTTGGAGTAGGTGTGTCACTGTGGGCATGGGCTTTGAGACCTTCATGCTAGCTGTCAGGAAGTCAGTCTTACATTAGTGGCCTTCAGATGAAGATGTAGAACTCTCAGCTCTGCCTGTACCATGCCTGCCTGGATGCTGCCATGTTTCCACCTTGATGATAATGAACTGAACCTCTGAACCTGTAAGCCAGCCCCAACTAAATGTCCTTTATAAGACTTGCCTTGGTCATGATGTCTGCTCACAGCAGTAAAACCCTAAGACAAAGATTAATTTTATTTATTAAATTTTATTTATTTATTAATTTTATTTTTAAAGCAGGAGTTATAAAAGCATGGTCTGGGGACCCCTGTAGTACTTAGGACCCTTAGGGGAGTCTGACACATTAAAACTTTTCAGAATACTACTAAAATACCATTTTGTTTTCTGCATTTTCTGAAGTAGGCAGTGGAATTTTCCAGAGACCACATGACATTCAACAGCACAGCAGAGCAAATCAAGATGCAGAGGTGAAAGTTCAATTGTCTGTTAAACCAGACATTAAAGGGATTTGCACTGTCTTACTGTACTATACTTGCTTTTGAAGTTGATTATCTTTCATTAAGACATACTATTTATAGTGCTATGTAATGAGTTAATTATTGTTTTCAAATGAGTCAAATAACAATATTATAATTTTAAGTCTTAATTTCTAATATGATTTTTAAAAATTTGGAGGTCTTTTAAGACAATGTTTTATTCTATAGCCTACACTGACCCCAAACTTGTAGTGATCCTCCTGTCTCAGCCTCCTGAATGCTAGGATGGCAGGTGTGAGCAACCACACTCAGCTCTAATATAGTGAAAAGTAAATTCTTTGAGGTCTTCACTAATTGTTCAAAGTGTAAACATCCAAGAGCCCCTGGCTTTTAGACTATCAGTACCATTGTTTTCCTTGGTATTATAAATAAGAAAATCATTTTTAATTTATTGATTATATCTTCTTCAAAAAAGATAGCCATCTTTTAGAATACCCAAGTCATGGCAGCCCACCTCAGAGCAACCGAGGAGGGTGATGACTCCGAATCACTTGCTAAAATCATCTAGTGTATTTGGGAAATGGGTGAACCGATTTTGATTCTTAGAAACCCAGAAACCTGAATCCATTTTTTTTTTCTTCGTGTTGTCCCTTTACTAGAAGGCAAGATATATGCTGGAAAGTGGGCCTTATACCCTCTGTGTGCCTGGTGTCTCAAACCAACCGTGAATATGGAACTTGAGGCTGTCTGACCTCTGACCTTAGCTCCCGGACTCCCACTTTGCCCAGGTCACTCACCAACAGTGACTGCTTGGATCTTTACCAGACCTCAGCACTGCAAGCACTCTCCTGTTGGGAGCCTCTGCACTCACTATAGCCTCCAACACAACAACAAGCCGCCTCTGGTTAACTTACTGCGTGCTTCCTTCCCTCAGCTCTTCACTTGAGGATGGCTCTCGGGGAGGGTTCCTCGATGGCCCTGTACACATGACTTCCCAGCTCCCTTCACTGCACTTACCATGAACTGACATAACGTGCACCACATTTTGTGACTGCGAGATATACATTTATCTTAAAATTTACCACAGCTGAAATATCAGGTGTATTAAAGGTATAATGTCAAAGCTTGTACTAAGCTCTCTCACAGGTCTGTGGGGGCTTCGGCTGGTGCTTGGAATATTATCAACTGGAGGAAACCGTTCACACTGGACAGAAACAGTACCGGTGGGGTGAGGTTCCTATACTGAGGTTTAGGTTTTGGCTTTGTTGTTTTGTTTGTTGTTGTTGTTGTTTAACCTCTTACACAGTGCCAAATTAGAGCCATTCATGTTTTCTTGTAGTTGTTTTTTTTCTGGGGGGGACAATTCTGGTTTTGTTTATCTTCTCACTGATGGTGCAGGCTTTTGAATACAGCTCTGGACTCATGAGATGCTTAAAACTACCTTCACACCTCTGTTTGCCCCAGCCGTGTTTGTGTGGGCCGTGGAGACCACAAGCTCTCCCAGGCGGCACTGCACAGGAACTGAACAGCTGGATTAGGATACTTGGTGAGGGCAGGCTTCCATGTTCCACTCGTGATTCATGTCTTCCTCACATGCTACGACTCAGTATGACCGTTCCTTTCTACTGCGTGCATGATCAGTGACAGTGGGTGGATGAGACCGTCACCCTAGTGCTGGAGAGATGCCTCAGTTAAGAGCACTTGTTGCTCTTTCACAGGAACTCAGTTTGGTTCCCAGCACTCAGCTCAGCAGCTCCCAGCCTCCTAGAACCCTAGCTCCAGGGAGTGGGAGTCCCTCTTCTGGCTCCTATAGGCACTAGATATGCACATGTACACATACATACATGAAGGCACGCATACATACACATAACATGAAAATACATAGCATAAAAAAGAATGGCAACCTGAAGGTGATCATGTTTAACATGAAAATGACATTTAAAAAACTGCAAGTGCCTCACCCCTTACAGCTACTGCCACTCTCCTCGTCAGTTCCTTCAGTCTCAGGACAAATCTCCCAGAAACATTTTATCCCAAACAGTTGCTTGTCCCTACCTGTAGGGTGAGGACTGGGGTGCTGGGTCAGAGGCACAAGCCAGTAGAGAGTTGACTTTGGTGCTTTCCAAATCTTCCTTCTCTAGAAAATCATGGGAAGAATTTGATACGTGAGAGGAAACACTAGCAAGCACACACATATAATTCAGTTCTTGAGAGGCTGAAGCAGGAAGATCAGGAGTTCAAGGCCAGCCTTAGCTACATAAAGAGTCTGAGGCCAGCCTGGGATACCTGAGACACTTTCTAAAGAAAACAGTGACTGTGTAAAGCACATCTGTATATCACCCTATATAAAAATCAGTTCCAGCGGCTGGCAAGCTGGCCCAGAGGTTAAAAGCACTGGCTGTTCTGGAGCACCTGCGTTTGGTTCCTAACACATATGGCAGATCACAAAGGTCTGTAATTCCAGCTCCAGGGCATCCAGTACCTTCTCCTCGCCTCCAAGGGCACTGCATACATGTGGTGCACTTCTGTATACACTGGCACTAATACTGATACACATAAAATAAAGATAAAAAATTTTTAAAAAATCAATTAGAAATAATTCAAAGATCTTTGTATAAGAATAAAAAATTTGAAATTGCTACAGGAAGCAAAAGTTCAAGGTCCAGGCATAGCAACAGTTTTCTGAAAAGGCCCAAGAGCCAGGGAATGCTAGCAAGAATTAACGAATGGAGTTGCAAGTAATTAAAAGACTTTGACACAGCAAAGAAACTATTTTCATGGTAAAGTGAGCCTACCAGGAGGGGATTAATATCAAGTATAAACACATACACACACACGCACACACACACAGGCACATACACATACACAATCTAAATAGTACATGGGCAAATGAACAGACAGTTCTCAAAACAAGAGGTACACATAGCCAATTAGTAGGCAAAGAAAAAAAAAAAAAGCACAACACCCTTAGCCATCAGGAAAATGCAAATCAAAACTACAATGAGATTTGATTTCTTCTAGGTTGGAATTGAGACCATCAAAAAAACCCCACAAAATAACGAAAGCTTTTGAGGAGGACAGATGGCTTGTTTATATATTGCTGGTGAGAACAGAAAGTAGTAAAACCACTATGGAGATCAGTATGAGTCTTCAAACAATGGAAGATAGGAAGCCCAGAGTGGTTAAGAGCACTTGCTGCAAACTCAGGAGGAGGACTGCAATCTGCACCTCAGCTCCCATATGACAAGCCAGCCATCTCATCCAAGGAAGATGGAGATAGGAGCATTGCTGGGACTTCTGGCTTCATCCTAGCCAAGAAAATGAGAGCTCCAGGTTCAGAGAGCGATCCTGATGCAGAAGAATAGACAGAGCATAACAAAGAACACCTATTACCCTCTCTGGCCTCCCTTCACACGTATGAACACATACATACACAGACACATAAATTAACCAACTAACTAACCAAAAGCAGAACTACCATATGCTCTACCACTGGGTAACTGACACACAGGAATCTAAGTCAGCACATTCTGGGGATACCTGCACACATATTTATCGAAAAAGTAGCCAAATTACAGAACTGGATGCCCAAGTGATAAATAAAGAAAACATGATACACAAAGGCACATACAGTTGATTTTTCTTTTTTTTTCATGTGTATGTGTGCACAGTGTCCGTGCATGGGCGAATCTGTATTCACATGTGTGGACACATGCAGGTGTATGCATGAGTGTGGACATCTTAAGTTAACATCAGGCATCTTCCTAAATTGCTCTCCACTATTTATTGAGGATTCTTAATCATTTTTCTGGCTTACTCCTCGAGCCCTTGCTTGTATACACAGGTCAGTGCATTTACACATTCCCTATTCTGAGCCCCTCTGCTTAAGGTCAAAGAAACTGAAGCCCTGAGTCTACTTCCTAATACAAAACAATGTAACAAAATATGTCCCAAACACTGAGAGGCTGCAGGAACATAAAAGTGAAGACAAGGGCAAGTGTTTATGATTTAACCTTGGCCCAGTCTCACCTCTCCATGACAGCATCTCATTGTTCTTTATGCTGACTGGCATTCTCATCCCCAGAAAAAACTGCTCGGCTCCTGTCACCAGCATTCCTCCCAATAAAGAAGCTGACCTGATGTTCCCACCTGCAGGTCACCTGAGGTTCCCACCTATAGCTCACCTGAGGTTCCCATCATCTGCAGCTCACCTGAGGTTCCCACCTGCAGCTCACCTGAGGTTCCCACCTGCAGCTCACCTGAGGTTCCCACCTGAAGTTCACCTGAGGTTCCCCATCTGCAGCTCACCTGAGGTTCCCAACTGCAGCTCAATCCCACTGAGGAATCAGGCTCACAAGTGTCCTCCTCTGTGCAGACCTGGAAAGCTGCTTCTGAGTGAGTTCTACACTTTGTCCCTCCTCCCCCAAGATCTGATTAAATATCCACACTGCCCACTCAGCCCCTCTCCCCAGGCTGCCTTCTCCACCTCAGGGGGGTCTGCTTTCCCACTGTTTCACTCAAAGGAAGGAATTAAAACACACAGCTTCCCCCTACTACATCCCCAGTGTCTCCTAATCCCTGTGGAGTTCAATAACTGCACAGTTCTGAGAATAACACTATCCAGACACTAGTTTTTGGTTGTTGTTTTTTTTTTTTTAACTGTAAATTTGTCCTAAATACATCAATCAGGTTTCCCTTAACTTCTAAACATAAACTCTAAGTCTACTCCCTGTTATGCTCTATTTTTGAGATAAACTTTTGGAAAATAATGGAATTTTAAACTTAAATTTAGACTTTATACACTCGTATTATTAATCCGAATTATTTTTTAAGTTTTACTCATAACTGTTTATTGTAGAATAAATAAATACAGATAAAAAATCCCATTGCCATTATACAATTTATTTTCTTTAAAACATTTTAATAGTCTATTATTCACTTTAGAAAAATCAAAATACAGATAAGTGAAATAACCACAAAGCAAGAGAAATCAAGCACAAATCTACTAAGCCAAGACAGCCACTGCTAACTATCTGATGCACAGCATCTCAGAAGTGTATTCATACATATAAACAGGTTTGTATGTGGTGTGCACCTGTGTCTCTATGTGCACGTTTGCCCTGCTCGGGCCTTTCAGTGTCCGTTCCTAGCAGATACACATCAGATGCTAGCAAGCATCTGCCATGCACTTGTTTTGTGGTTAGTAAGAAAAGGGACGTACCACTAATGGCGGATGGGGGGTACCACTGCTCCAATGGCTGTACTTTTCATCTAATGACTTGGCAAATATCCATGATCAGTGTCTAAAACTGTCTAATCCATTAGAAACTAGGAAATGCTTTTTTCCCTAGACTAGCACTTTAAATGTGTATTAGTGCAAATTCTTCTACCAGAAAAAGATTCCCCGCCATGCATTACATGGCTACTCATAAAGAAAGGCAGAGCCAGGTGTGCTAGATGCTTTACAGGAGACTCAGGACCTTGAACTCAAGGCCAGCCTCGGCTACACAGTAAGACAACAATATTATTGAGACAACAATAAAAATAACCAAAGGGAGAGAAAAAGAGGGGAAGACAGAGGGTTAATTCTGTTATCAATTGGCAAAATACTTAGAAAAACAGGTAAACAATGACTGTTAGGTATCATTAAGGCACATACTTTGATGTATTTCTGTTCACATTTCCCTAGCCTTGTCCAGTGATAGCTCCTTAAAGGAGCTCTCAACTGGACCCTTCTGCTGTGCTTAGGACTTAGGTTTCGGGCTCACCTTACCAAGGCCCTGCTCAGACCTGGAGCAAACACTGCTCTAATGAGCACCAGATCTTTCTCCTGGGATGACTCCGTTAGCACCTGAGTTCGAGGATAGTGAAAGAACGAGTTCAGTTTCCCTTCCCCCAACTTCTCTGTCACCTGTTTTGTTTTGTTTGTTGTTGTTTGCTTTGTTTTGTTTTGTTGTCTTTTGGCCAGTGGCCAAGAGCAAGAAGGCTATTGTTGGATGTGACCTTGGATTTCCTCTAGAACTGCAAGAAATAAAGCTTTGTTCACTATAAACTATCCAATCTCAGGCTAAGGAAGGTGGAATGCTTGCCAAGATTGAACAAGGCCCTGGACTCAATCTGGCGTGGCAAGGGAGATGGAGCAGCTCAAGGATACAATGATACAACGAAGCTCAACTATGCAGCTCATATGCCTAAGCTGAGTTAAATTCTGAATGCTGAAAACCTGAGAGTATAAATTATCCAGCCTTGTTACGGCAGCACAAAATGGACTGAGACATATATGAAGACAGACACATCATGATGTTTGCAAGTGCTGCACCTCCGATGTATGAACTACACAGGCTGCAGGTAAAAGAGTGAGAAAGGGTGTTCCATGCAAACAGTAAACGGTAACCGAGAGAGTGCGATGGCTAGACCTGTATGAGACAACATGGGTTCAAGCTGGACGCGGTGGTGAACATGATAACAGACCTCTGAACCTGTAAACCAGCCCCAATTAAATATTGTCCTTTATAAGAGTTGCCTTGGTCATGGTGTCTGTTCACAGCAATGGAAACTCTGACTAAGACAGTGGGCATACACAGCAAACTCTCAGCCCTAATGAGTGACATCAGTGTTACTTTCAGTTTTTCATCCAGTAATATTACAAGCTGTTCTATCGTGCCTGATGTATATTTCACGTTTTTGCCAGGCTGCCATCTCTGGCAGGGATCACCCATCGTTTTGCTTTCGTGGCAACAATAAGAGAATACCTATTTTCCCACAATTCAACATCAGAGTCTGATTTGCAAACCATTTAGGAAACTGACAGAATTCAGTACGTGATGACTGTTTCCCTTATTTTCCTTTCTGTGAGACAGGATCTGGCTGTGTTTCCCAGGTTGGTCCTGAACATCTGGGCTCAAGTACTCATCTGATCCCAGCTTCCTGAATTGCTGGGACTGCATTTGTTTACCATCAACCCAACTTGGTATCTGTGACAGTTATTACTGATTGTCAACTTGGTAAGTTGATATATTTGTATCTGATAAAACTTATCTAGAATCACCTGTGAGAAAAGCATCTGTGAATGGCAATGAGGAATTATCTAGATTAGGTTAGTCTCTGGGCTTCCCTGGGAAGGATTATCTTGATTGTGTTAACTGGAGTGAGAAGACCTGCTCTAAAAACAGGTGGCACCATCCCCTAGGTTTGAGTCCTGGACTGCATAAACAAAAAGGAGCGAGTTAAGCGTGCATCCCCCCAGTTCCTAACCCGGGATGCAACCTGACCACCGAAGCACCTCACCCTCCTGCCACCACAACTTTCTCCCTATAGTGATCTGAATGAGAATGGCCCCAGACTCATATGCTTGAATGCTTGGTCCACAGTTGGTGGAATTATTTGGGAAGGATTAGGGCGTGTGACCTTGTTGGAGGAAATGTATCACTGGAGGGTGGGCTTTGATGTTTCAAAAGATTTATGTCAGCCGGGAGGTGGTGGCGCACGCCTGTAATCCCAGCACTTGGGAGGCAGAGGCAGGCGGATTTCTGAGTTCGAGGCCAGCCTGGTCTACAGAGTGAGTTCCAGGACAGCCCAGGCTATACAGAGAAACCCTGTCTCGAAAAACCAAAAAAAAAAAAAAAAAAAAAAAAAAAGATTTATGTCACTCCCAGGTACCTACACACACCCCTCTTTCTCTGTCTCTGGCTTGTGGGTCAGATGTAAGCTCTCATCCACCACTCCAGTGCCGGCCTGCTGCCAAGCTCCACAACATGACATCCATGGGCTTACCCTCTAAAAGTGTAAGCAAGCCCCTCCCCCCCTCCCCCCCCATTAAATGTTTTCTTTTGTAAGTTGCCTTGGTCATGGTGTCTTTTCACAGCAATAAGAAAACAACTAAGAAACTCACCACGATAGACTGTATCCTTGAATTGTAAGCAAAAATAAATCTTTTCTCACATAAGAGTCTTTTATCACAGCAACAAGATAAATAACTCATATACTTTTCATTTGTGTTTATTTTATTAAGTTAGAGCACATGGATATCTATCTTTTACTTTACTTCCTTAAAAGCAATCCTTGGAAATAAAATTCCTTGTCATAAGGTTTGTCTATCAAGACTTTCATATCCACTACTTAATTTCTCTCCAAGTTTCACTTCTGCTAGCAGGGAATAAATGTGACCATTTTCCATATCATAATGAACACATAATCTTTACCAATCTGCTGGATCATGATGACACACTATTTAACTTACAGTCTTTTGATAGATTACATCAAAACAAACCCTTAATACATATAATGTCTCTTTTTCTTAAAAAATAAATAAGCTCATACTATAGCATTAGCCTACCCTTCCACTCAGTAACGATAGTGACCCTTCTGTGTTATGTGTGCATCGTGTATATAGGTGTTTGCATGCGTGCAGGTGCATGCATGTATATGTGTGTGGAGAACAGAAGTCAACCTCAAGTGTCTTCAATCACTCATCATTTATTTATTTATTTATTTATTTATTTATTTATTTATTTATTTTGATAGGGTCTCCCTAAGCACTACTGGATGGCCTGGAACTCACTACCTGCCTCTACTGGATATCCACCACCACACTCAGTCCTCTACCTATGTTTTTTAATTTATGTGTGTGTGTGTGTATATGTATGTGACATGTGAGTACATGTATGCGTGCTACAGAGTAAGTGTGGCGGTCAGAGGAGACCTCTCGGAGTCGGTCCTCGCCCTCCACCGTGTTTTGAGGGGAGGGTCTCCTGCGGTTTCGTCCTGCTGCTGTGTACTCCAGCTTGGCTGGCACTTGAGCTCCTGGGCAATTCTGCCATCTCTGCCACCCACCTCAGCATAGCGGTGCTGGGGTAGCAGGTGTGCGCCACCACAGCCAGCTTTTTACATGGGTTCTAGGGATTCCATCATCGAGCTTATGGGCAAGTACTTTTACCCATGAGCCATCTCTCTGACTTCTACCTTACTTTTTGAGATAGGCTCTTACCGAAGTTCAACAATTTGGCTGGGCTGGCTGGCTGGCAAACCTCCTGTCTCTGCTTCCTCAGCACTGGGGTTACAGTTGTATGTTGTCATACCTGGTATTAATACCATGGTATTAGGGATCTGAACTCAGGGCCTCCTGATTACAAAGCAAGCAGTTTCCTAAGTGACCTCCCCAGCCCTGCTCTTTCATCCACTTACAACAGAGCACAGAGTCTGTCCTTCAGACATCACTCTGGCAAACATTTGTATAATACACAGGAGTCACATAAAAAAAATTGAATTAAAAAAAAAAAAAAAAAAAAAAGAAGAACTTGAGTTAATGACTACCTCCATTCAACAGACCTTTCCTAGGCCCTCGCTACGTGCCAGATACCATGTTCCATGCTGTGAGCAGAGTTAAATGTGTACCTTCAAAGACCTAGTCTACTACATAAAGAAAACTGGCAAGCAGGTAATTGGAAATACATGATACTATCTAGATAGAATAATTAACGAGATTATCATGGAAACACTTAACAAATCGGACAAGTATCAAAGGCTGCCTGAAACAGATGACAGTTAAGCTGTCTTAATGAGTAAGCAGGGCCCAGCCAAGTCAAATGGGAAGGACACTGCAGGCAAAGGAAACGGAATAAGCCAAAGTGTGTGTGCTAGAAGCCATAGCAAAGGTACAAACAGGTCACCGAGACACTCAGTGGCAGATCATCTACACAGCATGATCAGGCCTTGGGTTCAACACCTACCTACCCATCCCTTGAAGGACCTTGAGAAAACAGATTTCATTAATTTCACTCAGTTCTTCCTGAATTTTTTTTAAACTAAGGAGTATTTACTTACTTTTAGATGTATGTATGTATGTATTTTATGTATATGGGTACTTTTCCTACACATACATCTGCACACCAGAAGATGGCATCAGACAGGTGTGAGATGCCAGTTAGGTGCTGGAAACTAAACTCGGGGACCTTGGTGGTCAGATTTGTGGAAGCCTTCAGAAGGGGTGGATACCAGATCAGACAAAAAGCTTCTGCAGAAGCCTACAGAAGACAGAGAAACCTAACTAATAAAGATAGTTGAAACAGGCTCTGGAGGCCACAGCTAGAAAATAACTAGGTGGCCAAATTGTTTTTGGTACGTGATGCTGGCTCCTAAGCAGCATTTTTTTTTTCTCTCCTAAGGGCTGAACAACTACCTGTGTGACATGCCCTCAAGCCTTGCTGAGGACTTATATTTAGTTCAACGGTACAGATCTGAAGTTCCCATCTTCCCCTATAGAACAGCTGGTAGGTACATCTACAGCTGACCTCAACAGGCCTCGGTGCTGATATAAATTCTATCTACAGGTCCCTCAGGACAGCAGATGCAGGAGTCATTTGTCAGCCTTTTGGTTTTTAAATACCCAACCATCTCCCTAAGAGAGAGACTGGCTGTTTCAGACACTGTAAAGATGTAACAAAAGAGCTTTAATTCCCAACACCAGAAAGTCAGGAGACAGGCACATAACCTAATGCCCCACCTGGGACCTGAAACAGGGCTGCAGAATTCTAGCAGCATCTAGAGCACTGGCAGCAGGGGCCTCGTCTAGCCTCTGGTCCCCCCCCCCCCCCAACTTTACAGCAATTAAGTGAGTCTTCCTTATCCTTCTAATGAATCCTCTCCCTGCAATCAGAATTATCTTCTGTTGCTTGAAACAAGAAATCTAACAAAAACCCCTAGATAGGATTTTTCAGCATTCAGAATTTAAACTTAAGAGTGTCCATGGCCTCCTGGCCTCGTTCTGATCATCCTTATTGTTCCAGCAAAGACCTGATAACTTGTGGCCGCTTTCCAAGTCGTTTCCATAAAGCAACCATCCCTGGCCTCACTTAAGACATCTGTTTATATCAGGCTGCCAGGTTACATAAGAATCATTTGTGATGCCCCAGAACAAGTTCCATATTAACATCAATGACCGCTGATCACAGATCACCACTAACATATAACAATGAATTCTTGGTCTATCGTGAGAATTACCAGAGTGTAACGGCAGTAAGACGTGAACACACAGGACTGGAGAAATGGTGCTGGCACACTTGCTCAGTCTAGGATGGTCCCAGATTTCTATTTGTGAAGGCTGTCATTATCTGTGAACTGCAATGAAGTGGAATATAATAAGATAAGGTAAGCCTTCTCATACTGCTTAGGATCCAGCTATTCTGCAAAGCAACCCTTTCCATGCTTGACATGATTTTGAAGTGTTTGCAACCTTTCACTTCTATGTACACCTGTCAATTTCCACCCCTGAAGAAAACACCAAAACTCTTCTGGGATAACTCCTGATGCTACATGCACAAGCAACCTGGGGACTAAAGGACCTCTTTATAATCTCAGTTTTCCACTCTACAAATAAGAAGCATGCTTCCAGTTACTTGTTGATAAAAGAGACTGGCTCTAGCCAGGCTGGCCTCCAACTCGCTACATAGCCAAGGCCTTTATATAGATAGTTATATTTATATAGATTTATATAGATATATAGATGCCCTTTATTTTCTCTCAATAACATACACAATCTGAACAAGGTTTTGTATACGTAACGGAGCTAGTCACTGTGCTAACTGCCATGGTCTGGATACAGTTATGTCTGTATACAGGTTCATGTGTAAGGAACTTGTACCCCAAAGTGAAGGCCTTGGGAGGTGAGTGGCCATTTCAAGGGGGGAAGGGGGGCTGAGTGGGACGGCCCTAGATTTGGGGAGGTATGTGCTTTGTTTTTTGTTTTCTTTTTTTTCCCCCATAATCACATGGGGCAGCTTCTGGTCCACACTGAAAAGTGCAGAAAAACAGCAAAAGGAAATAAGGCGCACAGAGCTCAGGTCTCACAGCTAGAAGCTAGGGGAAGGGAAGCAGAAGCCTCATTCCAAAGCTAAGCGAGACAGTCCCTGTCCATCCTGGTGAAGGCAGGCTGTCCTACCCACAGAAAAAGTCTCCAGCTCTCACACAAGCCTCAAATCCAACCGTGTGTCTTGGTGACCCAGTGAGTCCTCTGGTGGGACAGGTCAGCAGTAGAAAGAACTTTCTTTTTATAACTTAAAGTGCCTCAGTGTGCTGCGTGTGATCAGAAAGGAAACCTGGTATGTAAAACTCAGCTACCCTTCCGGTCTGGGCCAGAACACTGAGCAGATCTTGGGTGGCAGCTCTGTCCCCAACATCCAAGAACCCAGAGGAAGCAGGGATCCCAGGCGCTCGAACTCAGGCAGTATCTTAGGTAAGCAGACAGCAGGGCCCGCCCTAAACAGGGAGTAACTGGGAACCAAAAGGACCCAGGAAGTCACTCCTGGCCTGGAACACTAGTTCCTTCCGGTCTGGGCCAGAGCACTGAGCAGATCTTGGGTGGCAGCTCTGTCCCCAACCTCCAAGAACCCAGAGGAAGCAGGGATCCCAGGCTCTCTAACTTGGACAGTGTCTTAGAAACTAGTTCTCAGATCTGAGGCCTAGATCAGACCTCTGCCAGGTCTCCTGTTGTGTGGACCCCGGATTCCACCTGAGACATACTGGAAGGTCCACTCAATCCAGATCCACAGAGGAACAAATGAACTCAGGGCTTCAGACAACATATCCTGAGATATTCTAGAGGAGACACTGCACCCAGAACAGCAGACACCTAGCTGGACTACTACCTTGGAGGCACCATATCCTGAGGCATCCTAGAGGTACCACTGTAATCAGTGCAGTTGGAAAAGATCACAGAGACATCTGGACCCCTAGGAGATCAGACACAAGCTAGATAACTAGAAAGACAGGCTTCAGTCAGAGACAGCAAGTACAGGCAGCACTAGAGTTAACCAGATGGCAAAAGGCAAGAGCAAGAATGTAAGTAACAGGAACCAAAGTTACATGGCATCATCAGAACCCAGCTCCCCCATCAGAGCAAGCCCTGAACACCCCATCACACCAGAAAAGCAGGAATCAGAATTAAAATCACTTCTCATGATGATGATAGAGGGCTTTAAGAAAGACATAAATAACACTCTCAAAGAACTTAAGGAGAGCACTGGTAGACAGATAGAAACCCTTAAAGAGGAAACACAAAAATCCCTTAAGGAATTTAAAGAAAATGCAACCAAACGGGAAAAGGAATTAAACAGAACCATGCAGGATCTAAAAATGGAAGTAGAAACAATAAAGAAATCACAAAGGGACAATACCCTGGAGATAGAAAACCTAAAAAAAAGATCAGGAGTCATAGACACAAGTATCACCAACAGAATACAAGAGATGGAAGAGAGAATCTCATGTGCAGAAGATACCATGGAAAACATTGACACAACTGTCAAAGAAAATGCAAAATACAAAAAGCTACTAACCCAAAATATACAAGAAATCCAAGACACAATGAGAAGGCCAAATCTAAGGATAATAGGTATAGATGAGGGGGAAGACTCCCAACTAAAAGGACCAGTAAATATCCTCAACAAAATTATAGAGGAAAACTTCCCTAACCTAAAGAAAGAGATGTCCATAAATATACAAGAAGCTTACAGAACTCCAAATAGTTTAGACCAGAAAAGAAATACTTCCCGCCATATAATAGTCAAAACATCAAATGTACAAAACAAAGAAAAAATACTAAAAGCAGTAAGGGAAAAAGGCAAAGTAACATATAAAGGCAGACCTATAAGAATTATACCAGACTTCTCACCAGAGATCATAAAAGCCAGAAGATCCTGGACCGATATCATACAGACCCTAAGAGAACACAAATGCCAGCCCAGACTACTATACCCAGCAAAACTGTCAATCATTATTGATGGAGAAACCAAAATATTCCATGACAAATCCAAATTTACACAGTATCTCAACACAAATCCAGCACTTCAAAGAATAATTGGTGGAAAACTCCAACACAAGGAGTGAAACTACAACCTAGAAAAAGCAAGAAAGTAATCTTCCAAAAACCCCAAAAGAAGATAGTTACACAAACATATCTCCACGGATGTTAGCCCAAAAGCTTGGATTAGCGAAGACTCAACCCACAGACCACATGAAGCTCATGAAGAAGGAAGACCAAGAGGGGATGCCTCAGTTCTACTTAGAACGAGAAATAAAAATGCTCAAGGGAGCAAATAGGGAAACAAAACATGGAACAGAAACTGAAGGAGGGGCCATCAGGAGACCTTTTCACCTGGGTATTCACCCCATGTACAGCCACCTAATCTAAACACTGTTGTGGATGGCTGGAAGTGCATAATGTGAGGAACATGATATAGCTGTCTCCTTAGAGGTCAGCCAAAGACTAAAACACTCAGAGGACAATGTTCACAATTAACCACTGATATGATCAGGGGTTTCCCAATGGAGAACTTAGTGAGAGGAGTGAAGGAGCAGAAAGGGTTATTGACCCCAGGTGGAAAGCAACAATACCAAACAACCAGAGCCCCCCAGGGTCTAAACCACCAGCCTGGGAACACATAGGGAGGGATCCAAGACTCCAGAGGTATATGTAGGGGAGGATGGCCCTGTCGGACATAGGTGGGAGAGGAGTTTCTTGGTCCCATAAAAAAATGAATGAAAAATGAATGAATGAACACACAGTGGGGGGGGGGATGTGAGGGCAGGGAGGGGATAGTGAGGGGGGTAGGTGTGGTCACTGCCTCATAGAAGCATGAGGAGGGGGATGGGATAGGTTTCTGGGTTGTGGGAGGAAGTAGACTAAGGGGATAAAATCTGAAACGTAAATACTACAACCAATTTTAACAAGCGGAAAAAAAAAAAGTCTTCAGAACCAACATCTTTAAAAAAAAAAATGTCAGCCCCCTGGGGGTGGGAAATTTTTTTTTTCTTGATACTAAAACTTGTTCTGAGAATTGTATATTGCAGAATACACAGCCTTGGTGTATCTACTCATCAAGCATACTGAGCAGACCTGCCCAAACCTCTGATGTCCTGGAATTCCATCTGGATTCAGTGAAGACACAGCATCAGAGGCTTATCAACTTAATCTCCCCCACACCCCTCTTCTAAAATCTCAACGCCCTTAATCAGCTTGAAGAAGTTAAAGAAGAGTCAGCGCCCCTATTCCCTGAGCTTGGGGACTAATGTGGTTAATAATGGTCTGTCTTTCTAGGGACAAGTAGTGGTTTTGTTGGAACAGGGGGGATTAGCTAGGACTTACTGCATAGCCATAACCTATTGGTAGAAATCTGTATAATTATTATCAAGATGAAGTTATAATTTCTTAAATGGTACAAAATTTGCTCTCAAATTTAAGGTTTTCATTGGTACGAGCCTCTTATTAATATAAAAATGAGATGAATATTGATACACTCATGGGCATTGTGCCTGTATAACACATTTAGGAATACAAGGCCTAGACCCAGCCCTTTTTTAACTTTTTTAACTGATTTGGGACGGTTAACCTATGAGTTAAGGGACTATAGCAAATTCATATTTTTGAGTTTATTGTTAGGGTGTTTTCCATATTTTACTTAGAAATAGCTGAGAGGAGTTAACAGAAAACAGTCCAGGTTACCTTACATGGATAGTTGGTTTTCAAAACATCAGAAGTCCATAGAACTGATGCTACAAATATTTATATATTAATGTTCATATTGATTAGAGACCTGTCTGCTCCTGACAGCTTCCTGTCGTGGATTCTAAGAAGAAATTGAGCATCCTTGGAGTTACTCCAGTTGTGTGGTAACAGCCACTAGGCAAGAATTGCCTCTCTCCATCTACAGACAAATTACTGTCCAGAAAAGGACACACATGCAGAATAGTCGACTGATTATATCTGCCTAGACAGAGTAATCAGTCCTTAATAATCCTGCATCACCAAGGTCTGTCAGATGATTCTGGGCCAGAAGGCTGAAGATTTGATGCTCCAACGTTCGGTAGTATAGGGGCTTTTCAGGTGTTCAGCGGTCTCTATAAATTGGCTAAGTTTTAGAAGCTATGCTTTGTGCTTCCCACAATTATAGTTAACTCAGTCATTCTGGATTTCTGACGGGGTTGAAAACTTATAGCTATTTACCGTAAGAGAAAAGATTTGAGTGGATGGTCGTTAACTGACATTCATCCTAAAGCCAGGTTCAGAACTAAATGTTTTAGTTAAGATAGATGACAGAGGTTCTGGTTAGTCAACAAAATGATGGACTGGGTATTAGGACTATCTTGTACCTCACTGGTACAAATTGGCATAATTATGCTCTAATTGTATTTTGAGAGAAAAGTTTCATTTTAACAGGAAAGGTGATGTGTAGGAGGAGCTAAGGTAGGAGGAGTACTGAGAGGAAGAAAAGGAGTAAGAAGAGGAGGAGAAGAAGGATAGGAGAAGCTAGGTGATGAAAGAGAGAAAGAGGGGGGAGACATGGAGGCAGATATTCATGTATCTCCACCAGTCAAAGATAGTTGTTATATCTAGGTCGGTTAGTGGGTTACACCTCTGATTGAACAATTCCAAACTTATAATGCTTATGATTAACATTATTTTAAAAAAATGTATAAATGCAAAATGGAAATGGGGGCATGGGATTAGGGGTTTTCTAAGGGGGGGGGAATGGGGAAAGGGGATGGCATCTGAAGTGTAAATAAAATATCTAAAAAAAAAAAAAAAAAAAAAAAACTCAGCTACCCTGTGGGATACAAGGAACAATAACCATTCAGGAGACTGTAGACTGGGAGACAACTGGGGGTGGGGGCAGTCCTGGGGAGCAAAAGACTAGGAGGCCAGATGCTCATAGAGCAAGCAGAGAAGGGCAAGTGGAGGCTGTGCCCAACCAGGAAGTTTACTTTGAGATTGGGGGGTTGGAGGGAGGGAGGGCAGCCTCTGCAGGCAATGGCTCAGGCTAACCTCCTCAGAAAATGACTCTGGAGCTAGATAACCTTGAGCCTGAGCTTGTGGGTGGGGGTGTCAAACTCTGCTATCAGACATTTGCTTTGAGGCTTGCTGCTGTAGAGAGAAGAAGAGGTCTCCAGTGGACGATGAAAAATTGACAGCCACACACCATTCAACATGTTATTAAAGCTTAGCTCATTTAGAAAGTAGGGAGACTAGTCCTTCTATAAAGATCTGCAGACTGTGTGTGCTTCCCCCATTCCTAACACACACACACACACACGGGAGGACACGCTCGGGAAGACACGCCCGCCTAGAACATCAAGAAGGGATTCTTGGGGGTAAGAGAACCTGACTGTTCCATAGGCACAAAGCTAAGCGGGACCAGCAAGGGCCCCCGAGCTCCAAGAAAGTGAAGCTCAAGTGAAGTGAGCTATCACAGACATCAGACACTTGTGTAGCACAAGCACCACAAACACCATAGCAAAGACAAAGGTCTACAAGCGTAACGGACTGACACCTCGGCCACGCGCCTAGCAGAGAGCTTTTGTTATTTTGTACGTGTATGGTGTACATATATGTATGTGTGCATATACAGCCATGTATGGCATGAAAGAGGAACTATGTGCAAAGAGGAAAGAGCTGGGGGGTGGGGGAGAAAGTAGCGAAGGGTAGAAAGCACAAAAGATTACATTTTCTCTCATACATGGAGTCTGCACCTGTACATGTATGTACACATGAAAGGAATGGAGCCTATTCTGGGAGAATGAGCAGCGAGAGAGAGAGACAGGAGCAATGAGAGAGGACAGAGCAAATACAAGTACTCTAAAATTAAAAGACACATGGGGCTGGGGAGGTGGCTTAGCAGTGAGGAGCACTTGCCTTTCTAGAGGCCCCACTTTGGGCCTCAGCACTCACACGGGGCCCACATGCACAAGTACAAACTCATACCCTACATACACATAGCTAAAAGTAAAGCTTCCCTAGGCATGGCGGCCCGTGGCTTTGATCCCAGCACTTGGGAGGCAGAGGCGGATCTCTGTAAATTTGAGGCCAGCCCAGTCTACATAAGCAAGTTCTACACCAGCCAGGGCTATACAAAGAGACTCGTATCTCAAAATTAAATTAAATTAAAAAGAAATGAAATCTTTAAGTGCGTATCAAAATAATTACTACTGAATGATTTTGTTGGCAATGGTACATTATGAAAGTTGGTAGCCGGGCGGTGGTGGCACACGCCTTTAATCCCAGCACTTGGGAGGCAGAGGCAGGCGAATTTCTGAGTTCGAGGCCAGCCTGGTCTACAGAATGAGTTCCAGGACAGCCAGAGCTACACAGAGAAACCCTGTCTCGAAAAACCAAAAAAAAAAAAAAAAAAAAAAAAAGAAAGAAAGAAAGAAAGAAAGAAAAAGACCAGGCTAGCCTCGAACTCAGAAATCCGCCTGCCTCTGCCTCCCAAGTGCTGGGACTAAAGGCGTGCACCACCACTGCCCGGCGTAACTGGTTTTTCTTAAAGAAATCTTAATGTGTTCTTAAATTAATAGTGAATCAGCTTAAAACAATAAAATATATAAATATAAAATATATATATAAAGTTAGTACTCAAAGATATTGCTAACCTCTATTCCATGAAAAAAAAATCTGAGTTTTAAAAAAGGATCTGTCCCTAATATGCAGAAAGACTTCAATTTTAGAAAAACAAAACAAAAAAGACACAGCAGAGAACGTTCTAGCACATGAGTGTTTGTATATGTATTTCTTTTCTGACTAGGTGGATTCTTGTTAGTCAAAATTCCAAAATGTCAAAACTCTATCATGAAAGCTTCCTTCTATGTTAGCTCCTGATCTCCAAAGGCGTGGGTTTTATGTAGTCTTCCAGGGAGATTTTATGTACATGAAGGTAATGTGTATGTTTGTTTGAGTACAGGGAAGGGTGTAACGTACATATAGACATGAGATTCTGATTTTCTACACTACTGGGACATTAGACACACTACTGCAAATTTTCTAGTTACACCTCAGATACCTTATGAAGCTTTACACACACACACACACACACACACACACACACACACACACACACACACAAAGCTTTCTCATTCTTTTCTACAGCAAATATTTCATTTGATGAAAAATGAGTCATTAATTTATGAGTTCTCTATAGATGAACATTTTTTCCCAAATCTTTTACCACTCCAAATGATGCTATAATAACCTTGTGTCCATATTCTTAAACAGGAATAAACCTATATAAAATAGACACTGCAAAGAAATGGGTCAATGGAAAGTATGTTCTAATCGTGATGGTATTAACAGTGCAATTTAGGTCTCCTGGAGTAAGGCTCGTACACCCATGTTTTGTGCATCTCTACCAACAGTGAGCCATTTCTATTTTTCTTTATCGGTCAGGCTACACAAACTTCATATATCAAGAGTCACTTCTCAGAGAATCTTTTTTTCCAAACAGCTTAATGTATACAGAAAAAAAAAAAAAAGAAGATATTTTATTTTTTTTAAGTTTAAAGGAATGTCCTACCTTACTCAAGAACTGCTGGCAAAACCAACTGTAGCTGTATTCGGATAGGCAGGAAGTGTAAGGAGGAAAGAAACCATAAGCTTATTTCCCCAAGTATACAGTGTGGGAAGATGGAATCTTGTGTGAGAAAGACAGGAAAAAACAAACATAAACACATCCTTTTAGGTTTCTGAAATCTAAACCACTAGGAACAAGGAAAAGCCAATTTTTCAGTAGTGCAGATTTTAATAGGGCAGCCAAATACAAGCTAATTCTCTGTGTATTTCTAGAGAAAACAGGACAAGTTTTACAAATTAGAGGACAGTGGAGAAAGGCTTTATTATTCATTTTATGAGTGTGTATTTATCTTAGCATGGTTATAAAAGTTTAATTTCTCAAGCTAGTAATATCATGTATAACATTAAGACTGAAATAAAAGTTTAAAATAGTAACCAAATCATAGTTGAATACAGTATTCTTTACTGTGACAAGATCACTGTTATGGTTCCTAACTGGCCAAAAGCTTGGCAACAATGAGTGGAGGAGGAGAAACTGAAGCTGGACAGTAACAATTTGTAACTGATGGTCTCAACACCAAAGCAAGCATAAAATCAAAGCCTTCTTCAAAGCCTGCTTTAAGTACTTTGTATGTGACCACTTTCTTTCTTTCTTGGTTTTTGTTGTTGTTGTTTGGTTATTTTTTGTTTGTTTGTTTTGAGACAGTTTCTTTGTTGTAGCACTGGCTGTCTTGGAGCTTGCTTTGTAGACCTGGCCTCAAATCCACCGAGATCCACCTACTTCTGCGGCCAAGTGCTGGGATGAGAGGCGTGCATGGCACTACCACCCACCCAGCTCCAGACCTTTTTCAAACTATGATTTTCTTTTCAGGTTAGTGAGTGTTGCTCAGACATTCTGATCATGCTACAGATTTGAACGTACTGTGTATTCTCTTTACAGGAAAGCCAAAAAACAGGGCAGGTTTTCCCCCAAAGTGTATGAATATTAGGTCAAGGTTTCTTTAGAACTGGCTTCCTAGGACTTCCCCTTCACTAAACAGCTGCAGAAATAATTAGCCTAGCTTTTTTTTTTTTTTTTTTTTTTCAGAGCAGAGGACCCAAAAGCAGGTGATGTGGTTAGAACTGAGAGGCTTAGAGGAAAGCACATCAACTGGGTGATGTTTCAACCGAACCCAGTGACCATACAGCCCAATTTCTCTTCAGCACCCAAGAGTGGGGCAGTGTCGCTCCTCAATGGTCATTCATGAAGTGAAGTATAGCATGGTACCCAACCATCAACACTGTAAAAATGCAACAACTATTCTTTTTTAAAAGCCACAAGCCAATTATTAGCATGTCCATTTAAAAATCAGAATAGAAACTAAGAAATAAAAACAAAAAGTCCTTTTAGCATAAGCTTCCAGCCAGCACTCTACCATCCAACAGGGAGTCACCAAATTTCAAGTCCTAACTAACTTAACACGAAACAGTCACAGACATGAAACACTCCACCCCTCCCTGCAGAAGGACATACTGCACTGCTCAGTCCTACACTAGAACCATAAGCAAGTTCACCGGCCCATTTCCAGGCCTGAACATCAAATATTTGGTCATACACAGCAAACTGAGTCCTTGCTGAGATCATACCAAACATTGCCCTTTATTTTCCCCAGTGTAAATGTAATTCTCCGTGCTATTCTTCACCCCTTTTGCTCCCAGGTTAACTACAGGGCGTTTGTACGCCTGCTCTAGCCCATTTTTAGCTCCTGAAAAAATGACTCAGAGACCTAATAAATTTCTTAACAAGCTGCGGGCACTGTGCTGGGCAGACACTCATCTACTCTAACGCTCCATGGCTGCCTACTTCCCAGCTACATGGTCCTTTACCTGCAGTCTGCGTCTTACCCTAGCTGGCTCTGTTCCTTGTATGTCCTCATGGAGACTCCCTGACAGTCGGCAAATCCTCCTGGTCCTTCTCCCTTCTTCCTCTCTCTCATTCTTCCCTTTTCGATTGGGACCTCCTGACTGGAATCAGAAGTCCTGCCCTAACCTCTTCTGCCCAGCTATAGGCTGAATCAGCCGTTATTAATCAATCAGAGGTGATGGAAAAGAATCTTTACACACCACTGAGAAAAGAGATGCTCCAAATATCATGCCGAAAAGAGATGCTCCAAATATCATGCCGATACCGACGTCCAAACTGCAACCAGATCTCTGGGCACAGCAATCAGCATCTGAATACACAGTGTACAAAACCATCCCCCAATACCCTAGAGCACTGTAGACTTCAAAAAGAACCTGCCTTTAAGTGATGTAATCTGTATTCCTAAGAGAGTTTCATGATATAAGGAATGATTCTCTCTCCTCTAGGGGAATGAAGAACCCAGGTGCCCCCAAATTAAAAAAACAAAACAAAAAAACAAAAACAAAAAACTATTAAAACCAATCAGTTCCTAAGACTCTAAGAACACCATGACCACTAGAGACTTCCACTTAAACATAAACCCTTCCTTTTACCAAAACCTCAGCAACAAATACCAGCGCTGCATGGTGAAAACATGTTCTTGTTATTCTGCATACTGCCAAATTCCTGAAGGAATAAAGCACACTGAAAGACTCCCACCCTCGGTTCAATAACACATGAACATCGGCACATTTTCCCCTGCTGTGTTCTAAGATGTCAAAACCATCTTTCCGTCTCCTTCCTTTTTAGTGTCTCTGTGTTAACCAGCTCATTTTCTACTGGGAAGTGGCAGCCAACTCCCATTTTGAGCAGTTTTAAAGTTTCATTCGCAAATCTATAAAATGCCCGTCAGAGTCGCATTCCCACCGAGCTTCATCTCTGAAGCTCAAGTCCAGGCCTGAGTTTCTCTCAACTGCGGCATTTCCAACACGTGAAGCAGACCTGCAGGCCAAGGAGGTCTTAACAGTGTGTGTGCCTTATAGTTTGGCAGTAATAGCTGCTTCCAGTTCTGATAACCAAAAATGTTTGCAGATATTGCCAGATGTCCCCCGGGGTGTCAAATCGCTCCTAGTTAAAATCCACCACTCTAACCCAAGGAGAATCCTTGGTTATCTCGAGTATTATTGGATGTTCAGTCAAATCCTTGCAAATGTGACCTTCACCTTCAGATTCAGCCAGATATTTGCAGGACTTCCTGCCCAACAAACATTTTAAATACAAGTGTTAAGAGCACTCCAGGAATATGTTAGAAAATAGATCTGATATAAAACAAAGACACTCGGTTATGTTCATCACAAAAACATGAGGAAATAAAAGACAAGTTAAAGTATATGTAATTTATAAATATTTGCACATAAAGGGGACAGATGTTTATAAGACATATACCTCTACAAGGGGTTATGTGTTTAATCTTTATAATCTTTCAGAAAGTACACTTAATTTTTTCCCCCTTTTCTTTCTTGGTAGTGCTAGGGCCTAACCCTGGGCCTCACATATAAACTCTACCGCTGAGCTACATCCCACCCTAATTAGGATTTCTGTTACCATAATATCAAATATTGTTTACCACAGAGCACAAAAACTTAAAAATAGAAAAGACAAAATGTGTTAGAATGTTGTCAATAAAAATATAGTCACCAGCTTGGGGGCCGGGGGAGAGGTGTGCTCCTGAACCCTCATACAACAGGGGCATGTAGAAAAGCCACTATGTTGAAAGGTACAACCAGGAATACCTTTTCTAGTAATTTAGCCGTGTTAAATCAGCCTTTAATCTCCTCCTAGACAACTGCTTTGTACAGCGGGCATCTTGGGTTTCACATCAAGTACTTTAGTCACAGTGGCTCACAATCCTCCCACCAATGCTGTAAGGCACAGGTGCTTTTAGTACCCACATCTTATAAAAGAGGAGACTCAGACATGTTTAGAGAAGTTAAAGCGATTGTCCAAGGTCACTAAAAGTGAGGATTCACATTCCAGCCAAGCATCCGGGATCCATAGCGGTGCCTCAGTCACTGTACTGTATATCTACTTTGAGATCTCTAAAAACCAGTTACTTGCTACTTAGTGAGACCAGATCTTTCCCCTTCTAAAGTATCCTTTTAGTCGCACGCCCCTGTGATGCTCACGAGGCTGAAAGGTAACCGCGTAATAGACTGTGCCTTTAGCCTTTGGACACTTCAGTAAATTCACACGAAGGAACTTGTGTGGTCTGAAATGGAGACACTGGCCCAAGCAAGAGGAGGGTGGGTCTCCCGGAGAATGAGAGAGATCAAAATTTCTACTGCAGCCTCTAGTTCCGCCTTTCCTTTGACTACAAGGTTCCTTCGAGACCTCAAAGCTATTCCGGCTGCTTCCCATCTCTCCCACTCTGAAGGATGCAGGGGACGGCGGCTGGGCGCGGGGGGCCTATGCTAGGGCAAAGCCGGGTTCTGAGAGAGGAAGGCGGGCGCCCCGGCAGACGCCGTCAGGAGCGCGCGCTCAGGCAAGCGTAGGGGACAGAGGTGGGGTCGCGCGGGGAGCCAAAGACAGGGGCGGGAGTGAGCGCGGCGGGAATGGGGTGGGATGCGGACCCCGACTGACGCCAAAGAGGCGCGGCGGAAGGAGCCCGACTGCCAACCCGGGTGCGCCGAGAAAGGAAGCGGGACTGGAACCCCAGGGCATTTCCAAACGGAGTAGAAATCGACCTCGAGCGCGGCCGTGGGCCCCGTGGCGGTGGGGACACGGGTCGCGCGAGGTGTGCGGCCCCGAGCCGAGAGGCACCCACCCTCCCAGCGCCCGGGCCCTGCGTACCTGAGGCTGCCGCCTGGCTCTCCTCCACTCTCCGTCGATCCCCGACGCCGCCCGCCGACCCTCGGCGAGCTGCGGGGCTCCAGAAGGCCGGCCCCTCAGCTGCCTGCCGGTCCGACATCTGCAGCCCGCGCGGGGAGCGTCTCCGCAGCTAAGCCGCTACGGCTCCGGAAACAGCCGAAGGCGAAGCGAGCGCGGCAGAGGAGAGCCGAGCGGAGCCGAGCGGAGCCCAGGGCCGGAAGGAGCGGCTAGGCAGCAGAGGGGTAGCCCTGGCCTGACCCGCGAGAGGTGCGGGGGCGGGGAGGTTACTACGTGCTTTTGGTCGCCTGTTTTTTTACGGTCGGCACTTGCAACGATCGACAAAATCTCGGGAAGATTCAGGAAAACACCGCCGGAAATCGTAGTATCCATAGAGACGGTGTCGGAAGTTGAGGTTGCTAGGAGGCCTTGGTCGCATCGACTGACATGTCTGAAGTCCCCAAAGATTATAATTCTGACTCCAATGAGAGTCTGAGTCTGCAGCCTAAAATAACTAAATCTGGTAACTTACATAATGCTAAAGCAGACACCATGTTTAAGGTAAGCTCTGAGCTGTCCCCGAAAACTGGCCAAGACCCAGGAAATGTGCTACCAGAGTCAACCAGGACACGCAAGGAGGATTTGAAAGTGCCAGATCTACAGTCACCAGACGTTTCAGTAGGTGTGCTCAAAGGACCACCTACAGAAACAAACACACAGCTACCAACAAAAACAGATCCAAAGCGGAAGACACCAGATTTTCAGAGTGAAAAACCAAGAAAATCAGTTAAAGAGGAAGACCTGTCTCCATCCAAGATGACCAATTTGGAAAAGAAACAAAAAGAGTCAGCTAAAGAAAAAAGGGCAGAGCCATATGAAGTAACTAAACCTAAGTTCTCAGACCGGAAGCTAAGAAAGTCTACTGAGGAAGCAGATCTCAAGCCTCCAGAGGAGCGTCAGGTCAAGGCCACAGAGCAACCTGAGCAGAATAAGTTCCCAGACAAGAAACTAAGACCGTCAACTAAAAAGAAAGTCTCAGAGCCACTGTTGGATTTTGGAGAAGAATCAAGAAGACCAAGTGATGAAGCAAGTCCAGAACCATCAGGAAAAAGAACATCAAAAGCTTCGAAGAAAGCACACAAAAGCTCTTTTGATGAAAAATTTCCAGAGGTGCTAGAAGAGATTACTCAAGGACTACTAGAAGAGATAAAATCAGATGTCCAACTGGAGACAGAAGATGAGTCAATTTCGGAGAAAGTTCCAGAGCCATTAGGGGACAGGAAACCAACAGCTCAAAGGCACAAGCTGAAAAGATCAAGTGGAGAGTCTAAATTAAAGGACACGTTATTAGAGCCAAGTAAGGAGAGGGATTCGGTGCGGCAAACACAGACTGAGCCACAATTTCCAAAGGAGAAACTAACAAAATCAACTGAGAAAACTGGCGACGAGACACCACTGCAGATACCTAATCCAGACATTCAAGAGAAGTCACAGGCAGAACCAACCAAAAAAAGTCTAGAGTTACCAAATGAACCCCAGCTAGAAGAGAAGACGACAGAATTTCCCAAGGAAGACAGTTCAAAATCAAGCAAACCTAAGTATCCTGTGGACAAACATGAGATAGCGTTCTCTGACAATCACACAAAGTTGTTAGAAAAAAAAACCTGCCAAGATTAAAACGGACTTTTTAGTAAGAACTCCTAGAGAAAGTGGAGAATCCTTCAGTACAGTTTATGAAGCACATGAATTCCTCAAAGACCTTCAGGCTGATATGAATGAACTGTTTCCAATGATTCCTGCTTCAGAGTCTCAGACAGAACTGAGGGATTCTATAGCTTTACCCCAGGAGGTGGCAACACTACTAACACATAAAGAATCCAAGCCAAGTCTTAGCACACAGTTTGAGCACCTTAACTGGAGCCCAGAAAGAGTTGCAGAGTGGATTAGTGATCTAGGCTTCCCTCAATACAAGGTAAAGCAATGTTTTTGAAGCCATATACTCCAATCTCATTTTTCTCTATACTGACATGTTCTCTTGGCTCTAACAGAGAAGTCTTAGTGGATTAGTGATCTAGGCTTCCCTCAATACAAGGTAAAGCAATGTTTTTGAAGCCATATACTCCAATCTCATTTTTCTCTATACTGACATGTTCTCTTGGCTCTAACAGAGAAGTCTTAGACTGTGGAGGAAGTCAATTTTGATTGTGTGTGTCTTTTTCTGTCTTGTGTGTGTGATAGTGAAGATAGGACCTAGTGCATTAGCACATGTTAAATGTTAAACATACATGTTCAGCCTATAAAATATATATATATATTATTTTAGAAGAAAAAGTTATATTTGATTTTCCTATTTATCCCAAATATTGTATTTTTCTTCATTCCTTGTATAGAGGTTAAAAAATGTATAGAGTCCCCTTTGCATAGAAATCTATAGTTTTATCATATTTTGTTCAAAATGAGGCCTTTCTGCCCTTCTGTCAAGATGTCTCAGTGGCAATGTCCTCACCCTGAATTTATACTGTTTTAGCTGCCTCCCCAAATATGTCATGTGTGTTATGAGCACTTAAGAGTATTAATGCATATTAATTATCCACCCAGACTGGTTTTATCAAAAACAAAAAAGTATGCTCTTCTGAATTTATTACTGCGGACTATGGTATTAGGTTGTCACAAAACAGGACCTTAAACCTTTTGTGCCTTCTATATTTAAAAATGTCTTTGTAATGCTAGCACTCAGGAGACAGAGACAGGCAGATCATCAGGGGTTGGAGGCCAGCCTGGGTTATAAAGTGACTTCCAGCCCAGCTGGAGCACAGAGTGACAGCTTTCCTCCACCCTGCCCTGACACACCCAAAAAGTCAATGTCTCAGGGAGAAGACATCTGTTACAACATACAACATGCAAAAGCAGATTGAAGTCACAGCCTGGAATTTAACCCAACTCTTCTATAAAAAATAAATAAATAAGCAAAAAAAAAAAATGTGTTTTTTTTCCCCTTTTTTCTTCCAGTTGCCATAATACATGTTTAAGAGATGATGTTCTTGCATTGACAGGAGTGTTTTACTGAAAACTTCATCAGCGGTCGAAAACTCATCCACGTAAACTGCTCCAACCTGCCTCAGATGGGAATAACTGATTTTGAAGACATGAAGGTGAGTGGTGTATGAGGTTTCCCTGTGCCAAGTTGCTGTGGCAGTGCTACTTGATGCCTGCCCCATCTGTCCCTGTTCTGGTCCATTCTGTCATCATATGCTCATCCCTCAGATTCACTGTGGTCGCTTCCTCCCTCTGTCTTGAGTGTTACTTCCTCCTGTAGCACTTGCATTGTCTAGTGTTTTACTGCCTCATACTTAGAACAAACACCACAATAGCTTTCCCCCCTTCCTGCCTTTAAGGCTAAAGTCTGTGGGACTCAAGGGCTCTGCTTTTAGGCTCTTGGTTTCCAACTACTTACACACTGTTAAGAAACCCTCTCTAATCTCCCTGGTGCAAGATGGCCCCAACCCTTGGTTTGGTTTAGGATTCCAGGTCCAGCCACCATTCTTTCCTGGCGCCACTCCTCTGCCTGAATCTTCTCCAGCCTGGCAGGTCTAGCTCCCAGCCTAACTCATAGCCTACTAGTGCATGCTCCCTCTACTGGAGATCTTTGCTAAGTTCCCTTTCCCTTGAATCATGCTTTCGGCCCAATTCTTCCTCATCTCCACAGGAAGTTGTTCTTGACCTTGCTGTCCCAAAGGAACCTCTCTTCCAGAGCTCTCAGTAACATTTTATGCCTTTGATACCCATTTAGCACTTATATAATATCATCTGTACTTCACCTACTTTGCTGCCAGGAACATCCACCATATCACACTTAATTTCCCGATTTGCAGTCCCTGGAGTTACAGGAATATTAATTTGCATACCACATTGTTGTAAAAGATCCCTTTCCCATAAATTTATGAGTATGTCACCCACATAAGGGTTCAACTTCCCTGTTTGCCCCTCTGGTCCCACACAGATAATCCATTGGACACATTGTCTTATTCCTGATAATTTTCCAATTCCTATAAATTGTGTGTATACCTTCTGAAGTGGCCAGTCTGGATTTCAAGACTTTGGGGAAAGTATACTAACATTAGCTCCTGTATCTACCAGCTCTTCCATGTCAGCACCATTCGCTTGCACTATTAATTTGAATCTCTCTGATCATTAACCATTGTTTGCCAGAACACACATTTTCAGTACCCCCCAAAGCGCCTGTTCTTCCCACTGTAACGCCCTTTTGTCCTTATGTATGGAAACAACGGTCAAGCACTTCTTTCTCCCGAATCAATTTCCTCACATACGCTGTGACTCTAATGTCTTCCCTGTTGTCCCTACCTACTATACTGGGATGCACAATAAATCCTTGAGACATTAACCCACTTCTTCCCATGATTATTTCCACTGTTCCTGAGGGTAAAAGACCATACACGCCAGTGGTTAACTTGTAACATTCAACTTTTGGGGATAGGGTAAAAGGCACATCTGTGGCCAGATCCAAAGCTACACTCCCTTCTATAGCATGTATGAGACCAGAAATACTTAATTTTCATTTTATTGCCTTCTTGGTATTTTCTGGCTGACCAAAGGAAGATGATTAGTATTGTTTATTGCAGAACCTCAAGCTGACAGTCCCCTCTGTTTATTTCCTGAGGGCAAGAGGTTACCTCCTATGTCCCTCTTGGACCAGCAATCCTTTGACTAGTGTTTGCCCTTTCTATGGCAGTTACAATACCCTGGAAACCTGCTTGTTCTGTCTATGAACACCATATTCTCTAGAGCCAATGGACCTGCTATTTTAAGCTCTGAATCTTCTAGCCTTACAATGTTTTTGTAAATGGCCAAATTCACCACAATTAAAGCATCAGGCATTTTGATTTCTAAGCCTTCTAACTGTAGCTTGCCCTATGATATTAGCATGATGTTCCTGAGAGCCAATACCAGCTGTCTTTCTTATCCATTCATCTTTTGGGGCTCCTCATGCTTTCAATGGTCTGATTGCTCTCTTATATTTTGTATTTGTGTTTTCAAAGGCTAATATTTCTATCAATGACTGTCTGGTTTCAGGGTCTGATATAGCTCTATTTATAGCTGAACCCAATCTCTGTAAGAATTTGCTAAATGCTTCTGCAAGTCCCTATACTGCCTTCATAAGTTAGGTAGATTTTCACCCTGGCTTCTCAACCAAATCCCAGGCTCTCAAAGCTGCAGCACGACATTGTTCAATTACACTGTCATCAGATCGGATTTGTCCTTGTAAAGCAGCATAATGCCCTTCACCAAGCAGTTGGTCTTTAGTAACTTTTATCCCTCTCACTACATTCTGTTGTTCTATTTTTGTGGCTTTGTGCCTCCACCATAACAACCACTGTAATTGTTATCCAGCTTCTAGAATAGCTGATGCCAATCTGGGGAGATAACCCTATTCTGTGTAGTCCAAGTATTTAACATTTCTTTAACAAATTGAGAGTGCAAGCCGGGCTGGAGAGATGGCTCAGTGGTTAAGAGCACTAACTATTCTTCCAGAGGTCCTGAGTTCAATTCCCAGCAACCACATGGTGGCTCACAACCCTCTGAAATGGCATCCAATGCCCTCTTCTGGTATATCTGAATACAGCTACAGTGTACTCATATACATAAAATAAATATTTAAAAAGAGAGAAAGAGCCGGGCAGTGCCTTTAATCCCAGCACTTGGGAGACAGAGGCAGGTGGATTTCTGAGTTCAAGGCCAGCCTGGTCTACAGAGTGAGTTCTAGGACAGCCAGGACTACACAGAGAAACCCTGTCTCGAAAACCCAAGAGAGAGAGCGAGAGAGCGAGAGAGCGAGAGAGCGAGAGAGCGAGAGAGCGAGAGAGAGAGAGAGAGAGAGAGAGAGAACAAAGAGTGCAAGCCACACAGTACCACAGCCTCCTTAAAATTCTTTACATCTAGCATTTGTATTGGACGCCAGTTCAATTCATTATAGGCAGGAGCACCGTCATTAGTAGGCATATGCTACACAAAGATGGGGAAGACTGAAGGTGCCTGTGTAGGCCCGAGCAAATCCTCCAGTGGTGCTCTCGGCTGAACACCATCTGGTTGTATCCGGACCATTTCCTGCTCTTCCAGGCCCCTGGTTTCATGAAGGTGCTCTGGGCACCTGGCAGTGAGAGTGCGTGGAGCAGGTGCATAATCTGAGAGGACCATGCCACTGCTAATGTCATTGTTCTTCATGTCATGTCGACTTCCAGAAAGTGGTGCCACTCCCTGAATTTAGGGTCCTTCCTGCTGAGAGCATCCAGGTCTGTGAGAACCAGGGTGTAGAGTTTCCCTGGATCAAGGCTGTCCATGGTGTGCTCCTGGGCCTATTCTTAACTTGGGTGGGCCAACTCGTCCTCCTCCACCACAGCAGCGTGCTCTCTTCTCCACCTCTCACAAGGCTCCTAGGCCAGGCCCACTGGCTGACATTAGCAGGCTTGGTTTCAGCAAGAATGAGGACAAAAGCACACAGAGTCCCTAGTGCCACGAACCCAAGTCCTATTTGTAACTTTCTGTGACAGTGAGAAACATGGCTCTTTCCACTGATAAGCATATTCCTTAAGAGACAGTTTTACCTTGTCCTGGCCGCCATCGGAGAGCAGCAGCTCTAGCCCTGCGCTATCCCATGGCCGTGGGCCTCAACAAGGGCCACAAAGTGAGGAAGAAGGCCAGCAAGCCGCACAGCGGGCACCATGGGCACCTCACCAAGCACACCAAGCTCGTGCGGGACATGATCCTGGAGGTGTGCGGTTTCACGCCCTACGCGCCATGGCATTGCTCTAAGTGTCCAGGGACAAGCGTGCACTCAAGTTCATCAAGAAGAGGGTGGGCACGCACATCCACATCCACGCCAAGAGAAAGCAGGAGGAGCTGAGCAACATGCTGGCAGCCATGAGGAAGGCGGCGGCCAGGAACGATTGATGAAGCCTTCCCCAGTAAAAGATCATCGTTCCTATAAGAGCGAGAAAGACAACTTTACCAAATAAAGTACAACGTTTGTATACACTTGGTTTTGTCTTTAAGACTTAACCGTCTCAATATGAAGCTCTATTCTCCAGAGGTAAAGTAACCCATGTTAGCGCGGTTCCTTCCTACACTTGAGAGTAATTATACTGTGTTTGTAACGGCCTTCATCTATACCCTATTGGCCCAACCCTTGACTTTTCTCAGTTTCATGCAGTAAAGTTATTCTTAGTTCTGTGCGATTCTGTGAATGTTAATAAATGCTTAGGGCATGTACTTACCTCAAAGAATCATATCAATCAATCAGTCCCCTTGAATTCAAACTTCCAGGGCCCCATCACTGTCAGCCCATCCCTACTCTCTGAATCTCAGCAATTGTCTATTTGTCCCTATTAATTTTGTTTTTCTTCCAAAATGTTGCATAAACGGAGGCTGGGTGTGACTCACACATGCTGTCCCATCGCTCAAGAGGATGCAGCACTTCAGACTTGTGTTTCCTGAGGCCATTTTAGCCTAGTAAAGCTTTCTTATCACTTTATTCTCTCATTGAAATACTTTAAGTAATTAGTATTCAAGAGACATGGAAAACTGAATTAAGCTTTAATTTCCTTGTATTTTCAAGTTAATCTCACTAAAAATATCCCTCTTATTTCAGGCAATATCGCACTATACTCGACAGCTTCTGGGGATCGAAGAGCCACAGTTCAGCCGCAGCATCAGCCTTCCCTACAGGGACAACATTGGCTTATTCTTAGAGCGGAAAGGGCACAGTGGGGTAAAGTCTGATGCCTTGACCTTGTCAGAGTTTGTTGAAGCATCAGGATTACAGGAGTATAATCCAGAGATAAAAACTGAGGAGAAGAATGAAGACCCAGTACCAGAGAACACCCAGGAGGAAAATGAGGCAAGATAAGAGATTCTGACAGCATGAGGCATTGCTAGACATGGAGCAGCAAGAAAGACATTCCCCTTACCTTGAAAGATCAAACTAGGGCTGGGGAGATGGCTCAGCAGTTAAGACTACCTGCTGCTCTTCCAGAAGACCAGGGTTCAATTCCCAGCACACATGGCAGTTCACCACTGTCTAACTTCAGTTCCAGGGGATCCAGCACCCTCACAAAGACATATGCAGGCAAAACACCAATGCACATACAATAAAAATAAATTATTATTTTTTTTTTTACAAAAAGATCAAAACTACATTCCCTTGGGGTAGAGGTGTGGTCTTTGTCAGTTTTCTTTCTGTCCTTTCCATTAAGGATGAGAGTTAGAACTGCTGACTCCAGTCTTAGTTCTTCCTGACACTCGGCGTTAAAGATAGTGGTATTTACCTTACTTGACAATTTTCAGATCAGATCTTGTGTTAAATTCTAATACACCTAGTACTAAGATTTGTTAGGGGAAATTGTAATTGAAAATACAATCTCAGCAAGGTATCGTACGTACCTTTAATCCTAGCACTAGGCATATGGAGGGGGGATGATCTGAGGAGAGTCTGAGGTACATGATAAGTCTCAGAAAGCCACATAAATAAAATGGTTTTTTAAAACTCTCTTGCAGGGATTCTATGATACCACTTGAGGATGGAGTGGGACTTGGCAGCGACACTGCTGATCTGGGGTCACCCACACTCCTGTGTGTTGAACTGCCTGGACCTGATGACCCCTGGCCTACATCAGATAAGAGCACGCCTTAGTCCGATTACAATGATTCTGAGAATAAAAATGAAGATAAGAGGCTGGAGACAGTGCTGCCTGCTCCTCCCCTGCCCTCTTCTAGTGTCCATGAGCATCTGACAACTGTGGTGCACACAAACCCATGCAGACACGATACATAAGACTTTATGAAGTGGAACTTAAAACGGTCCCAAAATATCAGTCAATTTCCAGAGTGTTTGTCTCCCTGGTTTACCATCTGACCCAAAGGACAGCGCAGTGGAGCCAGGAACTGGAAGAGAAGCACATGAACCAGGTAACCAGTGTCGTTGGTGAAAGAACAAAGACGGCCTGAGGACAGTGAGCATAAGCAGCTCCAGGAAGGAAGAACAGAGCCCAGTGATGAGAATGAGCGTGTGGCTGAGTGGATCGGAAGCCTTCCACTTATTATCATGGGCTGCAGAGATGACTCGGCAGATAAGACCTGACTGCTCTTCCAGAGATTCTGAGTCCAATTCCCAGCATCCACATGGTGGTTCACAACTAGCTACACTGTACTCATATACATAAAGTAAATAAATTAATAAAAAAAAAAAATGTCCGTATACCAAGATGGCTGCCATGCTAGGTGTGATGGTACCCACCTTTAATCTCAACCTTTGGAAGTCAGAGAGGGAGATCAGCTTCAAATGGCAGAGGGCTGGAGAGATGCCTCAGCGGGTAAGAGCACTGGCTGCCCTTGCAGAGGTCCTGATTCAATTCCCAGCAACCACATGGTGGCTCACAACCATCTGTAATGACATTCGATGCCCTCTTCTGGTGTGTCTGAAGACAGCGATGGTGTACTCATATACATAAAATAAATCTTCAAAGAAAGAAAAGAAATCACAAGCAAGAAGACAAGAGGGAGAAACAGCTTCATTGCAGCCTCATTCCAAACCAGGTGGAAAGAATCAAGGATGCAGGACCAGTGCCAGGCAGTGGTGGCGCACACCTTTAATCCCAGCACTTGGGAGGCAGAGACAGGCAGATTTCCGAGTTCGAGGCCAGCCTGGTCTACCGAGTGAGTTCCAGGACAGCCAAGGCTATACAGAGAAACCCTGTCTCAAAAAACCAAAAAAAAAAAAAAAAAAAAAAAAAAAAAAGATGCAGGACCATTCAGATCAGCAGAGCCAGGTTTGGAACATATAGAGGGGAAGCACAAAATGCCTAGACACACATACTGACAGAAAAGGCAGCTGAGAATTAAGATAAAGGCTGGAGATAGTGCTGCAGTGGCAGCACAAGGTGGGAGTATGGCAGTATCTAGGCAGGCATGGTACAGGAGGAGCTGAGAGTTCAACATCTTCATCTGAAGCCTGCTAGGAGAAGACTGGCTTCCAGGAAGCTAGGAGGAAGGTATCCCAAAGCCCACACCCACAGTGACAAACCTCCTCCAACAAGGCTGTAGCTCCTAATACTGCCAGTCCCTGGGCCAAGCATATTCAAACCACCACAGCCTCAGTAAATCATAAAATAGATACCTTCAGGGGTTGGAGAAATGGCTAAGCACAAGTCCAGCTCTTATGGTCTCTTAGGTTTTACTGCTGTGAACAGACACAATGACCAAGGAAATTAGGGGCAAATAATTAATTAATAATAGGAAAATTAATTCACTTTTTAAAAAATTATTTATATGTGAGTACACTGTCATGATGTCTTCAGACATATCAGAAGAGGACACTGGATCCCATCACAGATGGTTGTGAGCTACCATGTGGTTGCTGGGAATTGAACTCAGGACCTCTGGGAGAACAGTCAGTGCTCTTAACCACTGAGCCATCTCTCCAACCCCTAATCCTCCACTTTCACATCCTAAAGAAATGCCTGAAGAGTCAGCAATGATAAGAGAGGTGATTAGAGAAGAGAGGTGGGTTTGGTTCCCAACACCAACATGGTGGCTAACAACCACTGATAACTCCAGTTCCAGAGCATCTGACACCCTCTTCTGACCTCCTTGGGCACCAAGCACATTGCAAACAATTCAAACATACAAAAAAATTCATATAAAATAGATACCTTCTGGGGTTGGAGAAATGGCTAAGCACAACTCCAGCTCCAAGTGATTAAATATTATTATGGCTTCTTAGGTTTTACTGCTGTGAACAGACACAATGACCAAGGCAACTCTTATAAGGACAAGATTACAGGTTCAGAGTTTCAGTCCATTATCATCAAGGTGGGAGTATGGCAGTATCCAGGCAGGCATGGTGCAAGAGGAGCTGAGAGTTCTACATCTTCATCTTAAGGCTGCTAGGAGAAGACTGGCTTCCAGAAAGCTAGGAGGAAGGTATCCCAAAGCCCACATCCACAGTGACACATATTCTACAACAAGGCTGTAGCTCCTAGTACTGCCAGTCCCTGGGCCAAGCATATTCAAACCACCACAGCCTCCATGGGCATCTGCGAACAACACGGCAAATGCTTGCGTGCACATGTGGGAAGCGGCTCTGCTCTCGCCATTACAAGGTGGCACTTGGCATAGGCATTGCTTGAGAGAAAAGACAACTCCATATATGGAGTTGTATGCGCTGAGAGGTGTGGTTACCCGATCACCCCACCTCGCGTCATTGAGAGTGGCCAATTAGTGACTTTATGGCAGCTGCTGATAGGATCAAGGCAATGCTTATAAGGGGCTTCCGGAGCTGGGGAAAGGGACAAGAGAAGAGAAGGAGAGAGAGGAAGCTGGCTGTACAGGGATAGCTGAATAAACGGCTTGAAGAAGAACACGGTTGCCGTTGCCTTATTCCGAGGGTCGGACGTGGGTAGCAAAATGCACATACACACACTTCTTTTTTTAAGTGCCTCCTAGTTTAATAAGTAGTGGTTGTGGGGAAAACATGCCTGTGAAACACCTGTCTGGGCTACTGTCCACCTTTCCTGGAGAAGAACCCAGATTTGAAAGTATCTTTCAGGTAGACTCCTGGAAAGTATCTTTCTAAGGTTTGTTTAAGAGAGAATAAGTTAGGCTTAGAAAATAACAAAACAAAGTGAGCCACGCTTTGAACGGATTTGGAGGGAGTTTCTATAATACAGAAAGTTAAAAAAAAATAAAATAAAAAAAAAAAAGTAAAGACCTTAGAAGTAGATACAGTAAAGAAGCCCAAGGATTTGATCAGTAAATGAGAAACAGTCAGAATGAAAATGGAAACTGGTATAAAACATACCTCTTGTGAGCCAAAAGGCTCACTGGCTTGGAAGGGAAGGAACCACGTGACTAAAGGGAAAGGACAGTATTTCTACACTTTACCAAGAAACAAAACCAACATGGGCCTTATGCCAGAGGCCATCTCATGTTGGCAGCACTTCCAACTATAAATGTGGGAAGCCTGAATTAGAAAATGGCAGTTGTTCTCCACATGGTGACAGAATACCAGAAATGTGTCTCGATGAAGAATTGAGGGCAGCAAAACAAAGCTGTAGCAATGTCCATAATGTGTTACACAAAGCCTGGCCATAGAGAAAGCTAAAATTCATCCTTCTCTTTTGTTTTTGCTTTTTTGTTTGTTTTTTGTTTGTTTTTGTTTTGTTTTGTTTTGTTTTTGAGAACCATGTAGTTCTGGCTGTCCTGGAACTCTCTCTGTAAACCAGGCTGGCCTCTTAACTCACAGAGACCCAACTGCCTCTGCCTCTCAAGTGCTGGGATTAAAGGCGTGCACCACCACAGCCTAGCTAGATTCATCTTTTAAAAGTCTATCAACTTTCAGTCCTGGAGTTGTGGGAGGTGGGGGAGGGGGCATCCCAGAAGACTCCACCTCTCTCTGAGGATTTATAGGTCTATATGACTGTTACATGGGGATTGCTCTGGGAGCCTCACCCCTCCCTGAGGTTTCTGGAGGCAGTTAATATTTACTGTGGCGGGAGAGGGGCATTTTCTTCAGTGGTATAGCCTCAAATAAAGTTGTCCATGCACAAGAAATAGCCCCTCACCTATGTTCTTATAACAGTAATTAAACTCATTTTTAAAAAATTAAAAAAAAAAAAAGGGGGAGCCATTTTATTTTTAAAGCATGAAACCATGGCAACAGCATATGCAAGCAGATAAAGAATTTGCAAAAACAAAGGAACTAAACCCACAGCCTCTGCAAGCAGAAAGTGTTTTAACCACAGAGCCATCTCTCCAGCCTCATATGTACCTTATTTTTAAGGACAGGGTCTCTCCCTAGACTGGGGCTCACCTCGTAGGTTAAGCTGACTGGTTTCTGTCATTCCTACGCCAGGATTACAGGTGTGCCCCACCATGGTTGGGATTTTATGTGGGTTCTGAGGAATGATTGAAGCTAGGTACCTGTGAATATACCATAAATTAATTTTTTGATTGCTGGGACAAAATACTTGACAAAACTAGCCTGAGGAAGGAAGGGTTCATTTTTGGCTCACAGTTTGGGGGTCTGGTCTATTATGTTGGAGAAGTCAGAGCAGCTGGTCATATTGCATCTTAAATCAGGAAGAGAGAGGTTGTATTTGTCCCGAACCCCAGCCCATTCCATGGTACTGCACAAATGTAGGGACCTTTACTACTCCAATCCTCTAGTCTCTTAGCCTAGAAACACCTCACAGTCATGCCCTGACCTGAAGCTTGTTTCTATGGTGATTGCAAATCCCAAAGAGTGGACAAGTTAGACATCATGTCTCTACGCCATATTGACTGAGTTATAGCCCCAGCCCTAACTATTACGTTTTCTAAGGAATAGTTGTCAAGAAAAAGAGGGGAAATGTTTTCCTTTAGACATCAGAGGTGAGAGAGACTGGCAGAGATGGGGAGGGCTCTCTGTAATAACTCACAGACCACAGAATGAAAGTTAAACTGAAATAAATTTATGTCTGGAAGTCTCAAAAATATTAAATACTTTTTGGTGCTTAAATAACTCAGGCTCCCATCTTTGTTTGTTCTGTGACAGGATCTGATGTAGCCCAGACTGGTTGGAACTTGCTATGTAGTCAAGGAAGGACTGGAATTCCTAATTCTCCTGCCTCTACCTCCCAGACCTGGCCTCCACCTCCCAGACCTGGCTGCTTCCTGTGTAGCTGTACAAACTTAGCTGTTCTCTCTCTCTCTCTCTCTCTCTCTCTCTCTCTCTCTCTCTCTCTCTCTCGCTCTCACTTCTTTTAAATTTAAAACAAAAATTGTAAATAATGTATGTGGGCTCACATGCTATAAAACACATGTGGAGGTAAAAAGATGCCTTTGTAGAACTGGCTCTCTCCACTTTTACATGGGATTCTGGGTAATCAATTCAGGTTGTCTGGATTGTACAGAGGGGTAGCAATCCCTGAGCCATTTTTTCTTTTTTCATTTTTAAATGTGTGTGTGTGTGTGTGTGTGTGTGTGTGTGTGTGTGTGTGTGTGTGTGTGCGTGTGCTTGCTGGTGGTGATGATGTACAGATGGTGTACACGTGTTTGTGCTTGTTAGTGAGGACACACATGTGTGGGTCAGTTTGGAGGTCAGAAGTTGATGTCCAGTGTCTTCCCCATCACTGTCCACACAGGCAGGGACTCTCAGACTCATTGGTTAGTCCAGGTAGCCAGCTCACCCTATGAGGAATTTCTGTCTCCCATCTCCCCTCTCAGATTACAAGTGACCACCAATACTGTCACCAGTCCAGCTTTCCTAGGGCTCTGGTCCAAACTCTTGTCTTCTTGCTTGTGCAATGAGCTTTTTACCCACTGATCAATCTCCTCAGCACACACTTCCTGTCACATATCTGAATACTAGGAGACTAATATGGTGCAGAAGTCCAGTGGTGTGTTTGTCTAAGTACACACCTGAGGCAGTAAATCCATGTCCAGCCTACATATCAGTGCTGGATAACAAACCAACGTTTTCTCCAAACCAGAAAGTTCTATCAGAAACCGTCTTTTTCCTTATCATTATTTTCTTTCTTTCTTCTTCCCACCACCTCCATCTACCTAGACAGGACAGGGTTTCTCTGTGGAGAGAGAAGCTCTAGGTGTCCTAGAACTTGCTCTGTAGACCAGGGTGGCCTCAAACTAAGAGATCCACTGTCTCCCAAGTGCTGTGATTAAAGGCATCCACTGACACTTCTGAATCAGAAACTGTCAAAAAAAAAAAAAACAAAAAAAAAAAAACAAAAAAAAAAAATTGAATTTACTTAGCACATGATTATGCAAAATAACAAAATGTAAATGATCAATATGAGACCGTGGTGATTTTCATGTGCAGTGAATGGCTTTGCTCAAAAGCCCTTAGTATCTGGTGGCAAATCTGGGAACTTCATTTTCTACCTTGTTGGGCCCACTGCTTTTGTTTTGGGCTCTCTTATAATTGACAAAAAGGTTTTGTAAAACATGAAACAAATGTATATTGTAGAAATAAGATCTTTATTTTGTAATAGTTTGGGGTTTTTTGTTTGGTTGGTTGGTTGTTTTTAGGATTTAGTGGAAGTGCCAGGTTTGGATGTGCTTTTTTGTTGGTATCTGTCTGTTTTAAGATGGTCTCACCTGAGGCCCGAGACTGTCCTGAACTTGCCATCTTCCTGATGCAGATTGCTGGTGCTGGGATTGTAGCTATGTGTCCCCATCCTCAACTCTAGTTGGTTCCTGTTGCTGTTTGGGACTGGTGATTTGTTTTGTTTTTTTCCAAGGTTTTTCTGTGATATGGTCTCCTGTGATCGAGGCTGGCCTCAAACCCACTGTGTGGCCAAGGATAATCTTCAACATCCAGTGTTCCTGCCTCTTACCTCCTAAGTGCTAGGATTGCAAGTAGGTGCTATGTCACCAAATTCATGGAATGCTAATGAATAAAAACACACAGTTCTGGGCATCCTAGACAAACACCCCACACCAGTGAGCTAAATCTTTCCCAGTAGTATATCTATGGTTTTTATGGTTTTAAATGGTTTAAATGGAAATAGTTTTAAATAACCATCCTAGAGTAGTCAACTATAACTAAAACAAGCATGGATTAATCATAATTCAACTAAGATTGCTCACCTGACATTTACTTGTCTATCCAAAAAAAGTAGGAGAATCAAACTTTATCATTTTCTAGTTTTATATCATCACAGGAAAAAAAGTTATGGTGTTTGATTGTCTAATTATGACATAACTGCTTGAATTTAGCATGTGGAAAACAATTTGTGTTAACAAGGCCTTTGTGGGAAAGCAATGTATTAGATTGTTTCTGAGAGCTAGAAATACCCAAGTATACTGATATATAGAGGAGGAGCCCATGTTTTATTCGTCACTCAGATGTCAAACACAAGACATGGCTCTCTGTCAATCCTCATCTTCTGGGGGCTGGATAACTGTAGAAACATAAGGCAGTTCTTCTTCGCTTATGGTGAGGCCAAATGATTCACAATACAGAAGGGTAATGTGGTCCTGAAGAGACCGAGTGGCTGAGATGTGCTGGCTAAATGGAGTTTCCTTGAGTTGCACAGTAGTCAGATCAAACCAGGGGAAAGGCCTATGTGGAAAAAAAGAGATGGCATTACTTTCTTCGAGTTTGTTTAATACATATAACTTAGGTATGAAACACCAGACTGAGACAAGAGTCTCTGAACTTGACTATATCACTATAAAGATTTCTAGACCCAAAAAGTAAAAATGAGAACCGCAATGATGGAGCTGTATGGACCAGAGCACAGAAGGTGTTTTGTGTTGTGTGTGTGATGATATATATATATATATATATATATATATATATATATATATTATACTTGTATGTTTTATACATCTATTTATATGTTTTATATTTATATGTGGTTTTTATAAATCATACATGTACATCAAATAAACTGATGGGCATGCATATATATATCAAAAGATAGATATATGACAGATAGATAGATAGATAGACAGACAGATAGACCAATAAATAATACTAGAAGAAGAAGAGAGAAAGGAGCAGAATACTTGAAATAATGATTGAAGTTTCTACAAATTAATAAATACCAAGTATAGGTCCAAGTGGCAAGCTAAGAAAACCAAGCAGGATAAATGCCAATAATAAAATGACTACAAAAACTACATCGAGACATATTCTAAAACTATAGGAAATCACAAGGTAACCACAAAGTCCTGCGAGAAGCTAAGAAACCACTTCACTATAGAGCGGTCTTACAGAGGTAAGAAACCCACGTCTCAGAATCCATGCCAACAGAAAGAGAATGGAGTAAAATACTTAAGCCATCAACCCAGAATCACGGATATATATATGTGCACCACATTTTCTCCTTGTAGGAAAGGAGGTCAGAAGAGGGCATCAGATCTCCTGATGCTCAGGAGCCACTCTGTGGGTGCAAGGATAGCAAGTCGCTCTTAATTACTGAGCCATCTCTCTATCCCCCAAGATTGTGAATTTCATAGAATTATCCTTCAAAAGTGCAGGAGAAACAAAAACTTTATCAAACCATAGTTGAAGGAATTGTCAGTACTGCAATCTTTTAAGGAACGGTCGAAGCTCTTTAGAAAGAAGGAAAATAACAAACGTCAGAAACTTGGACCCACACAAAGGAAGGAAGGGCATTGAAGGTAGGTGAAGGAACTGAGACGTTTGTTTTCCTTTTTATCCACAGATCAAGAAAATAATCATTTGTTCAAAGTAATAGTAACGGGGCTGGGGATGTAGGTCAGTTGCTGGGATGTTTCCTCAGCATGATGAAGCCCTGGTTTTAATCCCTAGCACCACATAAACTTTGTGAATTGGCAGCTCCGGTTATCCCAGCACTCAGAGCCGGAAGCAGGGATAAGAAGTTCAAGGCCATGCCCAGCTACGTAGTGAGTTTGATACAGCAAGTGATACATGAGAGCTGTCCTTAAAAAAAAAAAAAAATAATGTATTCAAGGGCTAGAGAGACGGCTCAGTGGTTAAGAAAACTAGCTGCTCTTCCAGAGGTCCTGAGTTCAATTCCCAGCAACCACATGGTGGCTCACAACCATCTGTAATGTATCTGATATCCTCTTCTGGTGTGTCTGAAACAGCTAAAGTGTACTCATATAAATAAAATAAATAAATCTTTTAAAAAATGTATTCAATTATGAATGCATGTACCTCATATGTTTGTCTTAATTGAATTCTGTCAATGATACAGGCACACATTAGGGAGGAAGTCCAATTATGTTGCTATTATAAGACACACTATCTATGAAATGGCATGTAGTTATAACCTGGTATAGTACAAGGTTTTTAGTTATAAGATTAATGTAGAAAACTTGATCTCCTTCCTATATACCGCTGTCTTGGTCCATGATGCTGTAACTCAATACTACAGACTGGGGAATTTATAAGGAACTGGGATTTATTGAGTTCACAATTATGGATCCTGGAAGTGTTATGTATTGTACCAGCACCTGCCTAGCATCTGGTGAGAGCCTTCCTGCTGGACCACAGTCTAGTGGTGAGCATCAGATGACAAAGCAGATCCAGCACGCTCAGGTCCCTTTCACCTCTCAAGGTCCCACTCTCAAATACCATTACGATATGGCTTTGGGGATTAAATTTAAAGAGAGCCGGGCGGTGGTGGCACACGCCTTTAATCCCAGCACTTGGGAGGCAGAGGCAGGTGGATTTCTGAGTTCAAGGGCAGCCTGGTCTACAGAGTGAGTTCCAGGACAGCCAGGACTACACAGAGAAACCCTGTCTCAAAACAACAAACAAACAAAAAAGTTTAAAGAGAGATTTGGAGGGAACAGATACTCGTACCATAACAACAAGCAACAAAGAAGAATTTGACATTTAAAATGTAATAACCACTTATATTGCTGCCCTAAAATTTGATACTTTAATATAAATCTAGCAGAACATGCCTAAGATCTATACAGGGAAAGCATGACTCTGATGAAAGAACCCAAACAAGCAGAGAAATTTCATTTTTTGTGGGTAAGAAAACTGCCAGGATGTCAGTTCTGTTCTACTTGATTTATAGATTCAATGTAGTACCAGTCAAAATCTCAGCAAGTTACACTGGCTATTGACAAATTGACTCTAGAGTTAATATAGGGAAGCAGATACTCACACTAGCCAACTCTGAGGAAAGAGAAGGGTGAAGCCAGACCAACGCTGCCCAGTTTAAGATGCATCATGAAGGTGTAGTGATCAAGCTGCGAGAGTAGACACCTACGTCAACCAGACAGAACAGGGAATGCAGAGATGACCCAAGCAATTATAGTTAGTTGCTGTGACAAAGGGCAAAGACTAGTCAGTGGACGGAGAACAGCCCAACAATGGCCACTCGAGCCACAGAATGAATGGTCACACGAAAACAGGCAAATCTAGAGGTAGAACTGATGCCCGTCACAGAAGCTGAGTGGAAAGTGTGTCACAGATGTAAATGCAGAATACAAAACAGTGAAACTAAAAGGTAACAGGAAGAAATCTAGATTACCTTGAGTTTGGCCTCGACATTCATAGGATTAACACGCTCCATCACTGAGGCTTCTGACTCAAACTGGCAGTCTTTTTGCCTCAGTCTCCTAATGCTGGCATACAGGTGTGTGCTACCACACCTCACCAGCACTGACCTTTTAATCTGACCATGACATTATACTTCGCACTGGCTGTCACCAAATACCTGACATAGCCAGTTAAAGAGGAGAAAAAGAGCTGGTGAGATGGCTCACTGGTTAGAGCACTTGCTCCCAAAGAGTAAAGACCACAGTTGGGATCCCCAGAAGTTATGCAAATTCTAGGTGGGTGGGGCAGCGTTGCTGTTGCTGTAGTTCTAGCCTCTGAGAGTAGAGGCAGAAGTCACCAGAGAAAGATGGCCACCTAGATTAGCCCCATCATGATCTCTGGCTTTGATGAAGAAACCTTGCTTCAATGAATAAAGACAGAAATCGATGATTCCTGACATCAGTTTCAGACTTGCATATATGTACACACACACACATGGAAACACACAGATGCAAACAGGCATACACACAAAGAAGAAGAAAAGAAGAAGAAAAAAGAGGAAGAGGAGGAAGGGGAGGAAGAAGGGGAGGAAGGAGAAAAAGGAGAAAAAGAAGAGAAAAAGGAGAGAAAAAAGGGCCTGGAAGGTGACCAAGCAGGAGAAAGTGCTTGCTACAGAAGCCTCATTCCAGAAGAATCAGCTCCCACATGTTGCTATGACCTCCACACACATGTACACATTACACACACATAGCAATAAAATAATTTTTTAAAAAGGAATAGATTCATTTGGGCTCAAAGTTTCAAAGGTCTATGATTTTTTTGCTTCTTTGATTCCAGGACTATGTTGAGGCAGAACATGGAAGTGCACTTCCTTGTGGCCAGAAAGCAGAGACAGAAACTGCCTGTACTTTCAAGGGCCAGCTTTCTCCTGGGACCGTCAGTTTATCCAATGGTATTGCCCACATTCTGGACAGGTTTTTCCCAATATTTATCTCTGGAGACACCTTCAAAGACACAATTGAAAGAGTGCTCGACTATCCTAAGAGTGATTTAATCCAACCAATCAGGCTGGATTACCTATCACTGACATAAAGGAAGGCTCCATGAAAGAGAGTGAGCTAAACATAATTAAAGAGAAAATTTTCTCTGAGTTTGAGGCCAGCCTGGTCTACAGAGTGAATTCCAGGACAGCCAGGACTACACAGAGAAACCCTGTCTCGAAAGAAAAAAAAAAAAAAAGAGAGAGAGAAAATTTTCTGTTACAGATGTGATGTGGTGGAATATGCCTGTGACCCCAGCAGGGGGAGACAGATAAGAGGATCTTTGCAGGTTCAAGGACAGCCTAAACCTGCTGAGTTCTGGACCAGATGAGGTTATAGACTACAATCAAACAAATAAATAAAGTAAATAAGTAAGTTTGTAAGTCTGTCTGTCTCGAGACAGACACCGCCAAGAGAATGAAAATGCAGATCACAGATTGGAAACTATCTGAAAAAGACATATTTAGTAAGAGACTATTACCTAAAGCACAGAACTATTCTGAAAACTCAACAAGCAAAGAACCCAGTTAAAAAATGGGCAGAAGACCTTATCAGGCTTTTCACTGGAGATTATAAATTTTTACAGATTATAAATGAGCACCGGAAAAGCTCTTCAACATTAAGTTGTAAACAAACGCAGCAAGGTAATGGCCCCTCCCACCTACAACAGCAGTTGCCCCTCCCACCTACAGCAGCAGTTCCCCTCCCACCTACAGCAGCAGATGCCCCTCCCACCTACAGCAGCAGATGCCCCTCCCAACTAGAGCGAGGAGATGGCCCCTTACATGTACTGAATTTTCCACAATCCAGAACACTGACAGCGCCAGCTGAGGAAACAGAACATCAGGAATGCTGCGGAACAGAACACCGATGGGATGCTGGGAGCTACTTTAGCAGATTGTTAGAAAACTAAAATAGTTTTTATTTACCGGATAGTCAGCAGCCAAGACTTGTACTTAGAAAAACAAATGGGATACAATGAAATTTTGCTGCCACAAACACCTGTACCTAAAGGTTTATGGCAGTTTTAGTCATAATTATCAAAACTTAAGATCAACTATGGCGGTTCGGATGAAAATGGCCCCCACACACCCAGCAGGATTGGCACTGTTAGGAGGTGTGGCCTTGCTGGAGGGAGTGTCTCCCTGTGGGTGGGCTTGAGGTTTCAGAAGCGCTATCTCTCTCTCTTCCTGTTGGATCCAGATGTAGAACCCCCCAGCTACCTCTTCAGACTGTGACTACACACATGCTGCCATGCTTCCTACCATGACAGTAATACACTAAACCTCTGACTGTAAGGCAGCCCCAGTTAAATGTCTTCCTTTATAAGAGTTGCTGTGGTCATGGCATCTCTTCACAGCCAGGGTGTCTGTGGGTAGGTAAGTAGATGAAGTGTGGTGTGGACAGACCAGTGTGGGATTGGATTAGGTGTGATAGTAAAATAAGCTACCAAGTCACACAAAGACACAGAGGAAACTTAAATGTGTCCTGCTAGCTGCAAGAAGTCAGTCTGAAAAACCTGCTACGTTACCTTTTGGAATAGACAAGAATGTGACTCCAGAGAAAGAGCAGTGCTTGCTACCTGTTAGAGGGAGAGAGATGGCCAGGAGGAACAGAGATGAAACCACTTATGCAAATACGAGTTTTAGCAGTCAGGAGCCTAAACATGAGCAAATTGTTGAGAAGAAGGCCTCTAAATTCCAAAATAAACAATAGTCACGAGATGATTATAAATCAACTTAGGGGGCTGGAAAGATACTCAGTAGTTACCTGCTGAGTACATCACGGTCGCTTCAAGTTTTGGCAATTATGCAGGAAGCTGACATAAACACACATCTGGTGCACAGACATACATGCAGGCACAGGGAGCATAGATGTGAAAAAATAAACTTCAAAAAATTTATTTTTTAAAATTTGGAAGACATAAATCCATTAAAGGAGAAAACACTATAATTGTTTATATTCTCAAAATAAGAGTATTGTGAGAGGAAACAACAGCACGGAGCCGTCAAAAGGATTACGCAGAGAATGTCAAAGCTTCCCCCATTCAAAATGCAGTGAACGTGAAAATCGGCTTCTAAAGCGTGCTAGCAAGAGCAAGTCACAGAGAAGGCAGAGGGGTGGGGCTAAGAATGGAAAGCATAAAATTGGAAGACCCATCTTCCTTTTCCAAAAGGGAAAGAAGAGAAGAGGAAAGAAGAGGAGAGGAGAGGAGAGGAGAGGAGAGGAGAGGAGAGAAGAAGAGAGAAGAGGGAAAGGAGGGGAGGTGGGAAGTCTCAAAGTCATAATTGGAGAAGACTGGAGAACTCAGACGGCAAAGTCCAGCCATTGAAGTCACTTCGCCAGGGTGAGGTGGCGTGGCATTTGCGTCACAATTATTCATAAAGCAGAATATTTACAAACATAATATGAACCTCCTCTGTACATGTATTATATTTCACAAAATTTTAAAAAATTAACTGGGGTAGGGGGCTTGAGAAGTGGTTCAACAGTCAGGTGCTTGCCACTCAAGAACAGGACTTTGAGTCACACACTTTTAATCCAGGCACTCAAGAGGCAGAATATCTGTGAGTTCAAGGCCAACCTGTTTCAGGCCAAGCAAGTTTCAGTCCAGGAAAGGCTATACAGTGAGACTCTGTCCAAAATAAAAAGGAGTAAGAACAGCCCAGCGCCTGGGATTTGGCCAGAAGCATGAGTAGCTCACAAGCAGCCTGGCCTACACAGTGAGCTTGGTGCCCGGTGGACCTGAGAAGACTGTCTCCAAAACCTAAACTACAAGAAGATGAGTTAGAGAAACACCATCGCTCCCAACAGCAAAAGCTGAAGACAACCGAACTGTGCTCACAATACTTTCAGGAGAATGATTTCCAGTCTAGAATCTGCTGCTTAACTATGTTCTCAACAACATTGTAGGTTAGAGCACACACATTCTCAGACAAAATGAATCTTCAAAATTACTCCCAATGTACCCTTTTCTCAGGAAGTTATTATAGGCTATATGGTCCACAAACATTTAACAAAACAAAACAAAAAACAAACTAAGAGACCCAGGAAACCCAACAACAGAAAAGTGAGAGAAAGTTTCACACTGAATCATCTACTGGTGAAGAAAATACAGGGTGGAAAGGAGAAACTAGAATCAATGATTATGTTTGGGGTCCTGGGGTTCTTCCAGAAGTACCTGGTGAAGCAGAAGTTGGGTACGACCCCAAGGAAACAGGGATGCTTCTGCACACATCGGATTCTAGAGGAAGTGTGATTGTGTGCTTCCTGGAGAGTATGTACAGAGCACCAGTGTAGAGTTTCATGCTTTATGTAGAGTAAAAATGGCAACCTGAATCCCAGACAGGAAAAGACTACCCAGGAACAAATGTAGAAAGAAAGGGGAGGGGAGGGGGAGGCAAGGGGAAGGGACAGGGGAGGGGAGAGGGGAAGGGACAGGGGAGGGGAGGGGAGGGGAGGAGAGGGGAGGGGAGGAGAGCCCAGGGTAAATTCACTCAGAACTCTGAGAGCTATGGGAGAACAGGAGAGCTATCAAAGGAGAGGAATGTCAGAGACCATGAAAACCAAGAAGAACAACTGCTTGAAGAAGGATGGCATGCCCAGTGGTCCACGAAGAAAAGGAGTTCAGAGTGTCCAGTGAGTGGAGGGGCATGGAAGTCGTTGTGCTCGCAATGGCAGCATACTTTACACACTGGATTAGCAAAGACCAGAAAAGCTGACTTTTTCATGACCACGCTGTGGAGAAATGACATTCAAATATGGTATTGGTGTCGATGTTTCACTGAGCAGTAATGTGTGTGTGTTTCCTTTAACTCACATATTCACACTTACCCAGCAGAAATACCAATCCAAGTACTCAAAGTCAGAGCATGGATGCAAAGACACTGTGCAAAGCTGACACAGTGTCAGACAAAGGAGTTACACTGTGTCACGTGACAGTGTGTCAAGTAACATGTGACAGACAGGGAGAGATGGAACTTGCACAATTGTGTTCAAAGGCTGCCTGTACCTAATAGGCAAGCTTAGCACCACACAGAGTTCTAGTGGCTGCAGAGAGCAAAAGTGGTATTCTGCCTCCGTGTTTCTAACAGTGTAGGAAACAATATAACTACAATGTGAATGTCTGTTGGTGCCTAGATAATATGACAAATACATGGTCTATTAGCCATCTATCTATGAAATAGTATTTAAAAGGCAGAGAAGCTTTTGAGTTTCCTGTTCTGTTTTGTTTTTTACTGTAAGAATTATTTTTTTAAAGTGTATTATTTGTATAGATTTTAAGAGAGAACACAGGGACTGGAGAGATGGCTCAGTGGTTCAGAGCACTGACTGCTCTTCCAGAGGTCCTGAGTTCAATTCCCAGCAACCACATGGTGACTCATAACCATCTGTAATGGGATCTGATGCCCTTTTTTTTTTTTTTTGGTGTGTCTGAAGACATAAAATAAATACATATTTTTTTACAAAGAGAGAGAGAGAGAACACAAGTAAGGCAATGTGGTGGGTCATGTTTGCAGTTCTTGAACTTGAAAGACTGAGGCACTGGGATCACAGATTTAAGAAGGCAAATCTGGGCTATATAGAGAGACTATATAGAAAGAGAGAGAGAGAGAGAGAGAGAGAGAGAGAGAGAGAGAGACAGATGGAAAAATGGCTCAGTAGTTAAGAGCACAGACTGCTCTTCCAGAGGTCCTGAGTTCAATTCCAAGCAACCACATGGTGGCTCACAACCATCTGTAATGGGATCTGATGCCCACTTCTGGTGTGTCTGAAGACAACAACAGTGTACTCATATATTAAATAAACAAGCAAATAAAGGGGAAAAAAAAAAAAAACAGAAAACCTGAGACAAGGAGAAGACCCTGAAAGGATGAAAGGAAAGCATGTGTGAGGCAGACGAGAGGGCTTAGCAGGTAAAGGAGCTTGTGGCCAAGCTGACAATCTGAGTTTGATCCCAGAATCCTACCCCTACAGGTTTATCTCTGGTCTCTATAAGTCTACACACACACACACACACACACACACACACACACACACACACACACACACACAAATGATTTTAAAAGTATCTGTTACCTGGGCAGTGGTGCTGCAGGCCACTAATCCCAGCACTTGGGAGGCAGAGGCAGGTGGATTTCTGAGTTCGAGGCCAGCCTGGTCTACAGAGTGAGTTCCAGGACAGCCAGGGCTACACAGAGAAACCCTGTCTCATAAACATACAGATAGCATAGGTTAAAACAAAACTGTGGGACAGATCCAGCTGTTTGACACTTTACCTTTTATGATACAAGTTCTTGACGTAGCTTTTGTTCATGAAATTTGTTAACTGGAATTTGGGGCAGGATGTTGGGTCTGTCTTGCAGCTTTCTAAGTGCATAGAGAGAAAGAGTTTGTTTAGAAGCTTCAGCACCTGAGAGTGGAACACGCTCCGTGTAGTGCAGGCGTTGATGAGGGCGTAGCAGAGTCCCTCCAGCCACTTGACATTGAGAATCACTCCCCCTGGACAGAAGGAAAGTCACAGTGAGCTGCGGGGAACCGGGAACCGGAAGGGAAATGGGAACCGGAAGAAACCCGAGCCTGACTTCAATGCCACCTTCTCTCCTAAATCGGTTGTCAGTATGATAGGAGATGAGGAAGAGGCCCATTTGCTCTTTCCTTGTGTGTTGATCACAGCAGAGGGGAGCAGATAGGATAAGGCAGACAATGTGAATGACAGGAGGATAGCCACAAAGGTCCCTGCCCACAGCTGGGAGGAACTAGGGAATACTGCAAGATTACAGAGGAAACACCCCCTAACCACCCCCTTCCCTCCCCCTCCCCATTTTTTTTGTCCCAAACATTGCATTCTCCTGGTTTTTTTGTTTGTTTGTTTGTTTGCTTTTGGGTTTTCTTGGTTTTGTTTTGTTTGGTTTGGTTTTGGTATTGTTTTTCAAGACAGGCAAGACAGCCTTAGCTGCCCTCAAACTGCTTATATAGCTGAAGAAGAGTCTCGATACCCTGATTCTCCTGTCTCCTCTCCAAGGCTGGAGTCATAGGCATGTGCCACCAAGCCCAGTTCATTCTCTTGTTCACATAAACTATTTGCCCTGGTTGTTTCTCTAGCCCAGACACAAGGATCCAGAAACTAGGCTCCTTCGTTCTGCCTCAGAAAGGTTGCTGTTTCCTACTGAGCTCTTTGCATTCCAGACTCAAATGACTAAGAATTAAGAATGTATCTGCTTTGTGCTACACACACACACACACAGAGAGAGAGAGAGAGAGAGAGAGAGAGAGAGAGAGAGAGAGAGAGAGAGAGAGAATATCATGGAAGGTAATAGTCAAAAGAATGTCAGAGATAAGTTACACAGTTGCGCCATTACCAAGATTATTGTAGGGGCAGGTACCGCGGATAATCGTTGAATCTTGGAGAGCAGCTGGGACCTCCTCATTCTCTCCCCAGATGTCGTCAAAATCCTCAACAAACTGATACTGGGGCCGTATGATATTGGTGTGGTTCAGTAGACTTTTCAGCCTAGAAGCCCACGAAGACAGAGAGTACAGACCGGAATAAGTGACTATCCAACCTACTGTATCTGAATCCAGGCCAAACCGCAGCCCCTCCCCTGCAGGTCACTGCTCAGGCAACAACAGGATGTGGACCCCCTGTGCGCTCAGGGCACTGGGGTTAATTAGATTGTTCAACCATCCACCTAATATTTACTGAATTAACATTCATGTGCCTAGCTCTCAGCTAGATGCAAGACTACAAAAAGCGATGTCGTCTGTCGTGTATTTTTAGTAACTTTTCATGTTGTTCTCTGGTGTTTTTTTCAATGATGTCCCGAGTGGGAATAGAGTACTGGGAAACAACAGGCAACAGGTCATTAACGTTTTAGACAGGAAAAATCATCCCAATCCTGGCTGTTATTAGTGTAAAATGGGGGGTGGGAGGTGGGGTGGGAGGAGATAGAACTAGAAAGGCTAGCGGGATCTTTCTACAGGTCATCCTGACAAGATACCTGGGTAATGGAATGGCGGCTACAAAGCTGTACACGGTGCAGGACTTCTCCAGTCTGGATTGAATCTCTAGGCAGATATTAGGCAGCTGGGCCGGCAAACAGCAGAGGAACAACACCTTGGCCCAGCTCGCCACAGCAGTGTTGTCATAGACGCACCGGACCCCTAGTTTCCGTAACTCAACTGGGAGGGAGAAAGAGCATAATAATGCAGAGAAGTTTGGCCTCCATATCAGCTGTGGGGAGAGCATAGCGGCGGTAATTGTGTTTCAGTGAGCAACTTAAATCACGTTGCCACAGAAACCAGCCTCAGAGAGCCACGAAGAGAAGCCCCACCCCACCCCCAACCTCTTTGGGAAAGCAGCTGGGGCCACTGAGGCAGAGCTTGGGCTTATTAAATGATTCCTGTTGTCTTGATTTTGGAACAAATGCTGAGGTGTTTTCATTTTTATTTTTTAATGCGAACTAGAGAAAGAATCTCTAAGAAGCATTCTGGTTCCATTTACTGGAGAGTTAGCACCTGCCAGGTAATATACAAGGTTCTTGCCGTGTATTGTTTACAGTCACCAGGAGCTTCTTCCTTCTGAGGATGGTTCCTGTATTACAGATGAGCAAACTGAAGCTTCGGGATGATATGTGGCTCACTGAAAGCTATACAGCTCACTGGCTTGAGTTAGTGGGTAAAATTAGAAGCGTGAGGGAATAAGCCACAGAAACTGGGAGGAGTTGTGGAAGGTTTAACAGTTTTTTTTTTTGTAACATATACATAACAAGAGTAAGATATTCATAAATGTGGAGACAAAAGTCTCTGTATATGTGACAACTCATACAATTGCATTAAGCCCACGGGTACTTAATTATTTGATTTATCGTTACTACAATGTGGATTTTCAAAAGTAAGGATTTAAAAATGTATACTTCCATCTGGTATGCTTTAAGCACGACTGAAAAACGGAAGGTGAAAGATCTCGGAGAGGTAAGCGCACTGTGTAGAAGGCTTCTGGAGGACAAGACAAAGGGAGAGCAGGCGGCCATCATTCTTTGATAGGCATATGACAGTGATTCTCAGCCTGTGGGTCATGACCCTTTTGTGGGGGTCAAACAACCCAAAACCAGGGATCAAATATTAGATAACCTGCATATTAGATATGTACACTTTGATGCATAACAGTAGCACACGGTTGTAGTAGTTATGAAACAGCCACAAAAATAATTTTATGGCTGGGGGTCACAACACGAGGAACTGTACTAAAGGGTCACACAGCATTAGGAAGCCCGGAACCGCTGATAGCGTTCCCTTACATGGTACACAGAGGGGTTTTGCAGCTAGAATCCAACTTATTTTTTCTTTTAGGTTTTTCAAGGCAGGGTTTCTTTGGGTAGCCCTGGCTGTCCTGGAACTTGATCTGTAGTCCAGGCTGGCCTCAAACTCGGAGATTCAACTGCCTGGGCCTCCTGAGTGCTGGGAATGAAGGCATGTGACGCCACCTTCTGGCTTGGAATCTTATCTTTAATGGACATATAATAGGAACGTAACATGATCTTAAAATCACCTTTTTGGTTTTTTTTTTTTTTTTTTTTTTTTTAAATTCACTTCTTTATTTAATGTAGATGAGTACACTGTTGCTGTCTTCAGGCACACCAGAAGAAAGTACCAGATCTCATTACAGATGATTAAAAAATCACCTTTTTGTAATAAGATTAATATTTCATGGAAATAAATTTTCAATCCTGAGAAGAAAATAAAGGGGAGGGGGGCACAAAGTCTCCTTCCCTCACAGCTGCACCTCTGCCCTGTCTCCTCCCCCAGAATGTTCAGACACCAGGGACAGCAAGCACATCCTGATAAGGTCAGACATCCCAGTGAGTGCTTGCAAAGCCAACCGTGGGGCAGTCACAGGGCTTTAAAAAAATCTTTATTTTAAAGAACGTTAAATGATACAAAATGCACTTCCAATGCATTGGGTAAGATACACTTCAAACAAGGAGGGGGGGGGATGGGGAGAAACAACAGGCTGGTTAAGAAGAGTACTGGTTAGTTAGTACTGGTTAGTCTTCCTTCAAGGGTAATTCTTCTACAGTATGCATACTGCTTTGCACTGTTATTTTGCATCTATATGTAGTGTAATTTACATCCAGTACCACATGAAGTTCTGAATTGTTGGGAGCCGACTCCTAGCAAGCAGAAAGCGGCTAGCAAGCAGAAAGCAGCTATCATCCTTGCAGCCATCTCGAGCCATATACCCTGACAAGAGACTTGTTTTCAACAGCCTACAACAGCTGAGCACACTCTGATAAACATCTTGTTTTTCTCACATATTTTGTTTTGTTGTTTAGTGCCCCCAGCTGCAAGGTGCACGTGGTAAAGTGTCTTCAGCTGTGTTCCTCTGCTTGTCCATGGCTGCAAGGCACGTGGTAAATATATATATATATATATATTCATTCTCCAGGATTTCCTTTCAATAAAGGGAACTTGAACAGACTATCTTGTCTCCATTCCCACTCTCTCTCTTGCTAGACCCTGTTGACTGACCCAAACAGACCGGGTCACTTTAGCCCTCAGCGTGGGGCAGTGTGGGCCGGGACACTGAAGTATACATCTTGAACAGTTTTAATAAGGGCATACATCCACGTAGCCTATAGCTCCTTCTAGATCAGTGGTTCTCAACCTTCCTAATGCTGCAACCCTTTAATACAGTTCCTCATGTTGTGGGACCCCAACCACAACATTTATTTATTTATTTTTACTCTTTTTTTGGGGGGGAGGGTGCTTTTCGAGACAGGGTTTCTCTGTGTAACAGTGGTGGCTGTCTAGACCAGTCTGGCCTTAAATTCATAGGGATCTGCCTGTCTCTGCCTGGGAGACAAGTATAGGGATTAAAAGCATGGGGCACCACATCTGGCCATAAAATTATCATTGTTGCTACTTCCTAGCTGTAATTTTGCTACTGTCATGAGTTATAATGTAAGTATCAGTGTTTTCTGATGGTCTTAGGCAACACATTATGTAAGGGTCATTTGATCCTGCCTCCAAGGGATCATGACCTACAAATTGAGACCCATACCCTAGATCTAAAATATTTCCTTCTCCCCAGAATGTTTTTTGGGCTCCTCCTTCACTTCACTTCCTCAAAAGCAATCACTATTCTTGTTTCTATCACATTGGTCAATACCTAGAATCACTGTAAATATTTTTGTACTTAGATGACCTTAAGGCCAAATGTAAATATTTGGTAACTTTTTTTTTCTAGACTAATATTCCAGTTAGATTTGAAACCCCCACCCTGTATATCGTATCCAGAAAGGTACTCTGCACCAAGGAGGGATAGATATCATAAGTGGAGAAAAGGCATCTTAATTAAGTTTGTAATTGAGGGCCAGCCAGCAGGGAACCCAGCTTTAAAGACACCTTTAACAGCTTTGGCCCCACACCTACTGCCTAGCACTCACTGGTCCTCACCCAAGGAGTCTGGCCTCCGAGTGGAGATCTGCAAGTTCTCAGCAGGGATAGGGACGGTTTTCAGCAGTACATTAGCCAGCTGCTTCCCAAGGTGGCCACATCCAATGATGCCCACAGTTAGCTTCTCATCCTCAGTAACGGTGGCATCAAATGATACAGTCCGGGGATGTATTGTGCGTGGCAGCTTCTGCAGTAAATTGCTGGAGAATGAACAGAAACATATAAATGCATGCACATGATATAGTTTTCTGCAGTAATATTTCAGGTTCTTTAATTTTTTTTCAAGCAGAAGCCTAATGTCAACACAATACTTCAGAAACAAGTCACACTTGGATTGGAAGTTGTTTATACGGTCTTACTAGGGAATAAAAGCTTTGTCCTGAAAAAGTACATTCCTTTTCTAAGGGGACCAGAACTGGATGAAAATAATGGTTTTTGTTTGTTTGTTTGTTTCTTGCATTTTCCTGGATCCTTAAACATGAAGTCTGTATATTTCATATTTCATTGACTTTAAATATCACTATGACTATTATGCATCCTATGGTTATGTATAGCACACTGTGCACGAATTCTCTGAACTTTTTGGTCTATGATCTGGGCAGACAGTTGTCAGCTAGAGTGCATAATCCCCGACTTTAAGTACACAGAATGTCTGAGTCTGCATATCACTGTGTAACAGATAGCCCAGCCATTTGCATCCTTGCAAAACAGAAACTTTATATTCCTGAACGGCTCTTTTCCCCTCTCCACATCTGGCAGTCACCGTCTTTACTGTTTCTTCTCTAGCTACCTTTAGCTGAAAGATCCCCGAGAGAGGAGTCCCTTACTCAAGTCTCGGGATGTCACGGCCACCCAATAATTCACAAGACACCAATCTAGATGCAATCAGCAAGAGGTATATTTCAGGATCAACCAGCTGATGGTCAACTCATAACTCTCGCAGGAGCAGAGGAATTGACAATTCAGCTTGGTGAGAGGAGATCTTATACAGAGGAAAACCACAAACCAAGGGGGGTGAGGGGGTAACTAAGGAAACGTAACATAAAAATAGTGAAAAGTCCCCAAAAAAGTCTCAACCTGTAATTTAGAGTCATGGGGAAACATCTTGTACACTCATCTTTCGCAAGAATATAACCTTGCCCAACCATCGTGCTTTGGGCCTTCCCCACCTGCAGGTGGGTTCTCTTCCCTGAGGTCTGAGGAATGTTAATCAACCTCTCACTTCCTCTCTTGAATGTTAATCCAGCAAGTGTCCTCTGACTCAGGGATAATGTATCCCTCCTGGAATGTAGAATGTATCCCAGGGCAGTGAAAACCTAAAATCTCACATTTAGTTCTGCTTTCTTGGTGGAACTAGTAAACCCGCTAGCCTGCATTCTTTTGCTCAGGTCTAGGGGTCATAAAAACTTTCTATATTTTTCATAAGTTTTCTATACTTTTCATAGCTTCACCATGGAAGTGGAATCCTGCGGTGTTATCAGTTTACCTGTACAATCAAGTCCTCAAGCTTCATCCAATTCCTACCTTATCAAATTTCCTTCTTGAGGCCTAATAGTAAGATTTCACTGTGTGTATATAAAGCTGTTTGTATTGTAGAGGATCTCATGTAGCCCAGGCTAGCCTTAAATTTCTAATTTCCCTGCCTCTGCTGAGTACAGAGATTACAGGTATGCGCCACCATTCTCAACAGACATGGCACAGTGGGTTTATCTATTCTATTAGTAGTTTGTCTTGTTACTGTGATACCTACAAAGTATCTTAAGGGTCTTAGCTACTTCTCTATTGTTATGGCAAAATGCCATGACCATGGCAACTTTTAAAGAAAGAAGGGGCTCATAGTTCCAGATGATTAGAGTACAATGTTATCATGGTGGGGAGCATGACAGCAGTAAACAAGCAGGCACTGGAGCAGTAGCTGAGACAAAAAGAGCTAACCAGGAGAAGCCTGAGTCTTTTGAAATCTCAAAGTCCACTCCAGTGACACAGCTTTTCCAACAAGGCCACACCTCCTAATCCTTCTCAGACAGTTCCACCAACTGGAGGCCAGGATTCTAACATATGAGCCTATAGGGGCCATTCTCACTCAAATCACAAGGTGTTTTCCCACCTCATAGTTGTATAGTCCATTATGGTGAAGAACTTTTGGAGGCAGGGGCCTGCACAGATGGTCACATTGTGTCTACAGTAGTCAGAGTGGTGAATGCTAGTGTGCAGCTCACTTTCTTGTTTTTTATTCCTCCCAGGGTCCAGCCCATGGAATGGGACCACTCATAGTAAAACTGGATCTTTCCACCACAAGTGACCTAATCTAGATAATCTATATTATTCTTGGTCCTGTCAAATTGATAATAGGTATGAAAAGAATAGCTCCTTGTATTTGTGATTTGCATTTTTGTGGTGGTTGTCAGTATTGAGCAACCTTTCATATACTTGTTGGTCAATTCTATAAATTCTTTGAAGAAGTCTTAGTTTAAAAATCAGGTTGACTATTGCTGAGTTGCAGGAGGCCTTTATATATACTGATTTGTTGTTGTTGTCTTGTTTTTCAAGACAAGGACTCTTTGTGTAGCCCTGGCTGTCCTGGGACTCACTATGTAGACCACCAGGCCAGCACTGAATTCACAGAGAGCCACCTGCCTCTGCCTCCTGAGTACTGGAAATAAAGGCATGTGCCACCACTGCCCATTCTCTTAAAAACCTAATCTCATCAGTTATGACTCCCAGCACTACAGTGAATTGGAGGTGCTGAAAGTAGGACTCCTCATCTTGTTTCTGGTTTACAGTATTCAGCTTTGAACATGATGTTACCTTGGGCTTTCTATTTATGGCTGTTAGTACATGGAAGTAATTTACCTCCAGCTGATGATGATTGCGATCCTGGCAACATGCTGACTATTATCTACTAAGTTTTCTGCACTGACTGAAATCATGTGACATTGGCCTTTCCTTCAGTTAATGTGGTGTCGCAAAAGGATCTCTAGGCGGAAAGAAATCAGAGACTGTGACTAACTCTCCTATTACACTGTCTCTTCCTTATTTTACACAAAATAAAGGCAAGCCACTCTCCATGTCATGTAAATAGAAAAGAAAGAGACTTCACCTCTCTGATGTTCTCCTGGATTTTAAAAATCACCATAAACAACAAAACTTGGAGCATGTGCAGTTCCCTAACACTCTCTCCTGGGGACTGGTACACAACCTTCCACTGCTGGTACTCAACCAATGAGTGTAACTTAAAAGAAAATTGACACATGGTGTAAGTTCTATGACTTTGAATCACTAAAATATTTTGTATCAGAGTTCTCTAAAGGAACAGAACTGATAAAGTGTGTGTGTGTGCACCCATGCACATGTGTGACTTATTAGACTAGTTTACAGAACGTGGTCTTGGTAGTCCAACAATGGCTATCTCATAACAGAAAGGCTGAGAATTTAATAGCTATTCAGTCCATGAGAAGATATCCATGAGTTATCTCCACAGTCCAATCAGACACTGGAGAGGATTCCTGTGAGCTGCTGGTCTTCAGTCTACATCGGAATCCTGAAGAAGTTGGATTTAAATACTGGCAACAGCAGCAGGATGAACAAACTGAGAACAGGGCAATCAGACAAAAAGCAAAGTGTCCCTTGGAGCACAGCCACCAGGTGTGGCCCAGGTGCAGGGTGGGTCTTCCTGCTTTAAATCATTTGATTAGGATAATACCTCACAGGATGCCCAGCAGGCAACCAAGATTAGCCATCACCTGTATGTTATATTAAAAACGGTAAGCTGGGAGACACAGTAGTACACCCCAGGAAAGGTTGTAAGAGTGAGTATCATAAAAGGAGAACCTAGTCAAATGATTTGCATAAACATTCCCCTCTTGCTGATATCTTAAGTCTGTAAGGAACAGCTGGATGTCAGCTCCCAGTGAGGTTCCCACTTGTGAGGGTGCCTACACACCTTCTCAAGTACTTCCTCTTCCAAATGAATCTTTGCTTCCTAGTCTTTTGTGTACATCTATAAATTCTGTCATCATTGGAAACAAAAGCCAGGATTAAAGAACTCTTACCTCAGTCAACCTTCCAGACATCAATTTTGCATGTTGAAACATCCTTGCATTCCAGGAATAAATTCCACTTGTTCATGGTACATAACCTTTTTTCCTATTATTTATTTATTTGTCTATTGGTTCGTTCTATCTATCTATCTATCTATCTATCTATCTATCTATCTTTGGACTTGTTTTTTGAGACCAGGTTTCTTGTGTAACAACCCTGGCTGTCCTGGAGCTCTCTCTGTAGACCATAGATCTATAGACTCTCAAAGATAGATCTACCTGCCTCTGCCTCCTGAGTGCTGGGATTAAAGGAGTGTGCCACCACTGCCGAGTGGTACATAATCATTTAATCTTGAATTCAGCTAGCTAATATTTTGTTGAATATTTTCACATCAATACTCAACCATAAAGAATACTGGCTGGTACTTTCTCACAGTATCCTTGATTTCAGTATTAAGGTAATGCTGGCCTCTAAAATAAGTTTAAAAATGTTCCCTCTTCTTTCATTTTTTTGCTAGAGTTTGAAAGGAATTGTTATTTTTTTTTCTTTCTTTCTTTCTTTTTTTTTTTTTTTTTAAGATTTATTTCATGTGAGTACACTGTTGCTGTCTTCAGACACACCAGAAGAGGGCATCAGATTCCATTACAGATGGTTGTGAGCCACCATGTGGTTGCTGGGAATTGAACTCAGGACCTCTGGAAGAGCAGTCAGTGCTTTTAACCACTGAGACATCTCTCCAGCCCGTTATTTTTTTCATGTGTACTGCATGTGCAGAACACGTGTGCGTGCGCACGAGCATGTGCTGCATATACAGATACAGATGCTTGTTTGTGCATCAAGGTTGATGTTGGGTATCTTCCTTGATTGACCTTCACCTTAATGGGAGAAAATCTCTGACTGATCCCAAAACCCATGATTTAAGCAGTCAGCTTAGCCACCTTACTGTCTGTCTTAGTTAGGGTTTCTATTGCTGAGAAGAGACACTATGACCACAACAACTCTAAGAAAGGGAAGCCTTTAATTGGGGCTGGCTTACAGTTCAGAGGTTTAGTCCATTATCATGATGTTGGGAAACATGGCAGCATGCAGGCAGACATGGTGCTGGAGACAGCTGAGAGTTCTACATACGGATCAGCAGACATCAGAAAGAGAATGCCACACTGGGCCTGGCTTGAGTTTGTGAGACCACAAAACCCAACCCCAGAGACTCAGCAAAGCCACACCCACAAGGCCTATCTTCTACTAATACCACTCCTTTTGGGTCTACTATCATTCAAATTACCATATTGTCTATGCATCTTGGAAGCAGAGATAACAGGCAGGGTGCCAGGTACACTTGTATTTCACTTTTTCTTGATTTGGGGGGATCTGAACTCAACCCAGCAGTGCTTCACCTGCTGAATCATCTCCCTGGGCCAAAATCATTAATTCTTCAAGGTTTAAGCTATCTGGTCTGGGACTTTCTTGGTTGGGAGGTTTTGATTACCAATTCAATCTCCTGACTGGTTAAAGGTCTGTTATTTTTTGTTTGTTTGTTTTTTGCCTTTATGATTAGTCTTTATAAGTGTTAAGATTTTCTAATGCTTGGATGTTAGGCGATCTCTTGACAATCCTTTCCTGAGCCACTGGCTGTCACAGCTTCTCTTCCATGTCTGATTGTTACTTGGTTTATTTCTTAGCTTAGATAAGGGTTTGTCAGTTTTGTTTATGTTTTTATTTAGTTTTTTTTTAAGATTTTTGTTTTTATTTTGAGTTCTCTGTTTGCATGTATGCCTGCATGACAGAAAGAAAGCATCAGATCTCATTACAGATGGTTGTGAGCCACCAGGTGGTTGCTGGGAATTGAACTCAAGACCTCTGAAAGATCAGTGCTCTTAACCACTGAACCCCTTGTTGATGTTCTGATTTGGTTTTTGTTTTTATTTTGTTTTGTTTTTGAGATAGTGTTTCTCTGTGTAGCTGTGACTATCCTAGAATTCCTCTGTAGACCAGGCTGGCCTTGAATTTAGAGATCCATCTGCCTCTGCCTCCCACGTGTTGGGATTAGAAGCATGAACTACCTCAACCTGGCTTGGTTTCAAGCAAGTTATCTTGGCTTGTAGGAACAGCAAAAGTCCCATGTGGTTTCCTGTCAGCCACTGTTTGTTAGGTCACTCTCTGAAGAAGTAACTGCCTCTCTTTGAAGCAACAGGCCAATAATGACTGATCATTAGTGCTGTGGAAGGAAGGCAAGCTGGTAGTTTGGGAGAGTAAATGCATGAGTAAACGAATGAAATAAATCACCCCGCCATCTTAGTAGAAATCACACTAGTCCAACTTTACTATGTATATGCAAGACACCCTTGGATGGATTTTGCTGGTCATTTCAGACCAGAAGTGACAGGATGTGGATTGGAAAGGGTAGATAACAATTCTCCCTCCATATTGAACCTCCAATATAAACATCCCAAGTCCCTTGGGTTCCGAACAGTGACACTTGTCTCTCTTCTTCAAGTAACTTACCTCAAATCAGAGAACATTTTGCAAAAGAAGGCTGCATGGGCACAGCCCTTGATCATCAATCCCCGATAACGACCCTGTAAATACAGCCAGTAACGTTCTTCCTCTGGAACCCCATACTCAAACCTCAGAGACTCAAGGTCGTCTAGCATTTCCATTTTCAAAGCACCAACTCCTGCAGTAACAGACACCAAATGACATGACTCCCCATTCTGGAGAACAGGGGTTCAGGCAGAAGGGCTTAAGTATGGTGGTGTGTGTGACTAGCTCGTGTCCTCATGGTGAGGGGCTTCAGCACCATTCTCCTCCCAGATTCTGAACTTGGGAGTTCACAGCTCTGTTGGAGTGGGGCCACGGAGGTTTCCTAATTACTTTCTAATCAGTATCCTGGATTCATGAAACCTAAAAAGGAATTCACAGTAATATATATCTGTACTGACTACAGGTACATTTTTCAGCAGGAGTTACGAGAGCAACACGTTTCAGGGGTGTTCTCAGCTGGGAGCTTTTCCCTTCTAGTGCTTGAACTTCGGAAATATTGCTGATCACACAGGATCTCATTTCAAGGGAAACCTTCACTTCCAGTAAACTCTGTGTTTCCCGTAGGGTGGAAAAGAGTTCAATCTGGGTATCACGGATCCCTTACCTACAACATGGGCACTCTGAGCCTAAAACCTAAGTCTAGACATATCCAACCCCGTCTACATACATCTCTCACTACAGAGACATGCTTTTACTCCTCGGGACTTCTGGCCTGGGCAGGTGGAAACTACATAAGGAAGGAGCCACCCAGAGAGTTGTCATTATGACTCCTTAGCAACCAGTTCATTCTAGCTTCTGGTCTTAAAGGGACAAGACATGCCTGCAAACTTGCCTGGCCTGGGTGCCAGGAGGACATGGTTCCTTTTATTGTAGGAATGCTAAACCAGGCCAGGGTGGGACTTGTTTTTCCTACAGAAGATTCCTACAGAATATTTCTATATTCTCTTGCAGATGGGAGCATCATATAATCTTAGTACTACTTTAAAAAAAGAAACTGATAGAACCTGCGAGATGCTAAGTGGGTAAAGGTGCTTTACAAGCAAGCCTAGTGACCTGGGTTCAATTTCCAAAACCCACCTAAAGACCTAAAGGTGAAAAGGAGAATCCTCCACAAACGTTGTTATGTTGCATCCTGTCTCTGTCTCTCAAACACACACCACACACACCAAAATAACAATAAACCCAGATATTTATTTAATGGCTCCCCTTCCCCCCCCCCCCCAGTACTTAGGACTGAACCAGGACCTGTGCATGCTGGGTAATACTGCCAGCCCCTCCCTGAGACAGTGACTCATTCAATATGATCCCCCTGATTCAGTGTCCTACGAGGCTGAGACAACAGAGATGTACCATAACACTCTAAAGGAAGCTTTGGCTGAACCCAAAGCCTTGCAGGGGCTAGGCAAGCACTCCTACCTCATGGCTACTCTAGCCCTTGCACTACCCTTTCTCTTAATCAGTCTTGTAGCAATTGAGGCTGAAATCAAAGTTTAAAACTACTCAGTTTCTAAATCTCTTCAGGTTAAAAAAAAAAGGTGGTGGAATTCATGTAACATAAAATTATTCATTTGAAAATGAGCAATTCAGTAGTACATTCAGAATGTTGTGTGTCTATCTCACTTTTTCGCTAAGATTTATTTATTTATATAAGTACAGTGTAGCTGTCTTCAGACACACCAGAAGAGGGCATCGGATCACATTACATATGGTTGAGAGTCACCATGTGGTTGCTGGGAATTGAACTCAGGACGTCTGGAAAAGCAATGTCTTAGGGTTTTACTGCTGTGAACCGACACCATGACCAAGGCAACTCTTCTAAGGACAACATTTAATTGGGGCTGGCATACAGCTTCAGAGCTTCAGTCCATTATCATCAAGGTGGGAGAGAACATGGCAGCGGCCTGGCATGGTGCAGGAGGAGCTGAGAGTTCTACATTTCATTCCAGAGGCAAACAGGAGAAGACTGGCTCCCAGGCAGCTAGGACAAGGGTCTTAAAGCTCATGCCCACAGTGATACACTTACTTCAACAAGGCCTTACCTAATAGTGCACTCCCTGGGTCAAGCATATACAAACCATCACAAGCAGTCGGTGCTCTAAATCACTGAACCCCCTCTCCAGCCCTGACTATCTCATTTTTAGACCCACAAAAAGAAATCCTATTTGCATTAAATATTGACTCCCCATTCCTCTCCTCTTCCAATCTCCTGGAACCACTACAGATTCCTACATATGAACCTATGTATTTCAGATAATTCATAAAAAAATAAAGTGTACCATGTCACCTTTTATGTTTGGCTTCTCTAGTCCCCTCTTATAGGAATGTGACATAGTAGGAAGTCACATTCTACTCTTGCAAGTGATATTTCCTGTTCTAAAGGAAAGAGGAACTCAAACCCTGCCAGACCTGCATGACTAAAACAGCATGCTGCAGACATCAATTCAAGACACATAATTGTATGTTCTCAAAAACGGGGATTCGGTGTTTCAGCTCTGTAACATGGCAACTCGGTTAGACCAAAATGCTTTCCAGAATCCTTTCCTTGTATGTTTCTAGTTAGAGAGAACCACAGGGGATGATGTTGCAAAGAATCTAGAATGTGGAAATGAAATAACAACCAGTTCCTGTTTGGCTTGCAATGCCATGTCATTACTCACCTAGTTGGCTGCCTTGATGTAGTTCTGCAGCTAGACCTGTAACTGCTCCACCTGTTCCTGACCCTCCTTTAGGGACTCACTCCTGGGCCAGGCCATGACAAAGACCACCAACTGGTCCTGCAGAACAGTACTCTACTGAGGTTGCAGACATGCATCCTAGTCTGTAACTGTGCTGGGTGGTTTTATGTTCAACTTGACACAAGTTAAGAGTTATCTGAAGGGAGGGAACCATAAGATTCAGCTGTAAGGCATTTTCTTAATAAGTGATTGATGGGAGATGGCTCAGCCCATTGTGTGCGGTGCCATCCTTGGGTTGATGGTCCTGGGTTCGATAAGCAGGCTGAACAAACCGTGAGGAGCAAAGCAGTAAGCTGTGCTCCTCCATGAACTCTGCATCAGCTCCTGCCTCTAGGTTCCTGCCGTTTGAGTTCCTGTCCGGACTTCATTGCTGACAGTGATATGGAAGTGTAATCTAAATAAACCCTTTCGTTCCCAATTTGCTTTGGTCATGGTGTTTCTTCACATTAGCAGCCCTAAGACAGTAATCCTCAGTTCTGGCCAAGCCGTGCGTGTGTTCCTCACTTTACAGCTACCTTCCCTTCCTCACATCCCTCCTTGTAAAAGCCAGTCTTTGACCAGACACAAAAGCAACTGCTGCATACAGACTGCATACAGACTGTTAGCCAGCATCTTGACTCAGGTCAAATCCCTGTAACAAAGTATTCCAGGAGGTTGGATAGGTAACTGTCTGCACCCCTAGTGGGTCTGCCTCTCTACTAAGTCTGATATGATGACAAATTAAACCCACTTCCTCAACAGTAGGAAATGACACCGAGGAAAGTATGAAGTATGGGGGACTTGGAATTGTAGATGACTGCAAAATGCAGAAGATCCCTTTAAAGAAGAAATCATTTACATCTCTGTATGCATAGTGTGTGTACAGACATGTGAGAGTCAAAGGACAATTTATGAGTTAGCTCTCAATTTCTACAATGGTGCGGTCTAATGATCAAACTCAGGTCTTCAGACTTGGTGGTAAGCACTTTTACCCACGGACCCATCTCTACAGCAGGATTAAACACTGCTGTTACTAACGTTCCCAGCAGGATAATTCTCGCTATGGGGGCCTGTCCTGAGCATAACAGGATATTTACCAACACACTCCCAAGTTTGGATTAAAAGGTGCCTTCAGACAGTGGCCAAATGTTTCCTGCAGCTCAGACTGCCTCTGGCTAAGTAGAGTCTTAGCCTAGAGCATGCTGGGTGCTGTATACATTACCTGTTTTCCTTCCCCTTCACCCACTTGTCACAGACTCTGGTCCTGTTTCTCTACAGATGAAGATGGGTCCACAGATATGGGCCCTCTCCCTACACTGGTTTGTCAGCAAGACTGCTGAGGCAAGAACTCAGGTCTTGTGTGTCTTGGACTGGTGCTATTAACCATATCCTCCTGCCTGGCTGGGACACTGTGACACTATAATGTGATGTGATGACAGGCTGCTGACAGTCAGAGGTGCAATTGCGTCATCATTATGGACTAAGTAACCAGATGTGGAAGAGGAGGTACCAAGAATGCAACAGTTTTATTAGGAGTATAGACACGTCGGGAAAATCCAGTTCAGGGAGGCAGGGGCAGAATGGAACATTGCTCAAGTCCCCAGCAGGCCAACAGGGCCTCTATAAAGATTTCTAAGTGGAAGTACTACCACAGCAGCGTAGGGGAGACTTACGGCTGCTTCTGGTGAAATGATTTTTGCCTGAGAGAAGAGTGCTCCAGCACTGGTGAATCTGAATTCCATTAAGACCGCATCTGACACAGTAGCAGAGGGTATGTTGAAGCAGACGGCTCACTATCCAACAGTGTGCAGGTGAGAGAGGGACCCTATACAAAGTTGACAGGAACAGCAGGTGGATACTGGCTGAAAGTACACAATGTCTAGGAAGGGTCTGCCATTGATGTGTGGCCCTGTGCCTTGAGAACTTGGGTCTGGTTTCCGGCAGGTCCTGAGCAATACTGAAATCCCTTCCAGAGGCCCCTGAAGAGTCCATTTAGTTCTGTCCTGACTCCCTTTAGAGCAGAATGCGCAAGTGCAACACTAGGTTCTGGGTAGTAACAGCTGAAAGGACACAGGAATGTAACAACCATCCCGAGACACCTGTGACTGTTAGTCCAGATGTACTTCTGGAGTGGTTATTTTTCTCTGACCACGAGACATCTTACCCAGGATGGGCTCACACCTTTCCACAAGCACCAGAGTGTCAAAGCCTTTAGCTACTGGCCTGTAGACAATGTCCCCTGGACAGATCAGTCTGGACATGTGCTCAAAGGCTGGTTTCTGTCCCCAAACCAGCAGGCACTGCCTGTGAATGACAGGCTCACACGGTAGGGTGCTGTGACTCTCCCAAGAGAGCTCTCTGTTTTCATAGGCAGAAAAATTAAGAAGTGAGGCAGGTTTCAGGGTAGCAAAGGACCCTTAATTCTTCCATCGGATTTGCTGTGAAAAAAAGCAGACAAGGAAGGTATGATGAGTTATCACTTATCACCACAGTGAGAGAGAGGAATGAAACTAAGGACTGCACTGGGAGCTGTCGAGTTCTTCTGTCTGTCTGGGGCAAGGTCTCTATGTAGTCCAGTCTAGGTTGGAACTCAGTACACATTCCAGGCTAACCTCAAACTCCTGATCTCCCTGCCTTAGCCTCCAAGTGTGAGGGATTATGGACATGCACCAGCAAAGAATTATTTTTTAATTCTGTGTGTATACAGAGTCAACCTCACACATCAGATGCTATCTGCCTTGATTTTTGAAACAGGCTCTTTTACTAGCCTGGAACTGCCAATTAGGCTGGGCTGACCAGTGAGCCCCAGGGACCTGCCTGCCTCTGCCTCCCTAGTGCTGGGAATTCAAGCACATGACATCATGTCCAGCCTTTATGTGGGTGCTGGGGACCAAACTCAGATCCTTGTGTATACATGGCAAGTACTTTATTGGTTAACCATCACCCTAGCCCTGAGAAGATTTTCTTTAAGTATGTGGGAGTTCATTTATTCAGAGAAAGAGTAAATACCTGTTCTGTATTTTACAGATTGCCAGTTTAGAGCACTAATCTGCCCTCCTTAGTGCTAAGATTCACTAGTATTAGGTGACTAAGCACAGGTATCAAATACCTAGTATTAAGTTCTATGCTAATGAAAAGCTCCATGATTTCATACATAACCAGGACTTGAGAAAGAGCTAATTCTATGTCATTCTTTTCTTATTTCTGACAGGTGGGTCACAGCCATGTCCTGGAGGGATCACAGGCCTGGCTACTGAGACTCTACCATCGCTCTGTCGTTCTGCTCTCTACTAGGTCTAACGACGATCACTGCATTACAGTTACGCTCCACACCGAGGTCTTCAAAGCTCACTGCATTACAGTCACGCTCCACACCGAGGTCTTCAAAGCTCACTTCAGTATTTTTTAACCCTGTGTGTGTGTATGGACACACATGGGCTAAGGACAGATCAACCTCACATATCAGATGGTATCTACCTTGATTTTTGAAACAGGGTCTCTTACTAGCCTGGAACTTGCCAGTTCAAATCTCAAAAGTGACTTCTGCTGTGCTTTTGCTCCTTCAGCCCAGAGGTGAGTCTTGTATCCATGCAGCTCAGCTAAGCCTAGGTCGTGGGCGCATATACTTGATGCTACTTTGTGAACGTTCTCCTATGCTGACTAGAGGGAAATTTACCGAGCTGCTGAGAATGACATCGATTTTCTCTTCCTCAGCAGATCCTTTATCCACTTTGCTCCTGTATGCAAGCAACTGCTGACGATCCTTCAGGTCTCGGCACGTCTGTACACAAAACACAATCAAGCTCCTACTCAGCCTGCTCTATAAGGAACTCACTCTTTCTGCCACTCTTTCTTTGCCCCTGGGCTCAAGAAAAAGACAGCAGATGAGAATAAGATGATGCGTATAAAGCACCCATAAAACCCCATGCTGCAGAGATGGTTACAGAGTTTATATAGCTTCATTCAGTTCTAATGACCCCAAAGATCTAAAAGCTGAGAATTCAGTCCAGAGACTGGGAAAACAATATAGGAGTGTTGGTCTCCAAACTAACTCTTGCCAGACTATTTTGTCTATTCAGTCAAAGCCACTGGAAGCATTTCAGGATCTGGGGCAAAGGTTGTATCCCTGACTCTCCACCCAGGACCTAACTCAGGGTTCTCACTTCTTTGAGACTCACATCAATGACAACATCATGGCACTTGAACTTAGTAGCTAAGTTCAACTTTGTGTCCACATCTTCCACCAGATTGACATATTCCTGCAATATCTGTAGGAAAAAAGTATTCTGATTAATGATAAAAACACAGGGCTCCCTGGGTAGAAAAAGTAAGTTCTAAACAAGGAGGAATTCAGTCCCCTATGTCAGCAAAGCCATCATGGTTCTGCAGTGGGAAGTGAGGTGATGCTCGAAGCACTTCCCTGCTTCCTCGGGAGAAGAGGAAGAGCATCCTCCTCACCCTGCAGCCAGGAACACAGGCCACAGTGCTCTAGAGATGGCCCAGTGTCAGGGGCATCTCTGCTTGTACTTCGAAGGCCTGGAATCAGCCATAAGCTTAAAGTCAGCCTGCTAACACAAAGTCTTGGGTCTCTGTGAAAAAACCTTGAAACAAATGGCTAGAAGCTATTGTAAACAAGCAGCTTTGGTGGAAATCTGCCAGGTCTCAGTCATAAACCTTGTAGATAAGTAACCTTGATGGATATTATCAACTTAGATAGGGACAAGTGAATCATAGGTGGAGTCAGAGTGACCTGTCCCCTGAAGCTTCACCCAGCTGATACTCTGTTCTGGTAGATATCTGTACTCCCCCTAAACACTTACGCTCCTGTGTCATCCCCTTCCCCCACATCCTGCCTTTTTGTGTATATAACCTCTGTGTGAAAAAGTAAAATTTGCGATTTGATCAGCCTATTGACAGATCGCCATTCTTTGCGTTGGCCAGTTTTCTCCCACTTTCTCTTTCAGGTGATCTCCTTGAACCCCTGTTTAATGCCCTGCTGGCCAGGACAGTCCAGGGTATGCCTTCTGCCCCTAGGCCTGCAGTGAATTCTTCTCAATCATCTGAACAGTACATAGTTCTCTATATAGCTAAACACAGTAGCTGTTCCTCAAAGACAGTCTGAAATTACTTTGTTCTTCCCTGCCCTTTTCTATCTCAGGCCCCACACAGCCACAGTGCCACCACTAAGAATATGAGGATAGCTCACATTCCACCACTAGTTCTTTTTCACAGCCATTACCTGGACAGGGGCACTGTTCTTGTGCAAAATTTCCACAACTCGATGGAAGCCAATGGGTGCTCTCTTCTTGGTGTAACCCAACCAGTTCTGAAAAAAAGGACAGCAATAGGTGGGCCAGACATCTTTAACACACTGGCCTCAGCTCATGTGCAGTTTATGGTCATATCAGAGAAGCATGGTAGACAGACAGGAAGAGGTGAGAGGTAGAGAAACAGTGAGAGATGAATTTTTTAGAAAATCCAAGGAATATTGAGGGTAGAAAAGAGAAAGACCTATAAAATAAAATAAGGTCTTTGATCTTAACAATAATGCATGGAAAACAGTCTGCGAAATGTTCCAAAATGAAGTAACGAATAACACATACATCATAAGTTTGTCAGTATAAAAAGTTCTATTTCTCCATCTTTACACGCATATGGAATTGTTTACTTATGAACTCATACAGTAGGATCTGGAAAGCTACTGACAACAGGACTTTCCCTGAATGAGGCTGGAACAGGGAGACTGTGAGAAATGAACCTCTTCTTAAGTTATTTGTACTGAGAAGTGAGTCCAGGCTTTGTGCATGTTACCTATGCCTCACTCTACTACCACTGAGCACAGCCTTGCCCTCAGTCTTATATACTTACACACTTTTGTATACAGTGTTCAACTTTTCTATGAGTGTGTTTTGCTTTAGTAGTTAATATAACTAATTGATAAATAAGAAGAAAAATCAGCAAACTCTCAAGGCTAGAATGAAAAAATATATTTAAATTTTAAACCAACTTGTATGGAACCACAAAAGATCTCAAATAACCAAACCAATCCTGAGAAAGAAAACTATATGTGTGTACATGTATGCATGCACACACACACACATAACAGGGGATGATGTAGGGTGGATGTTGTTAGTTCAAACTATAGTAATCATTCCATTATATAAATCAAAATTCCATAGTGTATACTTTGTAGTACATAATAATCAACTTTCTAATATATATTATACATATGTGTGTGTATATATAGATATATGTATACATATATATATATTATATATATATAGAGAGAGAGAGAGAGAGAAAGAGAGAGAGTGTATATGGACTGTATATACACACACATATAATATATAATATATAATATATTATATATAGGGACTAAAATCATATCCAAAGATTGGATAGATCATATTAGATCCTAATAAATTAAATTAAATTAAAATATATAAATATAAAAATTAAAAACAGGGGCTGGAGACATGGCTCAGAAATTAAGAGTATCTGTTGCTCTTGTAGAGGCCCTGGGTTTGAGTTCCAGAATCCACATGATAGCCCACAACTATTTATAACTCTCACTCACATGGTACATTGAATCACATAAATCTAAAAACAAAAGAAAACAAACAAACAAAACCCTAAAAGCAGTAATGAGCTAATTTAAAAGTGATGTATATATGGCAGATATTTATGATAATATCATTTTACTAATATTACATTTCTTGGGGCTGGAGAGATGGTTCAGGAGTGAAGAACACTTGCTGGTTTCCAAAGGACCTAGGTTAAATTTCCAGCACCCACATGGTGGCTCACAACCACGTGTAACTCCAGTTCTAGGGACTCAATTCCCTCTTCCTACCTCCTTATGCATGCAGGCTACTATCATGCACATAGAATAAAAGTCAATCTTAGAAAAAAAATCATCACTGTAGATTCATACATTTCAAGATAGATAAATAAATGTCTTGAGAGGTAATACCTATGAGACAAATGCTAATATTAAAGGGAAAAGTATTGCACATACAGTTTACTTTCAAATGGTTCTGAAAAAAAAAACAAAAACATCTATTTAAAAACAAAGCAGCTGCCGGGCGATGGTGGCGCACGCCTTTAATCCCAGCACTTGGGAGGCAGAGGCAGGCGGATTTCTGAGTTCGAGGCCAGCCTGGTCTACAGAGTGAGTTCCAGGAAAGCCAGGGCTATACAGAGAAACCCTGTCTCGAAAAACCAAAAAAAAACAAAAAAACAAAAAACAAAAAAAACAAAAAAAAAAAAACCAAAAAACAAAAAAACAAAGCAGCTAAATAACACATCAAATGTTAATAAATTAGTAAGTAGGAACAGTGGCCCCTCTACTCTTCTTCCAAATTTTGCTTTCATTTAAAACTTTGGAAACAGGGACTAGAAGAAGCTTCATTGGCACCAGGAACTTATGAGACCTATGAAGGTCTTCTCTCTCCAAAGGCCTCAGAAGCACAGGGTCAGGGCACTCACCTTCGTGGTGAACAGGGCATCAACATCATTCCAGGCTCTAAGCTTGGCACGTGCAGCCAAGGCTGTCAGCACATACTGTTTGTCTGGAATCTGAAGAGCAGAAACCAGGAAACAGTAAGAAGATATAGAAATGCATCCATGAAATGCTTTAAAATTTTAAAAAAGCGTTATGTCTTTGCTGATACAAATCCTGACCCTTAAAAGCAACCAAGTTTGTAGTCACCAAAGACCCTTTATCTTCCAAACCCCACACTGATTACACTCAAGTTTTCTCTTACTTTCCACTGACTCCTAACTTTCAAAACCACAGTGTGTAGGTTACTAAGTAACACACACTCCATGCACGACTACTTCACAAACCAGCTAACACAATGCTACCTTGAATGTTTTCTTCAGATTGATGGGACTGCTGAAGGTCCCCTAGGATGAAATGGGAGAAGAAACTTTAGTGAGATCCCCAAATCCCTCATTTTCTTCTTTATTACACAAACTCTCTATGTGAACTGTAAAGCATTTAAACCCAGCCATGACTTTATAAGAAAATCTCATCAGGTCTGATGGAACAGCACACACCCTGCTGCATCAGGAAGGCCAGTGAGCACAACACTGTGTCCTCTAGTCCAGATTTCTTGTGTCAGTTCCACTTCCAAAATTTCTTCCCTTCCTCCCTCCATCATTTTGTTTTTTGTTTTGAATTTTTTTCTTTTTGTTTTTCTTTCTGTCTTTTTTGTTTTTCTGCTAATCCAAGTAAGAAAAAAGCATACTTGTGAGGGTTACAATGTGGGGGTCACCTGGATGTGATGTCACTGGGCTCAGAGCCTGATACCAACACAAACGTTTTTAAAAAAAAAAAAGGGGGGGGGTTGGAGAGGTGACTCAGTGGTTAAGAGCACTGGATGCTCTTTCAAAGGATCTGGCTGCAATTCTTAGCATCCACATGTCAACTTACAACCATCTGTAACTCCAATCCCAGGGGATTAGATACCCTGTTGGGTTTCCATGGGTAACAGGCATGCACCAGTACCCAGATATACATGCAGGCAAAACACCTATACACATGTGTTTAAACCCAGCACTCAAGAGGCAGAGGCAGGTGGATCTCTCTGAGTTTGAAGAGAACCTGAACCATAGAGCAAGTTCCAGGAGAGACAGGACTACACAGAGAAATCCTGTCTTGAAAAACCAAAGTAAAAAACAAAAACAAAGAAAAACAAAAACACCCATACACATAAAATTAAAAATTCTTTTTTGGAAATATGAGTTATCCATAGCCATCTGACACTACTTTCCTCTATGTTACTGCTGCTAAGGGAGCCAGCACCAAAGACAGCAGATGCTCTGCTAGGGTGCCAGCCACATATGGTCACACAAACCCTCATAAACCTTTGTCCCTCTTAGGTCACTCTTACTGAGAAGTTTCTGGATGATTTCTGAAAACCACACAAGACAATACCTCACAATAGTGTATTTGAACAATGCTCCGTTCTTACTCCTCCTGTACCTCGGACTCTGTGTAGTGGTAGATGCAGGCATAGAAGAGCGTCGTCACTAGTGGCATGCTGAGAATGGAGGCTTTACGGGGGTGTTTCCGGAAGATATCAGTCTGCCCTGAAGACTCCAGGTGTCGGTCGTTTGCCTGTGGTGGAGTCAGCCAAGTGAGAAAAGCAACAGTGTCCATTGGGAGAGGCAGGGAAATACCTGCACTACTACAGCAGTTGTATAGGATATCCCAGAGAGGGCTAAAATCCATCAATGGGGCATAGATTTTTAAGTTTAACTAAGATTTCAACAGCTCAGCTTGGTGTTGCGTGCCTATAATCCCAGCATTTGGGAGGGGAAGAAGCAAGAAGATGAGGAGTTCATGGCTTTATTACACAGTCCAGTTTATAATATTCATTCATTCATATTCATTCATATTCATTCATTCTCATTCTCTCTCATTCATTCTCTCTCTCTCTCTCTCTCTCTCTCTCTCTCTCTCTCTCTCTCTCTTTGGTTTTTTGAGACAGGGTTTCTCTGTGTAGCCCTGGCTGTCCTGGAACCCCCTTTGTAGACCAGGCTGGCCTCGAACTCAGAAATCCACCTGCCTCTGCCTCCCAGGTGCTGGGATTAAAGGCATGTGCCACCACTGCCTGGTGATATCTTATCTCAAAACAAAGAAAAATTCAAAAGAACAAAGAAAGGGAGGGAGGGAGGAAAAGAAGGCGAGAGGGAGGGAAGGAGGAAGGAAGGGAAGAAATCTGACTAGAGGATGCAGTGAATACTTCCAGGCTAGCAGCAGGCAGGAGAGGAAAGGATGCCCAAGGACCATCAAGAAAAACTCAGAGAAGAAATACAAGGCTGTGCCAGAAAATGACACGAGCAGACTAAGGAGGGGCCTGGGCACAGAAGCAGAGCAGAGACAAGGAGCCTCACCTCAATGATGATCTGGCGCTCCAGCAGTGTGTAATGGTCTTGGACATGTGCAGAGTCTTCTGCTGAAAATGGCAAACTGGTAAAGGGCCACAAGGTCAGTACTTTTTTCTATGTGAAAAGCAAAACAAACCCAACCAAATCAAATGATCACTAGAACCTTCTGAGCTCATGGTTTTTAACAAGTGTGATCTCAATGCGCCTTCTGAGGATCCTTTAAGGCAGAGGAGCTAGAAAAGCAAGAGTAGACTTTGGGCTGGACACTGTAGTTGAGGTTTGCTGACGGAGCTGGGGATGTAGCTCAGTGGGATAGTGCTGGCCTAGCATGCATGAAGCCCCGGGCTCAATCGCCAGCACTGCATAGACCAGGTGAGGTGGTATATGCCACACCTCAGCTTTCCCAATGTGGAGGCAGGTGAAGTAACATGTCAAAGCCATACTCAGCCTGGACCACAGACACTCTTGGGGGGGTGGGGCGTGGGGGGGGGGAGAGGAGACAGACAGTCAGACAGAGACTTTGAAAACTCAAAAGGAATCTTTTCAAAGTTCACATAATGTACAGTTGTAAGTGATTTTGCTGCGGAATGAGTAAGAATCGGCTTGTTTGGGGAGTTAGCTATTTGGTGAGTGAGTCACAAAGCTAGAAAACCAAGATAACTACCCATTGCCAACATGCTCACAGAATTTACTGAACTCTACTGAATCTGTTAACATCTTTTAGAGCAGAGTAGTAAAAAGCAAATCAAATTATATAGCATAGTGTAGGTTGGAAAATTAAAGATTGCACCAATCTACAGAAATGTCAAGGACTCCATCTTCAAAACCATGTCTTTAGCCAGATACGGGGCACATGTCTGTAATTCCAGCACTTAGGAGGAGCCAGGTTTAGGAATTCTTGATGACACAGCAAGTTCAAAGCCAGTCTGGGAACACGACAGTGGAAGGCACCTTTTAACCTTCAGTTCAGACCTCTATCCTTTAGACAATGATACCTGTCTGTTCCTCTACTCACTACAGAAAGAGTCCTGAAATAAATTACACTGACCCAGGGAAGTGTGAACCCCAGCTATTTGATTAACATTACAATTAGGAATTTCATACACAGGCGAATTCTAAACGTGACCCTAGAAATCCTTCCCTGAGGAATGGCTGAAACAAGTGTAAACATGAACCTGGAGAAGGAAGGGGTACTGAGAAGCTATGTAGCTGTATGGATAGACACTGAGAAGCACATTTCAGCTTAACCTATGGAAGCACTTTTCTGTAATAAAGGCAGGTCAACAATAAGATGAGTTATTCTAAGAGCACCGAGTATCCCATCAGAAGAGCAGTAATATCTGCAGCTTTGTTTTTAATGACGTCTTGTGTTTGGATGAAATCTTGCACTAAAAGCAGTAGTTCTTGCTACTTGGGGCTTCAAGACTCATAACAAGAAAAACGTTCAAGGTCTATAAACAATTTCACTTTTTAATTTTATTATAGTAAATCATAAAAAAAATTATCACCATGGCTGCTGAGGGTAAGAGCACTGGCTGCTCTTCCAGAGGACCCAAGTTCAATTCCCAGCACCCACACAGCAGCTCATAGCTATCTGTAACTCCAGTTCCAGGGGATCTAACACCCTCACATGACATACATACAAGCAAAACACCAATGTATATAAATCATTAAAAATTACCATAATTTTATTGGCAAAATGAGGGGATATGTGAGAACCAAAGTTCAAGAACAAAGACAGTCTTTCTAATTGAATATACTTAGCTTTAGGGAAGACCCTATTTTTTTCATGTTTCCTTCAGTCAGTGAAAACACAGCTGGAGACTAGGATTTGGGAACTGCTGAGGCAGATGGCCTACAGAGTGCCACGTGAGTCACTGTTAGCCCTCCCTTCTGAAACATCCATCCCATCTTCTTTTCTTCTCTTATTATAGCTACATAAAACTACTTTTTCCCATACTTACCCAATGCAAGTCTTAAGGAAGTCTTTTCGTTTTTCAGGGTCTTGAATGTTCAAGTGCTCTCGATACTGGGATAGCTACAAAAAAAAAAAAAAAAAAAAAAAAAAAAAAAAAAAAAAAAAAAAAACCAGAGAAAAAATTAGAGCTATCACATATCCTTAAAAGAAAGAAGGATAGCACTAAGAGGGATAGCACGTGTCTAAGCACACATCTGTCTAAGCACACATCTGTCTAAGCACACATCTGTCTAAGCACACATCCAAGCATAAAGAGGCATATATATGTGTATACACACACACACACAGAGGAGAGAGGGAGAGAGCACTAAGTGGATGTGTGTGTGTGTGTGTGTGTGTGTGTGTGTGTGTACTTGCCTGTGCTTGTGTATGTATAAGAGCCAGAAGTAAGTATCTGCTTCTCTCTCTTTTTTCCCCTTCCCTTCTCCCTCTCACTCCAGCCCCGCTCACTCTGGTCCAAAGGTTTTTATTTATTTATTATATGTGAGTATACTGTAGCTGTCTTCAGACACCCCAGAAGAGGGCATCAGATCTCATTACAAATGGTTGTAAGCCACCATGTGGTTGTTCGGATTTGAACTCAGAACCTCCAGAACAGCAGTCAGTGCTCTTAACCGCTAAGCCATCTCACCAGCCCCTGGTTCTTTCTCTATTGTTCTCTGCATTATCTCTTTATAGATTTATTTTAACTGTGTGTGCATGTGTTTGAGTGCAAATGTCCGAGGAGCCAGAAAACATCAGATCCCCTGAAGCTGGTAGTTATGAGCTGACTGATACAGGTGCTGGGAATAGAATTCCAGTGCCCTGCAAGAGCACTACACACTCGTAACTACTGAGCCATCTCGTCAGTCCATCCACCTTGTCTTCTGAGCCTGGGTCTCTCACTGCACCTGAATGAAGGGAGACTGTCTGACTGGCAAGCCTCTGAGATCCTCTCGTGTCCACTGCCTCAGCACTGGGCTTGCAAAGGCATACCCAGTGCACTCAAGTTTTACATGGGTCCTGAGGATCCAAAATAAGGGTGTCATGCTAGCACTGTCCAATGAACCACCTCTCCCCGGATTATAATTAGAATTTATATGCTCTAAAAGCTGAAATTCTTTACTCTCAGAGTCCTCCTGGACTATAGACAATTATGTGTATGTGTGGGGACTAAGCTAGGCAGAGTGTCATTTTCTAGATCTTCTAAATCTAATCAAAGAAAGAAAGAAAGAAAGAAAGAAAGAAAGATAGAAAGAAAGAGAGAAAGAAAGAACCCGGGCAGTGGTGGCGCACGCCTTTAATCCCGGCACTTGGGAGGCAGAGACAGGTGGATTTCTGAGTTCGAGGCCAGCCTGGTCTACAGAGTGAGTTCCAGGACAGCCAGGGCTATACAGAGAAACCCTGTCTTAAAAAAACCTAAAAAAAAAAAAAAAGAAAAAAGAAAGAAAAGAAAAAAGATAAAAAGAAAACAATCAGCAGAAGGGCTTGGCAGAAGGGTTTGGCAGTACGCTGGGCTTTGACTTAGATGCCTGGTCAATAGATGCTCAATAGAAACAAAGGTCACACTTACCGCCAGCTCTTCTGTTCTATCTAGGAACCTGGGGAAAAGCAAAGGAGAGGAGGAGAGTTTAATCTACTGACTTTCCTAGTATCTCTCGCATAAGAGACAAGCTCTAGAAGAACTCAGTTCCCCTTATCTCTACACACTGAGGTAAACCCTACTCCAACTTTCTCCCACCTCGACCTTCAGACACCTGCTCACCTTCATATGTACATGTCCCTCTGTCCTACGTTCTAAGTAAAGCAGTCAGAGCAGGGCAGTAAGAGCTAAAATACAGCCCTAGTCAATGGTCACCTACCCTGTGTTTCTTCACTCAAACCCAAAACACTGTTTTCTGTCTTCTGTTTCCTCCTTATTCTGAATAGACCATAATTAACAACATTGTCTTGGCACAGAAGAATGCTTGACAAGACTTCCTTGACTGGAAAGGAAAGCCAGAGAGAGCAAACAGCCTGCCTCTGTGAGCATGTCTTCTTTGGCAAACTCCTTTCTGACTTAACCAGGTAAAGTGCCTTCCCACATCAGTCTGTGGGCAGCTGTTCATCACTGTTCTGGCCACAGGGTAAATGAGTTACTCTGGGCCACAAAACCTAAACAGAGGCTCTCACACCTGACATTGAGGAAAGGATAAAACATGCATACAGTTTAATCCAAGGGCAAAACATCATCCCCATTTACTGGAAAGAAACAGAAGGAAAAGGTGGTAGAAGGCCACCAAACGACAGCCCAGCCCCCTCTTACCTCGCTTCCCAGTGCAGCCCAAATCCTAAGGCTTCAAGGAGACTTCCCTGGGCAATCCTGACTGGAAAGCTATAGCTCCTCCCCCTTTTCTACTGTACTCTCACTGCCATCACTTGAATAAGAGGAGGGCACTTTCAATCAAGAGCTGTATAAGGAAATGCTTAGCACACATAGATTAACAACACACACTAACACTAGCCTGCCCAGTCAGTCTTCATGACCCTCTGTGGTAGACATCACCATCTCCATTTTACAAGGGAAAAAGGCCACTCTCAAGAAGTCTAGTGACTTGCTTAAACTATCAGAGTAACAAGTAACAATCAACCATACATAGTCCAGGTATGTTTGACTGTGGGGCCTGGTTGTTAACGCCCTGCCACTCCCCCTGACTGCAGGGTGGAATCATTATCCTAGCACGTTTCAAGATCTTGCTTTCTAGCTGTTTCTGAAAATGGACAGTGTCTTCAATTTTTTTGCACACTCCACCCCCAGAGTGTTCTGAAAACGTACCTGATAAACTTCGTAGACCCGAAGCCCAAGTCTTACCTGAAGAGATCTAAAAGCAGCTTTTGGTCCCCTATTTCTTTAAGGAAATGAATGAGATGTCTCAGTGCAACCTGGCGAACCTCCAGCTCTCGGAAAAGGATCTCTGGCACGTCAGGTAGAGAAGGAAGTCAAGTTTCCTAGCACTCAAGTCTGAGTGTGGCCTCTCCACTCATACACCCCAAGCATCGTCATCTGAAAGCCCAGCAGCAGCTAAGGATGGCTCTACCTGGTCTCCATCCGCCATCTTGAACAGCTTCCAGTGGTTCTCAACCTTCCTAATGCTGCGACCCGTTAATACAGTTCCTTTTCTTGTGGTGAGGCCCCAACCATAAAATTATTTCACTGTTACTTCATAACTATAATTATGCTATTGTTATAAATTGTAATGTACATATCAAATATGCAGGATATCTGATCTGCAACCCCTGTGAATGGTCATTTGACCCCTAAAGGGTTGAGAATCTTTGCTCTGGAGCAGCACACAGCCACTTAGTCAGCTTTTTAGATTTTTTTTTTTTTTTTAAGATTTATTTTATGTATATGAGTACACTGGAGCTGTCTTCAGACACTCCAGAAGAGGGCATCATTGGATCCCATTACAGATGGTTGTGAGCCACCATGTGGTTGCTGGGAATTGAACTCAGGACCTCTGGAAGGGCAGTTAGTGCTGTTAACCACTGAGCCATATCTCCAGCCCCTTGCCTTTTAATTCTTTTCTTTTTTTTTTTTTTTTTTTTTGGTTTTTCGAGACAGGGTTTCTCTGAGTAAGCCTGGCTGTCCTGGAACTCACTCTGTAGACCAGCCTGGCCTCGAACTCAGAAATCCGCCTGCCTCTGCCTCCCAAGTGCTGGGATTAAAGGCATGCGCCACCACTGCCCGGTGCCTTTTAATTCTTAATTAACACTAACAGCAGCACTTCTCACATCCTCAAACACACAGTCCACAAGGAGGCTACTGTAGCCTCACCCTACAAGCTGCCCTTAGAGGTGTGATGTGGCCCGGGTTACCCAACTGTCTCTGAACCAGACTTGATCCTGGTGAGTTCTCCTATAAAAGCCACATGTGCTACTGAGTGGAGACATACTTCAAACCATGCTCACCTTTGCTCAGGGTCCTCTTCAGGAAGATCAGAACCTTGAGGAAAAGAGACAAAGACTGTGCATCCTTTCACACAAGCTGCCCTGATTACCTCCCATCTAGGAATGAGGCCAGCAACGTGTTAGGGGTCACTGCAGGCAGACACATCCCCTCTGTGGGACAGAGAGAGAGGATGGACTTCTGGAACTGAGCCATGCCCTAGGTGTCCACACTGCCTCCTGTCTGCTGAGAAGCTACTCTCACAGTGCTGGTGCCATGATACTCAGCATAACATAGAACAGTCAGCCTTCTGATTTCTGGTTACAACTAACAGTTCCACACAGAATGCATGTTCCTCCACCTACGGTGGGAGCACAGCTTTCTGAGAGACCTATGCCTCAGAAAGAAAGCCAGATTCTTGACATGCAGCCCAGACTTTTCGGTCAGTACCAACTGAAAGGCTGATAGCAAACCTCACACTTACTGCAGTGATGACGTTTCCATCATGCATGCTTACTGCCTCCTCCAGGAGCTGCAGCTTATCCTGGAGGGAGCGGAAGCGCTCTAGTGAACAGACCTGCAGAGTAAGAACACAAGAGTGTGTCAGGAAGACCACTGCCCATATTCCCTGTCCCTGGAATATGAGGGACGGTCAACAAAGGAAGCAGCCAGAGAGCACCTCTATAATACACTGGTCTCTGTGCTCTGTGAGCCTGCAGCCCCCACACCCCATCCAGCAATGTGATGCCCTGTAGGACGCCGACGTATCCAAGTCTTGGCCAAGCCAGCACATCATCACTTCTTTTTCCTCCATGTGCAGTTTCCGTACATACTAAAACCTACCTTGTGCGAGCGTATAGCTGAGCTTTGAGAGTGCCTACATGCTAGCACCCACTACAACAGAGACACACCCAGCACTTCTAACACCCTTAGACAGCCGCTCTGCTCACGCTGACCTTAATGCTCTCCTGTTCCTAGCCACAAATGCTCATCTGCTCTGTCACGGTAGTTCTGTCTTTCCTAGAATTTCACACAAGGAAATTCACTAAATAATCAACCAATTTTCCAAAAAATACTTCCAAATTTCAATGAAAAAGAAGTTTTTTTTTTCAACAATGCTAAGATTGGGATCTTAAAAAAACAGAAAAAAAAATTCACCTCAACACTCATCCCACAACATGTACAAAAATTAGCTCACAATGTATCACTCTCTTTTTCTGTGGGGTTAGAGCAGCCTTGAAAGAGGGCTTGCACTCTGCACCCTGGCAGACCTCAAACCCTGGCAGACCTCAAACTTGCCATGCATCCTGTGTGGCTTTACACATGTTCTTTTCATGCCTCAGGCTCCCCAGTGCTGGGCTTACAAGCGTCCTCTTCCACACACAGCAACTCTTACCCACCATTGTTTTCCCCTATGCAGCAAAGCAACTTTAAACCCAGAGTCCAAGATTTCAGAGCTGGCTTCCAACTGTAGTGGATTTGCTTTGCTCCTGAAAACCACTCCACTTGAGGAATGGGAACCGGAAAGGATGTCAAGAAACCCTTCCTGTGGGAACACACTACTCATCCTGTCAAAGAATCCTGCAGGAGTTTCCTCCTCAGTAGCCTTACCTTGCCCCGGCGGAGGCGTCGCACTGTATCACTGAGGCTCCAGTCATTGCTGTAATCCTGGAATATTAGCAACAGGTGAATCATACATTAAGGGATCAGAATTGCTACAACCAGCTCGATGCCTCAAATTCAGTTTTTGCCATAAGAGAAATAATCTCTGGGAAACAATTGACTAAAAAATAAAACTAGAGCCGGGCAGTGGTGGCACACGCCTTTAATCCCAGCACTTGGGAGGCAGAGGCAGGTAGATTTCTGAGTTTGAAGCCAGCCTGGTCTACAAAGTGAGTTCCAGGACAGCCAGGACTATACAGAGAAACACCCTTTCTTGAGCCCCCCCCCTCCAATAAATAAATAAATAAATAAAACTAGAATGGTCCTGTTTTGAGTTTGGTCTTGGTTTGAGTTCCTCCCTTTTCTTTCTTTCTTTTTTCCTTTCTTTCTTTCTTTTTTCTTTCCTCCTCCTTCTTTTTTTTTTTTTTTTTTTTTTTTTTTTTTTTTTTTTTTTTTTTTTTTTTTTTTTAAGGTTTTTGTGATAAGGTTTCTCTGTGTAGCTCTGGCTGTCCTGGAACTCACTCTGTAGACAGGTTGGCCTCAAACTCACAGAGATCTGCCTGTTTTTGTTCTGATGCTGGGATTAAGGGTGTGCACCATCACCACCTGGCCTCAGTTTGAGTTTCTGAAGAACTAGAGTAAGGGTGACACAGACCAAAGAGGGACTGACCAACAACAAAGCCCAGAACCCTCTGCTGACTGGCTCAGGGTTCCAAACTTTATATGCAACCAGTCTGAGACCCCTAGTAGTTAGTACCATAGCCAAGAAAAGGAAAGACTTTGACACACAGCCCCCTTCTGATCTTAGAATATAGTTTCTTCCCTTTGGGTCAATTTGCTTGTTTAGAATGCCTGGTGGGATTCTGACCTCCACCATTTCCCAGACCACAGTGACAATCATTCAGTTTCACATTAAACTCCCAAATGGCAGCAGGAGTAAGAAAGCATGGGGGCCTGTGTTAGAACACAGATTTAAGTCCAAGTTATCCTTTCCCAGCTGTAAGAACCCAACAAAGAACTACTGTTAAAAGACCAGTTTAGTGTTCTCACCTATATAGGGGTCATGTGCTGCATAAGACGTTCTGGCCAATGCATATACAATGACAGTCCCAAAGACTTAATGGAGCAGAACGTTCCCCGTTGTCTTGTGGGGGTGTATGTGCGTTATACAGTTGTGTGTGCATGTGGAGGCCAAAGGAGGATGTCCTGCCCTATCAACTCTCCATATATTCTCTTGAGGCAGTCACTCTCGGTGAACCTGGAGCTTGCTGTTTTTCAGCTCTGCTGATGGCCAGCAGAGCTCGGCAATCTTCCTGTCCCTGCCCCTGCAGCACTGAGGTTACAGAAACATGCAGTCATGCCTGCTTTTTATGTGGGCACTGAGGGTTCAAATGCAGGTCCTCATGCTTGTGCAGCAGGCACTTGTTACCGACAGGCCAGCTCTCCAGCCCCTTACCTAGTGTTCGAACCATATCTTTTCTACATTTAGATACACAAATACTTGACATTATGTCCCATGGGTAAATAACAGGCAAATGGATTCACATCCTGTTGGGAGCCGACTTTAGTAGAAAGAGGCTAGATCAACTTTGTAGCCATCTGGAACCATATACCCTGATGAAAGACTTGGTTGTCAAAAGCCTATAACAGCTGAAGCACACTCTGATAAATATATTGTTTATCCCACATAGCTTGTTTTGCTGTTTAGTGACCTCAGCTGTATGGTGCATGTGGTAAAATGTTTTCACCTGTGTTCTCCTGCTTGTGTATATAAATACCTCAGAATTCCCTTCAAAAAGAAGAGACTTGATCACACCCTGTCTTGTCTCCATTCTTCTCGTTTCCTGCCCCAAGAGCCCCACTCTCTCTCTTGACCAGAGCACTTAGCCCCAAAGCGTTGAGGAAGAGTATGGGCCGCAACAACATCCTAATGCAATGGATGCAGAATACAGGCTATCACACCTAGGTTTGTGGGAACACATCTTATGTTTGCACAAAGATGAAACTACCTAGCAACACATTTCTTAGAATGTATCCCTGCCATTCAGTGACAAATGACTATAACAGCTGCTCAAACAGCAAAGCACTTTATACTGTCAGTGTCACACCAATATAAAGATGTAACTTAAGCTGAACATGGTGGCTCACAACTATAATGTCATCACTCAAAAGACTTAGGCAGAAGAATTACCATAAGTTCCAGACAAGAGTGGACTATCTGGTGGGTGCGAGGCTCCTGCATGGGCTACAGAGGGAGACCCGATTTCAAAACAACAAAATGAGGGCGGGAAGACACTTGTTGCCAAACCTATTGACCCAAGTTCAATTCCCAGAACCCACATGGTGGAGGGAACCAACTCCCACAAACTGTCCTCCGAGTGCCACACTTATAACTGGCATGTAGCCAACACACACACACACACACACAAATAAATAAATGTAAATTTAAAAAAAAAAGTAACAGAGGGGAGAAGGAGAGAGAAATTCTGTAACTCACCCTGTATTCTCCCTTAGGCCTCCCCAGCTCTGGAGCATAACTTTTGGCAGGTGTGTCTGAAAGAGCTGAAAAGGAAACAGGAGCCAGTTTAGAAGGCATTGTACAACCTGTTTCTTATCCTTCTTTCCTCTCCTGCTTCTTCCCTACTTCCTGTGTACATGCATGAGAGAGAGAGAGAGAGAGAGAGAGAGAGAGATGTTGAGAGCCGACTTTTAGCAGAAAGCGGCTAGATTATCTTTGCAGCCATTTGGAACCATATACCCTGATAAGAGATTTGGTTTTCAATAGCCTACAACAGCTGAAGCACACTGTGATATCCCACATATTTTGTGTTGCTGTTTACTGCCCCCAGCTGCAAGGCGCACGTGGCATCCATGCCTGCAAGGTGCACAGTGCACGTGCTATCCATGCTATAGACGCCTGTAAGGCTTACGTCATATCAACACCTGCAAGACACGTGATATCCATGTGCCTACAGGGCACATGGCAAAAGCGTATAAATACCTCAGAATTCCCTTCAATAGAGGAGACTCAATAAACGAGACTTGAGACTTGATCAAACCTCCTGTCTTGTCTCCATTCTTCGTGTCTCTTTCCTTTTATCCCCACTCTCTCGCTAGACCCTGACCCTCGGACCGGAGCGACAGCTTGGGCCAGGACACATTTTGGCCCACAAAGCCGGACAGTACGGGCCGAGACAGAGGGTGTGTGTGTGTGTGGTACCATACCAAGAGTGTGGAGGTAGAGGACAACTCTGAGATTAGGGATCAGACTCGAGTCATCTTGCTGTGGTGGTTTGAATAAGAACAGCCCCCATAAGCTCCTATACTTGAATGCTTAGTCACCAGAGAGTGGCAGTATTGGAAAAGATTAGAAGAATAATGAGGTGTGGCCTTGTTGGAGGAAGTATATCACTGGGGCATGCTTTGAGGTTTCAAAAGACCATGCCAAGCCCAGTGTCTGTCTGTCTGTCTGTCTGTCTGTCTCTCTCTCTGCCTACAGATCAGGATGTAGTTCTCAGCTATTGCTCCAGCACCATGCATGCTGACATACTTTCTGCCATGATGACAGTGGACTAAACCTATGACACTGTAAGCAAGCTCCCAATTAAATGCTTTCCCTTATAATAGTTGCCGTCATCATGCTAACTTTTCATAGCAATAAAACACTGACTAAGACACAAGCCTATGTATAAATTCCTCTACCCACTGAGCTATCTCACTGGGACATTTTTTTTTTTTTTAAACAAAACAAACAAAAACCCAATCTTTTGTCTTCCTGAGTAGCTCCATGGCCAAAAGCAGGACTCTGTTCTTTCCTGACTGCGGCCCTGGCAGTCATCCCTGGCAATGGAGCCCACATGGCTTCTGCCTCCTCACTTAGTACCAGACACTTTCTCTACTCACCAATCACCACCTGTCCCCATGACTCTCCAGGCTGTACCCAAATCACTAACATCCCCCAGAGCAATCAAGAAAAGGGGCTGATGCTTACCATCAGAAAGGGACTGGAAACTGCCAGGTCTAGTTCTACCTGAGGGAAAGAACAGAGTAGAAAAAGGCCAACAGCTCAAGTCAGACCACCCATGGCTGAGGACACAGGGCACATGCAGTTTACTATGCAATATGAAGGAATAGGGGTTAAAAAGCTTTTATTTGGAGCTGGGGAGATGGCTCAGAGTTGAGAGCATTGGTTACTCTTCCAGAGGACCAGAATTTGATTCCCAGCACCCAGATGGTGGCTTACAACCATGTGTAACTCCAGTTTGAGGGGCTGCAACATCCTTTTCTGGTCTTTGTGGGCATCAGGCATGCAAATAGTACACACACATACATGTAGGCAAAATTCTCATACATGTAAATAAAATAAAAGCCTTTATTCAACTTCAGAAATCTGATGTGCTAGTAAAACAGGGGTCAGAGAGAAAAATTTTAAGTGTGGTAAAATATACACAGCATACAATTTACCATTCTCCATCACCATTTAGTGTAGAACTCAGTGGCATGAAGTACACTCACACTGTCCATCCAGTTCCAGAACTTGCACCATCCCTGAGACCCTGTGCTGCACAGGAATTCTCCATTGCCTCCACCCCAGCCCTGAGGAAACTGCTACCCTACCTTCTGTCTCTGTGAACTGTCTACCTAGCTGAATGGGGTCACACGGTGTTTGTCTTGTGGTTTACTGCACCCTATGTAACTCCCTAAGGCCCACCCTTATTATAACAGGTATCTTGCATTCCCTTTTAAGACTAAGTAGCAGTCTACTGCATGTGTATGCAATGTTTTGCTTCTCCTTTTAGCCCACAATGGACAGACACACTGTCTTAACCTTTTTGCCTTTTGAATAATGCTTCTTCAAATATTAGCATAAAAGCATCTGCTCAAGTCCCTGCATTTAATTCTTTTTGGTAAGTACCTAATTGTGATGCGAGTTCACATGCTAATCCTTTGTTCAGCTTTTTTAGAAACTGCCACACTATCTTCCACAGTGACTGCGCAATTACACATTCCCACCAGGGACATACAATGGTTTCCAACAGGATGGCATGAGAGGCAAGAAGGAATTTTGATCTAGGCAAATTTCTTCAGTACCTGACACATGGCTCTCAATTTTACTCATGTTCTACAAATTCAGGCTAATGCCTGGGGAATTTCTCATTTCTTCAAATCCTAGTACTCAGCTGCCTGCTCAAATAGGAATTCTTTTACAGTCAATAAAAACATCAGCTTGAGCATGTTCCTAATGAAAGAAAAAACAAAACAAAAAATTCCCTGTCCCTTACCCACCACTTACCTCTAAAGAAGCTGCTCAGGGAGTAAGTAGAAGGAGGTTTGGGTAGTTGTGTGTAGAAGCTGTTTCGGCCCTTTAGCTGTTCACGTCCCTCAGGGGTTGACCCGCTACTCCCAGCAGTCTCTTTGATGGACCATGAGATACCTGCAGAATCACAAGAACTAAGTAAGCCTCTTCCAAATCAGTCCTTGACACCCAACACTCACTAACTTTGAACCTGTTCAAGCCCCAGTCCCATGGCCAGCAAGAGGCCAGAGAAGATATAATCCAATAGGCTAATCATTAGAGAAACTGACAAAGGAATAAATAAATGGAAGACAATCCAAGCAACCTTAAATAGATAAAAAGATGCTCTGGGTCTCCTGGTTCTTGAGTAATTATTAAAATCACTTATTTAGCAGATCAGGTGCAATATCAGGGTTTTTCCTCTTTCTACTTCACTCCTTTGGTTGGTTTTTGTTTTAGGAGGCAGGTAGCCTTGGCTGTCCTGGAACTTGCTTTGTAGAACAGGCTGCCCTTAAACTCAAGAGTTCCACCTGCTCTACCTCCCAAGTGCTGAGATTAAAGGTATGCACCATCTTGCCCAATTTCTTTTTTGTTAAATCATGCTATACTACCTTCTAGGAAAAACTTTCAATTAAAAACGTGTTAAGGGCCGGGCAGTGGTGGTGCATGCCTTTAATCCCAGTACTTGGGAGGCAGAGGCAGGCGGATTTCTGAGTTCGAGGCCAGCCTGGTCTACAGTGTGAGGTCCAGGACAGCCAGAGATACACAGAGAAACCCTGTCTTGAAAAACAAAACAAAACAAAACAAGTGTTAAAAATCAGATGGAAAAGTAGAGAGAAGAGAATTAGAGTCTATGAAGAAATTAAGTGGTATCATATAATTAAGAATTGCTGGATAGCCGGGCAGTGGTGGTGCACGCCTTTAATCCCAGCACTTGGGAGGCAGAGGCAGAGGTTCAAGGCCAGCCTGGTCTCCAGAGTGAGTTCCAGGACAGCCAAGGCTATACAGAGAAACCCTGTCTCAAAAAAACCAAAAAAAGAAAGAAAGAAAGAAAAAAAAAAAAAAAAAAAAAAAAAAAAAAGAACTGCTGGATAAGTACAGTAGTTCTGCCAACCTGTTATGAGGATTTAAGTTAACAACTCCCAAGTATGACCACATATGGATTACCTGCAGCAACATGTGTGTGTGTGTGTGTGTGTGTGTGTGTGTGTATTCCTGAGACTGTAACTCAGTGGTGGATCATGTTTGGCAGAAAATCAACACACACACACAGACACCCCTCCCCAAAAAAACCTACTAAACAAGGCTCTCCAGGGTGAAGCCTAGGAACCCACAATTTTAACAAGCACTGCATTCGTCTGAAATAGCCTTCCAAGCATCGCTCCAGAAAAGCAGGTCCAGGAAGCCATAGAAGCATTACTGTTGTGTGTCTCTGCCTGCTACTAACTTCCAGGCTGCATCATCTGAGAATAGCAGAACTATTTCTGACCAGCACTGAGGGGAAGGAGGCACACCCTTCATTACTGACAGGAACCCTCATAGGGTCTCTTCAGCTTACTTCCCACAGGTTCTCCAGTCCAGCTGACTCGCTCCAGGTCATCGTCATCATCGTCATCCACGAAGTCTCGAAGGCTGTTCACTGCCCGTTTGGATTCCTTTAGCTGTAGAGGGACGTGAAGCAGAATAGTCTGGCAGTCCTCACTTCCCCCGTGCTCACTGGTAACCAGGAAGGCTGAACAAGTGTGTTTCAATGATTGCCAGTGACTATCTGGAGTCGGAATCCAGCCTAGAAATCAAACTCTGCTGTACACACCACTGCAGTCCAGTTCAAGGTTCAAAGCCACTTGTGAATTCTACCATATTCTAACTATGACTTGTCTGCAAATCTGAGTGAATTTTATTCACTTCTCCAAAAATGACCATTCCCAAACAGGCCAATTTTCAAAACCAAGTCACCACAGTACAGCGATGTGTGCCTACGGTTCCAACTGCTAGGGGCGAAAGCAGGAAAAAGGCTTGAATCCAAGAACCTGCAACCAGTCAAATAACATACACGGTTCCATCTCAAAAATGGCAATGCTATAAACTAGGTGTGGTGGTTCATGCCTATAACCCAGCACTCATGAGACAGAGGCAGCTATAATTAAAGAAAAAAAAACTAGGAAAAAACCCTGGGGATAGTGGACCCAGCAGCAGACCCTTAAGCACTCAAGAGACAAAGGCTGGCAAATCTCTGTGCGTTTAAGGCTACACAGGGCTACATGGTGAGACCTGTGAAAGAAAGATGGGGAGTAAAATAGGGGAGAAAATGAGAAAAACAAAACAAACCAGGACCCTGTAGGATGGCTCAGCAGGTGTCTTAGTGTTTCTATTGCTGTGATGAAACACCATGACCAGAAAACAAGTTGGGGAGGAAAGGGTTTACTCGATTTACACTTCCACATCGCTGTTACCACCAAGGAAAGTCAGGACAGGGCTCAAGCAGGGCTGAAACCCGAAGGCAGGAGCTGATGCAGAGGCCATGGAGGGGTGCTGCTGACTGGCTTGTTCAGCCTGCCTTCTTATAGAACCCAGAACTACCAATCCAAGGATGGTACCACCCACAATGGGCTGGGCCCTCCACCACTGACCACTAATCAAGAAAATGGCTTACAGCTGGATGTCATGGAGGCATTTCCTCAACCTCAGGTGAGACAGAGTCATCCTGTCTGATGACTCTAACTTATGTTGAGTTGACACACAAAACCAGCCAGTACAGCAGGTAAAGACATTTGCCACCATGGAGTTCAATCCCCACATCCCACATGGTAGGAGAGAACTGACTTCTGCAAGCTGCTCTTTGGCCTTCACATACAAACAATGGCACATGTTCACCTCACACATAAATGAAAGGAGACAGAGCTGGGTGGTGGTGGCGCATATCTTTAATCCCGTCACTTGGGAGGCAGAGGCAGGCAGATTTCTGAGTTTGTAGGCCAGCCTGGTCTACAGAGTGAGTTCTAGGACAGCCAGGGCTACACAGAGAAACCCTGTCTTGAAAAACAAAACAAACAAACAAAAAAACCAAAAAACAAACAAACAAAAGGAGACAGAGGCAGGAATATCAGAAATTCAAGATATTCATACACTATCAATTTTGAGGCTAGTCTTGGTTACATGAGACCCTATCTCAACAACATCGAAAAAAAAGTAGTACTAACGACAATGATAAATTATATCACATGAATAAAATATTTGTCATTATTTTAAAAGGTAAAAGTAAGGGTAAAGTTAGTTTTTATAATCTTTCTGGCTCTTTTTTAAGGGTTTCTTTTAATGAAGGTTGCTATAGTTTGTTTTATATAGTTGCTATAGTCTTGCTATTTCTAATTTTAATTTACTGTGTAGGTATGTGTATATCATGCGTTTGTACAAGTGTTCCCATTCCACTGCACATGAGGGGAGGCCACAGAGGGTGCTGGCTAGTTTTATGTCAATTTGACACAAGCTAGAGGTGCTGGGGAAAAGGAAACCTTAATTGAAAAAAGTGTCCTCACCAGATCGGCCTGTGGGCAGTACTACTCCTCTGAACTGGTGGTCCTGGGTGTTATAAGAAAGCAGGATGGGCAAGCCAGTAAGCAGCACTCCTCGGCTTTGGTTTTTGCCTCTAGGTTCCTGCCCTGACTTCTCTCAGTGATGGAATGTAAGCAGAGAACTGTAAGATGAAATAAACCATTTCCTTCTCCATTTCCTGTTGGTCATATTTGTCTCAGCAACACAAACCTAACTAAGCAAGACAACTTTATGGAGTCTGTTCAGAAGACTAAATTCAGGTCACCAGGATCATGGCAAGAACCTTCATTGGTGAGCCATTTCATAAGCCACTATATAGTTTGGATTTGGAATGTCCCCAAAAGGGCTATATGTTCAAAAATCAGGCTTCAGGGTAGCCCTTTGAGGAGGCAGTATAGCCTGAGAAGTGGAGCCTAGTAGGAGCTCCTTGGGCCATTGGAAGAGTGTTCTTAAAGGAGATTGTGGGACCCTGCCATGTCCTACTCCTCTTTGTGGTAAGCTGTTTTGTTCTATTGTGTGATTGTACCATTTAGTGCTGTCTATCCCAAGTCTGAAACAACAGAGATAACCAACCACAATCTAGAACTTTAAAAACTGAGCCAAAGTAAGGCTTTTCTCTGGATTAGCTGATTACCTTAAGTATTTCATATAATGATAAAAACCTGACTAATACACAGGCTTTGCTGAAGACCTGACAGTACGAGTCTACTAGAGATGAAAAGACACTTTAGAGTAAGGTATGGCCCTTAGCAAGTGTGGAAACCTACCTGTGAGAGCTCATCATCTTCATCATCAAAAGTGAAAGCCTTGAACTTGGAGCTGTTCCAATATTCCTCCTCATCACCTTTTGTCCGGTTCATCTGAAGGGAAAGGAAGGCAGGTACAGTCTCTCCAAAAAGTGGTCCACTACAAACAGCTCCCAGAAGTAAGGGACGTAAAAAGGAATCTGTAAAGTACCTGCCATGTCAAGTCAGATCTTTGGGTTTCCAGATCATCAGATCATGATATTCCAATTAGCCACAAACATTCATTCCTGAACCTCTACTGTATTCAAGTACTCAGATGTTATGAGATGTATGAAAAGTACAAGTTATAGTCTCCCTCCTGAAGGGTCTCATTAGAGCTAGGATGCCCAAGCAAAGGGGATACTATAGGAGAGGCAAATGCTGTAAGGATTCATCATAACTGCCAAACACACAAAGATCAGCCAAAGCTCACCCCAAACAGAATAAACAAACTCATGTATTAACATGTATTTACTGAGTGCCACCTCTGCGCTGTGCTGCTAAGCTCTGGGGACACTACAGCTGACTACAACCAACAGATGTCCCTCTCTTCCAGTGTGCTCTTTAAGTGCCTGACATAAATGAAAGGAAAGTGATTAAAAGAAGCAGAATTATCTTGCTTGTATCACCAACTCACAATTATTTTATTAATCACTTGGCTAATTATGGGGCCAGTTTCTGAGATCATGACCAAGAAAATACATATTAGCTAAAAGATCCCAAATTATTCTCATGACTGCTCTAAAATTAGGTATTCTAAATAAAAAAAAAAAAACAAAACAAAACACAAAAACAAAACAAAAACCAAGTTTTTCAAACTAAACTGCATAAGAGTAAAAACTGTGGTTTAACCCAAGACTTCCACAGCACCTGACCACTTACTTACATGGCCCCAAAGTCAAAAAGTAAATGGCTCATTTCTAAGCCTTGGAGAAATGCAATCTTGCCTTACTGGCTTATAGTGAAGAATAAATAGTTTTTAGAAAACCTAACAAAGTGTTTGGCAGAAAATCAACACTTGAGGTTACATCCCTTTAGTACTTGATACCTTAGCAAGCTATTTATTTCCTCATTTGTAAAGTGGATATAGCAGGGAGCCTGCCACATAGATAATATATGCAAAGTGTTTATTGCCTGACTGGCTTTTATTACCTAATCTTAATGCTACCTTAGATAAAACTAGAGAACTTTCTTTTTTGCAGTGCTGGGAATTGAGCTTAGGGCCTTACATGTTTTAGGCAAGCACTCAACCACTGAATTATAGTCCCTGCCTCTAAAAAAATATTTTTAAAAAGCAATCTTAAAGATTAAAAGAAATTGTAAACCAGGCCACAAATATTGAAGGTGTGAGTAGAACACCTTCTATAGAACATGTCTCTAGCATGTGTGCAATTTCATAAATAACTGTCATTCATTTGTTCTCAGAACAATCCTAAAAGGTAAGCCTGGGAGATTCCCACCGACCAGGGAAACAAAGCTCAAAAAGTATTAAACATCAAATCACTTTACTCAATCAATTCTACGCCAAACTACAATCCAGGTTTTCTGGATCCTAGACTTTTTTTTTTTTTCTTTTTTCACTTTTTGGGAAAACTAGACAGATCTTTACAATAGTAACTAGAAATACATAGAGAATATGTCTCACAAACTTATTTTTTCACGAAGAATTCCTAGAGTCTTTTGCTAGACTACAGCAGCGGATACACTGTATTAATCTGTATTTCTAGTGACAAAAGAGACCGTGATTTTCACGGTAAGTAAAATGGTAACAATTTATAACTCCGAGAAGGCACAAAGAAAAAGGGGCTTCAATCTGATTTAAAATGCTTCCGAGATTAATCTTATCATCACCTGTACACTCACTGACAGTCTAACAAGGATAAGGGGACGGATGCGGGAGAACATGACAACATGACGTAGGGAAAACAGGACCCGTCTTAAAAAACCAAAACCCTACAACCAAGACGTTCCTTGCCTCAGGGTACTGTAGAAACCAGCTACTGGAAGTTAGGCTAGGTTTTTAAGGCGATGCTTGAGAACAAAGACCTGAGAAGCTAGACTACAAAAGGAACGTCCAGGAAGTCACGCATCTACTGCAAACACCAGAGTCTGGAGGGTCCTCGACAAGGTATGTTCAGAACCAAATGTTAAGAGGCTTACTGGAAGCATACACTGGCTCCCAGAGTGGTCCCGACAGAAGAATTAGGTCGGGAATGAGAGTGTAGAGATGCCTCAGAGAAGACAGGGAAAGAACAGGGTGCGGAGAGGGTGGGTTCAACTAGACACGCGGCCTAGATAGGGTCTTGGGACACCCTCACCTCTTCCGCACCGAGCGCTCCTTCTCAGGACAGCGCCAGGTTCAGCCGCCGGACCAGCCTTTCTAAACAGGCTGTGAGGCATAGAGAAGGGCCGAAGGGGACAGCCGAGAGAGAGTCTGAAGAAGGTGAAAGGAATACCCGCAAAGCATCCTGGAAGTTGTAGTTCCTTGACCTCTATCATCCGTGCGTTCTCCCGGTGGGCCGCGAGGCTTCTGGACTACCAATCCCAGAAATACGTGCGTAATGCTAGGTCATTTCCTTTACTTTCAGCATGACCTTCCGCAATTATCGGAAGGATTGTTTCAAAGACTACAACTCCCATCAGGCTTAGCAGGATCGTTTTAGGGTCCTAGGAAACAATGAAACGAATATTTTGTGTCCTTGCCGGTGGGGATTAGGAGTTTGAGGACCTAGACTTAGAGACCTTTTAAAATAGTTCGAAGGAGCTCCAGAAGTTACGGAACCTACGGTTCGGCCAGCTGAAACGGAAGTACCCGGTAAGAACGAGGAGGAGCCGGAAGTTAAGGCTGGGAGGGGGTTGGGGTGGAGGGAAAAGCAAGCCAGGAGGTGCTGTGCTGCTTCTAGTAGTTTCCAGGCGCTGCCAGGCGGCTGGGACCGAGCGGTCCTCAGGCTGTGGCTGCGGCTGCTTGGGAGCTGGTAGCGGTGCGATAAGTGAGCTGATGGCCAAGTGGGGTGAGGGAGACCCACGCTGGATCGTGGAGGAGCGGGCGGACGCCACCAACGTCAACAACTGGCACTGGTATGGGCCAGCAAGACAGGCCGCAGGAGCACTGTTAACAGGCTAGGGTTTGGAGGTGCCTGGGACCTTGGCGTGTACAGATCTGGGACCCAAGCAACCCTGGCTTGGGATTGGGCGTGGGTCCTTCCTGTACCAGGGGTCCTCTCTATCCCTCGCCACCATCGCAGTCTTAGGGGCGATGGATCCGACATGGACCGCTGAGTCCCCAAGGAGGAATTTCAGAGCGAGAACAGAGCGCCCTAGTTGCTGCATCCAGCCTGAGCCCGGTGATACTTCCTACACGTGGCCGCAGGCGTCCTTGAGATCCAAACCCCTGCCGATTGTGTGGGGAAACTGCTGGGGAAGTATCGAGCTCCAGGCGCGGTAGTTGCTAGTTTGCGGGTTACAGCGAAAGCAAAAGTCATAGGGGACTACTGCCTCAGTCCTGCGGGAAGCTTTGGAACGTGATCTGCAGGGCGCTTGGAGCTTCGGGATGCTGAACGCAATGCAGTCTCTCACCCGGAACTGTTAAGTTCTGTTGTAACTCCAGGTTGCCGGGTAGTCATGGTTTTACAGCCTAACCGTTCTTAGGAGCTGCCTTGTCTCTATGAAATCTTCTGGAAACAATGTTATTTGGAGTGCCACTGAACTTTATTGACGCTGTATAGTTTTTTTTTTTCTCTCAGTTATAGCCCTTTGTTTTTGTTTTTTTTTTTTAAATAGCTGTACTAGAAGGGCAAAGAATTTATTTTTACCGTCTTTGCCCCCCCTCCCCCCACAACCTGACTCCTTTTAACACTATACTTGACGTAATTTTTCTTGTGGACTTTGTGACACTGTCTAGAGGACATAGAATGTGTAGGGCAGAGTCTGAACACTGAACGGAACAGAACACTATTAATGAGGCTAACGTTGTTGTTTTGGTTTTGGGGTTTTTTTTTTTTTTTTTTGACTGGGGCTCTTAGCAAAATGCTTGCTTGTCTTTTGCTCTCCCGACTTCAGCAGTATGGTCACATCTTTCCTCTTGGCCAAATGGGGGCGCCATGTTAATGGTCAAGGATCATCCTGCTGAGACTGGAAAGTATAACTCTGGTTTGTACAGCACCTCTCTTTGTTGACAACTCTCCCCCCTTTGACTTCCTAAAAGCATGTTTGTGGACACTCTAGGGTAGAATTTAGAGGGCTTTGCTGTTGCTTTCTGCCTCCTTTAACCTTGCAGTCACTTGCTGCATGAAACGGTGCATCCTCCCCTTGACTGCTAGCCTTTAGCTCAGCTTCTGTCTTGCAGGACAGAGAGGGATGCTTCAAATTGGTCCACAGAGAAACTGAAAACTCTGTTCCTGGCCGTTCGAGTGGAAAATGAGGAGGGCAAGTGCGAGGTGACCGAAGTGAACAAGCTTGATGGAGAGGCGTCCATCAACAACCGGAAAGGCAAACTTATTTTCTTTTATGAGTGGACTATCAAACTGAACTGGACAGGTAAGGACTGCCAGGCTGCCAGAGAAGAGGTTATACCCCGGTTTCTGTTGCTCTGATCCTTGTTGGAAGGTTCTGAGCACTGACAAACTCCTGAAGGGAGAAGACAATGTTGCTTTGCAGGAACATGCTACTGTGGCATGTCAATACATTTCTTTGCTCCCTCTTGTCAGTTCCATTTGTCTCATGAATGATTTGGGGGGAGGGGAGAGGTATTTTCTTTTAGCTTCAATCACTTTCTAATTCCAGTGCAAATCTTAGATCACTGTACTATCATAGCTAATTATAAATCTAATTTGGGGTTGTTTTACCATCTTACAATTTAATATCCTTCCTATAATATTCTTAGGGGGAAAATTGGGCTGAATGGGATATTTCCCAAGTGATTAGTAAAGATGAAAGTAGATGGATAGATCTGTCTATAATTTTTGCTTTTTCAGAGTATATCTGAAGTATTGTGGCCTGGAAGGAACTGTATGTATCTTGTCCAGTCTCCTTTTTATATAATGCACTGAGGAAGTGAGTCATACAGATACAGAGTCAGTTTTGTCATAGTTAACATGTAAAACTTAGCACACTATGCAACAGTCACTCAATTAAAAACCACAGGGTTGATAGACAGGATAGAACTGAATTACAGTACCCATCAGATGTTGTTAACACATGCCTATAGTCCCACCACTTGGGAAGCTGAGGTAGGAAAATGGCTGTGAACTCTAGGGGGAACGGGAGAGAAGTCCTCCATCCAAAGACGTTATTGATGACCTGTTTTTTAAAGTAAAGAAAGTGGGGAGGAGAGACTGGAGTTTAGTTCCCAGCACCCATTTATAACTCCAACCTGAGAAGGATCTGGCCTCTGAGAGCACTTGCATACATGTGTACCCCCAGCCTCCACATACACATAATTAAAATAAAATATAGAAACTAGGACTTGATACCAGAGTTTTATACATGTGCTGAGTATGAAATATATTCATACTATAATCAGGATGGTGTTTTTTTTTTTTTTCTGAAAGAAGCTTGAAGTGTTTTGGGCATCATAGGGGTTGTAGCTTGAGGGCCCTTGTGAGATCACAGAAGGGTCAGCACATGCCGATGGCACCTTACCTGACAGCTGTCTGAGATAGGATTTTGTTTTATTTCTGTGTTTTCATCACCTGGGGATAGTTTTCTGTGTTCATGTCTTATTTCTCAATGATGAACTTATACAGGAGCAAATGTGACATTGCCACAATCAAATTCTCCATCACAGGCGTTCTGACAACCAATGGCTACCCGGACAGACTCTGAGGCACTGAGCTGCTGCCCAGTCTGTGTGGCTTCCAGTGCCATGCTGTAGTAAGTCAGAATCTCTCTCCCGTAGTGCGGTGAGGAAGACATTAGGAGTGCCACTTTTTGCTTCTGGCATGCGTCATTCTCTGAGAGTGGAGAGTCACAAGAAACCTAAGTAGGACGCTGCTCTGGCAGGGCCTCCTGCAGAGGAGGTGGCTAATGAAACTGCATTGCTTTTGACAGGTACCTCGAAGTCAGGAGTGCAATACAAAGGACATGTGGAAATCCCCAATTTGTCTGATGAAAATAGCGTGGATGAAGTGGAGGTTTGTGTTTCCTAAGTCCTCCCTGTCTGTCCAGATAAAAACGTGATTCATTCCCCACATAGTACGGGCTCAGGCTGAGGGTTGAAAACACCAGTGTACGGGTGCATTTCTAGCTCTGTGGTGCCATTGGAAACTTCCAGAACAGCTTGTCTGTATTCAGCATCTTCTCTTTAGCTGAGGAAGTGGGTTCTAATGTGAGCCATCTCTGCCCTAGCAGAGAGGAGTTGAGAAGGAACATTGTTGGGGATTGTGCAGATAGCCAGTTAGTTGTACACTTTTCCTTTGCAGCTCTCCAAAGTCTCTAGATTGCTCGGCCCCCACACTCATGATGGCGCCCCTTAAATCATTTATCACTTATGTTTGATCTCTCACTCAGATTAGTGTGAGCCTTGCCAAAGATGAGCCTGACACAAATCTCGTGGCCTTAATGAAGGAAGATGGGGTGAAACTTCTAAGAGAAGCAGTGGGAATTTACATCAGCACCCTTAAGACAGGTACCCTTTTAGAACTCTGCCTGAGGAGGCTGTCTTCCACTGCCAGGCCCTGCCTGCGGGCCTGACTGCCTCCTTGTAGCAGATGGGTATCGATCTGGGAAGAGGGTATTTGTTTCATTCTAAAGTTATTCTAGAGGCTTTGAGTTGGAGAAAGATCTTGAGCTATGTTGTCTAATCGTGTCTAACCTCTTGAAATGTGGCCAGCCAAAGCAAAACGTGCTGTGATTGTGAAATACATGGTGGATTTTGAAGGCAGTACCCAAGCAGCCGGTGTAAGACACCTCAGTAATCTTTTAAAGACTAACAGCCATTAAAATGATAGTTATGTTAGAGTAACTTTAGATGGTATGAGGTTAAGTATGCTAGTAAAACTTCACCCTCTCCATTAACCTTTAACATGGCTGCCGCAAGTCTTAAATTTCATTTGAGACTCAGATCAGACCAGTTCTGATCTAGAGACTATTTGAGGACAATCCCAGGCTGTCACTGGTCCTCCTCTTCTGGGAAGTTGATATGGTTATAACCAAAGGGATGAGCCCGGCTGTCTTGGGGAGTCCATCTCTGCCACATCCTTCTGATCTTAGTGTTGGGGTTTGTATCCTAATCAGCCTTGAAGTTGATTGTTTTTAATGTGAACCAGGACTCAGGGTTCTGACTAGTGAATCTTATATAGAAGAAAGGGACTAAAGAAGTTGTAATGCTTCCAGTTTCATCAGGGGTTTACGCTTTCTTAAGATAACGCTGCTGTGTTCTATAGATGTCGGGCATAAACCAAAGGTAGCGATAAGAGAACGCAGGCTTTTCCTTAATGCTGGCTTTTGGCAGCTGTGAACGTTTTATGTGCTATGTCGGCTGCCATGAAACTAATGGGGGTTTCGTCTTTTCAGAGTTTACTCAGGGCATGATCTTGCCCACGGTGAATGGAGAGTCAGTAGACCCAGTGGGCCAGCCAGCACTAAAAACTGAAGTGTGCAAGGTAAGCAGTGACGGGGCAGGCCACCTGCAGAGGGAGATGAATGGCTGCCTGCTTATGCAACATTAGCTTTTCTGTGTCCCTGACTCCAGACCCAGAGGTTGGAGCCTGTTCATGTGTTTTTTAGTTTTCTAACAGTGTCCAGCCTAGTATAGTTTTATTCTTGCATATTTGATTTTATTCATGTACTATAAATTCACCAAGTGCCAGAAGAAAGGGTGTCGATCTCCTGGAGCTGGCGTTGGAGGCAGTTGTGAGCCCCCTAGTCTGGGAATCAAAGCTAACTTCTTTGCCGTAGCAGCAAGTGTTCCTAACCACTGAGCCACCCGAGTCATCTCTCCCATCCCCTAGCCTGTCCTTTATTGGTTGGTAGTGGACGCCTAGAGCACAGAGAAGCCATCAGAGACATCAAGTATGACTTTGGATCGGACTTACTGTCGGCTGCTCTCGGCTTCCTTTCTCGCTGGGTGTTGACATTCATACTTTGATATTAAGGATCTCACGTGAATTGCTAACTTTACCCACCAGGAAGCAGATTCATCTCATTCTGTTTGGAGCAAACACCTGTTTTATCTAGATAGATCTTGGTGGTTCTGGCTGAGTTCTTGGTTTAGAACCCTGGCATCCTTTTGTCAACAGTGGAGCACACTCTGGAGAGCTGCTTCCAGCTTGCTTGCTTTTTCTCCTTTTCCCCAAATTTCCCTTTTTCTTTCTCTTCTTTCCTTTTCTGTCTTTGTCTTTCTGTCCTTTATTTCTCTATTTCTTTCCTTTCTTGTACTGGGGGTGGGGTGAATCTCAGGGCCTTGTGTATGGGGGCAACTCTTCCACTGCTGAGAGATACCCTCAGCTCCTCATCCAGTTATTTCAGGTTAGTTCTGTTTGAGAGTGACACTGAACTCTCTGAGATCCAGAAACATTGTCTTGTCCTTTGTTGGCTCTTGAGTGCAAGAGTGTTCCTAGGAGCTGGAGAGATGGCTCAGCAATTAAGAGCCTTCTCTGCTCTTGGGGAATTGGGGGCCTCGTTAGGAGCCATATGCGGCATACATTCATTCACACATAGACAAACTTGTAAGTTCCAAGAGTGGAAGTTTTCAGTAAGGATATTTCTGGAAGAATTCGCCCATGACTGAAACATACACAAATTCCCATTAACCCCATTGAATAATTAGCTTTGAAGGTTGAGCCATTTGTGAGTGTGAGTGAGTTGTCTGTGCAGTGTGTTGATTGACATTTTATCTACCCTTTCACAGGCTAAGTCTGCTCCTTCAAAAAGCCAGGCCAAGCCTGTTGGTGTCAAAATCCCCACTTGTAAGATCACCCTTAAAGAAACCTTCCTGACCTCCCCAGAGGAGCTCTACAGAGTGTTTACCACGCAGGAGGTGAGTGAGCTTGCTGTCACCCTCCGCATGCGGGGCTGTGCTGATGGATAGACTTGCAAGGCCTCTGGACACCAGCAGGGGTGGGGGGTATTTTCATGTGTGTACACAGAGACACACACACACACACACACACACGTACTTTGTCATGTAATGGGATCTACTGCATTCTTATTAGAGGTGTAGCTCAGTGGTACAGCACTTATATACAAGGCCCCAAGATGAATCTCTGGCACCAAAAGGAAGAAAAGGAAAGGGGAAGTGAGTCTGAAGTAACGGCATCATGGGTTCAGAATCGTGCTGTGCTCCTGGCCCAGTCTGTAGAGGACCAGAACAGGGAGACTGATACCCCCTCACTGGGCACAGTGAATCTTCAGGAAAAGCTGGGGCACGCAGCCTGTTGTGTCCAGGCATCCCATTGAGAGCCATATATCTCCATATATCTTCTGCTTCTGTTTTTGTGCAGCTGGTGCAGGCCTTTACCCATGCTCCTGCGGCCTTGGAAGCAGACAGAGGTGGGAAGTTTCACATGGTCGATGGTAACGTCACTGGGGAATTTACTGACCTGGTGAGTAACCTCTTCCTAGGTTGTCGCCTCCATTGGTTAACTTAGTGATGTTTCTCGATGTCACGTGTAAAACTTAATACCTCTGGGATACTTTTAAAAATGGTGCTGGGATTTGAATTTTCTGGCAAATTTCACACAATCACAAATACCAAGGCAGGTGACTCACCTAGCTGGGGTTGGGTGCACTGTGGTGCCTCAGCAGACTAAGCTCAATTTTTCCAGGTCCCTGAGAAACACATTGCTATGAAGTGGAGGTTTAAGTCGTGGCCAGAGGGTGAGTAACGCTTGCTGCCATGGTCCCCAGATACTGTTGTCTCCTGGTTTAAGGCTGTCCAGAAACTCTGGGTCTGACGCCCCTTTCCCATAGGGCATTTTGCTACCATCACCTTGACCTTCATTGACAAGAATGGAGAGACAGAGCTGTGTATGGAAGGCCGTGGCATCCCTGCTCCCGAGGAAGAGCGGACACGGCAAGGCTGGCAGCGGTACTACTTTGAGGGCATCAAACAGACCTTTGGCTATGGTGCACGCTTGTTTTAGGGCCAGCAGCAAGGGTTTTGCCCGTGTTGAAACTTTAGTCTAGCCCTCTCGTGATGGGCTTGAGACTCACAGGATTGCACCATCCCAACTGCTAACTTGGGGCTGGGGCCCTCCCTTTCACATATACCTTGGGTTTGTGCATGTTTTCTGCTGGGTGGGATCTGAGGGTGATTTCTCTTTTACGTGTACATATGCTAAGTAAACAGAATTTTAAAGGCATGCATTTCTTATAATCTGTGTTGACTGGCCACCTGGTGTTCCTTGAAGATTTTGAATTTAAACAGATACAGGGGGTTTGAAAGCTTCAGACTGGCTAAGTGTAGGTAATCAGGTCACATGGAGAGAGCTGAGTACTGTAAATACTCCTGTAATCCCATACTCAGAAGGTGGAAGCCATCCCTGGCTATGTAGGAGGTTCAAGCCTAGCTTGGGCTATGAGACCCTGTCTCAAAAAAGTAGAGCTAGAGAAATGGTTCAGTGGGTAAGAATACTAGCTATTCTTGGAGAAGTTGGATTCACTTCTCAGCACCCACATGGCAGCTCACAACCATCCAGTTCCAAGGGATCTAATGCTCTCTTCTAGCCTCTGCATGTGATCTCCATAGACGTACATACAGGGAAAACACTCATACACATACAAAAATGATGAAGTGTGGCTGTTGCCGGCAGCAGGATTCTAGCTGGTTTATTTTCACATGGCTGCCTTATTACTGCACGGGATGGCTGTTTTTCTCTGGAATATACATCCCTAAGAAGTACAGGTTGAGCTGGGCAGTGCTGGTGCACACCTTTACTCCCAGTACTTGAGAGGCAGGCAGATTTCTGAGTTGGAGGCCAGCCTGGTCTACAGAGTGAGTTTCAGGACAGCCAGGGCTACACAGAGAAACCCTGTCTTGAAAAACCTTTTTTTTTTTTAAAAAAAAAAAAAAAAAAGTACAGGTTGTGGGCACCAAGCTGGTAGAAGTGGATCCTGGACTCTGCTCCCTCTGCTAAGAGGTGACCATGGGTACAGGTTGTATGCACATGAAGATGACAGGTGGTGGCTCTGTAGAGAGCTACTCCTGTGTCTCACACCAGGCCAATCTCAATTTACACCTTGGATTTGATTTTTTTTTTTTTTTTTTTTTTTTTTTTTTTTTTTTTTTTTAAAGGCAAGGTCTTGCTATATAACCCAACTGGCCTTGAACTCAGGATCCCCCTGCCTCAGCTTCTTGAATGCAGGAATTTCAGAGGTGTACTGCCACATGTGATCCTTTTAATGTATGTTGACATATTTGCCTCTGGCTTCTTAGGTTAAGAGACCAAATCCAACTGAACATGGCTGGCGTTTGGAATACAGACCATAACCACAGAGCTGGTACTAACCTTGTACCTACCGCCTTGCTGTGTTCACCTCATATAGAGGCTGCTGCATTTCCTACATGTTAGCGTATCCCTCCTGAAGTAGAAAGTTCCAGGCCTCTTAGTACTCCACCCCGCAAAAGAGGAAGAAATCTCAGTCCTTTTGGGTTTTGGAATATAAGTGTCCTGAGCTGCAGGCTCAGTGCTGGGAGACTTTTCTAGTGAAGTCCACAGGTCAGGAGAAGTGGACTTGTGAGCGAGCAGTCACTCCTAGCTGAGCCTGCCTCAGCTTACCCACACACACACCCCCCCATGAATCAGCACCCTGTTAAGACATCTACTCATCTCCGTTTCATTAGGCAGCCTTGAGGCCTGCCTTGACTTGGCAGAATTGTGTATGTAGTTTTAATACAGAAGATCAATTCATCTTGATTTTAATTATTCAGGTAAGCACTAAGATTGCCCTGATTTTGGCATTCTATCTGCCTGTCTGGGACCTAAAAGATACTTTGACGGAAACCATGGACTCCACCTTAAATCAATGAGCCTCTCCTAATACACGCAGAAAACAGGAGCCCTGCCTCCTCCGTCTCTCAGTTCCAGTGTAGGAAAAAATGTGAAGAGATGACACCATAGTGAAATCCAATGCACCACGTGTCTGTCGGGTGACCTGCTTCTTCATAGTCCCTGACAGCCATTGCTGTGTCACTGGTAACATTTCAGTTAGCCATCTGATACCACCATGCCCATAGTGAAGACAAAACCACGGACTTGTTTTGAATGATGAATATTTCACTTCCTAGCCAAGTAGGCAAATTTCCTTGTCTGTAAAATGGGTCTAACAGGTACCTTTTGAGACCAGCCAAGGTATGCAGTAGGGTGATAGTGTAGGCCTATACTCAAGCTCTCAGGAGGCAGAGGCAGAAGGATCACTACGAGCTCAGAGCCATACTCTTCTCCGATCTATGTAGAGAGTAAACACCAGGTTAACCTGAGCTAGCTACAGAAGGGGACCCTGTCTTTAAAAAATAACTAAAAACAAATAAAGACATTCTAGGTAATGCCTAGTATCTGCTAACTTCTGGACCCACAAACTCAAGTATTTTTCCTTAAATCAAAACTGATAGTGTGGGCCCGATGGGGATGCAAACCTTTAGTCCCAGCACTTGGGAGGCAGAGGCAGGCCAGCCTGGACCACAGAGTGAGTTCCAAGACAGCCAGGGCTAGCCAGTAAAACCTCAAGAAAAACCAAAGGGCTGGAGAGATGGCTCAGCAGTTAAGAGCACTTACTGGTGGCTCACAACCATCTGTAATGGGATCTGATGCCTTCTTCTGGTGTGTCTGAAGACAGCTACAGTGTACTCATATAAATAAATCTTAAAAACAAAAACATTCTGACATATGGGTTTAATTCATATTGCAACCCCCAGAACAACTGGGTGTCTGTCTAAGGGTCACCGGGGGAACATGTCCAATGTAGAATCCCAGACTTCACCTCTGTGGAGATTGTTAATTCTTAAGTGGGCCCACACATTGGCATTTTAGTGTCTCGGATCACCCTGGTGTCAGGGTCCCATTTTTAGAAGCTTTTCAAATATCAAGAAAGATCTACCTGTAATAGAGGAAGCAAGGAAGCACGTGGGTTGGCCTTTACAGAGTGAAGGGTAGAGTGCTTTGAACAGCCTCTCTGCACTACTGGCTGTTTCAACTTGATCCCTCATGCAGCCTGTCGGCCTGCGAGAAGCAAACCAGAGGGAGGAGGGGACAAAACTGTGTAGGTGGCTGGGGCTACACAGTAGCAGGGCTCACGAGGTAGCCCTCTTGCTTGGTGCACAGCTGGCCTAGTCAGAAAGGAGCATGACATAAGGCTGAGCTGACGAGGAAGGGCCGTCTCTGATTTCAAGGCCTCTTGGATCTGATGCTAGCCACTCCTAAAGCGCCCCTTTCAGAGGTTCAGTGACCCCACCATTGGTGCCTTTCCTCCTGCACAGGTGTTCCTTAGCTTGGCCACCTGCACAGGATCTTTCTCTTTTGTGAAGCTTGAATAAACACAATTTCGTGGCTGATCTGCTACTTCCCCTGTGAGGCTCCCTGCAACTCCTCTTTCTTTACGTTCTCTCTCCTGGGGCTTGATGTGGGAACAATTGAGTACAGCATTAAGGTGGGGTTAAGTGCCAAGATACAATTTCTACTAGAAAGGAGCCGAACCCACAGTGCCTAGGGAGGGACTCCAGGGATGCTTCTCTTGTTTTTATAAGTTTCTGCTAAAAACATAATTAAAATGAGCAAAAGGTGGCAGTCGTGCCTGTAGTCCCAGCTATTCAGGACCTGGCAGTAGCTTGGGAACTGGTGGCTAGCCTGGGCAAGCAAAAAAGACCCCAGTCCAAAACAAACAAGATGTGCCTGTCCTTTGGGTGTGTATGTTACCTGGGCTTGCATGCTAGGCAGGTGCTCTACCCCTGAGCTACATATCCAGTTCTGTCCTTTCACCACCGCCTCCCCCCAAGACTAAGTCTCAGTATGCAACCCAAGCTGCTCTCCCACCACCTATATTTCCAGCTGCTCTGCTCCCCAAGTCTGCTCCCAGCCTTTCCAGGCCTGGAAGCCACACCTTCCTACAGAAGGACCATGGGGTGGGGGTTGGTCCTCTGAGCACAAACCCTCCAGTCCCTTCAGGCTCTTAAATGACCAACAGCAGTAATGTCTACCTTCTCTGTGGTGGGCTCCAATCTTCCTGCAGGGTGGTGGACTTGCCCTTAGTGCCCAAGGGGAGAACTTTATAAGAACTTGATGGTCTAATATAGTATCTCTAGCTCCTGGATCCACTCAAGCTGGCAGACAGTTGGCAAGTTGCTTTGATGTGTAGACAGGAAGATGATTTTAAATTCATAATCCAGCTGGGCAGTGATGACTCATGCTTTTAATCCCAGCACTTGGGAGGCAGGCAGATCTCTGTGAGTTTGAGGCCAGCCTGGTCTACAGAGTGAGTTCCAGGACAGCCAGGGCCACACAGTGAGACTAAAAGAAAACAAACAAACAAACAAACAAAAAAAACTTTATAAGCCTCCTGTTTCAGCATCTGACAGCTGGGATTATAGGTTGAATTCCTTAGGTAATAGAAATGTCATGAACCTGGCTCCTACCTGATAACCTGAGCTCCTGCTGTCCTGACACACTAATAGCCTCTCTGCAGTAGAACATAAGACAATTTTTTAGACCCAGACTAGGACACATCCTGACAACTTTTTCCTTCCCCCAAATGCCAGGGATGACAGTAGGGTTTCTGATGAGTATGGTCCACCTCTCATTTCAGGTTGGATATCCTCCAAGCCAATCACACAGAGAAGTGGCACCACTTCCCTGTGGAGTAAATGCAGTTTACCTGTGTCATAATTTGGAGTTCTGTGCCTCTGAGGTCTAGCCATCTCCTAGACTGGCTCAAAGGCGTCCCTTTCTGGGTGTGAAAGAGATAACTAGTGGTTAGAGTCTAGCCTGTGTTTGTGGAGCACTGAGGGCAACTGCTTCAGGGAAAGGAATGGAGCTGGCTGTGGGCTGGGTGACCACAAAGCCAGCCGATGGGAGCTTGAGCTGGGCGATAAGGGCCTCTGCACCTCCATCCTGCCAGGCCCCAAATCCTTTGTCAAACTCTATGTGAAAATAAAGTGCTTTATTGCTGAGAATCCCAGGACAGCTTCCAGACAGCTGTGGATGGGGCTGGACTCAAGTTCCCCACCAAGCCCTTTTGGAGGATCTGTGAGTGGAGACAGAAAGTCTACAGCATTTCAGGTCCAGAGAAACCAAGGAAGTGTGGTTTGGGGGATGACAGGTGTCTGGGAAGAGACATAGGTGTGCTAGGAGCCAAGGCACACCTCCCAAGTCCAGTGCTTTCAGTGGCGCCACGTTGGGACGTTAGGTGGGCCACCAGTGTGGGTACCAACACCACAAAATGACCCACATCCGACATTGGGACTGTTTGCCTGGCTACACTCGATACAGGCAGGTGATACCCTCCTGAGCCCACCTGTAGTACTGAGCTCATCCCAAGCCCGGCTGCCATGGCTGTCATCTGGGGATGGAACAAAGAAGGACCAGAAACAGCTGGTGGTTCCCTGCCTGGAACCAATCTCCCCTCAGCTCCGCTGACTGCTTGAGCCCACTGATGGCCTCACAGCATGCGACAGGATAGAAGCTGTGTGCCACAAAGAGGGGTAGTCACCCGAGTTCTGTTAGCCCAGCAAAAAGCATCTGTAGGGTCAGATGAAAGGACCATCCTTTCTTGCCTCAGACCTCAGGGATGTATCTGGACCACCCTGGCTCAATCCCGGACAGGGGGAAAGCCTGAAGGGGCCCCGTTCTGAGAGAAAGGGGAAAGGGCTCATGGCCAGACTGGGATAGCTCCTCCCCTTCAGACACATTCCCAACACATCCCAGGGGCCTTATGCCTTATGACACGCCCCCTCACCAGACCTTGAAATGTCTGGGTTCTCCTGACTCAGGGTCACAAGAAGGGGATATGCATGCCTGATGGCCTCTCAGATGAACCCTAATACTTGCCCAGTCTGGACAGGGGCAGGGTAAAGGGCAGAAGGACCATTCTTTAATTTCTCTTCAGTACTCTTTGGCCTCCTGCAGTTGAGCCAGGTACTCTTCCTCTGGTGGGTTGTCTGCGCAGGCCCGGCCATTGTTGGGGGGGCGCACAGTGTGGTAACGGCTCCAGTCCCCCTTACACAGGATCCAGGGCAGTGTATCTACCTTGAAGTGCAGCTCAGGTGAGAAGTCGGTGCTGACTAGGTCCGGAGCTCCTGCCCCTTTGCCACGGGTCAGCAACCGGCTGCCTTCATCATAGCAGCAATGCTGGGCGGCCAATGTGCTGCTCTCCCCAGACAGCACGGAGCGCAGGCAGAAGCGTGCCGTAGGCTGGTAGATGTCCAGACGCTCCCGTGGGCCACTCGCATCCCGCCATTGGAAGCTGCGGCCCTGATGTTCGTCCTGCAGGCTCACGGCACTGTACACCGCCTCCAGCGGGTATGCACACGGGCAGCTGGGCAGGTCCTTGAGCACTTGGCTCAGGTACTTAGCTAGGAAGTCACTCTTGCAGTTTAACCACTTCTCACAGCTGTCCACATCTGCAGAGGGTAAGGAGGCACAGGAGAGTGCTGATCAGAGTTGCCCTCCAGCCCCAAGACCCTTGGTAGCAAGGAGGCTGATCATGATCAAGGTTAGTCATGTGGAGAGGCAGAGCAAACTCCAGCTAGAGCACAGGCATTGCTTGGGAAGGCCTTTGGAGCAGAAGTAGAGGGACTCAAGAAAGATATGGAGGGGGCTGAAGAGATGGCTCAGTGGTTAAGAGAACTGATCGCTCTTCCAAAGAACCTGGGTTCAATGCCCAGCATCCTCGAGGCAGCTCACAACTGTCCGTAACTCCAAGATCTGACACCCTTGCACAGGCATACATGCAGGCAAAACAGTAATATACATAAAATAAAAATAATTTAATTAATTAATTGATTGATTTTTTCCATGACAGGGTTTCTCTGTGTAGCCCTGGCTGTCCTGGAACTCACTCTGTAGACCAGGCTAGCCCGCCCACAAACTCAGAAATCTGCCTGCCTCTGCCTTCCAAGTGCTGGGATTATAGGCATGCGCCACCACCGCCCGGCAAAAATAAATGATTTTAAAAAGGATATAACACAGATAAGGGATACCCCACACCATCCAGGCACCCGACACAGGAAGCTTTCTATGACTTAGATACTGGCTTTGGGCTGGCAACCCCCTGAGGGACATTGGCATCATCTCTTTAGGTTCTGGACTGTGGGACAGATCCTGAGGTCATGGGAGGGAGCTGGGATAAGTAGGGATTTTTTTTTTTTTTTTTTCTGTTTTTGTTCTATGAGGCCTCAAACTTGCTAGGTAGCTGAGGTTCAACCTTCCTGTCTCCATCTTCCAGGTGCTAAGATTACAGACAGGCATTGCCACGACCGGTACATGCCCTGCTGGGTTTGAACCCGGGACCCCATGAGTCCTAGACAAGCTTTCTCCCAACTGAGCTAGCTCCATCTTTAACCGAGAGCAGCAGCTTTGGTCTTGCTTTTCATTTTACTCATTTTATGTGCGTGGGTGTTTGCCTACATGTATGTTTGTGTATCACATATGTGCAGAGCCCACGGAGGAGAGAAGAGTATGTCAGATCCTCTCAGGCTGAAGCCCCCATGCAGGTGCTAGAAATTGAACCTCGGTTCTCTGGGAGAGCAGCCTGCTCTTGACAGTTGACCCATCTTTCCAGCTCAAAGAGACAAGAGCTTTTTAAACCAAGAAGTATTTCAGTTTTAGCTACTAGTCTGCTCTCCTTTTCCCTTCTCTCTCTCCTAAAAGAAACAGGGTCTCATGTGCCAAAAGCTGTCTTGTCTTGAACCTTGAACTAATCCAGTTGTTTCTATCTAATGATCAATAATTCTTCCTTCTCCTTCTCTTCCTCCTCTTCTTCTTCTGGTTTTTCTTTTCTTTTTTTTTTTTTTAACATGCTATATTTGAAATATTTGGGAACTTCATTCTTTTCTCTTTTTTTTTTAGATTTTATTTATTTATTGTGTATGATGAGTTCACTGTTGCTGTCTTCACACACACCAGAAGAGAGTATCAGATCCCATTACAGATGGTTGTGAGCCACCATGTGGTTGCTGGGAATTGAACTCAGGACCTATGGAAGAGCAGTCAGTGCTCTGTTGTGGCCTGTACTCCACCTCAACGTTTTTGGGGCTAAGTGTTCTGGTCAAGAGAGAGAGAGTGTGTAGGGCAAGCGACGCAAAGAATGGAGACAAGACAGGGTGTGATCAAGTCTCAAGTCTCAAGTCTCTCCTCAAGACTCTTCCATTGAGTCTCTCTTATTGAAGGGAATTCTGAGGTATTTATATACACAAGCAGGAGAACACAGGTGAAAACACTTTACCACGTGCACCATACAGCTGAGGTCACTAAACAGCAAAACAAGCTATGTGGGATAAACAATATATTTATCAGAGTGTGCTTCAGCTGTTATAGGCTTTTGACAACCAGGTCTTTCATCAGGGTATATGGTTCCAGATGGCTGCAAAGTTGATCTAGCCTCTTTCTACTAAAGTCGGCTCCCAACAGTGCTCTTAACCGCTGAGCCATCTCTCCAGCCCTTCTTTTGGTTTTTCAAGACTGAGTTTCTCTGTGTAACCCTGTCTGTCTGTCTGTCTAGACTGGCTCTGACTCTGTAGACCAGGCTAGCCTCAAATTCAGAGATGCACCTGCCTCTGCCTCTGGAGTGTTGGGATTAAAGACGTGGCCTCCACCCACCGCCTGGCTGACCGATTCTTCCTAAAGCCTTTCTTAAGGCCCAGCTGTTTCTAGACTTGCTGTAGCTCCTTATCTCTGCTGCCTCCTTCCCTCTCTCCCTGGTACACGACACAGGTTCAGGATGCTTCCATTTCATTTTGTGGAACTTAGACTCATGAGCCATGCCTTAGGGGGTGCAGATGAGGCCCAAGAACACCAACAGGAAGTGCACTGGCAAAACAAGGCCTATTTCCTGTTGCCTGCAAGAAGCAGCCCAGGATATTGGAACCCTGGCTCATTCGGACAGGCACCTCCCCAGATGGCGCCTGCCAGGGAGAAGTAGCAGAAGCCCCCTCTTTCTTTTGGGGTTCCCATCAAGACCCCCCTACCTTGTAGGAGCCTGGAGCTGGGCAAAGATACTTGGCCCTAATCCCACCCACAGAAAGATGTACTCAGTGATTTCTGCTGTACAGCGATGCCCCATCCTCCCAAGAGGGAGGGTCCCCAAGACTCAACAGCAAGGTCTAACCCCCAACTAACCTGGATCAAGCATATCCGTAGCATTGTGTGCAAGGGGCTGCCGCCCCTCACTGGGAAAGCCCAATGTGTTCTCCTCTGCGGTGCCTTTGGGAAGAGAGGAGGCCAGGCTGGTGGTGCCCCAGGGCACTCTGTGCTCCCAATAAGGGAAGCCCAGCCCTCACTAGGCTCTCGGTGCCCACAGCAGCTGAGACAGGCCTGGGACAGGATCACCATATTCGTGAGCTTCCCATACCCCTCTGCGAAGCCCACCCTTCTTACAAGTATCCCATCCTCACATTCCCAGGGAAGCAAGGTCACAGTGTGAGCCACATTAGCCACTCCCATGCAGAGGCCAGAGCTCATCTCACCAGGACAGGGGGGAAGGTCGCAGACTCGGGACTCTGTGGCAGTACAGGCATAGCCGCAGGGCCTTGTCCTCTGCTGGTGGTGGCCGCTGCCGCAGCTCCCACTGCAAGGAGACCAGGTGCTCCAATCCTCCTGAGGTTCATAGTCTGGGTTGAAGCAAGGGGCCAAGATGAGTGTACTCAGGGCACAGGGCACCCCTTTATCCCTGGCCAATGTATGGAGCATGACTGGATTCCAGCCCCACCTGTCCCCTCGGTTAGATGTCCCTGTGCAGAGAACAGCCTGTGCAAATGGGCCAAGAGGTCCTATGGAGACAGACAAACTTGGGTCTAGAAGCCCAAGGGCTCTATCAGTGTGACCTTAGGAAGTCCACTTACGTTTCTGAGCTAGGGTTCTCATGTCCATTGGAACCAAGGAAGAAGAGTGGATAGAATGCTTGTCTAGCATGCGTAGAGCCCTGAGCCATCTCTCCAGCCCCAGGAGAATCTTTACTCATCCAGCCCCCACTTCATTTCCATCTCCTTCTCCTCTTTGTTGTTATTGAGACAGAGTATTCCCAGGATGGCTTCCAACTCAATATATAGCCAAAGGTATTGAGTGCCAGCAATCCCAGCAGTGGGGACACGAGGGAAGGATAAGAAATCCAAGGTTGAGGGCTGGAGAGGTGGCTCAGCAGTTAAGGGTGCTGACTGTTCTTCAGAGGTCCTGAGTTCAATTCCCAGCAACCCCATGGTGGCGCACAACCCTCCGTAATGGGATCTGGTGCCCTCTTGTGTCTTTGAAGAGAGTATCAATGTATACATACATAAAATAAATAAATCTTCAAAAATACAAATAAAATAATAATAATAATAATAATAATAATAATATTAAAGATTCTCCTGATTCCCTCTCCTGATCTGAGGAAGCTCAACCCCCTCACCCCCCCAGACCCAGGCCTGTGCTCTGAGGCTCAGTGTGGAAGCCACAGGTCTGGCACACCTGTTCTCTCCTAGTTTCCTCAAGAAAGGCCGCAAGCCAGCTGCCACCGTGAGTAGGACAATGAAGAGAGAAAAGCTGAAACTCTGGAAAGGTCTGTTTATGTCCATTTAGGAAACTGGGAAGAGCTTGTGTGACTTAGGCTTAATCCTTGGTGCCTCCGGGCTCCCTGGAGAGGGAGTGAGACTGTGAACCCAGAGGCTAAGAGAGGTAGAATGTGAGGGGTACACACACAACCATCCCAGCCCTCCCAGCAGGCCTTGGGCATCAGGAGGCGGAACAGAAGAGCCAGGAAGTACCTTATCCCATGCTGATGCTTCAGGCACGTACTCTTGGCATGTGTGTGCATGTGGCATGAGTGCTGTGTGCTCATATATGTGGAGGTACACATGTTCGAGAATGCATGTGTGCATGTGTGCATGTATGCATGTGTGGGTAAGCCCGAGGCTGACATGGGATATGTTTTTAAATATCTTTCTACTTTACATATTGACACAGGGCCCCTTGCTAAACCCGGAGCTTGCCCCGTTCAGTTCAGCTAGTGTGGCCAGTCAGCTTGCCTGTCTGACAGAATTGCCTGTCTCTGCCTCCAACCTGCTGGGCCTCCAGCTGTGCTGCTGTTGATCTGGCTGTTTATTTCTCCCCTGAGACCTGAACTCTGGTCCTCACACTTGCATCACATCACTTCGGCCATCTCAGCAGGACAGCTGTTTTATTTTTTGAGGCAAGGTCTCAAGGTAGCTCAAGCAGGGCTGGAACTCACTACACAGCCCAGCCTGACACCTCTCTCTCTCCTCTCTCATTCTCTCTCTCTCTGTCTGTCTGTCTGTCTGTCTGTCTGTCTGTCTCTCAGTCTCCTGTCTCAAGCTCTTGAATCCTGAGGCTGCAGTTTGTATACTACCAGGCCCAGCTATATGTAAGCTTGTTCATTTACTGTTACAATCAACCCTATGTCATTTAGAAAGGTTATTGTTTGTTGCAGACAGGACAGAACTGAGATACAAGGAGGCGAAGTGACTTGTCTGGGAACACCCAGCTGCTGAGCAGCGGGGTGAGTGAGTATGTACACTCACAATCTAAAAATGAGATTCATTACTTATTAGGGTATTCTTTTCACTTTGTAGGAACTGGTAAGTATGAATATTTATACTATCAAATAGCTTCTGCTTAGAGGGCTGTTGTGCAAGTGGAATATTGCAGGGAAATAGACCCTTAATGCTACAAGTCACTTTGGAGCTTTCAATGGAACCTGCACGGGCCTAGGCTGCTGGCCTGCCCAGTACTCCCTGCCTGGGAGGCTCTTTTTCCCTCCAACTCATTCCCACTCTAGACCTCACAGGGCAGCAGCTGGGGACGACAAGCCAGACCACTCACCATAGCTGTCTGGTTCCCGGAAGTCCGGGTCCTGAGGACCCAACCAGCCATAGTCCCAGTTGTCTATGGCCCCACTGGACCAATGCCCTTCATCCTCATCTTCTTCGGTGCCGTCTTGGTCCTCACCCTCGCCATACTCCACAGCATAGTCCTTTCCTTCTTCCTCCTCTGCTTCCCCTGGAGCCCTGTCTTTGAGGCTGGTGGCTCCATCTTCACTTTCCTGGTAACCCCAGAAGAGGGGCCAAAAGAATTCCCTGGTGGGCAACCAGCTAGGGGCACGCAGGGGCCAGAAATTGCTGGGCTCAGAAGGCAGGTCCATCTCTACCTCAGTCTGAGGGTCCTGCACCACCTCGATGGTCACCTATGGGAAAGATAGACATGTGCCAGAGACAGCAGGTTCAGCACAGGACTCCAGAGAGGAGAAAATGGATTTGAACCAGAATGTCAAGTCCCACCCTTGCCACCAAGCCTGCTATCTTCCCTGCCTCACCATGGCCTCTCAGTGAGCAAGGGACACTAGGTAGGACCTTCTGCATGTCAGAATCACCTGAATGTAGAGGCATTGAGGCAAATCTAGCAGGTGCCAGATCCAATGGTTTAGGAGAAGCTGTTTGGAATTCTGCCTCTACTATCCATGGGCTGCCTGGTCTCAGGGACCAGAAAGCACCCAGACCAGGACAGGGCTGGAGATGAGAGATAAGGTCCTGTGTCAGATGCCCAGATCACCCTCAGGAGTGTTTCAACTGCACTAACCATGTACACGGAACCGCTGCTGTGAATGTGGATTTTAACATTATTCTCAGGCACTTTCAGATAAGAAGAGGTCACAGGACAAAATTCAGAGTTGGGGGTGGGGCGGGGAAGATCAAAATACAAAGAAGAAAGTGAGCTGGATGTGGTGATACTTTCAATCCCAGCGCTTGGGGCACAGAGGCAGGCAGATTTCTGAGTTCTTCGAGGCCAGCCTGGTCTACAGAGTGAGTTCCAGGACAGCCAGGGCTACACAGAGAAATCCTGTCTTGAAACAACAACAGCAATAACAACAAAACCCAAAGAAGGAAGTTGAGCATCATCTGTATGACCAGCATCACTGGTGGGGACACTTGAGACTTTTGTGCGCATGTGCACATGGTATTTTTGTTTGTTTGTTTGTTTTAAGCAGACAGATAGGCTTTAAAACAATTGTCCAATGTTCTGAACTTTTGCAGGCTTTCTTTTGGATGAAAGTATATGAACAAGCAAATCTGCTATCCTTGAAGATTCCGGATAGGCAGCGCAGGCTTCTGGCAGGCTTTTGTGGGCTTTCCCATGTTGCAACCCTCCCCACTTCAAACTGAATCCCTTTCCTGCATGCAGTAAGGTATTGGGGCCAAGACAGGGGACTGGAGGGGTCACACCTGTAGGACATTCCAGCAGGTCTCCACCACATTCCAGGACCCACGGCAGAATCAGGGGCAGGGTGTGCATATACTTGGTCCTCAAGGTCCTCAAGGGTCCTACGAAGCTGCTGGTTTTGTCCCCTGCTACATCCAGGGTCAAGGCTCCAGAGCCAAGGGACTTTCTGGCAAGTAGAGGGGCGGATACTCTTCCCACAATGCATTAGGAGTCCACTGTCTTCACAGCCAGCAGAATAATAAGGGTGAGACTAAGAGGCCAGCCTAGAACCTCCTAGAGGTCCCCTCGACAAACAACCACTCTACAGTCTCACCTGGATATTGGGGTTTGGTGCACTCAAGTCTGTGTTGGCCAACCCTGGCAGCTTCTGCAGCTCCAGCAGCAGGGGGGTGTGTTCCAGGGTCCTGGGAGGGGTGGCTGTACCCAGAGTCAGAGCTGCTGGCTCAGGGATGGTCTGACATCTGGGTTGACATGGTTCTGTCTGCAGATGGTCTCCAGGGAATCCTGGTGTTGTCTCCTTATCCTTGCGGGAGTTGAGATCTGGGGCAGGTGAAGGCTAGGGAGAAAAGAAAAGGCGAGTGACAAAGGTCAGCTTCTGGAGGCAGGAAGCCTGGGCCTGGCTGTACCACACACTCAGCTGTGGCTGTGAGCATCTGCAGTGTGTGTTTAGAAAGTTTTCATGGCCCTAGTGGGTAGGTGGGGAGCAAGTAAGCAGAAAAAAAAAAAAAAAAAAAAAAAAAAAAAACGGACTGTGTTCACTAAGTGGTCTTAGCAGAGGTGTAACATCTTAGCAGAGGTGTAACGCCAGCCCCAGAGGATCCTGGCCTTCAAGAACATCTATAGCCATATGCACATACCCACACAAGAGAATCTAAAAAAAAAATTTTTTTTTCTTTTTTTTTTTTAAAAGAATAGCCGGGCGGCGGTGGTGGCGCACGCCTTTAATCCCAGCACTTGGGAGGCAGAGGCAGGCGGATTTCTGAGTTCAAGGCCAGCCTGGTCTACAGAGTGAGTTCCAGGTCAGCCAAGGCTATACAGAGAAACCCTGTCTCAAAAAAAACCCAACAAAACAACAACAACAACAAAAAAAAAACCAAACAAACAAAAAAGAATATCTGTCAGGGGCTGGAGGGATGGCTCAGCAGTTAAGAGCACTGGCTGCTCTTTCAGAGGTCCTGAGTTCAATTTCCAGCAACCACATGGTGGCTCACAACCATCTGTAATGGGATCTAATGCCCTCTTCTGGTGTGTGTCTGAAGACAGCTACAGTGTACTTATATACATAAAGTAAATAATTCTTTAAAAATAAAAGAATATATGTCTATAGCCAGGTGTCTTAGTCAGGGTTTGTATTCCTGTACAAACATCATGACCAAGAAGCAAATTGGAGAGGAAGGGTTTTATTCAATTTACACTTCCACATTGCTGTTCATCACCAAAAGGAAGTCAGGACTGGAACTCAAGCAGGTCAGGAAGTAGGAGCTGATACAGAGGCAATGGAGGGATGTTACCTACTGGCTTGCTTCTCCTGGTTTGCTCAGCCTGCTTTCTTTCTTTCTTTCTTTCTTTCTTTCTTTCTTTCTTTCTTTCTTCCTTCTTTCTTTCTTTCTTTCTTTCTTTTTTTCTTTTTTTTTTGGTTTTTTGAGACAGGGTTTCTCTGTATAGCGTTGGCTGTCCTGGAACTCACTCGGTAGACCAGGCTGGTCAGCCTGCTTTCTTATAGAACCCAAGTCCACCAACCCAGGGATGGCACCACCCACCCACAGTGGGCCCTCCCACGCTTGACCACTAATTGAGAAAATGCCTTACAGCTGGATCTCATGGAGGCATTTTCTAAAGGGAGGCTCCTTTCTCTGTGATAACTCCAGCTTGTGTCAAGTTGACACACAAGACCAGCCAGTACACCAGGTATGGTGGCACGCATCTGTAATTCCAGCACTTGGGAGCTGGGGTAAAAGAACCAAGGGCTCAAGGCAAGGCTAGCCTGGACTACATAGTGAGTGAGATCCTCTCTCAAGAACAAATAAACAGCTAATAAATAAATTATCCGCCCTTCCCTATGAGACAGCCTCTCTTATCTGCTAAGTTCCCATATGGCTCTCAGAGCACATGTTCAAAACACATAGCTCCATTCTCTTGATAGACAACAATGTCAAAACTGTTTCTTTCTGTCTATGCTGCATGTTCTCTCTCTCTCTCTCTCACACACACACACACACACACACACACACACACACACACACACACACTCACTCCCTAGCTTGGCCAGGCAACACTGACCCAAGTGTTTCCAGATGGGATCAGTATTCTATTCCCCTTCCCCACCACAGAGCCAAACTTGGCCACTGGCCTGTTTCCATCCTTCTACTTCCTCTCTGCCTCAGGGATCAGGAGCTTGTCCCATACCAGAATCTGGACCCAGGTGTAGGTCACTGCTGTCCCTCCTTGAAGCTCAGCTGATAAAGCCCAGGCCCACGCACACAGAGCTTGACTGTTCATTCAGTTATTCAGTTGCTTTGTTCTTGCAGAAAGTCTAGACACCCAGTCGTGGTGCATGGGTAGGGGCGTGGGACTAGGTTTGCCCTCCCTGCTCCCCTCCTGAGTAGTACAGACTGTTCTATCACCTTCCCTGGCACCCAGTGAAAACCTCAAAACTCCTCAGCCTCACTGGAGCACCGCTGGGAAAGCGCTCTGTTACCAGTACGGGCCAGGCCTCATGGTGTGCCTCACAGGGCCCACTGGGTTGACTGCTCTGCTCTTGCTACTGCCCGGATTCCAAGGCTCACAGCTATTCAGCCAGGCCTGCTGGGCAACTCCATGGACTGGGTCTCTGAATCTCCACAACTACCTTTTGAGCTGGTTCTACATCAATCATCCTGTGCCAGTGATCAGAGAAGAGGCTGGAGAGTGGCATCTGAGACATCGGGTCAGACAGGGGTTGTACCTCAGGTGTGCTGCGTGCTGTTCTATTTGCTGAATGAACAAGACACTAGGACACTATCATCTCCTCCTTTTATATCTCTTGTCAGTTTTGATCATTATAATAATAATAATTATGTAACTGCAAGTTATGATGATGATGACGTGGAGAGAGGGTCTTGTACAGTCTGGGCAGACCTCAAACTCAATATGTAGTTTAAAAAATGACTTTGGCCGGGCGGTGGTGGCGCACACCTTTAATCCCAGCACTTGGGAGGCAGAGGCAGGTGGATTTCTGAGTTCGAGGCCAGCCTGGTCTACAGAGTGAGCTCCAGGACAGCCAGGACTACACAGAGAAACCCTGTCTCGAAAAACCAAAAAAAAAAAAAAAAAAAAAAAAAAGAACTTTTGATCCTCCTGCCTCCACTTTTAGAGTATTGGGATTACAAATATGCACCACAAGCTGGAGAGTTAGCTTAGCAGTTAAGAGCACTGGCTGCTCTTCCAGAGGTCCTGAGTTCAATTCCCAGAACCCACATGGTGGCTCACAATCATCTGTAATGGGACCTGATGCCTTCTTCTGGTGTGTCTGAAGACAGCAACAGTGTACTCATATACATAAAATAAATAAATCTTTTTTTAAAAAAAGGATCTGATGCCCTCTTCTGACATGCAGGTGTACATGAAGCAGAGCAATCATACATAAAATAAGTAAAATAAACAAAAATAAATAAATTAAAAAACATTTTTAAGACCTAGTATGCATCACCATGTCTGTTTTTCTGTTTGATTGGTTTTTGGTCTTTCAAGACAGGTCTTCTCTGTGTAGCCCTGGTTGTCCTGGAACTTGCTTTGTAGACCAGGCTGGTCTCTTAGTCAGAGATCTGCCTGCCTCTACCTTAAAGGCATGCATTACCAGCACCTGGAACCATGTCCGGTTTTATGCTGTGCTGGGGATGAAATCTAGGGTTTTGTTTTGTGCGTTCTAAGCAAGAACTGTACTAACTGAGTTACATCCTCAGGTTTGCTTCTGACCCTTGACTGGGAAGGGGGAAGGAACCTATTGAGATTAGTCTGCTGAGATCCACATTCAGGCCTCCCGTCCCTCATCCTTCAGGCCCCTTCTCTCCCTTAACCATACCCTCTTTGTTCCCCTCTGAGGGGGAGGTGGGGTCTGGAGGGTCTAGAAGGCCCAGGGAGGCGGGCAGTTGCAGGAGGAGGCTGCAAAGGCAAGCCCCTGGTTTGGTATTACATAGACCCCATGTAGCTCTCTCCCTGACTGGTCAGAGGGAAAGGCTCCAGGCACAGAGGGTCACCTTTAGGAAAACACACCTGCATCTCCAGGCTGCCCACCCCTCTCCTCTCCTCCCCTGCCAAGTGGATTTGCTTCCCTGCAATTTTACAGACAAGGGATGAAGAGTGTCTGCTGATTATGCCTCCGGCCAGGTACACAACACTGCAGGCTTGTTTGTCAGGACTCTGTACTCAGCTCTTCCTCCTCCTCGGCAGCCCAGCCCTTCAGAGTGCTTCCTACCACGGGGACAAGATCCCTGCTGCTGGGTGAGCTTCTGGAGCCCATGTCCTGGGGACAACCCCAAGGACTCTGAGCCCAGAAAACAGTCCCCATTTCTCTTTTGCCTTATTCCAGCCCCACCATCATGTCTTCTGGTCCTCTCTTAACCTTCTCACACCTTGTCAGGCCTGGCCAAGAAGTGCCAGGGTGAGGTGCCCAGGGCCACAAAGTTGAGTTTGGATCCTGGGTGTGTTACTGGACCCACTATCCATTTCTGCATAGCTACATGAGAGGTAAAACAACACCCAAGAGAGGCCAGGCTCAGCGGCTGTCTGGGTGACATTTTCAACTCAATGGGACAGGGGGTAGAGCCATGTCATACAGTGTCTAACGCTCAGCACGCTTGGTCTCTGCCCTTGGGAATGATTATAACTTTGAGGTTTCTTACTCAGCACTACAGTTCACAGAATGGATTCTTGAACCCATTTTACTGTGGATGTAAACTGAGGCTCAGCGTCAGGCCGGCTAGAGTCAAAGGTTGGAATTACAGGGATGTTCAACCACATCTGCCTCAAGGGCCTCTGGATTTGTCAGGAGTCGGGGTTTCTCAACAATGGCCGGGGGAAACAGGTGTGGTGGCCCACATCTGTGATCCCAGCAGTCTGGAAGCTGGGGTAGGATTGTCATCAGTTCAAGGTCAGCCTGGGCTATCTAGTGAGCTCCAGGCCAGTCTAGACTTTGAGATAAAAACTTGTCTCAAAAAGCAAACTTCCACCCCCACCCCCAGAAATAATCACACCAAACAAAACAAACTGGTGCAGGCATAGAGTTTGATGCACTTCTTCAGAAACCAATTTGACAACATCTGGCATTGCAACATCTGTTCAGCATCGGACAAGCAGCCTGGGATGTACCATGTAAAGATGTGCTAACCTTTCTGGAATAGCTCTTCATGTCCCACCTTGATCCCGCATATTTTTTAACATTTCTCTGGTTTGATTCTTGTTGTAGACGGGTTATTACCACATAGCCAGGAATAACCTTGAATTCACGATTCCCCTGCCTCAGCTTAATTGTAGAATTATACTTTCTGGTTTTATGGATCCACTAAGGAGCTAGGTTGTGGGTGGGCCAGTTATTTCTGACTTAGCATCTTAGACCTGGGGATAGCTGTCTGCATTTTCTTAATAGGACCCTTGACTTGAAATCACAGATTTTGGAAACATATACGTCCCAACAGATGGTGTCGCTCCTTTCTTACTTTTCAATTGTTTACTTTTGATTTTATTTATTTATTGGGTTTTTTTGGAGACAGGATTCTCTGTGTCCTGGAACTCACTCTTGTAGCTCTGCCTCCTGAGAACTGGATTACAGGCATGCACCCCAACCGGCGGGCCGGGCGTATTTTGGTCTTTTTTGAGATAGGGTCTCATTATGAAGCCCTGGCTGGCCTAGGACTTGTTATACAAATCAAGTTGGCCTTGAACTTGAGGTAATCCCTCCGTGTCCAGAGCACTAGGATCTCAGGCTAGCCCCCCTTTTAAGTGTGAAGGAAACAGCTAAGGCAAGTCACTTGCTTAATCACAGCCTTGGCCAGCCTCATAGACCCTGAGCGTCAAGTTTATTTTTTAATTTTAGGCACTAAAATTTGAGTTTTGGGGTTTTTGTTATTGTTGTGAGGCAGGGTTTCACTAGGTAGCCCTAGCTAGCCTGGGACCCAAAGATATCCGTCTGTGCTTTGATTAAAGGTGTGTGCTACCATGCCCAGCTACGTTTAGATATTTTTTTAGTGCTCAGGCAGGTTCCCAGGCAGGTTCTGTCCTGGGCCTACAGATACAATTTTGACTCTAAAGTAACTTTGTCTCATGCTAAAACATGCTAAAAATAATTACAACATACAGTGATGAGCATTAAAATAAATATTAATGCCAAGTGAACAGAAATGAAGCCAATCTATTATTTTTTTATTATTATTAATTTTATCTTGTTCTGAGACAGGGTCTCATGGTCAGGGTGGCCTCAACCTTGGTATGTAGTTGACAATGACCCTGAGCTTCTTGTCTTCATGCCTAAACCTCCCCAGTACTGGGATTACAAGCCGTTGTCACCATACTCACCAAGCCAATTTAATTTAACCATTACCATTATCCTCAGGTTAGCAGTGAGACTGACTAAAAGCTTCTGATTTTGGGGGGGTGTTTGTTTTGTCATTGTTGCTTTGGTAGTTGTTTCTCATTATTTCATTGTTTTGGTTTTTTTTTTTTTTTTTTTTCTTTTCTTTGGGACAAATGTGGCTCTATAGCTCAGACTAGCCAGAGACCTTCCATGGCACATATTGGTCTCAAACGAGGGGGGTCCTGCTTTGGACTCCTGAATGCTAGAAATCCAGGTGTTCAACAGTACATTCAGCTCAGAAATCCCTGCATTTTGTCCACGTCGGGTGTTTCTCACCAATGGCCAGGTAGATGTGTGTCCCTCAGGAAACATTCGGTAGCATCTGGCCCTATGGCAGTGGCTAGGAACAGTGACAGGCATCTTGTAAAGCGTGGGACAGCTGCCCCCAGGACTACAAATTCCAGGCCCCAGAATGACGGCAGCCCTACTACAGCCTATAATTTACAGGATGCATTCCTATTGGGGAAAGCTGGGAACTTGAGGAGAAAAAAAAATGTCTTCGAGGTGACAATGGCTTGTGATATTTAAGGGCCATAGTACATAAACTTAAGGGACCCTTCCCATCCTCTGAAGGGCTCTGGGAGCCTGCGCCCTAACAGTATGGCCCAAACTCCTGCCCAAGTCTTGCCTTTAGCATCTCTTGTTTCCTACAGGTCCCGTCCTCTCAATTTCCCCATCTTGGAAATGGGAATCTTCCTCCAGAACAGCTCCAGGCAAGAAGAACCCATCGGGCTGGCTCTTGCATACAAACAAGCTTCCATAGAAATGAGGACGGGGGATGGGAAATGCCGGCTAAAACTTTGAGAGGAGGGCATAAGGCTAGACCGCAGAGATTGGTGACTGAAACAGTGTTTCTAACACAGCCTTTCGCCTTGTCCTTCTATCTCACAACCCACACTCTTTGAAGAAACGCTGGCTGACAGCTCACACCCGGCAAGGTGCGCCTCAGCCTGCCTCAACTCCCAACGGAAAACTCAGAATCCTTGGTTGGTTAGAATTAAGGGGCTGCTGCAGGGGAATCACCTGGCCCAAGTCGGTAGCCCCCGGCCACCGCTCCACGGAGCTCTGGAATCTCCTCTCTCCGCTCCAGCATGGCTTCTCAGGGGTGTGCGGCTGCAGGTGATGTTCGCTCAGGGTGGGGAATGAGTGGGTAGGACCCAGGCAGCTGGGCCACTGCAGAGCAGGCACCAGATCAATCAACTTTTCCCTCTGCAGCCAGCACGTTCCAGCGCCGCCGGGACTCGCGGCCACGCGTGGGGAGTGTAAACTCCTGCGGGCTCAAGTGCTCCTGGCCATCGTCCGGCGCCCACCCTGCTCCGTCCCTCCAGTCCCGCTCATCACTCACTCACCTCCGCCATCCTCGAGTGGCCGTGGGGCCCGGGACCTCGCTTCCTCAGTGGGAACCCTCGGCCAGTGGCCAGCAGCGCGGCCAGCAGCATCAAGACGCGCGGGAGCCGCGCTCGGCCGGCCGGTGGCCGCATCGTGTTTCTGCGAGGCTGCTCTGCCGGAGCCGCCGGGCTCGGGAGCGCGTTCGCGCCCCGCCTCGCTTCCTCCACCGGGCGGGAGCGCGAGCTGCGGCGCAGGCTCGGTCCAGTCGCGCGGGGACCTCGCGAGGGGCGGCGGGAGCGCGCGCTCCGGTGCGCGCGGCCGGTGAGCACCGGTCTGCGAGCGAGGTCAGTGGCCCCGATGTCTCTCCCCCTCGCCCTCCCCAAGGGGCCCCTCGGCGCTCGCGGACTCGTCCGGGCTCTGCGGGGCGGCTCCTTTGATCTGGCGGCCACCCCGCCCTCAGTCCCCGCCGCTGTCGCCGTCGCGGCCCCAAGCGAATTCCTGTCCCGGGGAAGTTGCCGCCCCGCGATGTGCGCCCCGCTCGGCCACTGCTGAGGGGCGAGGAGGCTGCGGCGCCACAGAAGCACTCCCCGACGGCGCGGCGACAGCCACCCGAACTAGCCGGGATCTCACGGGCAGGGACGCGCGACTGACCGGCGGCTAGCGGTGGGAGTCTTTGGAATTTAGGCAAAACTGTGCGTGCAGCCAGGTAGGTTTGCGAGGGGGGCTTTGCAAGTTTCCAGCGTTGCCTGGGACGAGGAGCCCGCGGCCACATTGCGGTCCCAGCTCCCGGTCCCCTTTCAGCTTTTAGGACTGTCAGAACCTGGAGACCACACAAGCCACAGTCCCAGAACAGCGGGTGTAGTATGGTGGGGTGGGGTAAGGCTGAGTTCAGGGGTCGGAGGATGTGACCTGCAGCTGGTGTCGCTGATCGTTGGAATGGCCCAGCCCTTTCTGCCAGACCTTTGGCTTGGGTCTTTACAGCAAGCCACTGAGCAACTGTGGCTTAGACCAGGAATCCTAACCGTGAAGGGCTGCGAATAGGAGAGAATGCAATCAAGGCGATACCCATCTGGGATGGACGCAGGAGGGAACCTGGAAGCGAACTTGGGGTCAGTGGAGAGGGTGGCCAGTATGCCCAAGCCGCGGTTGACATCTGCTTCAGGAGTGCCCGAAGCAGAGTGGAACTCTCAGAGCTGCGCTGGGTTTTGTTGCTGTTTTGTTTTTATTTGATTTTGTTAGGAAGTTACTCCTGCTCTCCACAGCAGCAGAATTGAATGGTGACGCGTTGGGTGACAGCCTGGGTGTGGGGTCCAGTAAAAGGGGTTGAATACTGGCAATTTCCGCATGGTCCAACTAAGAAGATGCCTTCCTGGTACGTGATAGATACTCAAATGTTAGCGAACAGAATTTTAGCCTGTGAGAGGCTTCTAAATCAAGCTGAATTTACTAATTTTTTTTCACATTTACCGCCAATATTTTGCCATTTAGCTATACTTTTGACGATTTCTACCAGATTAAATGCAACTTTGAAGATAATAAGCTTGTTCGGTCATTCATTCATTCATTCTTTCTTTCTGTCTTCAGTCAATAATTGCTACTCCACTCCAAGCCACTCCCCCTGGTCTGGAGAGTTCTGCTGGATCCACCTTCTGATCTCATATCACTCCCACCTTTCACTGCCATGGAACTGGTATCTTTTCTAATTTTGACCACTTTCATTGAGGCACAGTTTACATATAATAAAATATATCCATTTTTAGGAGCTGGAGTAGCGAGTCTGTGGTTAAGAGTGCCCGTTGTCCTTATCAGCAACCACAACTGTAGTGGTTTGATTTTTTTAAATTTTATTTCTTTGTTTATTCATATATTTTTGAGACAGGGTCTCACTATGTAGCTCTGGCTGACCTGGAACCCACAGAGACACCCCTCCCCCTCCCTACCCTAGACCTCTAGTGCAAAGATTAAAGGCGTTGGCCATCATGCCTGGGTCATGAGGGGACTGAATGAGATTGGTCCCCATAAGCACATGTTTGAATAGTTGGTCCTCACTTGGTGGAATTGTTTGGGAAGAATTGAAGGCGTGTCACTGCAGGAGAGTTTTGAGGTTTCAAAAGACTCAAGGCATTCCCAGTGTGCTCTCTGCTTCCTGTTTGTGGGTTGGGATGTGATCTCTCAGCGGCTCTGCAGCACCAAGCCTGCCTGTCTTCTGCTATGTGCCCCACCAGGATGGTGTTGGACTCTTATCCCTCTGAAACTGCAAGCCCCAAATAAACTCTTCTGTAAAAGTTGGTCATGGTATTATATCACAGTAACAGAAAATTAACTAATACAACCATCTGGAAGTCCAATTTTAGAGAATCTGACACCCACTTCTGGCTTCCAGTGGGCACTAGGCATGCACGTGGTATACAGACATACATGCAAGCAAAATAAAATTTGAAGTGATATATCCATTTAAAACTATATGGCTCAGTGAGGTTTTTTTTTTTTTTTTTTTTGGTTTTTCGAGACAGGGTTTCTCTGTGTAGCCCTGGCTGTCCTGGAACTCACTCTGTAGACCAGGCTGGCCTCAAACTCAGAAATCCGCCTGCCTCTGCCTCCCAAGTGCTGGGATTAAAGGCGTGCGCCACCACTGCCCGGCGGCTCAGTGAGTTTTAATAAATGTATAGATTCACGTGGATCAGCGAGATGACTCAGCTGGTAAAGGCACTTGCTGTCAACCACCCAGGTTCCATCCCTGGAATCCACATGTCCGAAGGAAAGAACCAACTCCCATAAGTTGTCCTCTGACATCTACCCATGCCCATGTGTGTGTGTGTGTTTTAAAAGTATACATGAATGTGACTATCATAGCTGAGACATACAACCTTCATATGACTCTTGATTTTTCTCTGTGCTATATGAAGAATGAGAATTTTGAGGGGACAAAAATTTGTGAGGAACCCTGTGCTGTCCACAGGCAGGGTTCTATGTAAGTACATCCTCACCGTTCTCCTTATGACCCAAGGCTAGTCTTCCAGCAGAAGACTTCCATGCATGCCTAGTGCATGCAGTGGCCAGAAAAGGGCGTCGGATCCTCTGGAACTGGCGTCACAGTTGTGAGCTCCCATGTGCTGGGAATTGGACCCGGGACATCTGGAAGAACAGCTGGTGCTCTTAACCATTGAGCTATCTCTTCAGCCAGTGTTTTTAGTGAATTTGTTGGATTTTTTTTTTAAAGAGACACTCTGTGTGTGGTGTGCATGAGAGGTCAGATGCTTATTTTACTTGCTGAGGGTTGTCTCTCTCTGAACATGGAACTCATAGGTTTGTCTAGATAGCTGGCATTGGTGGGCGCTAGGAATCTGAACTCTGGCATTCATACTTGGCAAGCACTTTAAAATTCACTGGACTACTTCCTCAGCCCTATCACTTCCTATTTAGATCTATAATCTATTTTAATTAGATTATTGTACATGAATGTTAAAGGTCATCATTCCTCCCCACATGGGTATCCAGTTGCTCCAATGTCCCTAGTTGCAGCAATTGTAATTTCTTCACTCAAGAAGTACTTTGGATCTCTTGTTGAAATTGTGACCATGTCACACTTGAGTCTGTTTCTGAACTCTGCCGAGTTATTGATCTACAGGTACCCTAAAGCCAAGAACACTACAGTGTTTTGTTTGTTTGTTTGAAAAAGGCTTCAGGCAGTGTAAGTCGATGTTTAGGCTATTTTTTTCTAAGTCTTTTGTATTTATATACAAATTTTATCAACTTGTCAATGTTCACAAAAAACCTTGCTTCTTTTTTAACTGTCATATTTTTTTCTAGCCAGCAAGACAGCTCAGTTGGCATTTTGCCACTAATCCTGATACACTGTGTCCAGTGCTTGGATCCCATGTGCTAGAATGACTTCTACAAACTGTCCTCTGAGCACATGTGAACTGGCGTGAACAAGCACACAATTATGAATATGAAAGAACAAAATATAAAAACCTTTTCATTGTTTTCCCCACAGATAAAATAAACACCTTCTCCCACCTGCAAAGACAGTATAGCTGCCCTGGCCTCTCTAGCCCCTAACTAGCAATGATCCTCCCGCTTCTACTTCCCAACTGAGGTCTTTTATTGTATTCCACTTCCTCAGGCGAGTTTTCTGTTCCCACTGTTGGGTTTTCTGCTCAAGCCCTTAGCAGTCTGTAAGGTAAATGTTCATACACTCATTTACCAGAGTACGAGCCACATCTGTCTTTTCGTCATTGCTGGCCCAGTGCACTTGCTGGCATCAAGGTTAATGCCTGATATTTATTGGTTGAATGAATAAAGGCAGGTGTCTATTTCTAAATATTTTATTAGGGCAAAACAATATTTGTGGGATGATTCATCTCAAGTAGGTCCACTTTACTTCTTAACATGCACTCTGAAAATTGATATCCTCCACAACCTACTATGTATAGCTTCACAGTCATCCGATATAAAATGTAATTAAAAAAAAAAAAATTCTGGCAAGAAGGTAGGAGGCTACAGAAGAGTGATTATTTGTAAGACATTACTAAAATTGAAAATCTCACATTCCCAGATGATAAGAACATTACAATGAAAAAAGGGTTAGCATCACAGTACACCTTGAAGACTCCAGCCTACAGTTACTTGGCCACTGGAGAAATGTGGGTCAACAAGACCACCCTAACTGAACTCTCCCATAGATACCTGTTCTCTTCTCTTTCCCCCATCCCTTGTTGTTAGCTGCCTTTGTACAGAGAGGGATCATCAAGACTGTGGGCATGCAGGCTAAACTAACAGGAGAGGTTTCTGAGTCCCGTGAAGAACAAACCAGCAAGGAAGATCTCAATTCCAACTCTTGGCTAAACTAAACCTGACATACAATGTCAAACAGTAAGGTAACTCCACCACACTTGGTGGTTCATCCTCTACTCAGTTGGAAGGCCTACGCAAGTCAATCAGGATCTGTACAAGAATTACCTGGGACTTGTGCTGGACTTTAACTGAAGTTCCTTGCACATGGAGAGTGCAGAGGGCACAGGAAACAGACACCGAGCACATCAGGGTGCTGTTCCTGCAAGCACCTTTCATTCCATCTCCAACAACTGCTCCCAAAGAACAAAGCTTTAGGCATTGCTTCCTTAAAACAGTGGCACGGGGACAAGAGCCACAGCATCCTTCAGGGTTGGCTTATTATAATTCATCACACTAGAAACAGTAGTTTAAGGCCACACCAGAGTAAACAAGTAAACACCCCGACCTCCACCAAGCTGCTCCTAAGGGTCAACTGTGGACGTGAATCTTCAGACTCTGCGAAGATGAAAATGCTCATCACCAGGGCTTAAGCAGGTTCCTGTGTTTCCTTCCTCCTAGAAACCTTTCAATCTACAGCAAAAAGCATCTTGGGAAACAGAAGCCACTGAAAACGACAACAGAAATAGCCTTTGGTAGGCAAGAGAGAGGATCACTGGTGGACCTTTCTCTGAACCCTTTTTGCAGGCTAGAAGCCCAAGCACACATTTCATGTGGGTAAAGCAGAGGGGAGGAAGGACATGCTTTTCTCCACATGGAAGGTATTGTGATTGACTGGTTTAATGGATTAAGATACCTGCTGGGCACTGAGTTTACTGTTAAGCAGGGAATAACATCCATAGGTTCTGGAACTGGGGGTGGGAGGAGCAACAGATCCTTTGATAAACTGCCAAGCAGAATGCTGATTTCCATAAACCCCTCCCTTCATAGCCCCAGGCCAAGGTGATTTCATCTGTAAGAAATACAGCTCCTGATCAACACAGCTCAGGGAGGAAAAACCACTGACTGCTCTCCTTTCCCTAACTAACTCCATACTGGAAGTAAAGAGACACACCTAGCTGTGTCTTAACTAGAACACTGGGAAAACAGCATCCTGGCATGAAGTTATAGCAATCCACCCTCTTTTTTGTTGTTGTTCTTTCTGGAGAGAGTCTCACTTTGTAACACCAGATAATCTAGAATCCTAGAAAATACTCTTACATCTGTATTCTGAGTATTGGGATTACAGGTGTGCACCATCACCATGGCAACCATTTATTTACATGTCTATGGGTTTTGTCAAAATACTGTAATTAGGTAGATTCATCAATTTGGAAAAACAGGTGGTAGCAGGTATCATTTCCCACTTTGTCCAAAAAGGCAAGAAATCTAAGCCAGATGTTTATTCTGCTTTTTGCAAGATATATTACACACCAGGTAATGTGGCTATATCCTGCCAGTCATCAGAGACTCAGATATGGATGCCCTTAACTAATAAGAGAAAAAACACTGAAGTGCATGGTTGTGCATGCAAGGAGCAGGCTGTCTGTCCTACAGCTCCCCAAACGCTGCACCAGCACTTGTCAGTCTTCTCTGGAGGCCAAATCCCAACCACCAAGAAGATACAGAATGAAGAATAAAGGATCAGAGGCAGAGCTCTGTGACGATGTTCTACCCTTCAGCCTATGAGAGGGCATGGGCTACAAATGAGGCCATACGGAAGGAAGCAGCTCATTTTGAAAGTCTGCCTGGGCCAGAAGAGGGCTGGCTACTGCCCCCCCCACCCCCCATTTAAATTTTTTTTTTACCTTTATTTTATGTATTTTGCCTACATGTATGTCTATGTGAGAATGTCAAATCTTGGAGTTACAGTTGTGGGCTGCCATATGGGTCCTGGGATTTGAACCCGTGTTCTCTGAAAAAGCAGTCAGTGTCCCCAACTGCTGAGCCATCTCTTCCAGCTCCAAGGGCTGGATTCTTTAAACAAGGATACTATAAAGGGGAGACATTCACTGCCCTTGCCCCTTGGGCCAAATCTTCTGCATGATTCTGGTTATCTTCTGGTTCCTGATGTGAGCTGTGAAGTGGGTCTTACAATGATAAGAAGCATGAGGCACAGTACAGTTGGCTTTGGTGGTGATGGCTGACTTATGTATGCCTGAATCTATCTAAGGCCCAGATCTCTACTCACTTTCAAATGTCAGACTAACACACACTCTTATCTCCTCCGAATTTTAGATAATCACCTATGACGTGACAGGGCCAGGGATTTCTATTACAGATTTATAATTAACCAGCCACATATAGTGTAAAAACCATCTTGTCCTCTAGAAAGTAGAGATCATGGGTAGATCACAGGGGCTTTGCCTTTTCAAAACAAACAAGAAAAAAACCAAACAAACAACAATAACAAAACAAAAAAACTTTAACTTAGTTACATTTAGCCTGAAACAAACTTTGCACCAACCAAGAGATACATACAGAAAAATTTAGATGCCTGAAATAGCATTTAATTTGAAGTGATTTTATGTAAGCTAAGAGACTAGCAGGCATGGTCATTGCTTAAGGTTTGTTACTTTTGCAAGCCCTATGTCTATATCATTAAATAGTAAGTGCTGTGTAAAATACTTGGTATTCCAGTGGGATTCTACAGGGAGAAAGTGAGGAAGGTGTTTGAGCTTTATAGGACTTAGATATGGAATCTTTATACATGTAATTCTCATTCTCATATTCTCTCTCTCTCTCTCTCTCTCTCTCTCTCTCTCTCTCTCTCTCTCTCTCTCTCTCTCTCTCTCTCTCTCTCTCTCCCCGCACCCTCCAGGTTTCACGATGCAGACCAGGCTATCCTGGAACTCTATGTAGACCTCAAACTGAGATCAGCCTACTACCTCTGCCTTCTGAGGTTACCACACCCAGTCTGTTCACCCATTTCTATTCTTTAAAAACTCCACATAACAACCTTAGAACATCTCAAAGGCTGAAAGCTCACAGATGCCAAGAGGGCCAAAGATAACAGATCCAGGGCATGGAAACAGAGATTCACAAACGATAACTGCTTATCTTCTCTTCCATGTACCTACAGCTGACAGGTCTCCAGAAGAACTTGGTTTAGGCATCTATCAGTAATAAGAATAACTTTAAAGAATGACATACAAAATGTACTTCTAAACAGGTTTTTTTCTGTTCTGTTTTTCCCCCATTCTGTTCCCAATCCTTGTTTGTAACACTTGATCACTACTAAAACACAAATTCATCTTCAGTACAATAAAGCCAAACGTTCTCTTCAATTAAGCTTTGGTCAAAAGAAAAAAATTAACTTTAAAATGGTGCTCTTCAGATGTGGTCTTTGGTCAAGCAATGCAAAGCTCTGAATGAAGTCCCTGACCTGGTTGGTGACGAAAACAGAGGCTATTCCAGTTTAAGAAAGAGGTATTTGATCAGAATTCCTCAAAGGGGGTAAAATACAATGGAAGCACAAGAAAAGCCAGCCAAGATACTGGGCAAAATCTTCTTAGTGCAGGAGGAGCAGAAGAACCGAGCTTTGGAAGAGCACTGTTCCTGTGAGTCAGACTTACACCACTAACGGTGTAAGCAGAACATGAGCAAAGGACTGACTAACACTTGACTTTATTAGGCCAGATCTTAATTTGGACCCAGAACCAGCAAGAGACTGTTGTAACTTTGGAGGTGGGAAGCATTAGGGCTGGATCTTGGGGAGAACCAAAATGTTGGACACATCTTCAGCCTATGACCGACCGTATGAAGGAAGAGCTGATAACGGATAAATTATTTGGTGAACAGAACGAAAAAAGAGAGGCCAGTCTTAGGAGGTCCTTGGCCAGGGGGGTCACACAAGGCTCCTGGCCTTGGCAACATTTACCTTAAGACTAAAGACAGAATGCTTTGGTCGACTAACTTGCCTGGCTAAAGAGAGATTAAAGGGGGGGGCAACCTCTGAGACCTGGGCGGGAAGTCAGCAGAAGGCACTTGCTCCCTAGGGAGGGGGCCAGTGAGTCTCGAGGCTGGAAAGCCAGGGCCTGAAGTAGGTCTTGATGGATCCAAGCCTATGAGGTGACTGCAGCCGGGAATGCCTGTTTCAGAAGCCACAGGCAAGGGTCAGTGTGATTTCACAAGTAGAATAGTTATAAAATAAAACATTTTTTAATGCACAAAGTAATCGTGTGTGGGGGTGTGTGTGAGGCTCAGCAAACAAAGAAAGAATGTGAAGCAGTTTGGTTTTTACTATTTACAAAATGCCATTTGGAGTGGACGTGGCCACCTTCAGTAGCTTCGGAAATGTCTTTCCCGTGAAGTGGTCACTGAAGCATGGTTCCTGGAAGTGGCTCAGAAAGGCCACACACTGTCCTGGGAGGAAGTATCCCCCTCGAGGGAGCACCAGAAAGGCTCAGTCTTCTGTCTCCTCATAGGTAGTCTCATCGAAGGGCCTGTCCAGCAGAGGCACCAGCCGGTGGCGAGAGTACTTCAGTTGCAGCAGATCCCCAACTTCATCTATCTCCTTCAAAGCCTGAAGAATGTAAGAGAGAAGTCAGCAGGGTCCAGCAGGGGGCAAGTGCACCCATGGCTCTCCTGAACAGAAACATCACTGGCAAGGTTATCTTGGTGGGACACACTGAATCCAAATCCTCAGGAAAGATTGCACACAGCTGTGGCAGAAACAGCATCTGAACAAGAGCTCAGGCCTAGCTACTTAAATGGACTGTGTATCCACGCATGACCACAAAGACTTCGACTCTTCTAAGTTTAATGTGTTTACAGGAAAAGGAACAGGTTTCCTGTTGGGATTATAGCTACAATGCACACCTTGGGTCTGTGATTGGCTCAGCAGGCAAAGGCACTTCTATGGTCTCACAACCTGAGATTAATCCCTGGCACCCACATAGTAAAGAATCAACTCCTCCAACTTTCCCTTTGACCTCCATATGCAAGTCATGGAGTGTTCAAACCCACTCTCAAACACACAATAAATAAAAAGCATACAAAGATATTATAAAAGAAAATGTGCATTTTAGAACTGTTTACTAGCATAAAAGTAAACACTTCCATGGTTAAACTTATTCTTAGTTGTCTACCTGAGTCCTGATGTTGAGACTACAGGGGTTCTGTGCACACTAGCCCCGAACTGTGACCCCACTGTGTAGCCCCCCACATGCTGGGACTAAGGTCTGCATCACCATGCGTGGCCCGAGACTCCCTTTTCATTTGGTCACTGCTGGAATCTTGAAACACGAATGTGGTACAGGATATTTTACCTGACAGCTTTGCCAAAACCACATATTAGCTCTAACAGCTTTTTTTTTTTTTTTGTATACCGTGTGCATTCTATACAAATATATTCTACGGAAAGATGGATTCTTATGAAAAAAACATTATGTTGCTGAGTAAGGGAATACTCTTGGACACCCCTAAGCTGCTGCCCTGTCCTTCCCATTCTTCAGAACAGCTTTACTGACTCTGTATTTTATGTGTTGATTCTATGTATTATTTATAGACACACACACACACCCCAACTAGAGAGAGAGAGAGAGAGAGAGAGAGAGAGAGAGAGAGAGAGAGAGAGACCATCAATTTGAATAAGAGCAAGAGCAGGGGAGGGAATGGAAGGAGAAAGGGAAGGGAAATGATGTAATTATAATCTCAAGAAAATATAAATAAGTCAGTATAGAAACTTTTACTATCAAGGATTCAAAACCAGAATAGACGTGCAAAGGACTGAAAAAAAAAAGGACACCTTTACTATCTAAAAACTGTACTCCAACTAGAGAAAACAAATGGGATTGATAAACTGGACCAACTGGGTAAGTCAGAATGTGAGAAGAGCAGCTCGAAAAATACCTGCAGTTTACAATACCGGCGTGTCGCACAGGTCACTTAAAGAAGGAAGACCAATCACTAGTAAAGTGTTCTAATAAAAAAAAAAAACTGAAAGTTTTCTCCCCGGTTTTTGTTTTGTTTGTTTTTGAGAAAGTTTTCATTACTTATCTCAGGCAGGTTTCAAACTAGTAACCCTCCTGCTTCAACCTCCTAAATGCTGGGATTACCAAAGGCACACATTATTATGCCAGGTCAGGAATATATCTTTAATGAGAGAAATTTCATTTTGTAGATACAGGGAAGAATGGTCAAAAGTCTTTAGCTGTTAAGAAACAGAAAATGTTAGCTGGGCATGGTATCATACCCCTTTAGTCCCAGCATTCTGGAGACAGAAGCAGATGATCTCTGTAAGTTAAAAACCAGCTTGGTTTACATAAAGAACTCCAGGACAGCCAGAGCTACATAGGGGGACACTGTCTTAAAACACAAAACAAACGAAACAAAAGTGTCAATGAGATTGTTATTACAGTACTTTTAAAAACAGGCATTCACAGAATTCATTAAGATTAGCAGATCTTAGCTGGCATCACGACACATGTCTGTAATCTCGGTGTTGGGAGGCAGAGACAGGCAGGTCTCTGTGTGTTGCAGATCAGCCTGTGTCTAACAAAGGAAAACAAAAAAGCACAGTATCAACTCCCCTCAACCCAACCTACAAGGAAGCCATTATTAGTTTCAAGAACACACTCTCTCTCTCTCTCTCTCTCTCTCTCTCTCTCTCTCTCTCTCTCTCTCTCTCTCTCTCTCTCGTGTGTGTGTGTGTGTGTGTGTATGTCTTAGGGTTCAAGGGGACAGACACGCAGCCAGGAGGATTTTCAGTGTGGATACATAGTGAGTTCTGCAGCAATCTTGACTACTGTTTATTGAGACTGTCACCAAACAACACAGAGGAACTTGGAACTGGATTTGGTGGATGATTCTGAAGATTCTGCAATTGCTTAGAAATTGCCATTTTCAACAGCACTGCTTGCCACTGTCTCAGCAGCCAGGTTCTAGGTGCCTGACAACATCAGGCGATTAAGCCGTCTGATACACAACCTCTTTTAGTATTGATCAAAGGCACTTACCGTGTCAAGTATTTCTTTGGTATGAGCTGCTGACAGGCAAAACCTGGCTCTGGACTCAATGATGGGGGTGGCAGGGAATCCCACCACAACGACACCAATGTTCCGCTTCAGCATCTCTCTTCCAAAGGCGCTACAAAAGGAATCAGGAAATGAAACCAGTGACTGCAGCTGGGCATGGTGATGTGCCCTTGAAACCCAGCACTCTTTCCAGGCTAGCTCCATCTACAGAGGTAGTTCTAGGGCAGACAGGGCAAGGGAGATATCCTGACTCGAAAAAGAAAAGCAAAAACCACAAAAAAGAAATAGCAGCCAATACCAGGTCTTGCTGGCCTGGGTATTTGACGACACTTAAACACTTAAAACTGGTGTTCTAAGAATTCTGTTTATCCAGTTCTGTTAGTCATTCCTTCACAAGGGTGGAAGAATGTAACAGGCAAGGACTAATTCTGATAAAGTTTATTTTAAGTGATAGCCTGCTCCTGAAATGTAATAGTGGTTAAGATTTCAAAATAAATCTGTGTTAAATTTCAGGCCTCTTTTTACAAGTTTGTGAGGACAGAGGACCTGTGTCCTCTACTGCCACTAGTGTGGCTGGTTGACTGGAACTGGCTCTCTAGACCAGGAATTTAAAAAACAAAAACAAAACCAAAAAAGCTACTTAGGACTAAAGCTGCTTCTAGGGTACAGGCTGTTTGAGGCTGGAGGTCAGTAGGTCACCCAAACTCCATAACTGTTACATAACAACTTCCTTACAGCTGTCTTGGGGCCTTATTCTACATCTGAATCTTGACTAAATAATAAATTCTAACCTGTTTTCCAAATTATGCTCTCTGTTTTATCTTCTTTTTGGCTACTTGACTCATTTTTACTCTTCCCTTAATCTGTTCAGAGTTTGGGAATAAAAAAAGACTCTGCCCATGACAAGTATAAGAGTAGCACGTTTAATCCCAGCACTTGGGAGGCAGAGCACAGTCTGTATAGTGAGTCACTTAGGGCCAGCTAGGGCTACACAGTGACATTTTCTTTCAAAAATGCTTGCAAGCAAGAAAAAAGAAAAAATCCTGCTGGTATAGCAACACAGGAATGCCAACTTATTCTCCCACTGCAGCCCCAATATATCCTCTGTCTAAGGACAGGCTGGTCTGTGACTTTCCACGCAATGTACCCAATTTTGGCCGGCATGTAGAGCATCAAAGGCACCACCGGAGAGTCTTCATTGCCATAGATGATGAACCCCATCTCCTTCAGCCGTCTCCTGAAATACCTGGTGTTCTCAGCCAACTGTTGTATACATTCTTTGCCTAGAAAAGGTCAAAATAATACTAAGGAATGGAAGAAAAAGAGAAGTATTTTCCCTGACTTCTTTTTATCTCTTTAGGTCTGCTATTCTTGTTTTCAGGTGACTTTTACTGTATAGTCCAGGATGTCCTTAAACTCTTGGAATTCCTGCCTCAGTTTCCCACGTGCTGGGATTACAGGCATGTGCTACCACACTGCTTTCTTCCAACATACAGCAGTCTGCATACTAACTTGTGTGGACGATAAACATAAATGTGCTTCCTCTGCATCCTGTCGCTTGTCACTGAGCTGCTGATAGCAGAGTTGGTTTTTGAATTGGTCCTGGGGAATCAAATCTAGGATCTCATGCATGTTATACAAGCACTCTACCACCAAACCTGCCATAGCTGTCGCGACCTACAGCAAGTTTTACAGTAATGTACAAAAGAAAGTTTAATGGCTAAGGGCTGAAGATGTGGTTCCGTGGTAAAGAACCTGCCTAACATAGGCCCTACAACCCTTTAAAAAAGAAAGAAAGAAAAAACAGGGCTGGAGAGACGGCTCAGCGGTTAAGAGCACTGACTGCTCTTCCAGAGGTCCCAAGTTCAATATCCACCAACCACATGGTGGCTTACAACCATCTGTAATAGAGTCTGATGCCCTCTTCTGGTGTGTCTGAAGAAAGTGGGTGTACTATAGTATAAATAAATAAATAAATAAATAAATAAATCTTTAAAAAAAAAAAAAAGGAAAAAGAAACTGTGTCATGTATGGCATTCTAGCATCTCTCTTGGTCACAGTGCCTCATTGTACACACCCTTAACAGTGCAGAGGACACCTATCCCACCATTCTACATGTTAGGAGACTCTCACAGAGGCAGGACCTTATTACTTATTCTTATTCTTATTACTTATTCTTACTTATTGCCATCAAGTAAGAAGAGGCACTGCCAAAAATAGAATCTGGGCCTCCCAACATCAACATTACTTCAAGCAGCCATGGTGGAAATACTTTCACAAATCTGAGCACTGACACTGCCGGTTAGATCTCAAATTTTGAGTCACTTTGTATTGCTATCTCCTTAAAACCTTTACCAGACAGCGAGAGCCTACCTAGTACAAAATCTCTCTAGCTAATCTCTAAAACACAAGTTTGCTTTGTTTTGGTCGGTTGGTTTTGGTTTTTCTACGTAGCTCTGAATGTCCTCAAACTCAAGAGATCTGCTGACTTCTACCCCTGGTGGGATTAAAATATGGTTTCTAATTTCTAAATGAATAAATTATTGGTGAAGTGCTGACATTACATTATGGTCAGATGGCCAAACAAGACAACAGTTTTGAAAGACTAATTTGCAGAGCAGAGTGCTAATATGTTTTTCTTCACAGTCAAAAATGTTGATAAGAGAAGGCTGGAGTAATTTTCTCATGTTAGAATTCAAGGATGATACAATTCATAAGTTTATCAACCAATCAAATGTCCTTGGAGCTAGAATACTGACATATCCATCGAGCATGGAAAACCATACTCGATAAGCTGGAGACACACAGCCCCAAATGAGCGTCCTTTATATATATAGTAATGTCAAGTGGATCAGAGAAAACACTGAACTTTAGACTGGACTAATCACCCTGAACACCAAGGAACACTGGTTAAGTTGTACATGTGCCCTATGAAGAACAGGAGCTAATAATAGGTGTGTTATATAAGGATTCCAAGAACTGGGTTCTCAGAATTACACATCCTAATTTTTTGCAATATGAAAAAGATGCTTGTTCTATATTTTAAAACTTTATTAATTGGCTAAAAAAAAAATTGAGACAAGATTTCATGTTTTAGTTAGGGTTTTTAGTGCTGTCAAGAGTCTGTACCCTGAGCAAAGCAACTCTTTATTTTTGTGTGTGGGGTGGGAGATTAAGATGGTGTTTCTCTGTGAATTCCTGGCCATCCAGGAACTTGCTCTGTAGACCAGGCTATCCTCAAACTCACAGAGATCTGCCTGCCTCTGTCTTTTGAGTGCTGGGATTAAAGGCCTGGCTAAAAGAAAGCATTTACTTGGGGACTTGCTTACAGTTTTAGAGGTTTAGTCCTTATCATCAAGGTGGGAATGCGGTGAGGCAGGTATGCTGTTGGAACAACAGCTGAGAGCTTTAACATCTTGGTCCTTAGGCAGCAGGAAAAAAGCCACTGGGCCTGGCATGGGCTTTCTGAAGCCTCAAAGACCACCTCCAGTGACACACTTCCTCCAAGGTCACACCTTCTAATCCTTCTCAGTTATCAAATGGGGACACTAAGCATGCAAATATATGAGCCTTTTGGGGCCATTCTCATTCGAAATACATATATTTACTACACATATATTCTAGGCTATCAGAAAATGACCTCGAATTTCTGATCCTCCCAATTCCATTTCTTTTTTTTTTGTTTGTTTGTTTGTTTGTTTTTCTTTTGTTTTTCCGAGACAGGGTTTCTCTGTGTAGTCCTGGCTGTCCTGGAACTAACTCTGTAGACCAGGCTGGCCTCAAACTCAGAAATCCGCCTGCCTCTGCCTCCCAAGTGCTGGGATTAAAGGCATGCGCCACCACCGCCCGGCTCCCAATTCCACTTCTAAGTTTACATGTGCTACCATGCCAGGTAGCCACAACAATTCCTGGCACTTATAAAGTTATTCACCCACCAATGCAGTGCTAGGTATCAAACTAGGGCAGACATCCAACCAAGTGAACTACATCACCAGCCTCTTCCTTCACTTTTGGAGGAGACTTCTACTTCCACACTTGCCTTAATACTGGGACAAGATTTATCTTCCTTAAATAGAAAGCTGGACAAAACAATGGCTGTCAGACACGGCAACCAGAAGAGTTGAAAATGTTGCTTCGGAGATGGAAGCATGGTGAACCTTCAGGAACCTAATGCCTAGAAGCAAGTTCCAGGTTGCTACCCAGAGAAGGCAGACCTAATCTTGTCTGATGAAATCAGAATTGGAGTGGTCAACCTGACTAGGACTTTGTTGGGCAGTAAGTAGAAGGGGAGAGGAGTGAGCTTTGGCAAGACCAGAACTGCACTTGTATGAGAAGAAAGTAGCAAGGACTGGAAAATTCCCCCCAGAAGGCAGTAGCCCCAACAATTCCTGGCACTTATAAAAAGCTCACAATAGTTATTCACCCAACCAAAATGTGAAGATGGCACAATGCACACAATAGCCCACAGAAGAATGTCACAGAAGATGGGCTGGGTATGGTGGCCTATTCCTTTAATCGAAGTATTTTGGAGGCAGAGACAAGTAGAGATCTCTGAGTATGAGGCTAGCCTTGACTACAGAGCAAGTTCCAGGACAGCCAGAACCATTACACAGGGAAACCCTGTCTTGAAAAACCAAAAGCAAAAAAATTAAGTCTTGATATACCTTAACAAATCTGAAAAGCAAGTCTCAAGGGGATTTGATTCTCAGAGCAAAGCTCAGTGGTGCTGAAGGGACTACAACAAAATAAAACATCCAACTGGTAACGTCTATGACAACCAAGAAAACTGCAGGCCAACAAACAGGCTAGATAATATGGCTACAGGACTAAGTGGGCATCAGAAAACAAACAGACCATCGGTGACAAGAGAACTAGCACATAAGGATGTTAAGATGCTATGAAAGCTATAATGTATATACTATATGTATGTATTATAATGTATAGGTTCAAAATGGCAGCAATGCTGGGCATGAGATCAGAGGATGGCAATTTCTAGGCTAGTGTGGGCCCACAGTGAGACCCTTGCTCCAAGAGAAAACAAAAGCAAAACCAAACAACCCCAAAACTACAGTTAAGAATAGAAAATATTTTTTAAAAGGAACAAACAAAATCTAGCACAATCTTGATCTGCAAAGTATGCTAGATGAAGACAGAAATAAGACTGCATGCTGTGTGAATCAGAATGGAATCTAGAGGACAAGTGTAGAAACAAGAGATCAATGGTTGTCAAGAAGTGGGAATGCGGCAGACAGCCAGGTGTGGAGAGCTTGTGGGGGGCAGGGGGCAGCCTTCTAGGAATTTGACAGGAATTTGGGCTAGGGCAAGGAAGTAGGCAAGATGAATACAGTTGAGGAATGTGTTCTCTGTATTTTGATGGGTCTTGTTAAGACCCTGAATACAGTAATCCTGGGACCTTTGTTTATACTTTGTTCCTTGACTACTTTATCCCTTAGGACTGACCATATTCTTTGTTTGTACCTAGAATGATATAAAAGCAGACTGGGAAGTCGGGCAGTGGTGGCGCATGCCTTTAATCCCAGCACTTGGGAGGCAGAGGCAGGTGGATTTCTGAGTTCGAGGCCAGCCTGGTCTACAGAGTGAGTTCTAGGACAGCCAGGGCTACACAGAGAAACCCTGTCTCAAAAAACCAAAAAAAAAAAAAAAAAAAAAAAAAAAAAAAAAACCCAAAAAAAACCAAAAAGCAGACTGGAAAAAAAAAAACCTGCTTCAGCTTCAAAACTGGCTGGAGTCATGCAGTGTTGCCTAATTGTCTTTTTCTTTTGAATCCTCCCTCCCTCACTCCCTCGAGACCCTGTTGACTGACTGAGCTGGCTTGGTCAGCCAGGGGACATGAAGGTGTTTTGGGGGATGATGAAAATATTCAGTGCCCTGATTGTGGTATGGTTGACTATGTGTGTTTATCGTGGTAGGACTATGTGTGTTAGTACAAATTTGTGGAAATATATACTTAAAAGTTTTATTATTTTATTATTGTGTGTAATAATACTTCATTAAAACTAGCTTAAAAAAAGAGTGACATATTTGTGTATTAGTATAATCTTTAAAATATATATATGTATCACCTTTTGTCTTATCACAAACCTACCAGCCCTGTCATCAATTAACCAGCACCTTATTAAGGTTTGAATATGAAACATCCTCACAGTCGTGGCTTTGCAGGACTGACCCCTAGCTGATGGTGCTATTTTAAGAGATGCTGGAAATTTTAAAGGAGGTAGGACCTAGTTGGAGAAAGCAGGTCAGAGGGCATTCCTTATGCAGGATGCCTGGGCCCCCTCTACTGTCCACTATGAGAATTCTCTCTCTTCAATTGTTTATATCGGGTATTTTGGTCACAGTGGCAAAAAAGGTAACCAATATACCCCAGTCAATAAATTGCTTTGTTGTTTTGTTGTTCTAAGGAAATAATGAACTATCAACAGTGTTAGCATTCTGTCTAAACTCCACCCCACAGTCACATGGCAACAGCCAGGCAGGCCTGACCCCTCCTCTCTCTCGTTCTTTTGCTCTTTCCTTCTTGTTCCCGCTGTCCCCGTCCCCACAAACGTGCTCATGGCCGGCCTTTACTCTCCTTCTCTTCTACTTCCCCATTCTCTCTGCCTCTGCCACCCTCTTAACTCCCCTCCCCATGCCCTGAATCAACTCTGTTCTATATTATACCGTCCTGTGGCTGGTCCCTCAGGGGAAAGAGAAGCCTTGGCATAGGCCTGCTGAGACACCCCTTCCCCTACACCTCACCACAGAACATATTCCCTTTATCTTTTTATAAACACATCAAATAGTTTTATTGTTGCTGAATTGTATTCCACAGTGAGGTCATACCAAAAATGTTTGTTGGTATATGCAAGGAGTTGAGAGTATATTTTCATTATGGTAGCCAAAGGGTTCTTTTTTATATAAAAAGAATTCTCTGACTGGGGATATAGCTCAGTGTATGCTTTGCATAGACTGAGGACATGGGTTCAATCTCCAATCCTTTAAAATTTGGCATAGTAGCATATGCTACTATAATCCCCGAACTCAGGGGTTCCAGGCTGGAGGATAATGGCCGCATGGTCATCCTCAGCTATGCAGCAACTTTGAGGCCAGTCTAGTCTATGTGAGACCCTGTCTCAGAACAACAATTCTCTTCTTCTTAAGATTTAAGCATCCCTGCCACATCCAAATAAGGGAAAAATTACTATAAATGCTACTTAATAACTTAATTTCATGTGATCTAACCACTTTAGATGGGCTGCAAAAGAATATACTGCTTACACTTTACACATAATGAAACAAGTCCAGAGATATTAAGTTGTTTTGTACAAGAACTTTAACTCTGCTGGAAGGTTCCTGGTCTAATGCTTCTGACTCACACATACCCAATAAGTTAACAATTCTTCTCTTCTTTTCTTCCTTTATTTTTTTAACTCAGCAGGAGAAAGGTGTTTAGTTCCTGGTCTAATATTTCCGACTCACACATACCCAATAAGTTAACAATTTCTCTCTCTCTCTCTCTCTCCCCTCCAACTCAGAGATCTATCTACTTCTGCCTAGGAGTAAAGCCATGTGTCACCACCACCAGCTATTAACAAATTCTTTAGATTAAAATTTCTAGCCAGGCAGTGGTGGCACATGCCTTTGATCCCAGCACTTGGGAGGCAGAGGCAGGCGGATTTCTGAGTTCGAGGCCAGCCTGGTCTACAGAGTGAGTTCCAGGACAGCCAGGGCTACACAGAGAAACCCTGTCTTGAAAAACAAAACAAAACAAACAAAATTTCTATTACACTGTATTTATTTATTTACTTATTCAATGTGTGTAGGTCAGGAAGCAGCTTGGAGGAGTTAGTTCTTCCCTTCTACCATAAGGGCCTGGAGAATTGAATTCAGGTCACCAGGCCTGGCAGCAAGTACCTTTAATTCCTGCATCCCCTTGCTGCTCATTTTTTTTTTTTTCAAAATTTAAAGCTTAGTTATTTGTTGAGGTTCAGTATGTTCTATGTATTGCCTCTAGTTGCCTATGAGCGGATTCTCATGGTTACCAGCGTTTCTTGTGCAAACTTTGTTCCTTAACTAAAACTACTGGTTACATAGAAATGGCTACAGCCAATTCCTGGAGGGGTTAGAGGTAGGCAGGTTTGGAGTGACCTGTTTGGCGGTTGCAGAAAAAAAAGGATACAGGAGAGTGGCAGAGCTATTGCAAGCATGTAAGACCATTCCATTGAATCTGTTAGCTCAGTTCTTAAGAGTTTCTTTCTTGAAGTTTGAGCAAATTATTTAAGACAGACTCAAATAAAGATGGACTTCCAGCACAGATATATATTAAACCTAAATCTTAACCATTGTCTCAAAGAGAACACAGATGTGGGCCTGGAGAGACAGCTCAGTGGTTGAGAATACTTGCTGCTCCTAACAGAGTACCCAAGTAGGGTTTCTAACCCCCAGGTTAGGCAACTTAAAACTACCTGTACCTCCAATTCCAGGGTATCTGATGGCCTCTTCCTCAGGCTCCCAAACTCACATGGCATATCCTCATAGATATATAAAAAAGAACTTTAAGATATGGAGAGCTCTAAGAGGTCTGAATTTTTCCTATTTTCCAAACAATCTTTTTATCCTGGAGGAAGATTTTATATATATTTAAGAAAGGGTCACTTTAGTACAGTACTTAAGATACACTTGAATTTTATACACGAATTCAATAAAATATGATCATGTCCATCCCTCAATGGCACTAAAAAAAGATTAAAACTTTTTTATCTATCTATCTATCTATCTATCTATCTATCTATCTATCTATCTATCTATCTATTGGCAAAGTCTAGAGGCATCTTTGAGAAGTTAGTTCCTTCCTACTTTATGTGTATTCTAAGGATGAAACCTCTAACAATAGGCTTTATGGTAAGTATCTTTATCTGCTAACCACCTTGTCATCCTGAGAATCACTATTGTGTTTTGTTTTATTTTTTCAAGAGCTGGGATTGAAGCCAGAGAGTCAGAATCAGTCCTAAGATCTCACACAGGCAGACAACTCTCTAAGATTGTGCTACAATCCCAGCCCCAGAAGATGATCTTTAGAAACCATGGTCAGATTAATTCTGAAGTTATTTTTATTTCTTAAATAGCTGATTGAGGTATGTGTGGGGTGTGTGTCAGAGGACAGTTTTCCGGAGTCACTTTTGGCCTTCCCACTTCATGAAGTCTGTTTCTGCTACTGTGCTAAGCCTTGAGCTCAGGCCAATCCCGCCATAGAAGACAATGGCATTTTCAGTGCATCTTGAAGGCTAGCTTTTTTACCCACTCAGACATTTCCCAGGCCCCAAGATCTTGAGCTGTGTCAAGTGTATTTTATTCACTTAAAAAAAGAATTCTGATAAACAGTCCTACTTCTGGTTTCTTGGGACTCTTATGATGACATCTGGAAGCTCTCTATTAGCACTCACAGAAACTTCAAGGCCCTCCTGCCTATGACAGACGGCTAGAGACTCTTAAGGAAACCTATATACAGAGCTCTTGCCAGGCAGTGATAGCACACGCCTTTAATACTAGCGCTTTGGAGGCAGAGGCCGGCAGATCTAGTTTGAGGCCAGCGTGGTCTACAGAACAAGTTCCAGTACATCCAGGGATACACAGAGCCCCAAAACACAAAGCTCTGTATCAATACTAACAGAAACTTTGGACAGGCATTATAGGCCCTCCTACAAAAGACAGCTATAAACTTTCCAAGAGACCTATGTATAAAGCACGGCTGTCAAAGTAACTTGGCTTATAGCTTTAATTCTGCTTTAACAGGCACTGCCGGGGTCACCTGCTGAAAAAGCAGACCATTTCAGTCTAAGTTTTTTATGTAAATTATACCATAACCAAGAACATGTGTTTGACTCAGTAGCTTCAAAAGTAAGATTTTGGATGTGGTGGCACATGCTGGGAGCCAAACCCAGGAAATTACTTGCTGTTCTAAGAGAACCTCAGGAAATTACCTGCTGTTCTAGAAAGTCTAGTCAGTACAAAGTTAAGAAAGGACGTTCACAGGTCTCAGGTCCCAGGAACTTAAAGAACGGCTGGCATTTCCTGGGAGGTGGTTACGACAGTGGGATGGTCTAGGGCAATAAGGATATGACAGTGGACTGGTCTTAGACTATAAGAATTCCATAGTAGGATAGCCCTAAGCAATAACTCTCGGCTCAAACTTCCCGGTTTGCTGTGTCTTTATAACCTGCTCCCGATATTAAAGTTTCAGAGCTTGATCAGAACCCAGACTTGCTCTCATTCTTTGTGTCTCTTGTCCTTTCATTCGTTCGCCCCCTTCCCTAAGGTCTCATCGAATCCCCACGGGCTGGGGCAGGCACAAACCTTTTATCCCAGCTCTAGGGAGGAAGAGGCAGGTAGATCTCTGAGTTCATAGCCTGGTCTATATAGAGGAACCCTGTCTTAGAAACAAACAAACAAACAAACAAAACCCAAAACAGCACGGAAGACTGGAGCAAGGAATGGCACCCTGTGAATTGGATGGTAATTCCATGATATTGACTCATGGACAGTATACCTAGATCTGTGCACTTTACTACATGAATGCCATTGCATTAATAAAATTCATAACCACCAAATACTTGGAAAATCACCTGAAGCTAAAACCAACACCTGGAATTGAGGCTAATTCTCTAATCTCTCTACTTATAATCTTAATCAGAGCCAGCTATTATTCTTTTATAAATTGCAAAAACAAACAAACAAACAAACAAACAAACAAACACTGACAAAACAGACACCTCTGGGTGTCCCAGGGTGGGCAGACACTCTTAGCCTCTGTTGTTTAAGATAAAACTTGGGGAAAAAAAAGGGGATGGGGAGGGAAGGACAACTAGTCTTTGGCGCTGGGTGTTCCAAGGATCTGTAAGACAGGAACTCCGTGTTATGAAAACAGAGCTTGAGATTTAAAGCCCTAGTCCCAAGGCAGGAAATGAAAACATAAAGGTTCAGCCCTTCCTTTCTTTTTCCAAATAATCCTATGAATGCCACAGATCAGGTAATAGTGTATAGTGTTTATAAAAACATCTCTTCTGTCTGTCTGTCTACTTCCACTCCCATGACACCATCCTCAGATTGTCAGGTGTTTCCTTTGTGAATTCGGTCAAGGGAAAAGGCCATGGAAGGCTAGAGTACAGAATCAGTAATTAGCGGGCAGTGGTGGCGCATGCCTTTGATCCCAGCACTTGGGAGGCAGAGGCAGAGGCAGGCGAATTTCTGAGTTCGAGGCCAGCCTGGTCTACAGAGTGAGTTCCAGGACAGCCAGGGCTACACAGAGAAACCCTGTCTCGAAAAACCAAAAAACAAACAAACAAACAGAATCAGTAATTAATACATGTGACTCTGACTGCCTTTTAGGAGAGTACAGGACAACTGGAAGGAGTTGAGCACAACAGAATACAAAACTGTCCATCAGAGAAAAAGTTCAATGACACCTCTGTACTAAGACATGGAAAAGCCTTTGTGTTCAATGAAAAAGTCAACTGGGGATTTAACAGTTTAAAGCAAAACCGCATGAACTTCTAGACTGACAAAAGTTCTCCTGAAATGGTTTTTAAAGGAAAAAAAAAAAAAAAAAAGCTCTGTAGAATGACTGGAATCTGCAATCTAAATATGGCATTATGAGCAATGTAATGACTTCTCAGGGATATCTGAATTTATTTAACTGCTGTTTTAAAATGGTCAATGTCTGTAAGCATGGACACCCAACTAGAAAGCCTGTGTGAGATACGTCTGAGTGGTACCAAGGCCAGGGTACTGAATGTTTAGAGTTGATAACAAAAGTAACAAATATCCAGTCTTTGAGATTTTTCTGGCACTTGGAGAAAACCAACTAAATTTTGATTCCCACTATACCTGTTAACTTCTTTACTCAAACATTTGTGTTTATAACAGGCTCAATAAAAAATGAGCATGTTCTACTTCAGATTATTTGTCATAAACTACGGAGAAAGTGCTCAAGCCAGGTCTAGTGGTGAAAGCCTGAAGGCTAACATTAAGGAGACTGAGGAACAAGGACAGTGAGTTCAGGGTCAGCCTAGACTGATTGAGACCCTCCCCCAATTTTAAAGTCATCAAATAAGAGTTAAGACTCTCACTAAGAACACTCAGATGACACTGTATGGTTGGGAAGCAAAACATTGAGAACATGTCCTGAGGCTGAGGCACACAAAGGTGCTTGGCACCAGGACTGATGGAACCCACATGGTAGACGGAGAGAACTTAACTGTCAAAGCTGGCCTCTAACCTCCACATGGGTGCTGTTGGGCACTGACCTTGTGCACTGTGTATTCAGATGCTGATTTCTGTGCCCTGAGATCTAGTTACAATCAGGACACAGGTATTGTAATGAATACTGAAAAAATCTCCTGTATAAATGTTGTATAAAGAGTGCCCCCAATTATCTCTGGTTAATAAAAGGCTGACTAGCCAATGACTGGACAGCATAGAGAGGAAGGCTGGACTTCTGATCCCAGACAAGGAACCAGAGAGAATAGTCAGGTAGAAGGAGATACTGATGAGGTAGGTGAGGCCCCAGGAAAAGAAGGGCCACAAGGTGGAGGAACAAAAACATGGCGCATGAGGTCGGGCATGAGGAAGAGTCGCCACGGGAGTTCTCCATAATAACAGATGGTTACAGCAGAGAGAGCCAAGGAGAGAATGAATGCAAGTAACGTGGGGCCTCTGGCTGGGAATTAGGTAGGTACCACAGAGGATTAGGAATACCTGCTCAGTTAATTTACTTAAAGCTTGTTGAATAAATCTATAAGTCTCTGTCTCAACTATTTGGGAGCTAGCCAGGTTAGAAAAAACTGCCACATTTAAATTTCATCCTACAGGGGTACCATGGCACACATTAACCCACAAAAAATAAGGTAATTAAACAACAACAATATATTGCAGTACTCACTAGACACAGTTCTACACACACACACACACACACCCTATAAAAATTGACCCAATCTGCCGGCATGGGACTTACTTCCACAACAAGGACCAATACCTTCCTGAAGCTGAATTGGAAAAAAGTGCTGACTCACTCAAGTACTGTTGCTAAGAAGCACCAGAGTCCAGCAGCAAACTACACTCTTATCATCTCCAAGATCTGAGTTGTAACATGGTACCAGAATACCAAAGCATCCCTGGCTTTCAGCAACTTGGCTCAAAGACATAAGGAAGAAAATACAGAAAAGGCGGTGTAGCTTGGCCTGAGGTGCTATGGAAGAGTGGCCTGAGGCTAGATGCTGTGGCAGAGAGGGCTCACAGAATATCAAACACTTAATGATGAGTGGAGCTGAACCGAAAGGGAGAAAACAACAGGAACTGCTCCTGGGGAAAAGCGCTATTCTTTTAGAAGTAGTTATCTTTGCTGTGCCCTGAGATACATCCCCAATACATCCCCAGACCCCTTCTGTTTCTTTCTGTCTCTTGGTTGCCATGAGGTGAGCAGCTCTGTGGCACTGCAAGCTCCCTGTCATTTGCTTTAGAAACAATGACTGTGGCCCTACACACTCAGATTTCGAGAGGAAAGAAACCTTCCTTTTAAATTGCTCATGTTGTGTAGTTTGTTACAGTAAATTCCATGAACTCAGAAAATTCCACAGAACTCTGCATGTATCTTTTGTAGTCCTGATCTCCAGTACCGATTCTTTTTCTTCTTTCTGATTTTCTGAGACAGGCTTCTCTGTGTAGTCCTAGATATAGCTCAGCAGTAGAGCAGTTGTTTAACGTGTGAGACCTTGAATTCAATGCTCAGTGCCATTAAACAAACAAATAAACAAACAAATTGTATTGTTAACTGAACTCTGATTTTCTGACTCAGAGAAAGATGGAGAATCTCAAAACTCCATGAAAAACAAAACCAAAAGAAATGTTAAAATGAAAGACAAACTATAGCACATTCCTCTTAAGTTTCATATAAATGACACATGGAAAAAACCAAAAACTCTGTTAGCCATGTAAGAGAGCCCCAAAGGAAAGGAAAGGAAAGGAAAGGAAAGGAAAGGAAAGGAAAGGAAAGGAAAGGAAAGGAAAGGAAAGGAAATAAAGGCACCCCCAACAGGCTTATTATAAATACTGTAGTACCTCTGTGAAGCATCTTGTAAAAGGGTATTTGTAAAGGCTTCCAGGAAACAAGAGTTAACAGTCGTGTTAATGCCGGGGTAAAGGGGTAGGAACCAGGTTCGTCAACTGTGAACCCCTATTTTGTACTGGATATCAAGCATCAAAGTGCTCAGCTAGAGCCACTGCCAGACTAAAGGACATCAAAGCAGCCAGGCCTGCCTCTCCTTGCCCAGAGAGCCTGTTCCAAAGCTGCCCCCTGGTTTTCTATCTCCATATAAGAGCGACTCTGGCTAACAGTGGCAGGGAAATTCCTCCCACAGAGTTTATCACCCCCTCCCTTGCAGTGGCTTAATCCTTTAATTCGTCTCAATGCCAAAAAATAGGATTTCCTGAGGACTGCCACAGGATGTGCAACAAGCAGCAGGGGCAAGGGCTTACTGCTGTTGATTCAATATAATCAAAAGTTTAGCAGAATGGTGGCTAATGCACAGCCAGTAACACGGGGCCTTGAACAAAAGGAAGAAAAGAGGCCAAGAGCCTTTGAAAAAAATAAAGAACCAAATTTTTAAAGGATGCCAAGTCATTCAGGATTGGGTCCCTCCCCTTCTCCCTTCTCTCCCTCAGTCCCAGAACCTTTAGCATGCTAGACAAGCATTCTACCACTCAGTTACTTCCCTAGTCCAGGATCGACAATCCTCATCTGTCTGACTAGTATGCCCTCTGATGGGGCTAGAAAACAGGTAGCACTGTCACTTCAGACAGAACCAAAGGGATGAGGAATTGCCTACTGTAGACAGTGTGGTCACACACCCACCTCCAGTCCCAGAGGGTAGCAAGTAAGGGCAATTACTGGAAAGAACAGTTTCCGAGCCAGAAGACAAGGCATTAAGTTAGGAGTTTACAAATAATGAACATTAAGGAAAACATTCTACTGTGGCCAAGGCCATTTGCATGTTATTTACTAAATCGCTGGGATTTCCAATTAACAGGCTACAAATTATGAGTAATCAAAATGGGGAGGGAAAACAAAAATCAACTCCAAGCAAGCTCACTAATCCTGACCTCAGGTCTGAGTCCACAATCCTCCTTCCCTAGCTGACTCCTGCCCTCCACAGGGGTCAGGGGTCTCAGAACATGAGGAGCTGGCAGCCGCGCTTCATTACCAACATTCATCTCTTGCCCCCCCCCCCCCCCCCCCCGATGTATTTTTTGTTTCACAGTAACTGGTGTGTTTAGTTTTGGTTCCCTCTGATGTAAACAAGCTTTAAAATCTAAATAAATAACATGTTAAGTCTTCTAAAAGCTAGTTTGCTTTCTGACTGAAGTGTTCTTTAAAATGCCATGAGCCTCATGACAATAATTATCAGGGTTCTGAGTAGAACATGCTAGAATCCTTTGAGGCTGGGGGTGGGAGACAGGGTCCCACATAGTCCTGGGTGGCCTCAGATTTCCAACCCTCCTGTGATTACAGGCATGCAGCTGGCTTAGAAACCTCATTTTAAACAAATTCCACAGCAATGGTGCTAAACTAGGGCTCACACCGGGTTGCTTTTGTACCTTATTTTTAAGCTTTCTTGCATATGAACAAGGTCACACACAACCACATTAATATGCTTCTGATGTAAGCGGGGGACCTCCAAGAGTGTACTTTCATGAGATCCTTTTGACACTGATGAAGACTCTCTTCTTGCACCAAAATGATATTAACATCTTCCAAGACTTTTCTGACCAAGTCACCCATTAGATTCCCCTGTCCTTGAAGAGTCCAGTTTGGATGGGAATCCTGCCAAATCAGATTAGAGAAAATCCCCTGACTGTGGTATCTTACTGCTTGCCGTCTGCTTTCAGCAAAGACTCTGAAGGTAAAGAGTACCCTTACCCTGATATTTCCTCTCCACCTACTCGAATTCTGTTCTTTAACAACAAATTCCTGTATTCCCTGGTTGGAGCCAGAACTGAACTCAATTAATTGCTCTTGCCTAGTAAGGCAAGACCTCACTGTAGCTATCGAACACTGCACCTACGCAGTCTCTCTTGCATTAAGTCTCACTGTATTAAGAAGCATCATGGAGCCGAGGTGGAGATCTGAGGCAGAGAACTGGTTTACTATGTGCGAGGCCTGGGTTCATTGCCCAACAGTACAAAAAAAAAAAAAAAAAAAAAAAAAAAAAAGATTTTTTTAAAAAAAAGTAAAAGCATCATTGATAAAGTTTCTTCTTTAACATTTAATACGGTGAAAGTAGATGACAGGAACATACAGATCAAACATTCAGAGAATGAGAAAAATCATAGGAAGCAATTCATATAAATTCAACCCTTAGGCATATTCTTATCTCTGGTTGGTGAGCTGTCAGAAGATAACTGTACAGGGTTACTGGCATATACAAAGTAGTTTTGTAGCAAGACTCATAAAGATGAAGAACTCCTGTAACCAACTCTTCTAGACAAAACCCCCAGAAACAATTCTGGGGGAAAGAAGCAATGTCAATCAATCATGTTGTAGTGTGCAAAGTTAGATATGTTCTTCAACACAGACTAGGCCACAGGGGTCACAACTCAAAATGATGAGAAGTAAAACTCTGTGTTAGCTCAAATAAGAGGACACAAAAATTGTAGGGAAAAAATCTTTAAAATAAATCTAACTATAAAATAAAGCTACCAAATAATTGAAACAGAGCTAAGGAAATTTACCTGCTTTAATCCTTGAGGCTAAGCTTAGCCTCCCCACTGAATGCAACCACATTTCCAAATGAGGGGCCTGTGGCTCAGTGCTCTTTTTTTACCCCAGGAGAACCCAAATGCCTTCTTTAGGTTTTCTAAGACCAATGTTCCATTTAATGGCCAAGTGTACATATGTTCAAAGACTAGCTTCGAGCCTGATGCTTACGCCATCTTAATAGCCAGCTTCAAACTGACTAAAAAAAGAAACAAAAAGTTTCTTACAACAGTTATTTGTATTTTTTAAAAAAGAGATGAGAGTGGAAGAAGGAAAACCACACAGACCATGTCCCTGCAAAAGCTCTTGGTAAAGTGGTTGCTGAGTCAGAGGAAGTAAGCAGTCAACCCTCCCCAGGCCCCACCCTGTCATTGGTCAGGCTGAGCATTCACTAGGAAAACTGGGTGTTTTGTGGAAAATTAGCTGAACAGAATAAGAAAATTACAAATAGGTCCTAAAACAGTTTGCTTTAATAAAACATTAAATATGGCCAGAAGTAGAAGCGAATGGACTAAAAGGCCACATGCGACTTGCAAACAAGGAGAGAGAACCTGCCCACATGTGGGCTCAAATCTCCTCACCTGTAAAGCGGGTTAACGATTACTGATTTTAAAAAGTGAAAGCTGTTGGCTAAAAGGCCTTTGTGTTAGACAATGAAGCAGAAACAGCTAATTTATGAAAGAAATTTTTCCTTTAATTTTTGGTAAGCGACAAGGGACTCCACAGGGGTACGGGAACTCACTTAAGTTTGCTTAAGCAGGTTAGATCTTTGTTTGCTTCAAATAATTTACAAACTAAGTTTCCTGGGGAATTCGGTGTGGAAGACAGGGAAGGCAGAAAAGGCAGAGAGAAGGGCGCAGAGAATTAAGAATGGAGCAAGGTGAAGCAAGGAGTTTCTGTGACCAAGACTAGTTCTTCCCAGGCATCTCACCAGCCACTCTGCTCTGCATGGCTGTTCTCAAAGGCACAGAACACATCTTGTTCAACTCCAGTACAGAGTTGGTCCCTGATAAATGCTGACACAAACATGTCTTGACAGCAGTGCTCTAGACACTAAGTCACAGGACAGGGGGTCTCACTTAGAGCTCAGCACTGCTCAAATGTGCAAGGTAGGCATGAAACCATTCACCAGAAAATTCGCTCTGCTTTTTCCTTCTTTTCTAATCACTGCACTTTGCTCATTACCTCCTCTCCCCTACTGATCTGGATGAGTTTCTAAACAATCTCCATGAAAACAGAATAATAAAGGACAAGCAGAAGGCAATCGCTCCTGGGCTTGAAAAGGCAGTGTTGTAAGGGCCAGTCAAAAGTCTGAGTCCCACACAGTTCTCTCTACAAGATCATAATGATGCTTCTTCAAAGACAGAGTAGTGTCTGTCCCCTAAATTAGTTGTTAACAGTCCCCTGGATCATTTAATACCTCATTAGCACGTCTACTGATGGGTTAATTCAAACGGGCCAAACTAAGTTTAATTAAACTTCAACCAGTTCAAGTTCTATAGCAGTAACAAAATTTACCTAGGTTCTTTAGAATCGATGTGCAGTAAAGTTTTTTCATAAGGAAAGCAACTTGTGCAATCACTGTAAAAGCCACCTATTAAATGTATGTATCCAATTCACTTTGTCTTTGATGTGGCCATGATGGCAGCATGCAAACTATACATGCAAAATTCTGTACACGAAGCACTAAATTATTTTACATCCAACTGCAGTTCATGAATTTTTAAAAACATCTTAGTAATTTTTATGGATATTTTGATTCATTAAAAAGGTCTTGGATCTAAAATCCACGACAGAATATGGTCAGTGATGCATGAAGGACAAGCTAGCTCTCCAAAATTTGGTGGGCTTGTAGAAGAACTTCCTGGGTCTCTTCTACTCACCTGTTCTAACTTGATATTGCCACTGGAAGAGAGCCACTAGCAGTACAATTTCCACTTTCAAAAATGACAGTAATTCTAGGGGACATGGGAAGGGCTGGCCAGGAGGAAGGAAACAGGGGCGCTGCGAAAGTGAGCGGAAATGTAGCTCACCCAACAGCAGCATAGTATATCTCATTTTGAATCTCGTTTTAAGCAGGATTTAATACATTTAATGAGTTATTTTAAAGCTCTACAAAAAAATAATATGTTCATATAGTAATATGCAACTTTAATAGAAATAAATTACTCCACCTACTCCCAGGAAGCAGTGCTGGTTTTGTCTGCTTTTCCTGGTTTTAAGCTCCACAATGCTAAACCTCTTTTGTTCTATTGTTCCTCAGTGGAGTCTGGGAAAGGTATCCTAGAACATAGTCTTTCTAAAGCATGTTTCTCCCTGAATCACCACCAATTTGCATGCCATTACTATTTCTAATTCTTCTTTTGGCTAGATATCTTCATAAATTTAAAAAACATAAATGTCAAATTTTGTTTATAAATTTCTGGTAGACTGTTGATTTTTTTTTTTTTTTTTTAATTAAGTATAGCAACAGCAGCGAGAGAGTATATTGAAGGCACGGGGAATTTATTGTGTATAGTAACAGCAGCGAGAGAGTATACTGAAGGCACGGGGAATTTATTGTGTATAGTAACAGCAGCGGGAGAGTATATCGAAGGCACAGGGAATTTATTGTCATTTTGTTTAGCCTTACTCCATGGCCCAGGTTGGCCTTGAACTCACTAGGTTGACCAGGCTGGCCTCAAACCTGCAGCACTCATCCTGCCTTAGCCTTCCAAGTATTGGGCTCATTGGCATCTGCTAGAATGCTTGGCTGAGGAAAGAATTTACAAGACTGTAAAGACGTTTGCTAACCTCACTGAAGCACACAGGAGAGACACACACAGATCACTCTGGTTCTGGTGACAGCTCAAAACAGCTAATAACCTAACATCATCAACAGAAGGACAAAAGGCTGCCCCAATACTCTGGACTACTGTAAAACTGCAAACAAGTGACTGAGAGGATCACCCCTAACACAAGGAACTCACAGTGCCATAAACACAGCAAACTGTACTAAGATACACATAACACGATTGACTCATGTAACACTTAAAAACACAAACAATAGGAACAGTCTTTATTATTGGAATCTTGTGGTTTCTCTGTGTAACCCTGGCTATCTTGGAACTCACTCTGTAGATCAGACTGTCCTGGAACTCACAGAAATCCACCTGTCTCCGACTCCTGAGTGCTGCTGGGATTAAAGACATGTGCCACCACCACCTGGCAGCACAATATATTTTAGCAACTTAAGCAGACAAGTGCCAAGTCCTTTGAGGATGGGCTGGAATATGGCTTATATACTCTCCATAGCCCTCCCTCAGACTTATGCCCAGCTACCATCAATTTTGGTGATATCCAAGCAAAGCTCGTGACAGTGGGTTTTGATTCACTGAACTCAAAATTTTCCAAGTTACTACAGCAAACATAGATAGCAAGCTTTCCAACATTTAGTGAAGAAGCTGACAGATGATCCCAGTCCCTAACCATATGAGTTGTCCTAGCAGTAGAATCTTCTAATCTGGTCCCAGACCTGTGAAGTAAGAATAAGCTCTCCTTGTTGTGCCATGACTGAGTTTCTAACCCACAGAATTTGTGAGCATCACACAGATGCCAATCAACTAAGCTTTGGTGGTGGCTGGAAAGGCGAAACCTGGAAAAGCAGTGCTAATTCAACACTTTGCCTAATTGCCATATTTCATTTTCTCATCAGACATTTTCGATGAGTACAAATAAATCATTTATTCATAAGTACTTCATCATACAGATCTAGGCTCTAAGAAATTACCAATATTAACATTGATAGCTGTTAGCTTTCTCTTAGTCTAAGCCTATATACCAAACTAAATAATCTGTATAACAAACTAGTAAGGTTATTATACTATCTGTCTCTGAATACATGTGTATCTCATTCCAAACACACTCTCTCAGACCAGAAAGAGAGGTAATAAATCTATGTTGTTGTGAACTAGGGAAGCAATTGACATAGCTCCAATTCTGTGCAGAAGTAATATTTTCTTCCTGAACAGGCAAATGTATAAAACCGAAGACAACAACACTATTTCCAAAAGTCTCTTCATAGAGATAACAAGGATCTTTGACAGAGGGGAACAAACATAAAGTCAGTTTGGGTTTCAGAAAAGTCTTAGTCAAAACCTGACACCCTACTTAACTGGTTCCAATGTAGGCTGTAGTCCATCTATAGTGCTGTGTACTACACATGTACATCTGTAGTGCCATGAAGAGCCCAAGGCTAAGGATGTAAGACCTGCCACACCCACAATGCCTCAAAAGCAGCAAGAGAACAAGTACATTAAATTAAGTACATGTCATACTGCTAGTAAAAAGCTTTCCTTCCTTCCTTCCTTTTTTTATGATGTATAGTCTCTAATAGTACAGGCTGGCCTCAAGATACATAGCTAAGGACGACCTTGAATAATTCTCCATTTCCAAAGTGCTATGATTATAGCCTTGTGTCACAATGTCTTACCCCTACAAAGACTATTAAAAGTAAAAACAGAAAAACAAGGCCTCAGTGACCTCCTTTCATAGTAATTAGTCAACACTGCCCTCTGCTGATACAAAGTAATAAACAAGGCAATATCTTTTACTTTGATTTCAGTTATGTACCTGCATCTCTTTGGATGGACATCCCACCAATGACAAAAATAGATTTAAGATGACCTTCATTATGTACTGTACATTAAATTAGAAACTTTAAGAGGGTTTAAAATCAAAGACATTTACTCTGGAAACATGAGATTGAAGACATACATCCCTATGTAGTGAATTACATTTCCACATACAACATGTGATTAAGAAAGACCCCGAAGGCAAATGTCCTAAAGTTAAAAGCACAGTAGCACTAGAAAGGTCTCATCATGTGTGATTCAGGCACGGTGGCACACACCATTAACCCTGGCACTTGGGAAGCAGAGGCTGTGAGCTCACTGCCAGCTGGGTCTACACAGAGTCCTAGGATAGCCAGACATAGAAATATAGAAATATCTCCCTATAAAGAAACAAGGGAAGGAAGGAAGGGAGGGGGGAGGGAAGAAGGGAGGGAAGGAAGGGAGGAAGGAAGGAAGAAAGGAAAGAAGGAAGGAAGGAAAGAAAAAGGAAATTCTGCACAAGGAAGTCAGGATAGTTATCAAAGTTTATGTAACACACTGAAAAGCATCTATGGATAGTGTTGTCCTGTTGGAAGCCTAACTCCTTATTTAGGGAAAAACCTCAACCATAACAGCACAATTGACTGCTAAGGTTTTTACTAAGCCAAGGAAACGCTTCCTGAAAAAGACTTACCTAGACTGGTGCCATCCTGCCCCATGATGCACTTCATGGAGGTGATGATCTGCTCCATCACAGGTGGTGACATCGACGTGGCATACACAGCACTGTGAGAATGTGTGCGAAGGTAGTCTATCAGCTCCTGCAAAAGCAGAGGCGACACTTGAGTACACAGGTTTGCAACTGCTGTCCTTCTAGGTGTTACTGAACTCTTCAACAGTCTGGCGCAGGGTGCTAAGCTGAGACTAAAGTCAGCTAATACCATCAAAGCTTCCAACTGGCCAACAAGGAAACAGGGCAAAGTCCAAGGTTAATTCAAAGATGAGTTAAGAAAGTACTAACCTAGTCAGGCAGTGGTGGCACATGCCTTTAATCCCAGCATTTGGGAGGCAGAGGCAGGCGGATTTCTGAGTTCGAGGCCAGCCTGGTCTACAGAGTGAGTGCCCAGACAGCCAGGGCTACACAGAGAAACCCTGTCTTGAAAAACCAAAAAAAGAAAAAGGAAAAAAAAAAAATACTAACTTGCTTTTTGACAGACAATAATTTGCTTCCAAGTGTCATTTGTGTCTCACCCTATACACACACTGCCTGTCCTTGTACTCCTAAATAACAATTTTTCCTAGGCTGAGAGTGTATCACTCAGTGACATAGCACACACTTGGCAGGTGTGAGCAGCTCTTAGCTGCTAAGCCAGCAGATCTTCATTTAAATCTTTAAATAAAACATGCATAACAAGAATCTAGTACGGGCTGGAGAGAAGGCTCAGTGGTTAAGAGCACTGACTGCTTTTCCAGAGGTCCTGAGTTCAATTCCCAGCAACCACATGGTGGCTCACAACCATCTATACTGGGATCCGATGCCCTCTTCTGGTGTGTCTAAAGAGAGCGACAGTGTACTCACATACATAAAATAAATAAATCTTAAAAAAAAAAAAAAAAAAAAAAATCTAGTATACTATTGGGTGTGGTGGTATATGCCTATAACCTTAATCTCTGGGAGGATGAGGCAGGAAGATTGCAAATCTAAGGCTAGTCTAGGCTACAAAATGAGAGGGGTGAGTAGCCATGTATGTATCAAAAACAAATAAAAAGAGACAACACAACTGTGAAATAGGCAGATGCTTGTAATTTGCTCACAACTGCATCCCAAAGCACAAATACCTTGTATCATTTCTGAAATGACTTATGATTTACTATCTTTAATTCATATCAATATATCATTTAACTCCCAAAGTAAGCTTTGTCTCACTAACAAAAAAGGTAAAAATCCATAGTAAAATCTTCCAAACCTGATCAAAAGCAACTGACCAAGGCTTTAGGAGTCTAAAGGCTGTCACTTACTAGACATGTCTTTCTTCTGTCATCAGTGTCCTATCTGGAATGAACAGACATCTGTTCGTGTCTTCCCAAGAAGTCACACAACATGGAGGGAACAATGTACGAGTCTAGCAGAATTTACTACAACAAGCCAGGTGAGGACTGTGCACATCCAGAATGACACAACAATCACAGGCTGAGGCCCCTGCCTAATGAGAGTGAAGTGCTTTTTGTGAGTTTGAATGATGCCTGCAGAAACACACCATGCACACAAACCAAACGCAGTGCTTACAAGTGTTATGTAACATTTCGTGTAGTCAATTGCCTTTCTACACACAACTCACAGCAAGTGTGGCACAGACCTAAATCCAGAAGAGAGCATTGATGAAAGATATCTGATGCCTTCATACAATGATGTGTGTGGCAGCACTGCCCCTAGAATTATGCTCCTCTCCGTAACAGCCCTCACTGTCAACATCTAGAAAGCAGCCACCATATTCCCCATGGGTCTTTTGGTTTTGTGCTGTTTCTTAAATTTTTAGAAACTTTTCTTTGGTTCTTAACAAAACCAAAAAAACTGAAATTATAATTATCAAATGTAGCATTCATTTTGCTCTTCAACTTCCTGAGGCAAAGAAAGCGCTGTGTGATATTTAGAACTCTGCTAGGCCAGGTGAGATGGCACGTGCACTGAATCCTAGTGAGTGGGAAGGGAGGCAGGAGAATCAAGAGGTCAAGTGCTACACAGCAAGCACTCCGACTAACAAACAAGGTGGTCACACATTTTCCTGACTTACAGACTTGCACAACTTCCTGATCAGGTCTTCATAGAAGGACTGTCTGAAGTCTGGTTCAAAGCTAGTGAAAAAAATCTGCTTCTGGGGTGATATGACTAGTTTAATAAGTACATTCTAACCACGAAATACCCATAAAGATTGAACAGCATCAAGAAAGGACAGAACCTGGTATCAGGTCACAGATTCCTCTCTCATGTGTGGCTTCCTTGGCAGTAGCACCATCTGTCACATAGAATTGGTTCATAACTGCTGCATCTAATGCTCACACATCAGAATTCTCTGGGATTGATCTGATTGCCTGATTGTCAAACTCTGGTGGATGCAAAGTACACAAATAACTGTGGCCAGAATTTATGCACCCCATAACCAATTTAAGAAAACTGCACAAGGGAATCAGTGGAAACAGAAATGGACAAAAAGGGCTGGGCAGTGGTGGCTCACACCTTTAATCCCAGCACTTGGGAGGCAGAGGCAGGCGGATTTCTGAGTTCAAGGCCAGCCTGGTCTACAGAGTGAGTTCCAGGATAGCCAGGACTACACAGAGAAACCCTGTCTCAAAAAAACCAAAAAAAAAAAAAAAAAAAAAAAACCAAAAAAAAAACCCCCCCAAAAAACACCCCCCCAAAAAATGGACAAAAAAAAGTGCAATGAGCTAAGAATATGATAAAAATAAAGTACATACATAAATAAAAATTTAAAAAAGAAAAAAACCTACACTACAACATTCCTTTTTCTTCTTGGAAATTCTGAATGTATATACCCTTAACAAGGAAGGCTTCATAAAATTCTTGTAAGAATAAAAGGAAGTTTGAATCAAATGAGACCCACTGTAACCATCAGCAAGCTTCAAGAGGAGAAACTAGCTGATACTATATGTCTACAAAGCATCTCGTGCAGATAAACATGCTATTTTCAATGAGTACACAGCCCTCTTGCTTCTTGCTTGTTGGTTTTTGCCATTATTAGCACTGCACATCCTTCTAAAGTATTCCACTTATAACTCGGGGTGGTACACAGATCCTTAGATCCTTGTTCTGTGCTGTCAGAGAACCAAACCTCTAGTAGCTTTTTGATCCCCTTGGGGGGAAAATGTTTAGCTTTTCTTAGCATGAACCCATGAAGAACCAACAACCACAGAAAAATCAATTATACTGAATCTCTTTCCCAACTGCTATTTCTATGGGTTATTCTAGTTGTGTTACAAAATTTCAGGTTCTTCTAACTACAATTTCATGTTAAGTTAAAGAAATGTTCTAGTTTGTGTTGCTGTTGTGAGTCAATGTGGAACATGTACCTGCTGGTAGTAACAGCCAAAACAGTGCTGTCTCTTGCCAGGCACGGGCTCCCAGCGCACTGTATACACTGAGAATGATTATTCTTTAAGGCTCCAATTGTTTAGTTTTAAGAGGAAATTCAAAGCATTTATGAGTACCTACTATGTGTGATGCTTGATATACACGTCTTAATGTTATAGCAAGTTTTCTTTTCTTTCCTGTGGTACTGAGAGTCAAACTGAGGGCAGCACACATACTGGGCCAATTCTCTACTACTGAGCTGCAAGCCTGGCTCAAGGGCTTTTTCTTTCTTTCTTTCTTTCTTTCTTTCTTTCTTTCTTTCTTTCTTTCTTTTTTTTTCATTTTTCTTTTCCTTCTTTTCTTTGTAATAGCTCTATAGAAATATAAGCCATATCCCATCATAGTTATCTTTGTAAAGTGTATAATTCAATGGATTTTGGCATAGCGCTGTGTGACCCTTACCACTACCTAATTCTAGAACATTTCTTCATCCTACAAGGAAATATTGTACCCATTAGCAGTTACTTTCCGTTTCCCCATCTCCTCACCATCTGGGAACTACTAAACCTACATTCTGTTTCCACATCTATTCTAGATAAAACATAAGAAAAAAAAATCCATCGTATGACATGACCGTTTGTGACTCACTTCACTTAACGTATGTGCAAAATGCATCTGTGTTGTAGCATAGGCACACATAATTTTTAAACCATTACAAACCATCCATATTTACTTTACTAATAAGGAAACTAAAAGTTAAAAATGCTTTCCCCAAGGTCTTACAAAGCAAAGGCATTCAAATGCAGACTGTACATGATTTTGCATGGAATCTTAACTGCCTTAGAGGTCACATATAACATTGAAAAATAGATGCTTTGCAGAGTCTTAGAGCTAATAGAACCTTCTCTTCTTGTTTGTGCATTCCTATCTTCCATTCCCATTGGCTCCTGTGACAACCCTTTCAAAGTGTGAGTATAACTCAAATCCAACAGAAGCTATAGCAAACAAGAAGCACCTCTGTGTGCTCTTTTACAAAAGAGTATTCTATATCTCAGACCAATAGTTTAGAAAGAAGCTCGAATGAGCAAACAACAAACAATGAACAGAACCAGCCTTTAGCTCTGCGAGAGACATAAGAGTCGCTCTCCAGGCATCTGAGATAGGGTGGGTGTTCACCAGCACTCACAATCCACAAGCACTTCCAGGATCCTAATATCCCAGGTACAGGACCCCACCTACTAGACAGTTCCCAAATCCAATTGGTGACTCTAAAGGCCTATTTTACCTTCTTGCCTCCAATGTATCCTCCGGAAGCACTGAAGCTCTTTGTGAATGTCCCCATCATAACATCTACATCCTCAGGATCCAGGCCAAAGTAATCTACCACACCTCGCCCTGAAGGGCCAAGAGCCCCAATGCTGTGAGCCTCATCCAGATACAAGTACGCCTTGTATTTCTTCTTGAGAGCAATCACTTCAGGAAGGCGAACAATAGACCCCTCCATGCTGGCAAAACAGAGTTTAAAACAAAACAAAACAGAGACCTTTTAACTCTTAAAATTATCAACTGTTCACCTTGTTAACATTTTGAGACTATTGATTTTTAAAATAGACCTGAGAACTCCACTTCTGGTTTTAAACTAAGCTATATAGTTTACAACAGAAAAATTAAAGTTACAGAAAATTGTTTTTGTGGGATTAGGGATTAAAGCTGGGGCCTTGAATATGCTACAAAAGCACTCTATACCTATGCACGTCCCCAGCCCATGAGTCTCCTTAAAGCTTGCACTCATGAGAAACATTCGACTCTGTGCTCGGTATACATGCCTTGAGTTCCTGCGCAGGCTTCCTTCAGTGGATTGTAGCTCTGGGTTGCTTTTGGTCATGGTCTTTATCACAGCAATAGAAATCTAACTAAGGCATGCTGTCCATATTAACAAGAGAAAAACATCTGAAAATTGAAATTTACCTGGAACGAGGGAATATGCCTGTATATCCTAGCACCCAAGAGGCAGAGGTAGCATCAGGGGTGTAAGGTCAGTGTGGGATACAAGAGACCAAATCTCAAAAACTAAAAGCAAAATGTAACTTATTTTATTTATTTTGATGTTAGTTTGTTTTGTGTGAGACTGGAGATTGAATCCAGGCCCTCATTTATGCTAGACAAGAATACAACCACAGTGCAAGGGTCTTGCTATGTACCCTGGGTGGCTCTCAAACAGATGGTTCTACTATCTTAATCTCCTGAATGCTGGAATTATAGTTATGTACCATTACACCTAGCTTTGTAATTTAATAAATTAGAATCTTTATGTGTAAGCTTTTTATAAGCAGTAGAAAAATAACCTCACATAAAGACCCTCGTGTTCAGCAGGTCCTCTGACTCCTGGTATTTATAACAAGTCATGGCCACTAAGTTTAGTTTACTTTAGTTTCCAGAAGGAGCTAGTCGTGCCAGCCTGTCAGCTGAAAGCTTACTGACTTTGCAGCCTACGCCGCAGTTAACAGTAGTAGAGCATGATTACCTATATATGCCTTCCACGAGGATTAGGATTTTCTTCCAGGGCCTTCTTGTCCGAGGCTGACCATAAACAATGGCATCTTTTAAAAGCTTCTCCAAGCTTTGCATATCTATGGCACAAAGAAAGAATTCAGTTCCAAAGTATCTTTTTCCTAACAGAATTAGAAAAATGTGAATATACATTTCTTATTCAGAAATGTTTCAGACAGCAGAGGGCATTAACATAATTAGAGCTGGGCAGAAAAGATAAGTAAGTTATTGCTACCTTAGTTGACATCTAAGTGTGACAAGTGTTCAAAGTCATCAATGAGATTAAATGACTGGAAATTGATTGCTTTAGTTGCTTAGATAGAATATGTTATATTCTCTGCCTTTGAACTAGCTTTTCTTCATTTTAAAAATCAAACTGCATCTCTAACCCAAGCAGTTCATCCAGAAATGAAAAGTGGTTCACACAGAACTAACTGTATCAAGACCAAGCAAGAGTGAGTAAATCACTCCAAATACCTGTGCCTCTTAAAAAGCAAATATGCATGGACTTGAAGAGATTGCTAAGGATGTTAGAACATTTGTTGTTCTTGCTGAGGACCAAGGTTCGATTCCCGGCACACGCATAGCGATTCACAAACATGCATAAGTCTAGATCTAAGAGAGATCTGGCCTCTATGAGCACCAAGCATGTACATGCAGGAAAACACTCTCAAAGTGCATGACCTATTTCCTTTTACCCAGATGTGTTCAATAGTTGCTTAAACAGCCTCTCTTTACATGGTTAGAAACACACCAGTGTGGGGCATGCATGAGTCTAGCTTAGGGCAGCTCCCATGCTTGTTCCACACGCACTCCATCAACTGCACTGTTGAAAGACAGCATGCTTGGTGCTATCTTTAATAAAAACCTCACTTTTCCTCATAAATGCTTTGAACTCCACTGTTCCCATCTCTATAGATTTTATACTTAAAATATTTGTTCTGAATGATGTTAAAAAATTTTTTCCTCTAAAATCTAAGCAGCACTAAGTCTGAGGTAAAGGTCATGCTAGTGGGAGCCACCACACTACAGGCTCTGATTCTGTGTTCTTTACTGCTTATCACTGAAGGGGGGGCTTAAAACTGCCCATCTTTGTTCTTTTTCTAGTGAGATTTTGAATAAGAAAGGGAAATGTAATAAAACAACACAACAGGGTGAACTAAAGGTCACAAGTGTACTAAATCTATCAGTACTTGCAGGACCAAGACCAGCCTGGCAAGAGTGCAGCACTCACCACTGCAGCAGCCTGCCTGACCCAGAGCCTCTGCTCAGTGTGGAGAGCAGGGTCAAGCAGATCTGTACTCACTGCTGTTGTTCCCGGTTTACGTACAGAAAGGAGACCCACAGTAAATAGTGATTCAGCATGTTAGACAAAAGGAAGACAACGGGAAAAAGAAGGCTGAATGTAGCTGCGTATGGCTGCAATTCTAGTACACAGAAGGTTGAAACAGAATTCAGAGACATATAGACCTAGGCTATATGGTAAGTACTAGGCTAGCCAAGGCTACATAATGAGGCCCCATTTCAAAACTCAGCAAGCAACAACAATGACAAAGTCTACAAATTTCAGCAAAGGGAGCAATCTATAGCAAGAATGCTTGGAAAGACTGCCTACTTAGGAAATTAATTTCCATCTTCCTTTTATCATATACCCCATAAATTCATGTAAATTTTAAGTTTAAATATGCCACAAAACTCCCAAAGGAAAATGTGGGAGAACAGGCCCCTTCTTTAATGAAGAAACCATGAAATACAATCTAAAAGTCAGACATCTGGATAAGTCAAAATAGCAAGACATTTAAATAAAAATAGTGAAACAGAAGGACCATACAGAAAGCTTCTAAAATCAATAAAGACACCAGCTTGAAAATACCAGCTTAAAGAAATATCTACAAATACAAGAGCTGCATTAAAAAATCACTCTATGCATAAAAAAACTCAAAACATTGTGTCTTTATTAGATTCAGATACATAATAGGCCACACTGAACAATGAGCACAAGCAGCCAATGTCGTGTTTGTTATATGTCTGATGCAATTTCGAAAGGTATTAAAACATAGCCCCCTGTCACTAGGCACTCTAGGGCTGCTCTCCAGGAACCAGACGATCGGGCAAACATGTGAGTGTAGTGCTCTTCCTAGTAAACAAGTTCAGAGAGGACTAAGGCCCAAATGGAGAAGCTGACGAGTTAGGGCATATCCGGACACATCACATTAAATGAAGGAGGAGAAAGAATCACAGGTATGAACGAGAGAATTACAGTATGTATGGCTAAAAGTTTTACAACAACAATGAAAAAAGCCTCAATCACTACAAAACACTGTCTCGGTCTCACTGTAGAATATTTTATAAAAAAATAAAACAAAACACCAAAGTTATTGCCATCCAATCTGTCTGTCCAGAGGGACAGACCTAACATTTTGCTATGTATTGTTCTACAATTTCATCTACTTATACACATCTTGGTAAGAGAAGATATTAAACATATGGTTGGATGATCTTTCTCCCTCTGTGTGTTTTATAATTAATAAACTATTGCAACAGTGAAAGAAGATATTTCCACTTAGGAAACAAGTTTTAGCTTGATGACACTTGCCCCTGTCCTCCTACCTTCTCTGTACATTACTGTTCTTCAACATTTGTCTGTTCTATTTTTCTTATATATGTCTATGTCTATGTCTCTCTCTCTCTCTCTCTCTCTCTCTATCTATATATATATATGCTTGTGTATATATACACATGTGCAAGTACACAGCAATACATGTGTATTTCTAGAGGCCAGAGGTTGATGTCATGTGTCTTTCTCAGCCATATTTGTCTTAGTTAGGGTTTTACTGCTATGAAGAGACACTATCACCAAGGCAACTCTTAGAAGGACATTTAACTGCACTGGCTTACAGGTTCAGAGGTTCAGTCCATTATCATCAAGGAGGAAGCATGGCATCACCCAGGCAGGTATGGAGCAGGAGAAGCAGAGAGTTCAACATCTTGTTCCAAAGGCAAACAGGAGACTCACTTCCAGGCAGCTAGGACAAGGGTCTTAAAGTCCATGCCCATAGTGACACATTTCCTCCAACAAGGCCACACCTCCAAATAGTACCACTCCCTGGGCCAAGCATATTCAAATCATATTACTCCACCATATTTTTTTGAGTAATGGTCTCTCCTGAATTTCTAGCTCACCAATTTATCTAGATTGGCTAGCCCCAAAGAGCTTCCTGTCTCTATCTCCCAATGGTGAAATTATAGGCATGAACTGCCATGCCCATCTCTTTATATAAGTGTTGGGGATCTGAATTCAGGTTTTCACACTTGTGTGGCAGATACCTTACAGAATGAGTCATCTCCCCAAACCTGACTACATAGGAGTCCAGATATATATGTGTGTGTGTGTGTGTGTGTGTGTGTAACTTTTTTAAAAATTTAAGATTTATTTTTACTTTTCATTGTGTGTGCATGTCTGCATATGAGTGTTAAGTACCTGTAGGGGTCAGAAGAGGGTGTGAGATCCCTGAGATCTGGATTCGTATTTGTGAGCTGCCTTAAGTGAGTGCTAAGAACCAAACTCAGATCCTCTTTAAAAGTTGTACACACTCTTTAACCACGGAGCTATCTTTACAGCACCAAACTTTTAAATATTCATTCATTTTATTTAAATGCATACACTGTAGCTGTCTTCAGACACACCAGAAGAGGGCATCAGATCTCATTACAGATGGTTGTGAGTCACCACGTGGTTGCTGGGAATTGAACTCAGGACCTCTGGAAGAGCAGTCACTGCTCTTAACTGCTGAGCCATCTCTCCAGCCCAGCAGTAAACTTTTTACCAGGTGTATGTGTAAGCATGCGTGTACTTGTGACTGGGTAGGGGTTGGGAGTGAGATTCATAATAGCATGAGTGTAGGGTAGAAGACAACTTTATGGAGTCATATCTCTTAATGGGTTCTAGGGATCAAACTCATGCCTTTCTGCTGAGGTAGCTTGCTGGTCTCACTATTGTATTTTTTTATTTGTTTAACTATCAAAATCTCTTCACTAATCTTATTCATTCTCTTAGTGTTATCACAAGATATATTATAGGTACATATAAGACACACATTCCGTAACTGTATTTGAACAGAGATTTGTAAACAAGGACTTAAGATTGAAAACTTGAAAGTCAAATGCAAAAAGGAATCCCCCTCCATATATTCTATTCATTTATAGATAGCTAGACAGATAAACAGATACACATGCACATGCTCAAATTAAAAACCCTCCACCTTCAGCCTCCCACATACTAGAATTTTAAGTATGTGCTACCACATTCTGCTTTTTAAAAATGTTGTTATTTTTCAATTTTATGTGCATTTGTGTTTTGTGTGCATGTATATCTGTGTGGGGTCAGCTCTTGGAGTTAAAACAGTAGTGAAGCTGCCATGCGAGTGCTGGATTTGAACCTGGTTTCTCTGGAAGAGCAGTCAATACTCTTAATTACTGAGCCATCTCTCTAGCCCTGTTTTTCTTTTTTAAATGCTACATATTCTGCTTTTATTTCATTAAAGAAAACATCTTTTTAAAAAAGAAGAAAAAAGATTGGACTAGAACATTTAAAATCTTTTATTTCAGCTATATTGTACTTTCAAATTATTAATGTAACTTATGTAATCACTAACACTGTCCAAAAGAATATCAAACATTAAAGCCAAAGGCAAAGCCTCAGAGTAACTCACTATTGTGTTTGAAGATTCGAATGGTTGCTCCCGACAGTCTGGCTCCTAGAACCAGTGATGCATGGTTCAGCTCATCACTCAGAATCAGGCAACCCTGCAAAATCACAAGCACAGGAAGGTAAACTGCTAATAAATATTAGTGAGAACTGTTTTTCAAAGATGCTTTAGAAGCAGATGCAGAATCCTAGCCTATATAACAGTTTCGTCACCCTGTCAACTTAATTACATATATGTGTGTGTGTGTGTGTGTGTGTATGTATGTATATATATATATATATATATGTGTGTGTGTGTGTGTATATATATATATGTGTGTGTGTATGTATGTATATATATATGTGTGTGTATGTATGTGTGTGTATATATATATATATATATATATATATATATCAATCAACAGGTTCTTACAGCCAAAATCTGCCAGACTTTAAAAGGTTCTAGTATCTTTGCTTAGAGAGAATTTTGATGGATCAATTTGTGAGAAAGGGCAGCTGTAGAAATGGTGCTTTCCCTTCGCTATTTGATCTCTAGAGTTTAGAGAAGAAACTATTTATAAACCCAAATCACATAGTATTCATACTGTGGTTTAGCCTCTTAAATCCCTGAACACTATTTAACACATAAGTTAAAAAGAGAGCAAAGCCTGATACTTTTGGTGGTTTATTTCTTCCTAACTTCTTACTCTTCCATATCTCATGGGACCCTTCAACCTAATTAAAGAAAATAAAACAAAACAAAATACAAAAACAGGTTTTTGTCTTTCAAAAATGGCCTCAATAGGGGTGGAAGGTCTACAGCTGAGCGGTAGAGAGCATTTGCGTAGCATGTACAAGGCCCTGGTTGTATCCTCGACACCACCATAAACAAACAAATGAATGAATGAATGAATGAATGAATGAGTAAATTTCCATATGAAAATCATCTCACAATATTCCAATGGCCAAAACAAAAACAACTCAAGCAAAAAAAGGTACTCAGAGCCGTGTGTGATGGCATCCTCCTTTAATCCCAGCTCTTGTGAGGGAGGGACAGGCAGCTCTCTGAGTTCACAGCCAGCCTGGTCCACAAAGTGAGTTCCAGGCAGCCAAGACCTACCGAGAAATCCCAGCTCTACATAAATAAATAAGTTATTTTTTGGCAAAGATTTATGTATATGTGTGTGTGTCTGTCTGTCTGTCTGTATGTATGTGTATATATATGTATGTGTATCACACACACACACACACACACACACACACACACACACACACACACACACGCCATCTCTCCAGCCCAATAAGTACAAATTCTTAAAAGAGATATTATTGTTGGACTATTATTACATAAATAATGAAGTATCTGTGGGTCTATACTGAGATAAATGGAGAAGAAACAACTCTTCCATAAAACTCCAATGAATAAATATAGAAGGAGTAAGAAAAAAAAAAATCACTCTAAGAATACCAAAGCAGGGCTGGAAAGATGGCTCAGTGATTAAGAGCACTGACTGCTCTTCTAGAGGACCTACCTGGTTCGGTTCATATTCACACTATAATTAGTGTATGAAAGTTTAATAAAAAAATACTTTTTACATAGTGCTAAAGTTTCTCTGCAATTTAATTGGTAATTACAAAGGAAATAGTAGTAAGTTACAGAAGAAAAGCTTGCCTAACTCCTAGCTAATAATGTAGATGGCCAGGGTTTATCTACATTATTAGTAATATATGCACACTGTGCACCTTATACAACACACTGGGGTGGATGTCACTTCTGTGGTGTCCTTCTGTATAACCCATGTCAACAACTGTGACAGTCTACAAATAAGGAGCCAGAGAACACTCTCCCAATGAGGAAGCCAGAAAGTACACACTGGAGAAGACTGGAAGCTACAACAACTGAATGCAGCGTGGAGCCTCGACTGACCAGGGGCAGAGAGTGGAAGTGTTTAACAGTAGACGTGAAATATGTTCTGCATTTGTCAGTGCACTGTTAACCTCTGAGCTCTGGAAAATGCTTCAGTGGTAAGTAAGATGCTATCACAGAGAAAAGCTGAGTAAAGGCCATGCAGGGACTCTGAACACTCTGGAGCAATTTTGTGAATGCTATAATTTTTTGAAGATGTATTTATTTTATGTATATGAGTGCTCTATCTGCATGAACACCTGCATGCCAGAAGAGGGCATCAAATCACACTACAGATGGTTGTGAGCCACCATGTGGGTGCTGGGAATTGAACTCAGGCCCCCTGAAGGGGGCAACCGTTGTTCTTAACCACTAAGACATCTTTCTAGCCCTTCTATAAGTCTAAATTTAAACTACAGGGAGAAGAAAGGTAGGATCTCTTTTCTGTAAGTTCTCAGAGTCTATAGTACTGGGCCTGGTTCTAGTGTTCTTTAAAAGCAGTCTCCCAAGAGATGTAATTTCATTTCCTTCTCTTTCCAGATATTTTCCAAGCAAACTCTGCCAAGCTGTTTTCAGATCCCTTGTCAATATTCTTAGCTATCAGCTTTTTATTTTTTTAGTCAGTCTACTGTGAGTTTTTACTATGTTTTATGTTTTTTTTTAAAACTATGTGTTTTTTTTTTGTTTGTTTGTTTGTTTTTTTGTTTTTTTTTTTGTTTTACCTAAGAGGTGACATCTAAGTGCATCTGCTTCAGGCAGTATGTTAAGGCATTATTTTGTTATAACATACGAAACAGGTTCTTACCACCAGATTTAAAAGATTACTATCCTTAAAAGACCAAATAGTTACTACTGTTTCAACTATAATTTGGAAGATTAATCTTTAAGTAGTACCTTTCATGTTAATACAGGAAAATTTTAACTCTAAACAATGATTTGTTTGAGTTCATAAGCATACAGGAAGCTGCAAAGTAAGGTCACTTAATCCTCCAGTGCTAAAACCCCTGAGAATGCAACATGTGAGTCTTCAGGTTTATGCTCCCAAAACGCTGAATACTGTAACCAATGTAAGGAAACACATACTAAGTGTTTCAAAGAACTTGTCCACAGTGTAGGAGCTGCTGAACAGGCTGTGTCCCACCCAACACACCTTTCTTATCCTTTAAGTCCACAGATGTATCATTAAGTAAAATATCCTTTAAGTACAAAGAGGTCCTTCTCCAATCCTGCTACTGGTAATTTTGTCTCTTCTCTTTTTATCCTGGTGGGTCTCGTTAGATTTGGCTATTTTGTTCATCTCTCAAAGAAAAAGCTTCAGTTTCACTGGCTTCCTCTGTAATTTACTGGTTCTCTATTCGTTGCTATTGCATAATTCCTGTTTACTTAGCTGGGCTTGGTCTGCTCTTTTCCAATGTTTTGATTAGTCTGGCCCACAACATGTAGGTATGTGTACCACAGGCATGCCTGCTCCCAGTGGCATCATGAGAGTGTATCAGGTCCCTAGAACTGGGGTTATGGGTAGATGTGGGACACCATGTGAGTGCTAGGAATCAAACCTGGATCCACTGCAGAAGCAGCAAGTACTCTTAGCCACTGAACGATCTCTCCAGCCCCCCTTTTATGATTTCCTAAGGTAGAAAAGCTCCACCCCCAAATAATATAAACTAAATATACACTAAGTATGTAACTCAGGGAAAAGGCGTACACACTCAAACTTAAGACCCTAAGTACATTTAGTGTTCTCTATGTCAACTGTACATTGCCTTAGTTTTAGCCTGTAATTTGTGATGTTACATTTCATTGACTACTATTTGCTTTGCCTTTTTTTTCTCTTTAACTTCCAAAATCTATGTGAACGATTTCTGATTAAACTGCACTGTGGTCAAAGAACATACTTTAATAATTTAATATTTCCAAACATATTAAAACTTTATTTAAATACTAAAGTAACAATGTATCCTGGTGAATATCCTGCTGATATTGGGAAGTATTTGGTAGGTGCCTAGGAGATTATCAAGTTGAGAGTGCTTTTCCAACGTTCTGTACTATGATGACTCTGCTATAGCACAGCACTAACTGCAGCGCTGTCTCTCTATTTTCCTTTGAGTTTCATCAGTTTTTACTTCCTGTACTTTGAAGCTGTTATCAGGTCCCTAATACACCTTGATCAATCAACTCTTTTGATTAATACTAATCAATAATACTAGTGATTTCCCTCTACATTTTTTTCTTTCTGGTTGATACAGAGAAATGTGAGTCTCAAAAGCTGATGAAATTTAAAAGAAAGTTATTTTTAAATGGGTTCTGAAATCAGATAGATTAAGAGGATATATGAAAATCATACTCTAAGCATATGTTTTAAATTCTCAAAAGCATAAACATAATAACAACTAGAAAGACTGCAAATACTAAAAACACAGTGACCTTTCATTCCAGTGTTTTGGGAAGGGCTGTTACTTTGTGGGCCTTTGGACTGGTCACACTGTACATGCCCACTGTAGTGTATAGAATGACAGTAGTGTCTATCTAGGCAATACGAATCCTGTTTGCTTGATGTAACGTACATGAGGAAGCTATGACCTCAACTGAGGTCAGACAAAAGAACTCCTCATCTTTACAATATTCCTTAGTCTGAAATCTGTTTATATCATCAATATAGTAACTTCTACTTTTTCATTAGTTCACATGCTATATCTTTTCCATATTTTTTCTCTTTGAAGGCTGGAGATCAAACCCAGGACCACGCACATGCTAAGCACACACTGTACCACTAGGCTGCAGAGCCGCAGACATTCTTTATCTATTTCTGACACAGCCCCCGCTCCCCAGCTCTGTGTTGATCAGATCCCTGGACCTCAGAAGCCCTCTTGCTTCAGCTTTCCGCGTGCCAAGGATGGTAGGTGCATGCCAGTGTGTGTTCTTCATCTTTTTACTTTTAATGTGCATATCTTTATATTTCAAATAGGTTCATTTGATATTATGAAACTTAACTACTTTTATCTCATCTGAGAAGGTCTGCCTTCTACTTCAATGTACAAATAAAGCAATTCATTTTGTGATATCAATACACTTGGGTTTAATTCCCTTGCACTGCTATTTGTTTACTGCTTGCCTCATTGGTTCCTCACAGAATCATACAGTTATAGCTTCATAGAATTACATTAATCCATGCCGGGCAGTGGTGGCGCACACCTTTAATCCCAGCACTTGGGAGGCAGAGGCAGGCAGATTTCTGAGTTTGAGGCCAGCCTGGTCTACAGAGTGAGTTCCAGGACAGCCAGGGCTACACAGAGAAACCCTGTCTCAAACCCCCCCCCCACCCTCTGCCCCAAAAGAATTACATTAATCCACTAAAAGGAAACTTTGAGGACCAGAAAAATGATGTGACACGTTCACAGTTGTAGGTTTGAGCATATAATCAACAGACAAGCAAAACTCAAGTCTGAGGTAATCCACTACTTTTGTCAAGGTGCCATTTGTAAACATAGATGCTAAGATAAAAAAGAAAAAGAAAACCACCTCAAGGGTTCTTTTCAAGCTGACAGTGCTAAGCAGCTACACTTATAAAACATTTTATTACTGCTTACTTTAACTCTCACAAGTTCTATTACAGGATGAATGTGCAGAGATAGATATAGTCACATACAAAGATATGTTATGTTTAGATATAATTTATCTAAATAACAAGGTAAATGTACTTTCTTATTTTTTTACTTAGACAAACTGATTACCTTTCTGAATGATTAAACTTTTCTTCATACTTTTGAGTTGTTTGGGTTTATTTTCATCAGAATCCCTTTGAATCAAATTTATATAGAAAGAGGGAAGGACCATGGGTCCTAGGAAGAAAGCTCCAACTGATATCAGGCTTGTAGGATTTACTTGCCAAAAATCTGTGATGGACTATCTTTGTAAACTATCCTCAGTCTAGTGTTAATAATGGCTGCTAACTAAGAATATTTATCAAAATAGAAGACTATATTTCTAAGAGAACTGCCACAAATGATGCTGTCTTACTTTGCCAACAAGAGCAGGAATGTTCATTGAATTTGTTGCAAATCCCATGCCATAGGTCATAGCAGCTTCCACACCTAAGAACCTTGCTACCAGTTTCTCTAGTTCTTCATGCTTGTCCAGGTTTCCTGTATAAAGAAGTCAAGTAATAAAATTAGTATTATAAAGTCTCAATTTTAAAATTATTACTTTATTAAGAGAAAATAGGACCAATAAGATAAATCAGCGGGTAAAGGCACTTGCTGCCAAGCCTGACCATCTGCGTTCAATCCCTGGAACCAACATAGTAGATGGAGAGAACCAACTCCTAAGAGTTGTCCTTTGACCCATACCACACACATGCATCCAAGCATACACACCCACACAAATGTAATAAAAATATTTTCAGTCCAGGTATGGCGACACATGCCTTTAAACACACACACACACACACACACACACACACACACACAAAACAAGAACTAAAATTTCATTTATAGATACGATAATCCTTAGTAATCAATTAGTGAAAAACAGAACCATACACATGAGTAATATCAAAAGGTGAACTGTGTTCTATTAAAGAGATATTCTGACAGGGCAAGGAGCAGCTCTGTGGTAGAGCAGGTGCCCACATGTAATGCCCAGGTTGGGATTCCAGCCCCAAAACAAAACGAACATAGCCAATTTGGAACGTCCTTATAAAAATAATCAAAAAATTAAAGTCAATGGGATTGGGCTAATAACACCATGGATATAGAAAGAGACACACACAGAGCAGGTACAGAAGATGACACACAGGGAGACAGCCATGGGCGCACAAGCGAGGGAACACCGAGGATGGCAGCAAGCAACTGGAACTGTCAGCGTGAGCACTGCCCGCTGACAGACACCTTGACCTCATGCGTCTATCCTCCACAACTCCCCAGCTCTCATTTGTTGTCATGGTAACCTCGGAAGACAACAGAGTTGGGAACTTTGAGAGACAAAAGGTTAAATCTATGTCCTTAACAAGTAGATGATGATTTGATAAGAAGACCCACACTCAGTGCATGAACTCTAGAGAGGCTTAAAGTGAGAGGCAGCAGCAATCAAGGCAGGCAAGGGTTAAGAACGGGCTACAGACATGATATGTAAAACACGTAAGGCCAGGCTTAGCAGAACACATCTGTAACCCTAGCACTGGCAGAGATCATTAGCTCAAGGTTAGCCTGGGCTATATAGCTGCAAGACTGCCTAAACATGCTCACCCCTTACCTCCTACCCTCCCACCTCCCGAAAAAACACTACCTCTTACTGCTAATGAGACTATGCAATAGTATAGCTGCTCTAGGAAGCAGCTTGAAAAGTCAATATAAAATTACACCTAAAACACCTAAGCCAGGTAGTGGTGGCGCACGCCTTTAATCCCAGCACTTGGGGGGCAGAGGCAGGCAGATTTCTGAGTTCGAAGCCAGCCTGGTCTACAGAGTGAGTTCCAGGACAGCCAGGGATACACAGAGAAACCCTGTCTCAAAAAGAAAAAGAAAACAAACAACCAAAAAAAAAAAAAAAAAAAAAAAACCAAAGCCACACCTAAGTACATACCCAAGAGGCATATTAAAATGTTATTTTAAAATGTGTTCTTGTAACCCAAAAGGAGAAATAAACCAAGTGTCCATCATAGATAAGTGGAAAACACAATGTGGTATATATACACAATGTGCTGTTACCTAGTCACAAAGTAGAACGGCATGCTGATGCAGTCTATGAAGTACTAATGCATGCTATGCATAATTCTGTGAGTAGACACAAAGTGAAAAGAGCTAGAAAGAAGCTAGACACGATTCTATGTTACATGATTCTATAATACAAGATTCTATGTACATAAAATATTCAAAAGAGGCAAATGAAGACAGTATGCCAATAGTTACCAGTGACGGCTAGTGGGTCAGGCAGCTCTATCAGACGGAATGAAAATATTCTAAAATTTAAACTGTATTGAAGGTTGTCATCTCTATGACTATCCTAAAAGACTGTATGAAGTATACTCTTTTAATGGGCAAATTATACCATATAAATGATATCTTAATAAAGCTTTTAAGACAAGAAACAGAGTAATATCCCATCCTTTCTAAACCCTACAAAAATCAAGTAATTCCTCCTCTTCTCACCTCCACAGGTAAAATAACATTATTCTGAACTCCTGGGCTTCAGATATTGAAGTGTGTGTGCAACGCCAGGCTATAAATGGTGAGAAAGGGCAAATTTATAGACAGGTTTGCACACTCAATATCTCAAATGTAACAATTGAAAAGGACAGAAAAGGAAGGCAATTAGAAAAGAGATACCAAGAGTCTGTACATGCTTTTAAAAAGAGCTGAGAAAAATTTCCAAGAGGAGATCATGGAAAAAGCAATGCCTGTGAGGAGGGGACAATCATAACAAGGTATAACTGGAATCTGACACATCAAAAGAAAAGGGGGGGGGGTGCCTCAAAAAAATCAAAGGAAAAAGCTTTTTAAAAAAGGGAAACACATTTTTTCTCATGTGCAGAATTTAATTTATATGAACTTTATCATATATGAAAATACAATGGGGGCTATCGGGGAGAAGGAGCTGGGCAGTGGTGGCACACACCTTTAATCCCAGCACTTGGGAGGCAGAGGCAGGCCAATTTCTGAGTTCTACAGAGTGAGTTCCAGAACAGCCAGGGGAAAAAAAAAAACCAAAAACCAAAAACCAAAACAAAAAAACCAAAAAAAAACAAAAAACACCCAACACCCTCCCCCCCAAAAAAAAAGAAAAAAAAAAAAAAGAGAAGGGATGGAAGGAGGTGAGGCAAGACAAGGAAAGCAGTAGAGGGAACAAATATGAAAAGTATGTATGTATTAAATGTATTACAACGTAAGAAGGAAATCTATTTTCTATTTTGCATGTTAACTAAAAATATTATTTAAGATTTTTAAAGCTTTGAAGAATATAAAAAACAAACAACTGCCCAGAAAAACAAGAGTAGACCTCATTACTGCGGGAAGAGGAACTACATGGCTGGACCACATCAGCAAGCACATCTTTCTTCAGATGTCTTTGGGTACCTTGGGGATTATTAAGCATGTTTATGTATTATCTACCCATCCCTATCGCAGGTTGCTAAACAACAAAGTCTTTTTGGTTAGAAGACTGGAGAGAAGGAATGTCACAGAAAACCTAGGAACCAGAACAGCACCATATCTGACAAGCCTCTGGTGCCAGACAACAAGGAGGCAAGCATCTCATTCCTCACAGGATGTTTTCAGCCTTAAATGTGGCAGTACCAGAACTATTAGTCAAGTAATACATTAGACAAGACAGTTTCAGATATCAAATTTCAATCGACTACACACCCAGGAAGACATGAGCTCTACCAATAGGGAATTGGTTACTGAAAGGAAGAGAACGGGAACACAGAACATAAATTGGACGAGGGAAACAACCTTCCACATCCTCTCCCCTCCCCCAAAGTACCAGCATGTAACTGTAAAGCAGTCCTGAAAACAAGTATTTCACACTAAAGCGGGAGACAGGGTGGCAGTACACTGGAGAAATAGTGAAGAGTACCCAGGGGGCTACAGTAAAAAACCAGGAAACCCAACAAACCCCAACAAAACCCACCCTTCTCCAAGCTCCTCCTCTGGAGCTCGCCTGGGACACTTAGACTGAAGATGTGGTAAAGGTCCAACTGATCTCCTCTAGCACTAAACTGGCATGGGGTCCAAGAAACAAAACACACATGATGTAACTACAAAGCATGTTCTAGATCATGCAAAGGACCAGCCCATTTTTTACTTTACTGAGCTATTCTTAAACACTTAGGACTTTTAGATCAAAAATGTCCATATTACATGTAACAATATACTTTAAGAATAATGCCAAACAAAACAAATCAAAACAAATGAATAGAGCCAAGCCTGACATGGTGGCACACAATTTTGATACCAGCACTCAGAAGAGGGGGAGGCAGAGACAGGCAGATCTCTAAGTGTGAGGCCAGCCTGATCTACATAGTGAGTCCTAAGCCAGGGCTACATGGTGATACCCTATTTCTCTCTCTCTCTCTCTCTCTCTCTCTCTCTCTCTCTCTCTCTCTCTCTCTCTCCTCTCTCTCTCTCTCTCTCTCTCTCTCTCTCTCTCTCTCTCTCTCTCTCTCTCACAAACACACAGATGGGAGGGGAGGGGAGGGGAGGGGAGGGGAGGGAGGAAAAAACAAAACACAAATACATTTAACATCTAGGTCTCTCAGGAACTGACTTTTAGTTGAAATTTGCAGCTGAGTATTTTCAAGGAAGAAGTACTTATGTGTTGGCCCACAGCAATGGCATCCACTCTTGAAAGAAGAGGGTTGGGGATAAAAATCAAAGCATAAACAACTACAGAAGCTTCCTAAGAAACTAAGAAAAGTAGTAATGATGTTCTGAAGACCTGTAGTGTGCACATATGGTCTGAAATGCATGAATGAATAAAGCTGAAGATATGAAACGGTGCATAATTCTGTTTTTTACTTTCTCCTTATTCCATTTTAAATGCAGTATGTTGTATGAGTTACTGTGGCAGATGAAATTTGATGGAATCCCTTTAGTCTCTGTGCTGAGAGGTGGGGAGCCATCCCCACAGCGCTTGAACCTGGATTGCCTTAGTGACTAGCTCTGACAAATGCAAAGCAGTGCTTACTCTAGGAAAAGCCTGCTGCCCAGTAAGTCGATGATGCTCTGGGACCACTATTCAATAAAGAAGCAGAAAGCAGTGACGTGAGAGCAGCAGCTTCGTGGGGCTTTCACCAGTGACTCACCGCTGCCTGCAGAAGTGTCAGGACCCTGCACATAATGAACTAGACCTAATGAACTAGACCTAAATCCCAATCCCTGAACTTTGTCCACCCTAGTGAATTGCTGACTCAATTTTCTCAGGTTTAAATATCAAAAAAAAAAAAAAAAAAAAAAAAAAAAAGCAGCTGCCTTCTAATGTTAACACTTAATAGTTTTCTACCAAAAAATAGGGGACATTTCTTTCTATAAGATTGTTAATCCTACACACTTTATAGACTTGCAGCAAAAATTTTTATCTAGTCTGTTCCAAATGGCTTATATGAATTAGCAAATTAAACTATTTAATTCTTGAACTGTATCTACAGGATTATCAGCCCTAGTTTGCCAATTAGTGTTTAGCTGATAGTACCCATGCAATAAGTGTCACTTCTGAGATTTACAGAAGTCAGTTAAATCCCACAAAGAAACAAATACAAAACATTGCTATGGACATTATGCACATGTAGCACATTGGAAACCATCTCAAAATATACAAGAAAGTGTCTGCTCGACCTGACCTAAAGTAAAAGGTCAAGTGTTTGTGTATTTATTATTCTAACACTGTATCTGTATTACTCACTCCTGAGCTCACACTTACCAATTTCTTGACGAGTGCTGCACACTCCTGCTCCATACTCCTTGAGAACTTCAGCAGCTGCTTCCTGACATGATCCAGTGTTCCTCGCAAATCCAAGATAGTTGTAGGAACCCATGTTTATTACACCTTTAATTATATTCCCTGTGTACCTGTGTTTCAATAGTATAAAACTTAATGATAACAAGCATGCCTAATACTTAAGTGTGATATACACTGGTAACACAAAAGGAAGCATTAAACACAGAAGTAAAGTGAACAGCATCTGTAGAAAAGCAGCACAAACTCACCAGTAACAAGGGAAAAAGGGTACAACAGAATCCAATGTGTGTTGTGCACTCAGTGTGAAATTGTCAAAGAATAAAAATTACTTTTAAAAAACATGTATTAATTTATTGACAGTGATAAAAAAATTTAAGGTGTGATAGTCAATGCTGTCTTAGAACAGTCTTTAAAGCATCTTTTTTTTTTTTAAAGATTTATTTATTGTATGTAATGTGAGTACACTGTAGCTGTCTTCAGATACACCAGAAGAGGGAATCGGATCTCATCACAGATGGTTGTGAGCCACCATGTGGTTGCTGGGAATTGAACTCAGGACCTCTGGAAGAGCAGTCAGTGCTCTTATTTCGCTGAGCCATCTCTCCAGCCCTAGAATAGTCTTATATACTATCATTCAATATTTTCTTCTTAAGGGCAATTTGGTACTACTTAGTAACTGAAAGATACACGTATGTTGACGCAGCAATTCTGTGTGAGCATGTACACATGAGAGGCACTGTCCTTTTGCCATGGCCCTCTGTAGGCCCAGAGACCAGTGATATTCCCTGTGATGGCAGCTCAGTCAGCACAGACATCACAGTTCAGACGACCGATGGTAGAGAAGTAAGTGCTGAAGGTTTAAGTGCCATGGATCTGGGACTTACTAGTACAAGATGACTTCGGATGGCACATCTATACTGTAGAATACTACTAGCCACTACAAATAATGAACGTGTAGTGAATGCACACGTAGGCAACATGTTACAGTATGTCAGCAAATAAAAACAAGGAAAGATCACGTATAACATATGATCCCATATGTATGTATCAAAAACCTACCTGTTGTTTACAGATATACAACACACACATTCCCACAAAACACCTAACGGACAACTCTGACAAACGGAACACGACAAAAACAAAATGAAATCAATAGGCACCTCTACAGAGTGATGGCTTTGTGAACTAGGAGATTTGCACAAGTACCAAGGATAGCTTGTCTATAGGAACAATCATGTATTTACATTATTTTCCCTCAAAAAAATTTTTGTATTATATTCATGTAATCTAAATAGTAAAATGTTAAGAATATAAACCATTTTAATCTAGTATATTTATGAAAAGTACTAGTTTTAAAAAAGAAAAGGCCCCATTTATCCCTAAATCATTTATCTTAACTAAAATGTCTAACAATTAATTCAGGTAACACACTAGTTTTTTTTTTTCCAAAAACAGTATGAGGGAGAAGTTTTTGTCCTGACTCCTGGTTGATCAACAGATTTTTTAACCGATCGCCCTTGGGCCTATAATTCCATGCCTAAAGGAGGATGAGGAAGGGGGATTGCAAATTTGAGGCCAGCTTAGGTGACATGAGAATCTGTCTAAAATTAAAAAAATAAGTAGTATGAATTATGTTCTCCAGGCTATTGGATTTATAATCCAATAAAGAATCAAATGAGCGTCAAGTGTGGTAGTGTGCACCTTTAATCCCAGCACTTGGGAGGCAGAGGCAGGTACATGACTGAGTGAGTGAGTTCAAGGCCAGCCTGGTCTACAGAGGAATTCCAGGACAGTCAGGGCTACACAGAGAAACCCTGTCTCAGAAAACCAAAATCGAGAATCAAATGAAACAGAAAATGATTTTAAACTTCAGTGGGGCCTGTGGGTGTAGCTCACTGTACCATGCTTGCCCAGGATATGTGAGGTTTTAAACTCCAGCATTCCGTCCAAAAATATTCTAGAAACAGTATTGAACAGTATTGCCTAGAAACCAATCATACTGTATCTTCAGGTGTTGTTTTGGCTTTGAAAGAATAGTCAAAACAAATTCTTTTGTTGATAAGAAATCATTTCCAAACATAACTCACTTGAATGACCAGTTATAGTCATGAGATTGTCTCTCCATGATATCCACCTTGGCTCCAGGCACACTACAGATAGGTCGATTCCAGTTGTCTCTGATTCTCATGTAGAGGTTCCTTGTATAGAAGTTTTCAAAATCCTGATACAAGGACACAAAGTCCTGCCAACAAAATAGTGAAACAGTATAAATTTAACTGATGTACTGAAAGACAAGTCTTACAATTTTTCTCTTCATACCTCAGAAAGATGCTAATCAATCATATTTAATCAACTGACATATCAACATATCTCAGGAGTATTTCAGAATGATGTCAATCAATCATATTTAATTAACTGACATATCAAAGTAACATCTGGAGAGGTATATTAATTCTATGTGATGTCTTTTTTATCAGGTAAAGATTGCTTAGCTCAGATGTTTGACTTATACTTTATGATATCAAATAACTAAAACACATAAACATAGAACTAACAGACTTAACTTGAAGTTGGACTCAGAAATAAAATCCAGTCATATAATTCTGTCGTTAAATAGTTTCCCTTCATAAAGATCTGGAAAAAACTACCCTCCCACATGCCCCCATCCCAATAGTGTATGGGAAGATGCCAGAAAAACAATTATAATCCCAGTTGTAAAGAGAAAAAATACTTCTAAAATTAGGGGTTTTATCCTCTGCATGCGCTCAAGGATCAAAATTAAACAGCACTCCCAGACACCAAAAAATGATTAAAAAATAAAAATAAAAAAACTCCACTAAAATGTAGGTTAGAAAAATCTTCCACCTTGGATTTCCCTACTAGATAGGAATTAAGTACATTCTGGAGAGACAGCATGGCACTGAGGGTACTTGCACAGGACCCAGGTTTAGTTCCCAGGACACCTTAGCAGGCAGTCTACAACCACCTGTAACTCCAAGATTTCTGGGGATCCAAGCCTTTACACTGACACACGTATACCTACACGTAAACACACACACATACACATAATTCAAAACAATATTTACAAACAAAACAGTAATAATCATTTGTGGCAGGGAAATCTCTGAGTCTGGGGCCATCATGTCTTATATAGTTACAGGCCAGTTAGAGCTACACTGTGAGATCCTGTCTCAAAACAAAAAAGTACATTCTGAAAATAGATTCCCTGGCTCACAGATTTAGTCTCCCTTTCCTCTAAGACTGAACTAAAACTTTAACTTGTAAAAAGTTAAGTCACAGTAGAGCCAAAATGAATATATATTACTATTCCCAGTGTTATATGAACCCTTCCTGGAACAGGCTTCATCTGTCTACATGAGATCCACTTCAACTCTCAGCTCTCCAAGAGTGATGCAAACAGAAAGAAAGTAGAAGTATGCTTTACTGTAACTTGCACATCACTGAGCTTGGAGTCATAAGGCCCGAGCTTGTCACACTACATTGAACTGTTAAGTAACAAATACATACATTTTGAAACCATATTGTTCATACTCTATATAAAATTCTAAAGTAACCATATTGACTAGGACTCTAAAGTGCCTAAGTGTAGCGAGATATTTTCCTGCTACATTTGCAATAAAGCTCAGTCATTGGGCAGTATGAAAGGTAGGTGGGGTGAGGAAGGGGAGAGAAGATGGCTGCGGATGTACGCGTGCTTCTAGCAGTCTGAGGTGGTTATAATATCTAGGTTAGATAATTGGGCAGCAATTCTAATTGTGAGGGCATCTTGTTAATTGAGCATTTCCAAATATATAAATCTATTGGATAATCTTTAAGCATTAAGAGTCTTTATTCTACTGGGTACCACAGGCATAGCGGGAATGGTCTGGGCTCAGCCGAGCATTAGGCAGAGCCAGCCACCACTCTGGCTTCTCATGGGTGCCAGGGCCCATGAGTCTAGCTAGCTGGAGTCACGGGCAGAGCCGAGGAGCAGCAGGAACATGGCGGCTGCCCGGGAACAACCTGGACTGGGCGCTGTTTTCTAAATATTACCCAATACACCTTAGACATAAGCATCTCTATAGATATCTCTTTAGACAGCTCAGCAGACCTGAAAGGGTTCTTTGAATAGGAAGAACAGACCCTCATAAAATTGCATCCTACTATTTCTCTTCTCAAAGGTGGAAATAAAAGTAGTCTTCCACCCTCACTTTGACTATCAACTAGCAGCACCAACTCATTTTTTTTGTTGTTTTGGAAACAGTCTCATGTAGCCAAAGATGGCCTCAAACTTCTGATGCTGCTGTCTCCATCTCAGGAGTGCTAAGATTACAGCATGCCCAGTTTATGTGGTGGTGGGGACTGAACTAAGGGCTCTGTGAATGGTAGGTAAGCCCTTTAGCAACTGAGCCACTTCCTCTGTTCCTAACGTGTTCTAGTGAAACCTCAGTACTAATCATCTTGGTTCTTTGGTTAAATTTCATTTCTACTATTATTAGTGTGTATACATGCATGTGCATACACGTACATGTGTGAGTGTGTACATCACAGAATTTATGGAGGCCAGGAGATAGCTTCTTGGAGTGGGTTCTCTCCAAACACCTTAATATGGATTCAATGCATCCAACACAGTTTGGCTCTAGGCTTGCATGACAAGTGCCTTCTGCACTGAGCAATCTTACCAGCCCAGATAGACATAGCATTTATGAGTATTTCCTGCACTATAGAAAGGGTAAATATGGGGCTGCTCTTCCAGAGGTCCTGAGTTCAATTCCCAGCAACCACATGGTGGCTCACATCCATCTGTAATAGGATCCAAAGACCTCTTCTGATGTGTCTGAAGACAGCTACAATGTATTCATATACATAAAATAAATAAATGCTTTTAAAAGGGGGGTAAATATTAGAGAGAAGATGGTGAATACGGAAATGAATATGAAATATGGAAAATAGGAAGATGGTGGTGTGTCTTACATACCTGAAGAATCCTTTCTGATTCTGCTCAGTTACTTTAAAGTTTCATTAATAGTTTCTAAACACTGCACATTCATGTTCAAATAAGAACTTTAGCCAGGTGGTGGTGGCGCACGCCTTTAATCCCAGCACTTGGGAGGCAGAGGCAGGCGGATTTCTGAGTTCGAGGCCAACCTGGTCTACAGAGTGAGTTCCAGGACAGCCAGGGCTACACAGAGAAACCCTGTCTCGGAAAAACAAAACAAAACAAGAACAAAAACAAAAAAAGAACTTTAGAATATTTTAAGGAACTGTTTCCTCACAGACAAATTATTATTAACAACAAAAAAACGTTTTAACTATATCAACATGGAATAAAACAACAAAAACAAAACAGTTTTCCTGAGCCTAGTTCAGATAGCCAAAAGGCAAGAGGGAAAGGGGGCTGCTAGGTAGAACATGGCAGAGCTTCACAATCAGTCCTGAACTGAACACAGACAACTGGTGACATCTATTATTCATAATTAAGAGAGGAATGAGTTCAAATCTCCCAGAGAACTTCATGGCCAATTATCTTCTTATAGAGGCAAGAGAGCACAAGTCCCTGAGATGGGAGACACCAGCATACAGAAACTGAAGATACAATGAGTGCTCAGATCAGATGCACTAGAACACAATGGCAGCAGAGGAACTCAGGCCAAATTTAGCTTTTTAGCTTCTCTCCCTTCTCCCCCTACCCCCCTTTAAAGAATTATTTATTTTTTGTATATGGTTACATATGTAGCTGTCCTCAAACACACCAGAAGAGGGCATCAGATCCCATTACAGATGGTTGTGAGCCACCATGTGGTTGCTGGGAATTGAACTCAGGATCTCTGGAAAAGCAGTCAGTGCTCTTAACCACTGTGACATCTCTCCAGCCCAAATTTAGCTTTTCTTGAATCCTACCTAAGTTCTATGGTGGCAGCTTCAGCGACAGATCTGAAAGCAGATCCAAGGGGAGCTTAGCCCAAAAGAGAAATTGCTATTGAATACTTCAGTCCAGACAACCAGACTGTCTATTGTCTGAAGCATCTTGTACCTTTGATATCTAGGACGAGGTTAGAATAGGAGAGATGGGTCAGCAAGATGGCTCAGTTGGGAAAGGAACTTGCTGCTAAGCCTAGCTACCTCACTTCAGTCACATAGGAAATCACAGAAATCACATAGGAGGAGAGGACCAACTCCTGCATGTTGTTCTCTGACCTCCACATGCATGGTAAGCACATCCTCCCCCCCCCCCACCCCCCCATGAACACATAAACCTGATTAAATTTTTTTAAATATAACGTAGACTTTAAATAGACTTGAAACATGTTGTTGAATTCTTTGACAAACTTTCAGGATACATTAAAGAACAAAGTGGGTTGCTCTTCTAACAATAAACTCATTTCTAGTTCTATCTCACTGTTTCCCCACCTTTCCCACCTCCTAGCCTAGTCAGTGTGGAATGACTTTCGTCAGGGCTGACATGCTCATAATGCTCAGTCACTGAACAAACATTTACAGAGTGGTCCTTTCCAGACATAACTGGGCATGAGGGATAAGAAAACAAGCACAATCTCTACACCCCCTAAGGTCTCAGCATGACAGACAGGTATGTAAGCACAGGTGATAAATGGGTAGACTGAATATCAACTATGAAGGGATCTCTGTTCAGGGATGGGGAAAGATTCTAATCAGTAAGACAAGTTCAAGGAACCTTTTAAAGAACACATTATTCGTGGGTGGTTTTCCTAAAACCACTCACAAGCACAAACAGAAAGAATCAGTACCTTCTTGAGACTACATGCTAGACTGTGAGGCCTGCCATTCTCATCAGTGAAGAGTCCTTTGCTCCCAGGCAATGGTGGCACACACCTTTAATAATCACAGCACTTGAGAGGCAGAGGCAGCTGGATCTCTTTGAGTTCAAGGATGGCCTAGTGTACAGAGGGAGATCCAGCAGAGCTGGGGCTACACAGAGAAACCTTGTCTCAGAACAAACAAACAAACAAACAAACACAAGAGAAAAACTCAAATTGACAGTCTTGTTAACTAAGGATCACTGTAAATGCTGCCAAAAGTAATCTGAGGTCATCCTATTAACTAATTAGTAAATATCCTTTCATTAGTCTATTTAAAGCCTTTGAGAAACTACACTGTTTTAAACAAACAGATCTTACCTAATCCAGTGTCTATGCAGGCCTTCCTTATACTCGTGGGGAAAAGATGGGTGCTACCACTTTAGACAGGAGACTTTCCAACAACTGTTCGTGTGCATCGTGTGCAATTCTGTCCCAATACAGGTGTCTATACATTGTTACATGATGATAGGGTGGAAAGATAAATAATCATGATAACAGCAAAAATTCTTATCTGTTATTTTTGATATAATACACTGGGCGCTTGTCAATTATTTTATATATACATGTGTTTCTACATATTTGAATAACTCTGTACCCTCTTACAGAAGACATCATTTCGCCAGCTTTCAGAAACACAGAATGTTTTTGTCTGTTAAGGAACCAGCTAGAGCCAAAGATACATACACACACACACACACACACACACACACACACACCCCAACAAAATTTTTTAAAAAATCCACAAAACTTGAATTTCTAGACACTTTTGAGAGCAGACTATGGAACTGGTAAGTACACATAAACTTTGGAAGGCAGAGCCACTATTTTTCTTTTTGTACCAATGTAGGTAACCTCCATAGTAGACCTTCACACTGGCAACATAAACTAAATTCCACAGCACGATACTTGTGACACCAGCAGTTTCCTAATCTGGGGTGTTTTCTTAGCTGGGCAAAGAGGCCCTGACACCCCTCTTCCAGAACTCTGCAGTGTTATAAACACTCGATTCCCTCTTCACTACAGTGGCCTACAGTAATGTGGGCTAATCCCAATGCAACTTTCTAACAAATCAACACTCTGCAATCTCTAGTTGAGAAATATTCAGTAAGTTGTTGGTACTTATAAGGAACAAAATTTAAGTAATTTACTACCAGCTATTGGAGTTAGTCTTGTGTACTATATATTCAGAAGCTGAGTTCTGTGCTCCAGTCCAGACTACAACCTGGTCTTAGGGCACTATAATCTGTATACCATAAAGAATGGTCCCCAATAGTCCCTGATTGGCCAATAAAAGGCCTGTGATTGGGCAGTAGGAAGAGGAAGGTGAGACTGGAGGATAGAGAGATCTTGGAAGAGGAAGAAGGAAAGAGAAGACAGAGAAGAGGAGGTCACCATGAGGCCAGATGGATCATGAGCCTGTGGCCAGGAGAAATGCACCCTGAGGACAGGCTGATGGAGCAGAAGCAGTCTGGTGACACTCAAACAGCAAGTAACAAGGGGCGTATGGTTTAAATACAGCTGAGACTAGCAGAGAACCTCCCCAATTTAGGCTTACAGCTTGTAAATAAAAATACTAGGTTTCTTGTCTTTTATAAGGACAAGCTAGAATAAATAATTCATTTGCAATCAGCCAACCACCAAGTGATGTGGCTGAAATGCAAACCCTAGCAGCATTCCAAACTACCCCATTGGTAGTAAGCTACATTTATTCCAAGAAAAATCTTCAGTGCTAGTTCTAGATCAACAGTTTTCATTTACTTTAGAGTCCAGGTGTGGGAAGCCAAAAGAAGGCGGCTGTCATCCTTGCAGCCACCTTGAACCATATACCCTGACCAGAGACTTGATTGCATTAGCCTACAACAGCTGAGCACACTCTGATAACATCTTGCTTTAGATACCCAGGACTTTCCTTGGGTGTGTGAGATTAAAGGTGTGTGACTTAAGGGCGTGACTTAGAGATCAGATTTAGAGACAAGACCTAAGGGCATGATTAAAGATGTGACTTAGAGGCGTGGCTTAGAAGTGAGACATATAAAAAATGAGAGAATCAGACACTTTAGAGAGTACAACTTGGAGTAGGAATTAGGCATTAAGACAGAACAACTTAGAGTACAACTTGGGAGTAGTTATTAGACATTAGAGAGAAGAATTTGGAGACAACTTGCAGTACAACTTGGAACTAGGAATTAGGTTAGAGAGTACAACTTAGAGTACAACTTGGAGTTAGTTATTAGGTAATAGGCACTTAGCACTTGGAGGAATGTGCTCTTTCCCCAGGCCTGAGTAGGCCTGCAAAGTCATTTACAATAGACCAAGCAACAGTAGGACCTAGGAGAGGCATTGCATTACCAGCCTTGGCTTCTTGGAGCCTGCTACCTGAGCTAAGAAGAATGGACTGCCTCTGAGCTAGCCTTGACACCTTCTGGACTGCTATCTCCTTGCCCAGCCCCTGGGCTGAAGAGACTCTGGGGGGTGGGGCTTCCCCTTTATATGTGAAAGCAAATTATTAAACTTCGAGCCTTGATCAGAGAACTTTGTCTTGGCTTCATCTCTTCCCGCCCGTTTCCCTATTCTCAGCCTCTCTTGCAGGTGAACCTGTTCAGCTGTTGCTGCAGGTGGAAACAGAGGAAGAACTTGGAATTAGACATTAGGAACTTGGAACTTGGAGGCACTAGGGACTAGGAACTCAAGACTTGGGACTTGAAGAGAAGAAGAGAGACTGAAGAATAAACGGAATTGAATCGCACTCTGTCTGGTCTCCATTCTTCACATCCCTTCTCACTCTCTCTCTTGCTGAACCGCGACCCGCAGACCGGAGCAACTTGGGGCAGTGCAGGCTCTAACAGTTTGGCCCCCAAGGCTTTTGGCAGTGCTGGTTTCAATACTGACAGAGTGGCCCATGACATTTTGGCCCCCAAACATAGGCAGCTCGGGCCGCAACATCCAGGTACTATGGTTTGGATCCCAAGTGTCTCTGAAAGGACGGCAGCAGCCTGAGCACTACTGGGAAGTTGTGAACCTTCAATCATGTAGCACTTCACAGAAGGATCCTGGGGAAATGACCTGGAAGGGGACGGTGAGAGCCTGGCCTCAGTTCTTCCTCCGTTTCCCTGCCATAAGATGAAAGCTTTGCTCCACCGTGGGCTCCTTGTAGTGCCTCACCACAGGTTTATGAGCAACAGAGCTGAAATCTCTTCAATCACTGAACCTCCATAAACAGCTCTTCTTTTGAAGTTGTTTGTAACAAGTTTTCTTTTAATCATAACAAAGAACATACTAGGGTACAAATTTCAATAAATCAAAGGACAAATTTTTCTCAAACTTGAGCATTTAAAGCAAATAACACTGCTTTGATGTGGGGATAACATGCTCAGAAATACATCCACATCAAGACAATTCAGAGTTCTGTTGCCTTGACGTTCTGCAAAGTCCAGGGGGTAAAAGGAGAATGCATAAAGCTACTCCAGTCAATACATGGTCCTTAAAGAACACATTTGTACTGGAATCATGAAACGGCATTATGTTTATTTACATCTTGGATAAGTAAAGAAAATAGAATGGAAAAGATAAAAATCTCTATAAAAGCAGGTAGAGGCAGGTAGATAGATATCTGAGTCTGGGACCAGCCTGGTCTACATAATGAGTTCCAGATAGCCAGAGCAACAGGGTGAAGCCTTTACAAAAAAAAAAATAATAAAATAAAATAAAAATCAGGCTAGTACTTGGGAGACAGAGGCAAGCAGGTCTCTGAGTTCCAGCCCAGCCTGGTCTACAAATCAAGTCCAGGACAGCCAAGAAATCCTGCCCAAAAAGCCAAAAAGATTTTAAAAAGTCAAAAACAAAACAAAACAAACAAACAAACAAATAAAAAACAAAAAACAAAACATGAGGCTTAGGGGTTAAGGGCTGCCTTTCCAGAGGACCTGGGATTGATTCCTGCATTCACTTGGCAGCTGACAGCAGTTCCAAACATTTCAATGCCCTCTTCTGGTGTCTGAGGGGACTGCAAACATATGATACACAGACACAACATGCAGGCAAAAGATCCATACCTATAAAATAAATAAATCTTTTTTAAAAATATAAAAATAAGAATATGTAAAAAGTCATAGATTGCTTCTAAAGGACATTCTTCTACTGCAGCTCCAGGGATCTGACGCTCTTTCTGGCCTCTGAGCCTCACACACAAAGCATACAAACACCAAGATAAACATCAATCAATACAAAGAAAAAATAAATCCTCCCCAAAAGTAAAATACAACTGCATTTGTTCAGAGGACAAAACAAAACACTGGCACCATCATGTTGGAGGAAATGCACAACGAAGGAGCAGAAGCTTGGACTCTGGTTCATCTCACCAGTGGGAATGTAAACAGGCCCTAGGATCCAAGAGTCCCATTTTCCCAAAAGAGTTGAAGATGCATACTCAAACAAATGCTTAACAAGAATGCTCACAGCAGGACTGTTCCCAATAAACAAACAAACAAACAAAAATAGTAACAAATGTGGTGACACCCACACAATGGAACAGTAGCACAGATTCAAAAGCCCTAAGCCAAAATGCTTGAAACCAGAAATGTTTCCAATCTTGGGAGTGTTCTGGGGTTTGGGAATTATTTGCATGAACTTCAGTGGTTGAAAATACAAATATTCTAGTTACAAATGTTTATGCATATTATCATATGCTATGATGCTAGGTGAACCTTGAACTAAAGACGTCTAACACAGAACTAAAGGTGTCAAACGCAGAAGGCCACATCTTATATGGCTCTTGTTTTTTTTTGGACTATCAAGGTTTAAAAAAAAAAAAAAAAGCAGGCAGTAACTCAGGTCATCACCTAAGAACCGGTTATCTGCACTTTTATATTCCACAGTTAATAGTAAAATGCAGATCCAAATTGTTATATGCAAAGAAAAATCTCAATTAAAAGGTTGAGGCCTAGAGATCCAAACATGGGTGGAAGAGACAGGGAGAAAACACTACACAGCTGTTCCAAATAAGGTCCCAAGATTGGATGCTGCACACCAACACTGGCACCACAGCACATGGATGGATAAGGTGCTGTATTTCCTGCAAAACTTTCCCCTCCCTTTGATTTTCCCTTGTTTATTTTTTGAGATTATAGTTGCATCACTTCCCTTTCCCTTTCCTCCCTCCAAACCTCCTCGTGCTCTCTTTCAGAGTCATGGCCCCTTTATTATGTGTCAAAATATGTCCTTCAACTAATACAAAGTTCAAGAGCCTTGTAAACCCCTTTATTAGCATCATAAGGTTCAGTTATTGCCTAAAGCAGTACATTTCATTTCCCTGTGAAGAAGTGTAACAGCCTGTGCTCTTCTCTCTGACTTTCTGTGTGCTTCTCTTTCTCTGGGGGAATAATTTTGAGACATGTCTTCTCTCTGTAACCCTAGCTGTCTGGAACTAGCTCTATAGAGCAGGTTAGCCTCAAACTCAGATCTACCTGCCTCTGCCTAGGATGGCAAATCTGCTTGCCTATGTGCTGAATTAAAGGTATACAACTATCCTAGTGAATTTTTTGAAATGGAATGAGGAGACACTTGGGTTGCAGCTATGGATGTAGCTACCTCAGTCAAAAGGGAAACTGGCAACATGGTATCTGCACTGCGTGATCCCAGCAGACACTTCCAACTGCTAAGTCCACCTGCTGTTTTCACCAGAGCTTCTCCCTCAAAAAGCAGAATTTTTATAAGAGAATGAAAAAGCCCAGATGTTTAAACTGCAATTTTCAATAGAAAAGAATTCTATTGAAATGAATTTGATTACTTTAGAACAATCCTTTCACCAACTGTAGAGACAAATGTCATCTCCACTGACTCCCCAACTATTTCCTCTTACTCGGCTAAGAATTATTTCCTAGCTAACCTCATGATACACAGAAACTTTCATTTTGCATTTTAATATAATCTAAGCATTATTTACTTCTATGATTACAAAGCTTACAAAGGTAAGCTTTATGCATATATGTTTACTCAACAAAATTAGAAGCTACTTCAGAATAAAATCTATGTCCTAGTTTTTCAGATAAAATTAAGTATATACAAGTAGCACCCAATAATTATTAAATTATTAATTATAAACTTGCCCTTCAGAAACATCAAACAAGATCCAAAGATAACCTGATACACTGTCATTATTGCATTACCGAATCAGCCATCACACACCGAGTACCAGCTGCACAAGAACATGCTGGTCCTCCTGCTCAAGAACTGCCCAGGTCTTCACACTGTCTCATTTCTCATTTAAAACATATATGTTCAAAACATTCAAAATGCATGTATCAGATTTTAGGTCATCCCAAACAGTTCTCATGCCATTACCTACACTATAAATAAACCTTTCACTACTGTCACTCACGACCACCTTTGATTTGGTCCAATAGGAAGTGAATACACAAATGAGCCACTGTACAGCACAATAAGCAGCTGAAAAACTATAACTGAGGGTGAACAAAGCCAGCACTCTGTGGATTCACTCTGGCTAGATGCACACAGCTAGAACAGAAGGAGAATTAAATACGTGTTCAGGGTTCCAATCATGAAAACTGGTTTGTCTACTGGATTTAAGTTATGAATATAGAGCTTTACTTATGTTGCTTGTGTGTGTGTGTGTGTGTTTTTAAAAAACAAAACAAAAAAAACTTATTTAAAAGTTGCGATGTCATTCTAAGATTTATTTATTTACATTTTATGTGTATAGAGTTTTGCCTGCATGTGTCTGTGCACTACATGACCATACATATGAATTGCCTGGAGGCCAGAAGAAGGTACTGGATCCCCTAGAACTGGAGTAATAGATGGTTGTGAATACAGGTGCTGGGATTCAAGCCCAGGATCCCTGGAAGAGCAGTCACTGAGTGTAGCCATTTTGCCACTCCTGAAAAACACATTTTTTCCTTTGTTTTTATAAAACATTTTTATATTTTATATTTTATATTTGCTCTAATTTAAAATTTTTCCCCCTCTGGAAATGTACCATGGGAAAGTTTTCAGGCTAATATGAAAAACACATTTTTTTTTTTAAAAAGTTTTTTGAGACAGGGTCCCCCCTTCCCTTCCCTCCCTCTGTACTTGCACTCTGCAACTCTGTGTGAACCAAGCTGGCCTTCTAAACAGAGATCTGCCACCTTTGCCTCTCCAAAGACTAAACGGACTAAAGAGTTGTACTACCACACCTGGCCTGAAAAACACATTCTTAATGAAATTACCTTGTAAGCATTTCAGATAATTTGTAGGAAGACTAACTTGTGAGGCTGGGCTGGAAAGCAGGTACAAAATGATTGAGATGAAAGAGAAGGATACCTAACCCTGAGTTTTCAGGTGTCCAAATTTTCTATTCTTCTTTAAAATTTTGTTTATTTTATGTGTATAGGTATTTTGTCTGCATGTATGTGTACCCTGTGTGTGCCTACTGCCCTTGGAGGTCAGAAAATGGTCTGCCTTTAATTCCAGCACTGGAAGATCTCTATGAGTTTGAGGACAGCCTGGTTTCCAAGACAGTCAGGACTATGTAGACCTGTCTCAAAAAGCAAACAAAACAGGGCTAGAGAGATGTCTCAGAGGTTAAGAGCACTGGCTGCTCCTCCAGAGGTCCTGAGTTCAATTCCCAGCAACAACATGGTGGCTCACAACCATCTATAATGAGATCTGATACTCTCTTCTGTCCTGCAGAAATCGAGTTTTTATATACATAAATAAATAAGTCTTTAAAAAAATAAACATACAAACAAAACAGATAGCCTCGTTGGGTTTAAATTCCTGAGCCGGGAGTTCTAGATGCAAAGAGTTTTGAACTGCCATTGTAAGTAGGGTCCTCTGGAAGAGCAGCTGAGACATTTGTGAAGCCCTAAGGGATACGGGTTCTTTCAATCCATATATACATATATATGTGTATGTGTGCATATATGAATATATGTATATCTGTATGTGTGTGTATACATACATATATATGAATGACTAGTTCTGTTTTCCTAATAACTGACAAGGCCCTTTATTCTTCCACGAGGTCTTGTTATGTTATCCAGGTTGAACTCCTGATCTCATGCAATCCTTCTGCCTTGGCGGATTTCTGAGTTCAAGGCCAGCCTGGTCTACAGAGTGAGTTCCAGGACAGCCAGGGCTATACAGAGAAACCCTGTCTCGGAAAAAAAAAAAAAAAAAAAAAAAAAAAAAAAAAAAAAAAACAACAACAACAAAAAACAAAAACAAAAAACCAAAACCTTCTGCCTCAACCTCCCAAATACCTTAGTTTCAACATACCAGCCAGCAGGCCTACCCTTTCCCTTATTTATTCTGTTCGTTTCTGAGACAGTCTCATTCAATAGTCCAGTTTATTCTGAAACTCACAATGTAGCCAAGGATGTCTTTGAGCTCACAGCAATCCTCCTTGTCTCAACCTACCGAGATCTGGCACAGACATGAGCCATCGTGCCTATCTTTCCTGCCTTTTCTCAGTGTACTCTCTCTTTACTGGCTCCTCTCAGATAATACTACTACCCATATATCTGACTCTCAATGTCTCACAAGGATGAGACCAATGTAAATAACTAACTGGGAGGTGGGGCAATGGAAATGCTCAGTCAGCCACTGGTAGGTTACCATGCTCCAATAGATGGTCCACGCAGCTTATACAGGCAGAACTAACCAGATGTGGTGGAACATTTAAAAGGAGGAGGAGAAAGAGGAAGAAGAGGAAGAGGAGAAGGAGGATGAGGAAGAAGAGGAAGAAGAAGAGAAAAATAAAAGGACATGAAGTTGGCAGGAGCCCAAGGAGAATGAATGGAAGGGGAGAAACAGGGATGGGTAGGTGGATATGACCACAACGCACTGAATGAAACTCTCAAAAGAATAACTTTAAAAGTTTTTTCAAGCCTGGGTGTTTATTAGGAATAGTTAACACATGTGCACTATATAAAGCTGTAAAGGAATACCGGTGTATTATGAGAAGAGTGACCTAAAGTGAATCTGGTCTTCCTCTTCGGAGACAACCACTACCTCTCTCTATTTACCATTACTAAAACAAGAGCCTTTGCTGCTGTAAACAGGCTGGCCTCACCACATTCAGCTCGGGGACATGTTCGGGGAGAGGCGCTGATCTGCGAGCTAGGTAACTCTATCCAATGTGTCTAAGAGAATTCAGTGTCTGCAGATCACAATAAACACAGTGCAGGGATCCAGAAGGGAGAATGAACACACTTCACATTTACTCTGCACCATATAAGCTACAATACTAGGGAACTTTAGATACATGGCTGGTGATTATTAGCTTTTTTAATCAATGAAATAATGTTACTGTTGTCAGCTTCATTAGGTTCTTGTAGTGTAATGTAGGTTAAGTAAAAAATGTTGCAGGCCGTGGTAGTGCACACCTCTGATCCTAGTACTGGGGAAGAGGCAGATGAATCTCTGAGTTTGATGCCAGCCTAGTCCTCAGAGTTTCAGGACAGCCAGGGCCACACAGGAAAAAAAAAAACAAAGTTGAACTCTTTGCTCTGTTAGTGTTTTAGATATTTGGAACACATAGTTGTGAGCCTCCATGTAGATGCTGGGAACAGAACTCATGTCCCCTGAAAGGACAATGCTTTCTCAGCCACTCAGCCATCTCTCTAGCACCAACTGCTTTGCTCATTCTAGGCCTTCAACCTTGACTTCAGCTTTCCTCGTGGAATATTTTTATAGAGTTTTTGTCACAGTTGTTACTTGGTTTCTGTTGCTCTAGAGACAGAATCTTACTCTGTAGCACAGGTTGGCCTGAAAGTCACAGCAATTCTCCTGGCTCAAAATTTAACTCCATGTGCCCCAATTTCTACTGGGGGGTGGTGAGAGGGACTGTGTGACAATGACATTTCCATGAACACAGTCTATTTGTAGAATCAAAGATTCTCTGACAATTACCTTTTGTTCTTCTCTTTCTGTTGCATGGTGGCACTTTTCAATTCTCCAGTGCCTCAAGAAATCTCGAAGATATCCAAAGAGGGTGAGTACGCCATAGCCCACATATGTGAGCACAGCAACCAGCATGGGTGTTTCTTCAAAAGCTTCATTAAACGGTCTTTTGTACAATCCTCCATTTTCTGTAACATGATGAATCTAAGAGAGCAATGTAAAATGTTTATTGCAATCACAGATCAATGAAACACTAAGGTCATGCTTATTTTCAAGAGTAATGATTTAAAAATCATTTATGTACAGTAAAGGGGAAAGGAGGAAATGAAAAAGAGTCAACAATGTCTAACACTGATTTTTATCATAATTTAATTTCCTGAAATAGATTCTAAATACACTATGATTTCAGGGAACATGCTTCCCTTTATCCTAATAAAGTAAAAAAAATATATTAAAAAAAAGCCTAGTCTAAGAAATACTGTATTAGCTTACCAACAAAGTGATCACATGTCCAAAAGTAAATTCAGTTTTATAACACAAAAATGTGTGTGAATGTTTTTCTACCAGTCATTCCTAAAACTATTCAGCTATAAATCACTGAAAAACCCTCAAATGACTTACCAGTACTAGCCTGTAGCAGGTTTAATTGCCTTTCCTCAGTGATAATACACTTATAACAGTAAAAGAAGGGCTGCTGAGTTCTCTCGGCAGCCAGAAGATTTTGCTGCCGAGGCTGACAACTTGACAATCCCTAGGACCCACGTGACAGACTCCCTCATAAACCGTCTTTTGTCTCCCACAAATTGTTCTCTGACTTCCACACATGAGCTGCTATACATAGCACACAGGTGCCCACACATGCACATACATGCCCATAAATAATACATGTAATATAGCCAGGTAAGAAGGGGTCCTTAAAGGAGGGATGGGAAGAGGAAGAGGGAAAGGGGTAGAGTCGTATCAACTGAAGTAAGAATTGTAAAAAAGCCTTATAGAAAAAGTACTTATACAGTACTTGACGGGCGGTGGTGGCATGCACCTTTAGTCCCAGCACTTGGGAGGCAGAGGCAGGCAGGATTTCTGAGTTCAAGGCCAGCCTGGTCTACAGAGTGAGTTCCAGGACAGCCTGGGCTACACAGAGAAACCCTGTCTTGAAAAACCAAAACAAACAAACAAACAAACAAAAACCCAGTACTTCGTAAGATAATCTTTTAAAAAAGTAAAACATAAAAAAATTTAAGGAGTTTCAATGAAGGCGACCTCCACGGATAGACAAGGCTTCTCTGAGAAAACCCCTAACCATATGTAGACACACACTAAATAAAAATAGTTTTTTAAAAAAAGACTAAATTAGTTGAGCAGTGGTGGTGCTAGCCTTTAATCCCAGCACTAGGGAGGCAGAAGCAGGCAGATCTCTGAGTTTGAGGCCAGACTGGTCTACAGAGCTAATTCCAGGACAGCCAGGGCTACACAGAGAAACTCTTTAAAAAAACAAAACAAAAAACAAAATCAAATACCTACTAACCAACCAACCAACCAAAAAGATCAACCAGCAGCCATCATGTACTGATCCTGTATCTATTTTGATCTAAGTATATATTCTCAAACTTTTAAAGATTCTCCCTGTCCCTTTATTTTACCATTTAAGATATGTTTGTTCTTTGTATACGGAGACAGAGTTACATCATGTCATACAGGATAGCCTCAAACTTATAAATTTTCTGCTTCGCTCTCCAGGGCTGGGATTACATGTATGTGGCACTGTGCCTGGCAGCACTTGGGTTTTAATATACAGACACAAAGATGTTTACTTTTGACTCAATGATTAAACATTTTACTTTTACCAGGTAGTGGTGGCACACACCTTTAATCCCATCCTTTGGGAAGCAGAGGCAGGTAGATCTCTGTGAGCTTCAGGCCAGCCTGGTCTACAGAATGTGTTCCAAGACAGCCAGGGATAAGTAGAAAAACCCTGTCTCAGAAAACAAAAACAAAAACTTTTTTTTTTTTTTACTTTTTGGTTAACTTTAGTGAAAATCTAATTTTACAGAAGAGAAGAAACCACCCATGAGGAAAAGACTTAGAACATGAGGCTGCAGTCAGGACAATCAACAAAAATTACTAGTAACATATTGTCCAAAAAGTATCATACAGGAGTCTTTATCATATGGATTACACTAGGGAAGTCTCAAAGAAATCAAAAGGTTCCCTTTTGCTCTGCTAGGCATTCCTGACTAAAAGTATAATGTGACTACAAACAGGACTGTATATATCTAGGGGCTGGGAGGTGGCTGTCAGTAAAGCACTTGCCATATAAAGCTTATCCTCACCACATATAGCATAGAGATCCCCAGCACCTAGGAACAAGTTAGTAATCTCAGTGCTAGCAAGGAAAAGATTATTGAGAACAAGCTCTCTGTAAACAAAATTGTACTGTGCACTGTAAATCTGGATGTACCACGAGTCAGACATTCTAACTTAAGAGCTTTACTGTCAACAAAGTAAATATTAGCATAATCAGTGTGTTGGGGTTGTTCTGGTGCTGCTATGTATTCAAATGGCCCCCAATATCTGGTGCCCCCACCAATAAGGAGATTCTCACATACACCAAATGATGCTATGTAACCTTGTTCCCCAAGTTAATTAGTCAATAAAAGGCTAAAACCTGTGAATGGGCAATAGACAGAGGTAGGCTCTATCTTTTTTAGTTACCTGGCTGGAGGTCACAGGAAGAAAGGACAGGGAAAGAGGAAGAAGCAGCTATGAGATGAGATGGACTACGAGCACATGACCAGGAGAAACTGCAAGTAACAAAGGACATGTGACTGGGATATAAAAATAGAATAGTTCCAAAATCTGCCCAATCTAGGCTTACAAGCTCATAATAAAATACCCAGATTATGTGTCTTTTATAGGAGGTAACTAGAATTTATAATTCCGTTTACATTAGTGGGCTAGGCAGATGACTTAGTTGGTTAAAGTTCATACAATGTAATCACCCATGTAAAACAACAGGAAAGGAATTTAAGTTGAATCTCCAACAAGTTAAAATGTCAGCACTTTGACACAGAAACAGAAGAATCCCTGAGATTTGCTGGACAGCCACTCTATCTGAATCTGAAAGCTCTAAGTTCAGTGAGATAAGCCCTATATTTAAAAAAAAAAAAAAAAAAAATGTGGGCTGGAGAGATGGCTCAGCGGTTAAGAGCACTGACTGCTTTTCCAGAGGTCCTGAGTTCAATTCCCAGCAACCCGTGGTGGCTCACAACCATCTATATTGGGACTGGATGCCCTCTTCTGGTGTGTCTGAGGACAGCTATAGTGTACTCATATACTAAAATAAATAAATCTTTTTTAAAAAAATGTGGGATCTTGGTGAGTGAGCTCTGCTAGGTAGAGGATTAGGCTGCTGGGGAGCCCCGCTAGCCCCTCTGGATCATAATCCTCTCTTCTGTCCTCTGTGTGTGCTAGGTTAGGGGTTGTCCTGCACCTAAGGCAGGAAGATGGTGGCCACAAAGAGGATGAAAATGCCTCTGGAGTTGATCAACTCTAAGCTCCAGTTTGCTATAAAAAGTGGGAAGTACATGATGGGGTACAAACAGACTTGGAAGATGCTCAGACAAGGCAAAGCAAAATTGGTTAGCCTCACCAATATCTGCCCAGCTCTGAGGAAATTTTGAAACAGAATACTACGTCACAATGGCTAAAACTGGTGTCCATCACTACAGTGGCAATATTATTGAATTGGGCACAGCGGGTGGAAAATACTAGAGTATGCACACTGGCTATCACTGATTGACCCAGATGACTCTGATATTACAGAAGCATGCCAAACAGACAGGTGAGAAGTAAACCAAGAAAGTTCCTTTAATAAAACTTTGCCAAGGCAGATTTTGAGTTCGAGGCCAGCCTGGTCTACAGAGTGAGTTCCAGGACAGTCAAGGGCTACACAGAGAAACCCTGTCTCGAAAAGCCCAAAAAAAAAAAAAAAAAAAAAAAAAAAAAAAAAAAAAAACCTTTGCCAAAGCTCCTTTTGAAAACAAACAAAAAATCGGATAGTGAGTCAGGAAGCTATCTAACATAAACCTGGCCTGTACGTGCACAGGAAAATTCTAGCGTCCCACCCCCTCCAGTCTCAACTGTTAAGCAGGTGAGAATGTGCTGCTGATAATACTGTTCAAAGGAAGACTCAGTGCCTTGTAACTGGCCTGGGCAGTGGTCCTGATTTTAAAGAACAGAAATATCTGGGGTTCCCTTTTATTACAGAAGGCATAACCGTTTGTGGATTGCTGAAGAGTAATGGGTGGTTTATATTGGACATTAGGTTTATTTATTTTACTTTGTCATGTTGCAGATGTGTGTATATGTAGACACCAGGTGTTGTTCCTCAGGTACCTTTTCCTTTACTATGTTATTACATAAGATCATCATTATCATTATTTGAGATGAGATCTCATTATGCATTCCTGGTTGGTCTAGAACTCACTATGTAAACCAGGTTAGTCTCAAAATCAGAGATTCACCTGCCTGTTGTCTGAAGGCTAGAATTAAAAGTATGTGCCACTACGCTTTGTCTTCACCTTTTTTTGAAAGAGAGGGACTCTCGCTGCCCTGAAGCTTGCTAAATAAATTAGGCTGGATGGCCAGTGAACCCCAGGAATCCTTCTCTGTTTCTCCCTAGAATTGTGATTAAAAGCACATGCTACCTTGCCTGGCTTTTTGTGTGAATGCTGGGAATGGAACTGAAGTTCTCCCCAGCAAATGGACATAAAGACTTAAAATAATACAAGCAACCACTGGATGGTCAGACTCTGACCTCCTAGCATGCATCTGGCATGGATTCAATTGCTTGATGAAATCATATGAGCTTGTGTTCATATCAGAAATGTATGCCTGATTTCCCCAAAAGGTTTTGGGTTTTGTTTGAGTCATTATATAGTTAAGTCTGCATCCTTTCATAGGATGCCTGAAACCTTATTCAGAGTCAGGAGTCAATCCTTCTAAGTCATTTTACAGTGTAGTTAAGTCTTGTTTTGAGACTGAAGATATCAAAGACAGAATTCCATACTTAATATTTTTCTTTTACCATGTAAAGAACATGGTAAAGGCAGTTAGCAAAATTTTAATAATGTTGTACACTAGATAGATACTAGTACTGTATCAGTTCCCTGGTTTGTTACTATGTGAGATAATGTCCTTTTGTTTCTTTTTAGTTTTTTTCGTTTGGTTAGTTGTTTGAGACAGGGTCTCTCTAAGTAGCTTTGCCTGTCCTAGAACTTACTATGTAGGCCAGATGGCCTTCAACTCAGAGATCTTCCTGCCTCTGACTCCCAGATGCTGGGATTAAAGGGGTGTGTGTGAGTGCCACCACTGCCTGGCTCAAATGTAGTCACTTCAACTTTGGCACATGATTCTAAGCATCTGAATTCCACAGGACCTGTGAAATACACCATAGCCCCTTCTTTCTTCTGCCCCTCTTCATCTTCAGAGAAGATTCTCTACTTTCTGTTTTAGCAGTTTCTTGGGCTTAGCTCTGTAGCTTTAATTCACTGCTTCTTGATCTTTCAGCAATGAATATTACTTAAGGAAGAATTGCATTCTTGGAAGAAATTTCCTTCCTTTCCTTTCCTTTCCTTTCTTTTTTTTCCCTCCCTCCCTCTTTCTCCTCCCTCCCTCCCTCTCTCCCTCCCTCCCTCTCTTCTCTCCCTCTCCCTCTCCCTCTCCCTCTCCCTCTCCCTCTCCCTCTCCCTCTCCCTCTCCCTCTCTTTCTCTCTCAGAAAGATGATGGAAAAAAGTTCACTGTGACTCAAACAAAGATCTCAGGAGCTAAGAGGAAAAAATGTTGCCATACAACTACAGAGGTTGGATGCCATGATACTGATTTGAGATTTTCCTTTGTAAAGACAGAAGCTTTTTTGAGCAAGGAAGTGTTGTTGGCCATATTTATTTGCTTGGGCATGATTATTGGTCTGCAGGAAGAGCCCTTGTGATGTAGAGACCAGATGGCAAGAAAGATGTTACAATACTCTTTGAGGGGGGAGACTGTAAGTTGTTTTGCTTTTTAATAATTGATGAGTAGGATATGCTAGTCTCTTATACCAGATTATTATGTAAAACAAGCTTATCTATTGTCGAGATACACATCTAAGTGAGTTTTAACATCTGCGTGTTTGCATCTTACAGCTGTCAAGATACACAATATTTTCACACACACACCCTAAAATTACCTGATGCCAATTGGGTGTAGTAGCACAGGCCTGTAACTAGCTAGCACTTGGGATGCAGAGACAGAAGGAAGAGGAGTTCTAGGTAATCCTTGGCTAAGTATGACTTCCAGACCTTCTTGGGTTGCAGGAGACCCTGTCTCAAAAGACAAAAACAAAACACACTTCCTGATGCCAAACAAGAAGGTCTGGAACTATCTCTGGGTGGAAGCCAGAAAAAAAGATCGAGTTAAAGATGACTGCAAACTTGGGAGACTGGGTGGACTGGATAGTGATACTAGTGACCAAAAGAGGTAATAACTAATACACAGATGAGGATTCCCCAGAGGCTGTCGGACTCAGGTATGTAAGCCTGTGTCCCAGGATAGCTATGAATGGGGTCCAACACACACACACACACACAAACACACACACACACACACACACACACACACACACACACACACACACACACTAAATTTGCTTAAAATATTAAGGCTTATTTTTGTTTTCTTGCAAGGTTGGTTTGTTTGTGAGACAGGATATCACCACTATACAGCCCTGGCTGGTCTGGAACTCAGAGATCTGCTTGCTTTTCAATGTGCATCATATTGTCTAAGGGTCATGTTCTTTGGTTTTTAAACGTGACATTTGTAGATAACAGTGTTACGCTGCAATTTCAAAAGCCTGGAGATACTGGAGGGTAGTCAGCTAGCCTGAGTTATGGCAGACATAGGCAGCTTTTAGTTGTTTTCATCCAAATATTGAATAGAGTCAGAGGTCTTAAATTTAAGTGAAATTAGTAGTATGTATTGATTAGAAAAAAAAGAGAGAGACAAGAATCAGACTGGCTTAGTGAGGTGGCACACACCTGTATCCCATGGTTTAAAAGAGGGAGGCAGGAAGGTTAGAGATTTCAAAGCCTTTTTAGGTACATAGTGAGTTTGAGTCTTGCCTGGGCTAGTAAAGCTCTGTACAAACAATAACAACAAAAACCTAACCAAACAAGAACTAAAATGGTTTAGAAGATGCTATAAAATTGTCCTTTCTCTCTCGGTACCTACTCTCTCTGTCTCTTCAAAATTTTATTCAGTGTATATGAGTGTTTTGACTTAATATGTCTTTATATCATCTTGTGCCTAAAATTTAATGAACTCATGTCCTCTGGAGCAGTCAATGTACTTAACCACTGAATTAACTATCTTACCAGTCTCACAACCCTGATTTCTTATGTCTCTTTCTAGGCAGTTTTACATACATACATGCATGCATGTATATATGTGTATGTATACATATATGCATGCTATATGTGTGTGTGTGTGTGTGTGTGTGTGTGTGTGTGTATGTGTGTGTGCATGGTTTATCTTTTGTTTGCATGTTGCCATTATAGCTTTGGTTAAGGGTATCTTTTCTTTTTCTTTTTGTTTTTAAATTACATGTGTGAGTGTTTTGTCTGCATGAATATCTGTGTACCACTTGCTTGTCTGGTGCCTGTAGAGGCCAGAACAGGTCCTTAGATCCCCTGGAATTGGAACTATGGACAGTTGTGAGCTGCCCTGTGGGTGCTGAGAATCAAACCCAGGTCCTATGGAAGAACAGCTAGTGCTCTTAAGCACGGAGCCATCTCTCCAGGCCCTAAGAGCGCCTTTTCAGTTACTTCATGGGTATAGTAGTTGATAGTCAGCAAGAAGGCTATGGACAAAGTAGCTTGTTTCTTTGTTTGTTTCCTCTATTCTCCTGTCTTGCAATATGTTTTATGTTGGTGTTATAGTATTAACTGGGGGTATGAGGAAATTTTCCCTTGTTTCTTTTTGTATTTCCTTGAACAATAATATTCCTGTTGAAGCAAGTGCACCTTGGTGTTCGTTAAAATTATTCTAATCTTCACACACACACACACACACACACACACACACACACACACACACACATTTTCTGCACATAACAAAGTAAAATAAACCTAATGTCCAATACTCTTCAGCAATCCATGAACTGTTTGTTATGCCTTCTGCAGTAAGGAAACCTCACACATTTCTGTTCTTTAAAATCAGGACTGCTGCAGTGCTACAGCTGGTGAGGGGAAAGGCCAGCTTACCCCACCCCCACCTCACCTCCCAGGCATGAGAGCCAAGAGAGCTAGTCTTGCCCCTTCAACTGACTGTAGTACTCAGGAAAGCTGGCCCTGCACCTTACCTGGGCAACACAGTGGAGCTGGCCCTGATGGCAAAGAGACAGACCCCAAGGGTGTAAGAGTGAGAAAGCTGGCCCAACTCCCTTACTGGCTGCAGTACTTCGGAGAGTGGGTCCCATGCCTTGACTGGACAGCACAGTCCAGAACTGCCTTAATTGTGGTGTCTCTTCACAGCAATAGAACAGTAACTAACTACTAAGACTATGTGTCTAATGTGCAACAGACTGAAAAGTACTCCCCAAAATAGTCGGCAAACACACATGCTTGACATGAATGTTCTGAAAACCTTAACTTTTCTCACCGGGCAGTGGTGGCGCACGCCTTTAATCCCAGCACTTGGGAGGCAGAGGCAGGTGGATTTCTGAGTTCGAGGCCAGCCTGGTCTACAGAGTGAGTTCCAGGACAGCCAGGGGCTACACAGAGAAACCTAGTCTCGAAAAACCAAAAAAAAAAAAAAAAAAAAAAAAAAAAAAACCTGATCTTATAACTCATGTAGGAAAACAAGAGCAAAGGTGATTTTGAAGATAAAGGAATAGGAGGAATCACATCCAATAAGAGCAATTAAAGATCTATAGTAACATGTGCTTAGGAACTGAACAGAAAACCCAGTCAAAAAGAATACAGAATTGGATCAATAATAGCAGTGGCACTTCAAATTACTGAAGAATGAATTGCTTTTTTTTTTTTTTAATAAATTGAAATGGTTTAGTATGCAAATGAATAAAATAGACCTCCTGATGGAGAAATGATGGCTCACACCTTTTATCTTAGCAATCAGGAGGCAGAGACAGGAGGATTTCTGTGAGTCCAGCCTAGTCAACATGGTAAGTTCCAGATCATCCAGAACTATATAGACAGACCATGTCTCAAAAAAATTAATTACGGGCTGGAGAGATAGCTCAGCGGTTAAGAGCACTGGCTGTTCTTCCAGAGGTCCTGAATTCCATCCCCAGCAACCACATGGTAGCTCACAACCATCTGTAATGGGATCTGATGCCCTCTTCTGGTGTGTCTGAAGAGAGCGATGGTGTATTCATATACATAAAATAAATAAATCTTTAGAAAAAAATTATATTAAAAATAAGTAGAGTCCCTACCTGATACCATACTGTAAAAGCAATTCTTCATTATTAAATATATCTAACTGTAAATCAAGAAATTTTATTTTGTAGCATGCTTTAAAAAATTAATCTTTATAATCTTGGAGTACACAATAATTTCCCTAAAACCACAAAAGCACAAGCTACAAAGTAAAGGTTAAAATTCTTCTCTGCTGGGGCTGGTAAGATGGCTCAATCGTTAAAAGCACTGACTGCTCTTCCAAGAGGTCCTGAGTTCAATTCCCAGCAACCACACGGTGGCTCACAACCATCCTTAATGAGATCCGATGCCCTCCCTCTTATGGGGTGTCTAAAGACAGCTACAGTGTACTTACATATAATAATTAAATAAATGAACAAACAAACCTTTGGGCCAGAGCAAGAGGGAGAAGGGAAAGAGAAAAAGAAATGCTTCTTTGCACATACATGCATAAGTTGTGTGTATGTGTGTGTACATGTGCAAGTATGTGGATATAGAAGCCAGAGGTTGATGTCACATGTCTTCCTCAATTGTTCTATACATTACTTTTTGAGACAGGGTTTCTCACTAAACTTGGAGTTCACCAATTCTGCTAGACTAGACCAGCAAGGCCCAGGATCCTCCTGTCTCTGCTTCCCCAGAACTTTCCCCATGTTGGGATTACAAATTCAGGTGTTAAGTCCAACTTTTATGTAGTCTTGGGATCCAAACTTAGGTCCTTATGCCTATAGAGCAAGCACTTTACCCACTGAGCCATCTCCCCAACCCTGATAAATTGAATGTATGAAATTTCTATACAGGGCTGGAGAGAGAGCTCAGCAATTAAGAGTGCTTACTGCTCTTCCAGAGGACACAAGTTCAATTCTCAACACCCCCAATCAGGCAGCTCATAACTACCTCTAATTCTAGCTTCAGGGGACATAATACCTTCTTTTGGTTCACACAGGCATGGGCATAAGTAGCAGATTCACACAGATACATACACATGTATATGAATAAAATTAAAACAGAAGCTGAAGCCAGTTGTGGTAGCACATTTTTAATCCCAGCACTCAGAAGGCAGAGGCAGGTGGATCTCTGTCAGTTCAAGGCCAGCTTAGTCTACAGGATACATAGAGAAACCCCGTCTCAAAAAAAAAAAAAAAAAAAAAAAAAAAAGGCTGGAGAGATTGCTTAGTGACTTAGCAGCTAAGAGCACGGGATATTCTTCTAGAGGTTCTGGGCTCTATTCTCAGGACAGCTCACGAACATCTATAATTGTAGTACCATGGGATCCAATTACCTCTTCTGGAATGCAGAAACAAACCTTCGTTTTTCTGTCTCTAACACATGTAACAAATGAATGAATAAATGCAGTATAATAGGAGAAAGTCTGAAATATATCTGCCTGCTAGCAACCTATGTGACGTGCACAAGGTAATAACCCTGACTGTCTTCTTTATTTATTTTAGATTTAGTTATATTTATTTAATATATAGGAATGCTCTATCTGCATGTACACCTGCATGCCAGCAGAGAGCATCAGACCCCATTACAGATGGTTGTGAACCACCATGTGGTTGCTGGGAATTGATCAGACAGTGCTCTTAACTGCTGAGCCATCTCTCCAGCCCAACTATCTTCTTTAAAAGCATGGCATTTAGACGGCAAAGTTACCTAGTAAAACTGAACCCTTCATACAAGCAACTGAGCCCAACCTGAGTACTAGAGAAACAGCAGCATTTTATCCTCCAGTGAGAGAAGCAGAAAATGGAGAAGTATATAGATGTGCTAACATGTCAGAATTACAAATGTCATGTGAGAAAGAGTTTTGCTATATAACCCAGGTTGGCCTTAAATTCACTATATAGCCAGACCTGGAGATATGGCTCAGTACTTGAGGCACAGGTAGAAGGCTCTCTGTGAGTTCAGGGCCAGCATGCTCTACAAAGCTAGTTCTAGGACAGCCAAGGCTACACAAAAATACACCAATTTCTGTGAAAAAGGGTTGTTGGGTTCCTTTTGGTAACATTATGCTAACATTATGACCAAGGAAATAAGCTTAAACCACAGATGTGGTCATAGGAGTCCACCATACACAACAAAGTGTTCTCAGTAAAGAAAACTGGACACAGGCTGCCACCCTCAACTACCTAAGCAAAGAGGTTGGTGTGACAAGATTGGCACATGGAGGTGTGTGAAAGCTGAGATAGAGATGTAGCAGAGCTGCATTTGCTCAGCCTCCTACCAGAGCCTGTCTGTCACGATGTTGCTTGAGACAGAAACTGCTACAGTGGAAGCATGGGTAGTGAGTTAGAAAAGTATAAGATTCAAATATCCTCACAAGATCATATTGTTGAACACTTGGTCCCAAGATGGCGGTACTGTGGTGGAGCCTTTGGGACCAGAACCCTAGTTGGCAGCAATCGGTCACTGGGAGTAGGCCTTGAAGGTTATCACAGATCCTGATCCCTGTCCACAGCCACAAGGCCAGCATGTTCCTGCCACACATTCCTGCCTGCATGCCAACTGCTCCATGATGCCTTCACCACCATGATGGACTCTATCCCTGAAACTGCTTCTGTCAGGTATTCTGTCATAGCTGTGAGAAAAGCAACTAACACAGGCATTAATTCTGGCAGACATACTTGCCCAGTGTGCCTCTAAATGGATGCATGCCTTCCAGTCTATATAAAGCTGAAGGCCTCTGTTGTAGGTTTGCAGTAGGATAGTAAAATCATGTCAAATGATGTTTTCCAGTGAGTCCTGGAAGCTAGTCTCAGTATATTTCACAAGGGATAGATATGGCTAAATACTAGAGACTTTATCTGATAAAAGGAGATATGGTCACTACTTTGCAAATGTTTCCTGCTGATAAACCCTTGGCCAGCTTTGGCATAGCTTGTGTGATTTACACAAAGGCTTACACTATTCTCTCTAGTATGTGTGGTATGCTGTAGGAGAGGCTCGTGTACTTCAGTAAAATTCCAAGAAAAGGCCAGCCTTCGTTTTCATGGGCTTTTCTCATACCACTTCCTCCCAAATGTGTGCTTGTACACTCAGAGTTCTGTCTGTGTTGTGTGTTATCTGAGGAAGGAGCATTGTGGCTATCTAGTGTTCTGTCTTTGGTGCCTCTCTTTAGCTTAATGCCCTCTTTTACATACTTTACCAACTCGACTGCTTCAACCACCACTCATCCCTCTTTAGCCAATTCTTGAGTATCTAATTTAATGTTCCAAAAACTGCTAATGAATTCTGAACTATCATGTGGGTACTGGGAATCAAACCCAAGGCTCTCTGGAAGGGCAGCCAGTAATCTTAATAGCTGAGCCATCTCTCCAGCTCCTACTAATCAATTCTGAATTCAATGGTCTGGTAGAGTCAGACAAACTGAATATTACCAAGACTCTTCCAACTCAGTAACTTAAAGGTATGAACTTATGTATTCTTATTTGCAAAATGAGGATACTATTTACCTAGAAAGGCTCTTCTCTCATTTTTTAAAACCCTTTTAATCAACTAAGTTTATTTGACAACATTATACATGTGTATAGTACATTCATTCTATTTCCTCTCGTCTTCCACCTTCTCTTACTTCCCTCTCACCTGTTTTGCACCTCTTCCCTTTACAGGTCCTTTCCTCACATTTAACTCATTTGCTGTTTTGTAATGCTCTGATTTTAACCAGGATAGTCTGTGTGGTCACAGGTTTAGCCTCTGTGTTTTGTACACAAGTGAAGGCAACAACTGCTCCTTCCCCAGAATCCATCAATAGCCAATAATTCAGTAGGGAGATATAGACCCCCTGAACTCTTCCCCATCCATCCATGACTGGCCTGTATAGGCCCAGTATAGCCAGTTGCAGCTGCTGTAAGATCATGTTTGCAATGGCTGTGTCATATCCTGAAGACAGCATTTCACATTTCTCCTCCCAGTCCCCCAGCACACAATAGGTGCTTTGTAAAAGATGTCTTTTTTTTTTTTTTTTTTTTTTTTTAGGATGGGGTCTTATGTAGTCTAGGCTCAAACTGATTATGGAACTTGAGCTTCTCTGTCCTCTTATCCCCACTCCTGTGCTGTAGTATACTATACTCAGGTTCTATGCAGTTCTAGTGATAGAACCCTGGGCTTTGTGTGTGCTAGGCAAGTACTCTAACACTGAGCCACACCCAGTCCTCTCTATTACTATTATTATTCACATTTTCTCAAGGTCTGAAAACATTGCTTACCCTCCTTAATGAAATAGTTGCCATTTACCTAGAGTTTTCTTGTTGTTCCAAACCATTTCTTCCCAATTGTGCTTTGTATGCCTGGTCTGCAACTATGCGTGCATCTTTTCCAAGGAGCACTATGATTCTTAAGTTTTATGACCTTGGTATCTCCTCTTCTAGCTTAAGGACAGGTGTTATATACTTTACCAATGCTATAGTTTCGAAGACTATTCTACCCATCCCTTCAAATAACATCTCCTGAATTACTATTACATGTCGGGATATAATAAAAACAGTAAAATCCCAAATGTTTGGTTTAGGGTTTCCAAATTAGGAAACAAAAGGCTTATTTAAACTGACTGGAAATCATCACATTTAGGCTGGAGACATGACTCATTTGGTAGGGTACTTGCTTAAAATGCGTAAAGCCTAGGGTTAGATTCCCAATGTCATGGCACCACACACTGGTGAGTCCAGCATTTGGGAGGTTAAGAGACAGGAGGATCTGAAGTTCAAGGTCATTCTTGACAATGTAGCAACTTTGAGCCTGTTTGAAATACTCACCTTAAAGAAATGATAAATGAGGCTGGGCGGTGGTGGTGCACGCCTTTAATCCCAGCACTTGGGAGGCAGAGGTAGGTGGATTTCTGAGTTCGAGGCCAGCCTGGTCTACAGAGTGAGTTCCAGGACAACCAGGGCTACACAGAGAAACCCTGTTTCGAAAAACCAAAAAAAAAAAAAAAAAAAAAAAAAGAAGAAGAAGGGAGAGATCCATAAAAGTAGCCTCAAAACAAAAGTAGCCAGACAAAACAAAAAAACAAAACAAACAAACAAAAAAAAAAAAAACGAAGAAATGATAAATGATTCAAGAGATAGGCATGTTTAACATGATTTAAACATTACACAACATACATGTGTATGCATTTATCAAAATATTACAGATAGAATTTTAATGTTTTTCTACCAACTGATTTTTAAAAAAACAATTGTTCCAATGCTTTAAGTTTAAGATCTTTCCGAGAATATCCACCATTTCTACAACCAAGAGTAACAACTTTTAAAAAAAGAAAAATTACCTCAACATCATTAAAGATCTTGAAAATACAGAATGTAAAATAAAATGTCTGAGATTAAGTGGGTCAAGAGCAAAAGGTTGTCGTAATTATTCACATATCACAAATTGTATTATAGAAGCTTCTTAGAAACTACCCAGAAGGCAAGTGACTTGTGGCCACAAACCATTTAATCAAGTAAGGCACACCCACTCTGCATGTAAACTGCCTGTCAATTGCTCATTCTACCAATAAACACTGCTTCTTTCTTTCAATAACTGAATCAAGCAATTGGCTCTCTTGCTAAGAGGACAAACTTCTACTGTACCTGAGTCCACCTAAGAAACTGGCAAGTCTGCCCTCCCTAAACACCCATTTTAAATACTAACCAAACAGTTTAAAATTTCCCAAGAATTCTTATTAAAGAAACTTCTTGAGTCCCACAAATGACTGGACTCTCCCAGATTCAGCTAATAAAAACCAAATGTTCTTCCCCTTAGGACAAAAAGCATTTGAAAGAAAAAAAAATCTCACAAGTTATCAGTAGTTACATTTTTTCTGCAAGATCTGAAGTCTGAGGTGTCTCACTCTGCCAAATTCAATATATATACAATTCCTATTATGACTACCATCCCCATTCCTACTACCTTACAGCCACCTCCCTGCCCCCTCACACTATCCCACTAAATCCCCAGTCAAGTTTCTCTTTAGTGAAAACAAAAGTTAGACATAAACCACCCTTCCTTAGTTATCTGGGCCTCTTTCTGACATTACATTTGTTTCTGCTATGCTTGACTTCTAGTTAACATAATTTATGAACTAGTGCCTCCTGTGATTGCATTCTACTGATTCTGGCAATTAGAAGTCTTTTTTCTCCCCCTTTGATTCTGGCAATTAGAAGTCTTTTTGACAGGGTTTCTTTGTATAGCCCTGGCTGTCTTGGAACTCACTCTGTAGACCAGGCTGGTCTTGAACTCAGAAATCCACCTGCCTCTGCCTCCCAAGTGCCAGGATTAAAGGTGTGTGCCACCACTGCCCTAGATGTCTTTTATACCTATAAATTTCTCATCAAAACTACTCCGGAACAGGTGGTAGTACCACATGCCTTTAATCCCAGTGTAAAGCCCAAATGAAAAGGACCTCACTGATCCGTGAAGAACTGCAGATGCACCCCAAATCACTCACGAGAAACACACTTTGCTGCAATCCCATGAGGTTTACTGGCTAGCCAGGGCTGTCCTCACTTCTAGCCCCAAGCAGGGGATATCGGAATTCAGCCCCTAATAAAAGAATTTTACAGCTTTTAAGGGGGGAATCTGCAAACCAGGTGGAGGTGGAGTTAGGGAAGGGAAAGGCTGAGAGTGGAGTTAGGGAAGGGGGAAGGAGGGGGAACAGGTCACTAGGTCATGGATACATTTGATCTCAAATTAATTTTTTTTTTTTTTTTTTTTTTTTTTGAGACAGGGTTTCTCTGTGTTGTCCTGGCTGTCCTGGACTCACTCTGTAGACCAGGCTGGCCTCGAACTCAGAAATCAGCCTGCCTCTGCCTCCCAAGTGCTGAGATTAAAGGCGTGCACAACCACTGCCCGGCTTGATCTCAAATTCTTAAGATGGATGGTGAGTCACTTAATAATTGGCTATTTCAGACTAGCTTCACACTATATATCATGGGCTCCAGTTCAGGAGGTCAGGCTTATCCCAAACTTTTAGCATCCTGGCACCAACTGTCTCAGGGCTGTTAGTTCAAAGCACAGCCAGGCTAACCTCGGGCCCATAGCATCCTGTCACCATTAATCTCAGGGCTTGTTTAGTTAGGGCCATGTTCGAATGGTCAGCTAATTTCCTGGGACTGAGGCTCTACAGGTTTGACTTACAGGTTTTATGTCTTTGCTTTTAAGAGTAGGGTTCAGGGGTTCAACTTAGATTTTTCTATCTTTCACCAGCACCTGGGAAGCAGAGACAGGCAAATCTGAGCTTGAGTCCAGCCTGGTCTACAGAGTTCAGGATAGCCAAGGCTTCACAGAAAAACTCAGTCTCTAAAAATAACAACAACAACAAAAAGCAAACAAACCAAAACCCCCAAGAAACAACAACCAAAAACTACCCCCAAATGGAATTAAGTCATGTTCGAAATTTCATAATTGCTTCAGTGACAATCTCCTTCTCCTTTTATACTTATTACTAAGTTTTTAAAAAGCAAAATCTAACTAACTCCGAATCAAAACTTCTATAGAGAAAATGTCTTTTTAAAAGTGCTAATTGCGCTGGGTGGTGGTGGCGCACGCCTCTAATCCCAGCACTTGGGAGGCAGAGGCAGGCGGATTTCTGAGTTCGAGGCCAGCCTGGTCTACAGAGTGAGTTCCAGGACAGTCAGGGCTACACAGAGAAACCCTGTCTAGAAAAAACAAACAAAAAAAAAAGTGCTAATTGCACATACAACCAAATATGTCATATGCTTATTAATCAACTATTAAATCCACAGAAACAAACCCCTGGTGACTAAGATCACTGAACAGCGATCTTGTGAAAATGTGATGCAAACACTCTGAAGTCTTTTTTAGAAAGGAATCCTGTCCATCAATAGGAATTCCTAGTCCTGGAGGTGAAGACAGCAAGATAAAGAGTTCAAAGCCAGACTGAACTAAAGGAGACCCAGAAGCAATCCATTTAGCAATCCATCCATTTAGCAATCCATCCATCCATCCATCTACCCATCCATCCATCCATCCATCCATCCATCCATCCATCCCATTAACAGGAACACAGAGACTGGTTTTAAGAAAGTCTTGCAAAGAGCTAAAAGGATTGACTGATTTACAAAGACATCTTAAAGGTTCTTTACAACTCTAATGTGGCCAAAAGTTCCTCAGGCTACAAAGTACCCTTCACCTTCAAAATAAAGGCTGACACTCCTCTCACGGCTTTATTAGTCAGCTGCTCCTATGGTGGAAACTCTGGCTACCTTTCCTCACTGAACAGCAGTAACCTCTGTTTTGTAACACCTCCTTACTGCATTGTCTACTCATCAAACAGCCCCATCCGGGAGTTGCTTTTAACTCAGGCATTAATCTCTTCAAACATGCCCTGGTAAGTATATCCAGGCACAGAAGTAGCTGATTCTCCTTAGAGAAGAGAGCCTACAAATTTATAACTCCTCTCCTGTGCATTAAAAAGCAATGCTAAGATACGATGTGAGGAAATAATTTTACATTTCATCTATGTAATAGTACTTTAGTGAAAGCACGACCCTTGTATATCTACTTTGTATCTTATTGTGTATTTTCAGAAAAAAAAATTGGCAATACTCCCCTTTCAGGATGCAAGAAAAGACAGGTAGGAGTTGGAGCACATACATTTAACACAACCAACGTCGTGAACTATTTTAAGATATTCTTTTTCTTTCATAAACTTAGAGATCTTATTCCTCATAAATGTAGTACCTGCTTTAAAATAATTTGTAAAAAATGGTTTTATCAAAAAGATATTGCAGCCCTTAGGACATTCTTCCAAATGCCACTGTGTCTTGAGTGAAACTATTCAACACAATGAAGTAACAGAGCCAGCAGTAAGAAGCACAGGTGAGGGCTCACCTGTATAGCTCAGTCAGGCTTTAAACTCTCCTTCCAGCCTCAACTTTCCAAGTCACTGATTTTTATATTTCATTTTAATAACTTGGTATTTCATCTTAATAACTGCCAACCTCTAAAGAAATACCATGCCTACAAATAAATTGTTGGAATTCCATGAGGTCAGAACTTGACTTACTATTTAGTCAAAACATAACATACATTTCACCATGTAATAGTACTTTAATATTATTTCTAGTAGGTTATGTTAGAAAGCACCTCTAACACATGGCCAGCTTTGTCTGGACTTCCTTTTTCTTCATGTTTTAGCCCCAGCTGTTCAACTTCCCTGATACATTCTATACCTCCACAATGTTGTCTCATTAGCCATTTTACACCATTAGGGAAAACTACACATTCTTCCATGGCTCATAACAAACTGACTCCTCCCCACAGCCCCTTTTTTGGAGGCAGGGTCCCTCTTCACCTTACTGCTGTCCTAGAACCCACCCACTATGCAGACCAGGCCAGCCTGAGCTCAGACATGCACCTGCTTGAGGGCTGGGATTACAAACAAGTGACATCAAGCCCAGACCGAAGACTGACTTATCACATCTTCTCTCTCACAATTCTTTTTTGAAAGCAATCTTTTGACTCTTAGCACCTTACACATTCAAGGGAGGCCAAGTCTTTTCTATGCACTCCCATCCTAACCCTCAACTCTTCTGAGTCTTAATAACTCAACCTGACTTGAAGATAACCCTTTCATACCACAAGATTAACAAGTCTATCAGAGCTACTGATTCAAGCAGAGGACAGGTTGCTATTGCTTAGTATCTATGTTGAAGCCAAAATAGGGTCCTATCAAAACGACAACAAAATCAAAATCACATTTCTGCTAAGGGGAACAAGCAACTTTAAAAACTATTCTTCTCGATGTTTGCTCAATTGGTTTAAAAAAATACTCCCAGGAGCCAGGTAGTCGTAACACATGCCTTGAATCCTAGCACTTGGGAGGCAGAGGCAAGTCTGTGAGTTTGAGGCCAGCCTGGCCTACAGAGTGAGTTCCATGACAGGCAGTGCTACACAGAGAAGCCCTGTCTCAGAAAAACCAATCAATAAAAATACTATCAGGAAAACCAGGTGTGAGGGTCTTAGTCACACTTGGGAGGCAGAGGCAGCTGGAAGTCAGCCTGGTCTACAAAGCAGGACAGCCAGGGCTGTTACTCAGAGAAACCATGTCTCGGAAAATAAATAAATAAATAAATAAATACTGTCAGGAATTCAGAACTCTGTAAAGTAGTTTAGAAGTTCATGGATATGGTTGATGATTCAACTTCAGTTAATTAATACAAGGACTCACGACAACTTACCACTGGATTAACAATGCCCTCCATGACAGCTCTACTGCTTGGTGAAGGGGCCACCTAATCCAACCTGGATGGTGGGATGGGGTCTCACCGATCGCACAACAGGACAACTTTCAAGACAAGACACCAGCGGAGGTTCCCTGCCGAGTTTTTCCTCGTGAAGGAAGCCCAGAATGTGATAGGAAGAGGCTGTACTTCCACCACTGCACTGCCTAACTTTCTCGGAGCGTCAGCTTCCTTTTGGGGCTTGCAAGACTCTACAGGAAGCACGTACTTGAGGGGACCCGAGCGGGAACCTAGAAGGTATCACCGGGCTTCGAGGGAAAGATTTCCTCTGCTTCCCACTGGGAGCGGCCTGCACTTTTTGCGGGATCCACACGGTTAAGAACCAGAGACTTGGGCCCTTCAGAACAGCAAATGCTGAGAAGCATCTTATAGCTGAGGAACTGAGCAGACCTCAGGAGTCCCGCGTGGCTGAGGAGCCCGTGGGGACTGGAGAGCCGGGAAGAGGTAGGGGACACCGCACACCTAAGAAGCCAGGTAAACCTGGGGAGTCCCGCATGGCGGGGAGCCCCCTCATCGCTGTGGAGCCGGGTAGAACTGGGAAGGCTCCAATAACTGGAGAAGAGGGCAGAACTGGGGAGCCAGCCCCCCATGGTGAAGAAGCCCCACATGGTTGTTGAGTCCCGCGCTGTCCTTGAGTCTCCCTCCCGCTCGGGGGAGGCACAGTCAGTGCCCGGTCCCGGTAGGTCAGCACACCTGAGCCGCGCCCAGTCGTCAGCCGGCCACTGACCGGCCCGCGCGGCTGCCGGTCCTCCCCAGCCCGGCCCGGGCATCGGCTCGCGGGGTCCCGGCCCACCGCTCCGACCCCGCCCGGCCTCTCGGTCCCATCCTACCTGGCCGGCAGCCGCGACGGTGGCGGTGCTGCTCCTCAAGTACCCGTTCCTCACTTCCCCGTTCTTCACGCAGCCGTTCGCCCGCATCGGGCGGCGGCAGCAGCAGCCTCCGGGCTCCGGCCGCATCCTCCCGGCAGCACCCGGCAGCAGGACAGGCTCTGGAGGCGGCGGCGGCGGCGGCGGCGGCGCCAACTCCCGCTCCGCACCGCACCCACCTCTCCGAAACCGGAAATGGCTGCAGCGCCGCTGCCAATTCCCGGTCCGGCCGTCACGCGAGGGCGGGGCCACCCGAGAAGACAGGGCTCGCCGAGAAGCCCGGCAGCGGGAGGGAACATGGGGCGGAGCCTATTGGCTATTGACCAATCCAAAGGTAAGAGAGGCGGATCTCATGCTGCTTCTGGCCAATCAAGAGCGAGAGAAAAGCGGCTTGCAGACATCAAGGGGGACTTCTTTAGAGGAACTCGAGACCTAGGCATTTGATTGGAGCCCTAGAGGTCGTAGGTGGAGCTTTGCTGCCTAATGGTCCAGATTGGGAAGGAGGCGGAGCCCGGGAAGAAGTAGCCAATTAGCGTGTGGAAAAAGAAACAGGGGCTGAGTATAGCTCCAGAGCCTGTTCCCTGTTCTCCAGCACAGGTGGTGGTTACCCTCTGTGCCCTTCCTCCCGAGAGGTTCTTGGATTGAATCCAAGCTCAAGACAGGCAGCTCCTTTATTTCATTAGCAAATTCCTCTGCGGATGTTAATAGAATAGCCTTTTTGACAGTCTCTCACCGTTCTTCACTGTGAGCTACGCGAACGCCTCGCGTGCTCATCACTTGTTTCTATCCGGGTTTTCCCAGGGCAATTTCCTTTGAAGACTTTCCTTGAAAGTCAGGAGACCTGATCTGTTTCCAGATCTTGTGAAAACTGAAACTGAAACTTGAAGAATTAACTCATGAAGCCAAGTTCTGTTAAAATTCTTCCTGCTTCATAGACTCATTTGCAAGAATTACATTAGTAAGGCGCTGAACACCTATCAAAATACCTAATCCAAGCCAGTAGCAAAAGAAAAGAAATTGAAATACATTACAGTATTACAAAGACCTTTAGTTACCCATAAAAAAAAAAAAGTCAGTGTCATAATTAAGAGTATGACTCAGTCTAGGTTTGAATCCTGGTTGCCTCACCTGCTAGCTGAGTGACCTCTATGTTCCTTGCTCTCTGCTCAGGGGGATAATAACAGTTGCCATAAGAGAATCTAATGAGTTAATGAATGTAATGTATTTTGTGTGGGACCTACCAATTAGTAAAGCATTCATTAAATGCTGGTTATTATTAATTGCTGAATACATCTATATGAACCCCTACATCATACAACCCCTACTACCCTGGAGCTTTAGAAACTCGTTGGCAAGGTATTGGTTTTACTCGATTTAGGAGAGGACCACTCTTTTTTTGTTTGTTTGTTTGTTTGTTTGTTTTTGTTTTTTCGAGACAGGGTTTCTCTGTGTAGCTCTGGCTGTCCTGGAACTCACTCTGTAGACCAGGCTGGCCTTGAACTCAGAAATCCACCTGCCTCTGCCTCCCAAGTGCTGGGATTAAAGGCGTGAGCCACCAACGCCCAGCAAGAGGATCACTCTTAACAGCAAGTGGAGAGAGAACAAAACTTTCAAGTCACAAACCTTTTGATCCCAAAGTGAACATGAGAATCAAAAAGAACTATATAGGGCCTGAAGAGATGGTTCAGCTGTTAGGAGCGCTCACTGCTTGTATAGAGGACCTGGATTTGGTTCTAGCACCCACACAACTCTCTATGACTCCAGTGTCAGAGAATCCAAAGCCTTATTTTGATTTCCCAGGGCACCAGGCACAAACTAGATGCACATACATACATGCAGACAAAACACTCACCAACATAAAATAAAATCTCCTTTTTAAAAGTTGGAATTTTTAAAACATTCTGTATGCCTTTAAGCTAAGCAGAGTAACACACAGATATAATCTCAGCACTCCTGAGATAGAGGCAGGAGTGTAGATGTTCAAGATAATCTTTGGGTATATAACTTGTTCCGTGCCAGCCTGGGATGTAGGAGTTCCTGTCTTAAATATGAGGGGGTGGGGATAACTCAATCCGTGAAATGCTGCCAGGAAAACAAGAGGAGTTAAGTCCAGATTTTGAGAATCTAGTTAAAATTCCAGTGCTGGGGATACAGGGATGAGAAGATTCCTAGAGTTCTCTGGCCAACTGGTCTCACTGAATTGGTGAGTTCCAGTGTCAGTCAAAGACCTTGTCTCAAAAATAAGGTAGAGGTGATAGGTGGTAGTGGTGTATGCCTTTGATTCCAGCCCTCAGGAGGCAGAGGCAGGCAAACCTGGTCTACAGAACAAGTCCAGAACAGCCAAGGCTACACAGAGAAGAAAGAAAGAAAGAAAGAAAGAAAGAAAGAAAGAAAGAAAGAAAGAAAGCAAGCAAAGAAAAGTAGAGAACAATTGGGGAAGACACCAGACGCTGACATCTGACTCTCATGCACATCATGAATACATGCACACACAAAGAAGTGTATGTCTCGTGAAGCTTATATCCAAGAATCAAGATGTGGGGCTAAAGAGACGGCTCAGTGTTTTGGCTGCTCTTTCAGAGGATGAAGATTTGAGTGCCTGAGTGCCTGAACCTCCTTGGCAGATCACAAGCAGCTTTACGGGTAGCCTGATGCCCTGAAAAGACATACATGAAGTTAAATAAGATAGAAGGGCAACCTTTTGAGGAAGAAAAGGAGGAAGAGGAGGAGGAGGAAGAAGAAGGAAGAGAAGGAGAAGGAGAAAAAGAAGAAGAAGAAGAAGAAGAAGAAGAAGAAGAAGAAGAAGAAGAAGAAGAAGAAGAAGAAGAAGAAGAAGAAGAAGAGGGTAATAATGGGTAATAGGAGATTACCATGGGCAGTGGAGGTGCTCAGGGCAGAAATCTGGTTGAAAGAGAAGCTAAGTGATTGACACTTAGTGGGCTGAGAGAATGTAAAAAAAAGACTTGGATGGAAGATGTGCAATTAGCTGGACCTTGAAGGATGAGCAAGACTTAAAAAACTAGCTTGGAGTGAGCAGAAGAGATTGTTCTGCGGGGTGGGGAGGAAGGACCTACAGCAGTGCATGTACATAGCTGAGCAGAGGTTGGCCTGGCCTGGATCCTGGGAAGAACCTGTCCTTTCCTCCTGAGGACAGAACACCAGCAGCTTCTTGTCTTGTTCTGCTGCTTACTCACCACTAGCCTCAAAGGAGTCATGCACACACTGATTTCCTCACTCCCCATTTGAGGCCAATTCCTGTACTTCTTCCTTCAGTAGATGGTTGTGCGCACCCATGATATAATACCCAAATGATTTGATTACTCAACAGACCATTGCTAAATCACAAAAAGGATACCTCAGTAGGAAACACCCCGGGATCCACAAAAACAGGAAAATGGTCCCTTTCAGAGGCACAAGCTATCTCCTTCTCATTTTACAGAATGTATATGCAAAGGCTCATGCTAGGTGCCAGAGCACAACTGTCCTTGTCTTCTAAGATGGCTCAACCCACTTCATCTGTGAAGCTTTAAGTTCATCATCCCTGTAAAATTAGACAGAGCCTATGTCACATGGCTTTGGAATTCTGTGAGAGGGAGTGATTACAACCGAGGAACTGAAGACCCAGCTCCAGCACTTACAAGCCTGTGACCTTGCAAAGCAGTCTTGCTTCTCTGTGACTCAACTCCTGTTAGTGTAAAATGGAATACATGTGCTTCCCTGAGCTGGGAAAACTAACTCCAGACCCAGAGGATTCAATACCTTCTTTTAGCCTACTGCCACAGGAACTTGTGCATACACACTCAGACACGCACACACACACACAAACACACACACACTCACACACACACACACCGAAATAAAAATGAATTTAAACCCAGGCATGTCCCAAACAAACAAACTAACAAATAAATAAATTTTTAAAAATATTTTTATTTTGTAAATGGCATTGTAGTATGGTCTTGTGAAGTATACTGTTTAAACTTAGGGATGAGAAGAGTGTTAATACAGTAAGATTCAAGGTTACACATATTCTGGACACAGCTCATTTGTTGGTTTTATTTTCGTTTTTCTGAGACAGGGTTTCTCTGTATCGCCCTGGCTGTCTTGGAACTCATTCTATAGACCCAGCGAGGCCTTGAACTCACAGAGATCTGCCTGCCTCTGCCTCCAGAGTGCTGAGAGTAAAGGTGTGAGCCACCACTGTCCAGCTCTCATGTGTTGTTTTTGTTTTTATGGGCATTGGTGTTATGCCTGCATGGATGCCCGTATGAGGGTGCTGGAGCTTGGATTTACAGACAGTTTTGAGCTGCTATGTGGTTGGCTGGGACTTGAACCCTGGTCCTCCAGAAGAGCTATTCATTGCTGAACCATCTCTCTAGCCCTCATTTGTTGTTGTTGTTGTTGTTGTTGTTGTTGTTTTTGGTTTTTCGAGACAGGGTTTCTCTGTGTAGCCCTGGCTGTCCTGGAACTCACTCTGTAGACCAGGCTGGCCTCGAACTCAGAAATCCACCTGCTTCTGCCTCCCAAGTGCTGGGATTAAAGGCGTGCGCCACCACCGCCCGGCTTCATTTGTTGTTTTTAATATCCTTATTTGAGATGTCTTTAGGAAAAGACATTATTTCTACAGGCAACTCTATCTTGACTGTCCATCAACAAGAAAAACAAATTAGGAGCGTGCGGTGGCACATGGCTCCGGCGCCCAGCGCCAGAGGGTGGACTGCGCCCGACTCTCCGAGTTCGAATCCCGTGTTCCTGTGTGACTCTCTCCGAGTCTCATGGGGAAAAAAAAAAGAAAGAAAGAAAGAAAGGAAGGAAGGAAGGAAGGAAGGAAGGAAGGAAGGAAGGAAGGAAGGTAGGTAGGTCGGTCTAGCCGGGCAGTGGTGGCGCACGCCTTCAGTCCCAGCACTTTGGAGGCAGAGGCAGGCTGATTTCTGAGTTCGAGACCAGCCTGGTCTACAGAGTGAGTTCCAGGACAGCCAGGGCTACACAAAGAAGCCCTGTTCGAAAAACCAAAGGAAAAAAAAAGAAAAAGAAATTAGGTTCCAGAGCAAGGGTTTCCCCCCTTCTCATGTCCCCTAATTTCCCCTGTCTTTCTATTTTGCCTCATCAGAGACTGCAGAAGACAAACAGGACAGAAAGGTCTCTTTAGAAGTCACCTATATCCCCAGCTTCCCAGTGCTGGCCTTACAAGGGCTCACAGCCACGTTGGGGATTCTGCGAGAATTCTGAAGAAAGAACTCAATTTGTCCTGCGTACTGGTAAACTGAGACACCTCTCCAGCTTATTTATTTATTTATTCATAAAAATACTGTTGTATAACCCAATCAAGCCTTGAAATTGATCTATAACCCAAGAATCTTTATTGCCAAAGATGATAGGTCTTGAACTCCTGGCCTTCTTGCCTCCATACCCCAAGCGCTGGGATTACAGAGATAGAACATCATGTGTGTCTTCAGAGTTGATTTGCAAGGATAGACTGGCCATTTCCCTTTCCATTCTCCCTACTCTAATACAGTACAGCCAAGGAAAGAGACTTTCTCCCTGGATTTTTGACCCCACTCTCAGTATTATATTTGCGTCTCCCAAGGTAAGACAAGAGTCGTCCTTCTGTCTTCTGGCTTCCCTAAGTGCACCCTTGAGAGGGACACTGGGCTGTGTGAAGAGATGATTGTATGGGAATATAAGGCTGATCGCTCCCTATAGGGAACCCACTGAGTTTGCAGTTGAATGATTTTCAGCTGAATTTTATCAAGCATTGACAATAGGAATTCTGAGGTAAGAGATGAGCTCTGGGAATGGGCCAGAGATTGTCTCAATGGTAAGTTTCTGCTTTTATGTTTCCTTTGCTCTAGAAGAACTTCAGAGCTTCCTAGCCAACCCACCACACCCCGAGCTACCACCCTAGGCTTCCTGTGGGTGCTCAGCCAAGAGAGATGTTGCAATCATATGAGTTGAGCTTCAGGAAGTGGACTTTTGCTTCTGGCTCCAGAGATTTGGAGTGGCAAGTTCTGCAACGGAATTCGAATTGGGTGAATGAAGCACAGGAGAGATTTATTAGCTTATCTAACCAGACTGGATCCAAGTGCCCTTATAATGTCACCGAGAATATGTTTCTACCTAATACATCTGTAGTAGGCACTTTCTCTTGTTATGATTAAAAAAAAAAAAAAAAGACCAAAACCAACTTGTGGAGGAAAAGGGTTTATTTCATCTTTAACATTTCTAGGTAGCAGTCCAACTCTCAGGAAGCAGAGCCCAGAGCCCATGTAAAAACCCTGTTTACTGGCTGGCACTCTATGGCTAACTGTACTTGCTTTCTTACACAAACCAGGAGTCCTTAGGCAGGGGGACCACTCCCACAGTAGACTGGGATTTCCCCACTCTTCATTAATCAAGAACATGTCCCACAAGGCATGCCTAACAGGTCAGTCTGAAGAGAGCCTCAACTAAGGTTCTCTTCCCTGGTGATTGTAGTTTACGTTGACAAAAACTAACCAACACAGGCTCCCTCTCAGTTGGTTTTTATCTTATGATGGCCTGGCTCCTGGAAAGTATGCTTGCATTGGAACAGCCGTGGAATCTCCCAGAGGCTATGGTTTCTAGCTCAGGGTTAGAGCACTTGTCAACTATGTGGAGACTCTGGATGCCAACACAGCACCACAAAATTAAACAAAGCAAAGCAAAACAACTTTCCTTTCTGCGCTAGCACTGGACTCGGAGTGAACAGGTGCGGCTTCGATGTGTGGGACCAGGCTGTCTAGTTCTTGGACCTGTAAGTGCCACGAAAATGCTCTACGAGCATCACTGGTGCCAAGGACATGCAGCCGTCCAGATGAGTGTGGCTGCATTTGACAAGATCACAGGCAGGTTTTGATTTGGTTTTGGCTTTTTGAGACAGGGTTTCCTCGATGTAGCCTTGGCTGTCCTGGAACTGGCTCTGTAGACTAGGCTGGCCTCGAACTCACAGAGATACTGATCACTAGGACAGTTTAAAACTTATGTTCTCTTGGGGGTGGGGGGGGGTGTGAACCATTTGCAGGATGAGGGAGTCAGATGATTCTATTCTCTGATAGAATTGTCTCAAAGAGCTTCTGAACAGAAGAAGTCAGGGAATATTTGTCATAAAGTGAGAAACTAGCCCTCTCTGCTGCCAGACCATGGCCATCACAGGTTGCACGTTGTGGAGCGGTGGGCTGTGAGAGGCCGCTGGGCGGCTGGTAGAACACAGGCCTCGAACCCCAGACCCTAATCTGACGGCAGGTGTTCAGCTCTGCTCCCAGGTCCTGGTTCCTTTCATTTATCTTCAGCCCTCCACAGCCCCTCCCACAGAGAGGTCTATGGCCATCAGTCAGGAGAAACAGTGCCTCAGGCTCTCGCAAGCTCTCAGACCAAGCCAATAGGCTTTGTCTGTTGCCAGACCCTGACCCACCCCAAAACTGTATATAAGAGCTCTATTCAGGAGAAGTAAAGGTGTGTGAGAATCATCTTGGTGTCTGAGAGTTTCTGTCGCAAGAGGTGTAACACTTGGGAAGAGATTTGCTCTCCCAAAGCGCCTTCAGGACCCTCCCCTCCTTGCCAGCTAGCTGGCTTCTTACCAGCACAGACCTGGCCGGCTCAGGGCAGAGAGACAGGTGCAGCACCTGGGAGTAACTGGGTAGCGACAGTGGAGACGCAGTGGGAAGCAGCAGCGGAGAGCAGAGGTGACTCCCCCTCCCTGCTCGCACTCTATCCCCTTGGCCCAGACCCCTGCAGCCAGCCGGGCTGGAGAGATCTTCGTGGGACGCCCTCTGAAACAGGGACCCACAGCGTGTACTCTACCGGGGAGGGCCTGTCCCAGTCGGTACTGAAGTTCACATCTGAAGATGTGAAGGACAGATTTACAAACTGCCCAAGAAAAGCCCTATTCCCTGCCCCTCCCCGAACAGATGTGATCCTGAGGGACTCGTGTGCTGTGGCACAGGTCCAATTTGTGACTCATAATAAAAGCTTGAGAATCCTTAAGTCCAAAGGCCTTGCATCTGATCTTCCTGGGGACCTCTACTACGTGATTAAGGAAGATGTGGGACAACAGCAGTAACTAACCTGGACCCCTGGGAGCTTCCAGAGACTGAGCTACCAACCAAAGAGCATAGTCAGCTGGTCCCAGGTCCGGGCACATACAAAGCAGAGGGCTGCCTTGTCTGCCCTCAATGGGAGAAGAAGCAAATAATCCTGCAGAGACTTGATGCACCAGGGTGAGGGGAGAGCACCCTCTCAGAGGTGAAGGAGAGAGGAGATGAGGGGGAGAAACCCTGTGAGGGGAGGTGGGAGGGGCAGCATTTGGGAGGTAAATACATAAATAAATTAATAAAAAATATTTTTTAAAAAGAAAGAAAGCGCCGGGCGGTGGTGGCACACACCTTTAGTCCCAGCACTTGGGAGGCAGATGCAGGCGGATTTCTGAGTTCAAGGCCAGCCTGGTCTACAGAGTGAGTTCCAGGACAGCCAGGGCTACTCAGAGAAACTCTGTCTCAAAAAACCAAAAACAAAGAAGAAAGAAAGACATCGAAATCCACAAGCATCTTGAGAAGAACAAAAAAAGATGCTAAATTTGCCTGATTCTGCCAGAGAGCAGAATTTATCCATTGGCCCATGACTATAAGACTAAGTGGGTTCTCTCAGTGAATTGGAAATATAAGTTGTTCATGTCCTCTGCTCTAATGGCGTAAATTCTCTTGTGTAGGGCTGGTGAGATGACTCAATGGTTAAGAGCACTGACTGCTCTTCCCAGAGGTCCTGAGTTCAATTCCCAGCAACCACATGGTGGCTCACAAGACAGCTACAGTGTACTCATATAAATAAAATAAATAAATCTTAAAAAAAAAAAAAAACCTCTTGTATATGAGGGAGAGAGAGATAGAGATAGATAGAGAGAGAGAGAGAGAGAGAGAGAATCGGGAAACCACCTATGTCTGAGGCACTGTCATCCCTAATCAGATTTTCTCTGCTATTGCCTCAGGTGACTATTGAGTTGAACTGTCCAGGTACCCTAACTCCACAGTGGAAAAAATCAAGAGCAGCTTTCAGGATGTGTCTTGCCACATTTGGCTCTATTTTGAACAGAGGCAGACTGACTCCATATCTTATATTAATGTAACCAGCTGTCTGGCACCCCGTGAGATACAGACATATAATTTATTCCTAAAAGTAAAAAAGATTCTACACTATAAATGTATCAAAGCAAATGGGGAGCACATGAATACAGGGACATTTTAAAACCATATTAGAAGTACCAGACTCCTGCATGGCAGTGGTGATACATATATACCTTTAATGCCAGCACTCAGAAGGCAGAGGCAGGCAGATATCTGAGTTCAAGACCATCCTGGTGTATAGAATGAGTTCCAGGACAGCTAGAGCTACACAGAGAAATCTTGCCTATAAATAAATAAATAACCCCAAGAGATTGGAGATGTAGCTCAGTCGTGGGATGTTTGTCTAACATATTTGAGACCCTGGGTTCAATTCCAAGTAGAAAAAGAAAAAGAAAAGGCAGGAACAGTGGCTTATGTACTGGGGAGCAGGATGCTAAGGTAAGAGGATTGTTGTGAGTTCAAGGCTAGCCTGGGCTATATAATGAGCTGGGATCTCATTGAACAAACAGACTAACAAAGGGTACAACACCCTCACCTGGACACCATATAAAAGAGGAGACCTAACACTTTGATGGCTCCACTAACCTGTCACCTCACTATCTGCCATGCCCATCAAGGGTCTGATGGGTAAGGAACTCATGACTGGGGCTGGAGAGATGGCTCAGTGGTTAAAGAGCACTGACTGCTCTTCCAGAGGACGTGAATTCAATTCCCAGCCATCACAATGTGGCTCACAACCATCTGCAATGGGATCTGATGCCCTCTTCTGGTGTGTCTGATAGCTACAGTGCATACAAATAAATAAATACTTTAAAAAAAGAGAGAGAGAAAAGAAAAGACCTCTTGACTGTCCTTGGGGGCCTCAGCCCACTCAGTGTCTGTCCTCTGCTTGATGTGACTTGAACTGCTGCTGTCATCCATCCATGGGTCTATTTGGACCTGCTCTTCACGGGCGGTGGCGGCACACGCCTTTAATCCCAGCACTTGGGAGGCAGAGGCAGGTGGATTTCTGAGTTCAAGGCCAGCCTGGTCTACAGAGTGAGTTCCAGGACAGCCAGGGCTACACAGAGAAACCCTGTCTCGAAAAACAAACAAACAAAAACAAAAAATGGACCTGCTCTTCAACACTGTACTTCCAGCAGCTCCACAGCCAGGGGTCTCTTTGAGTCTTTCCCTCTACCACTTGATCTCTGTGGCCTGTTTAATACTTCTGTAGCCTCTGGGCAGTAGTGGCACACGCCTTTAATCCAGCACTTGGGAGGCAGAGGCAGGTGGATTTCTGAGTTTGAGGCCAGCCTGGTCTACAGTTGCAGGACAGTCAGGGCTACACAGAGAAACTCTGTCTTCAAAAAAAACCAATAAATAAATAAATAAAACACAAACAAAAAACAAATAATAAAAATTTAAAAACCAAATCCTTTAAAATAGCATCTATAAAGACAGAGGACTGGTATGCAACCATGGTAGCTCTAAGAATGTCATCTGTTGTCAATTTAAAGTGCCATAGAGATAGGAGCATAGCTCAGAGGCAGAGCAAGCATTTAGCTTGCATGAGGCATTGTGTTCAATTTCCAGCATACAAAAATGTATTTTTTTTAAAGCTAAAATGAAGCCAGGCAGTGGTGGCGCACGCCTTTAATCCCAGCCCTTGGGAGGCAGAGGCAGGCAGATTTCTGAGTTCGAGGCTAACCTGGTCTACAGAGTGAGTTCCAGGACAGCCAGGACTACACAGAGAAACCCTGTCTCAAAAACAAAACAACAACAACAACAAAAATGATCAAAATCTTATATACACCCCTGGGGTGGGTCTTTCACAGCCAAATTTAAGCATGTGCCTTCACCCCCATGGCCTTGCTCACTGGGCCTGGGTGTAGATGACTCAAAGCCAAATTCACACATTCTCTCTTCTGGGCTTTGGAATGAGTCTCCATTAGTAGTTGTAGGCCTAGACGCCTAGGATACAGAAAACCCAGACCCGGCTTTCCCTGTGGAATGTTGACTCAGTGGAAGCTGGTCTGAGGACAGACACAACCCTCAGAGAGAAGTAGAAGTGAGGCTACTACTTCTACTACATTTTAGCTACTACTAGCTAAAATGAAAAATTGAATTGTATTCTCTATGAAGTAAATCTCAATAGGATATCCCAACAATGTTTTTGAAATAGTCATAACCTGTGTCTGCTCCCAGGTCCATGAGGATGTGAGCTAGCAGCCTTGTGTTCCCATCACTGTGACCTTGAGACGGGTCAGTGACAGTGCTCTAACTGATGGTAGTCACAATGAGACAAAACAAATCTTTCCTGCCTTAGAAAGAAGAGCCATAAAGATGTAATCTTCCTAGGCATTGTCTGGGTCTGTTTCCTAGGATGATGGAATGTTCCTGGAAAGGGAGGATAGCTAGCCAGGCCTGTATTCTCAGAAATGGGGAGGTGAAGATACAAGGGTCAAGGGTCAAGGGAACCTCAGGGCCAGCCTATGCAACATGAGGCCCTGGCTCAAAAACTGAACAAACAGAACAGTAAAAATAGAGCAGAATTTAGAAACAAAGGTGCCATTTCTCTTTATTTTATTTTTTTTTTAATTTCTTCAAGACAGGGTCTCACTATGTAGCCCTGGCTGTCCTGGAACTCTGTAGACCAGGCTAACCTCGAACTCATAGAGATCAGCCTGCCTCTGCCTCCTAAGTGCTGGGGGTTAAAGGTGGGCACCGCCCTGCTCTCTTCACGCTATTACAGAACCTTTCAAAGATGTCCCTGTCTTCTCCCTCACACTCTACACTTACTTGGTAATGGTGCATTCTGAACAATGTATCTAACTTTCCTTGAAATAATCTTGTTGGGATTTTCTCCCCCTGTTTTCTTCTTGTTGTTGTATTGTCCCCATAGCCAGTTACTTTTGATTGGCCCCTACTGTCTGGAGGGACCACACTGACCTATGTCTTGAAGAGTGATATTTTCTTCTTTATGCTCCCAGGACACCTCAAACCCCTTGGCAAAGGTTTTCTCAGTTGGTTTTCTAAAAAGCACAGAGATGAGAGAGAGAGAGAGAGAGAGAGAGAGAGAGAGAGAGAGAGAGAGTGAGAGTACAACAGGGGAGTCCAAAAGGCTGAACAAGGAAAAAAAAAAACTCTCTTGTACCAGCTTGAAGACCTTGATCCTAGACTGGTGAGATGGTCCAGCTGATTAAGGCATTTACTGCCAAATCTGAACTCAGTCCCCAGATACACACGGTTAGAGTGAACTGACTCCTACAAGTTGTTCTCCAGGCCCTACAAGCACTCAACACACACACACACACACACACACACACACACACACACACACACACACACACCTGTTTTGTTTTGTTTTGTTTTGTTTCGAGACAGGGCTTCTCTGTGTAGCTCTGGCTGTCCTGGAATTCGCTCCGTGGATCAGGCTGGCCTCGAACTCAGAAATCTGCCTGCCTCAGCCTCCTGGGTGCTGGGATTAAAGGAGTGTGCTACCACAGCCAATATAGACACACACACACACCCCAGGCATATGTAGCAGATGTGCAGCATGGTCTCCGTGTGGTCCCCTAACAAGTGGAGTAGGGGCTGTCTCTGACTCTGTTGCCTGCCTTTGGATCCCTTTTCCCCCAGCTAGGATGCCTTGTCTGGCCTCAGTGGGAGAGGATGCACCTAGTTCTACTTCTACTAGATGTGCCAGGAAGGGTTGGTACCCATGGGGTAGGGGGGCTTCCTTTCTCAAAAGAGTAGGGGAGGGGGAAATGGGGTGTGTGTGGGTTGGACTGGAAGAAAAGGAGGGGGACTTCAATCAGGCTGTAAAGTGAAGAAAAAAGAAAGAAAGAAAGAAAGAAAGAAAGAAAGAAAGAAAGAAAGGAAAAGAAAAAATAAAATAAAGGAGTGTGCCACTACTGCCCTACTGTGCATAAATACTTTTTAAATGCCCTTAATCTTTTAATACTTCCAAGTATGGCACATTTTTTAATGATTTATTTTCATTTTATGTAGTTGCAGACACTTGTGAGCTATCATGTGGGTCCTGGGAATTGAACCCAGGGCCTACATGGTAGAAGAGCCAGTGGTCTTAACCACTGAGCCACCTCTCCAGCTCCAATGTGTAGTACATACACTTCACACGTGTGGTGTCAGCTTCTAAGCTTAAGCAGTAGCTTTGAGAACACCCTTTTACTTCACCCAAAGTTTTCCATGCTGACCAGTCTGCATGCTTCCCCTTGGTATGTCTCTTTCTTTTTGTTCCTGTTATTTGTTACTGTTTGTTTGTTTGTTTGTAGACAGAATTTCTCTGTGTAGCCCTGGCTGTCCTGTCACAGAGGTCCACCTGTCTCTGCCTCCCAAAGTGTTCAGATTAAAGACGAGCACCTGGGCTGGAGAGATGGCTCAGCAGTTAAGAGCACTGACTGCTCTTCCAGAGGTCCTGAGTTCATATTCCCAGCAACCACATGGTGGCTCACAACCATCTGTAATGGGATGAGATACCCTCTTCTGGTGTGTCTGAAGACAGCTACAGTGTACTCACATAGATCTTAAATAAATAAATAAATAAAGACGAAACACCATCACCACCCGGCTAGTATGTCTCATACTTGCTTGTCTGGTTAGGGGTCATGCGTTGAGTGAGTTATTGCTTAAGTACAGAACAGTCATGGCTCAGGGAAGGAAACCTGTTTGCTCTGAGAGGTGTGTCGGGTAAGTGTGAGGCTCACCTAAGCATTGTTACCACAGAAAACATCTAGGAAAGCTCATACACAGGAAGTGGGCCATGCAACTGTTGTGTGATATTTCCAGGAGAGATACGAACAGAGGCCTATTCCCTAGTCGGGACACCAGACAGACAAACGAATGAATACGGTCGAGTCTAACTCAGTGAACAGTGAGTTTACTGGGGTAGCACACTGAAGCATGACTCAAGGCAGCTGCATCACCAGAAGAGCCCAGCCCATCATGGGTGACAGGGAAGCTGCCCCTTCCCTCCCCACCCTCCCACCCCACTCCCCCATGCAGCTTGCAGGCAGTACCACTGGATGGCTTCCTTCCTCCTGTCAGCCGCAGCTCACTGCTTGAGTATCCTTAGGGACGAATCTTGTGAATCTTGTGAAGGGAGGCACCTTCCCGAGAGGTGTGAGTCTCCTGCCTGTCTCCAGTAGGACTGTTTCAATATGGAGGAACTAAGTCCGAGAGGGACTCACTGACAAGGTGGGAGGTGACTGTTGTGAAGGATGCCTGCAGTGCCAGAAGAGGTAGGTTGCAGTGTGTGTGTGTGTGTGTGTGTGTGTGTGTGTGTGTGTGATTGAGACTATAAGCACACATCTATTATAATTATTCAACAGAATCCTTTTGTTGTTGCTTGTTTTAGGTTTTTTTTTTTTTTTTTTTTTTTGAGACAAGTTTTCTCTATAGCCATGACTGTCCTGGAACTCACTCTGTAGATCAGGCTGGTCTCAAACTCACAGATCCACCTGCTTCAGCCTCAAAAGTGCTGTGATTAAAGGCAGGGGCCACCACCACCCAACTTCCTTTTTTTATTTTTTTAATGAAACAGGATGTAAGGTAGCCCTGGCTGGCATAAAACTCACTAGGTAGTCAAGAATGACCTTGAATGTCTCATTCTCCTGCCTCTACCTTAATGCAAAAATTACAAGCATAAGCCACCATACCCAGCTATGCAGTACTAGGGACTGAGCTCAGGCTCTGTGAATGCTAGACAGAAATAAAATAAAATAAAATAAAATAAAATAAAATAAAATAAAATAAAATCGCTGGGCAGTGGTGGCGCACGCCTTTAATGCCAGCACTTCACTTGGGAGGCAGAGGCAGGTGGATTTCTGAGTTCAAGGCCAGCCTGGTCTACAGACTGAGTTCCAGGACAGCCAGGACTACACAGAGAAACCCTGTCTTGAAAAACCAATAAAATAAAATAAAATCTACTAGCTGAGCTATATTTATATTCCCAGTTCATCCAAATCTTTTTAATAACATTATTGAAGTCTACTGAGGGGCTGGAGAGATGACTCAGCAGTCAAGAGGTCTAATGAATCGTAAATAAACTATACTTACACAAATGCATAATTTGATGACTTTTCGTATGTGTATATTACTTGTCCATGCTGGGTATTATTATGCTTTAGGTGGGTAGGTGTATATGAGGGTGGTGGTAGTGGTGTATACCTGTGTACTTGCATGTGAATATGGATACCTGTGTGCCCCTGTGCCTTATTCCCTTGAAATAGGCTATCTCCCTGAACCTAAAGCTTGCCCTTTAGGCTAGCTTGTGAGCTGCTAGGTCTGTCTATCTGTGCTCCTCAAAAGTTGGGGTTACAGATATGGCAGTTATGTTTGACTTTTATGTGGAAGATGGGGACTTGAACTCAGGTTCTCATGCCCATACAGCAAGTGTTCTTACCTACTGAGCCATCTGCCAGACCCCTGGGTGTTTGTTTCTTAATCCAATTCAAGTTGGTGGTCCAAATTAAGCATCACACTTTCAGTTGTCACGTGCTCACACGGGATTGCTTTGCTTTGTTGCTTTGCTGTAGCTCAGGTTAGCCTAGACTTCAACATCTTCCCACTTCCATCTCCCAAGTGTTGGGATTATAGACATTAAATCACTGTGCCTGACTTAAGGTGGGATCCTTTCTGTTTCTCTCTTTTTTGTGTTTTTTGAGACAAGGTTTCTCTGTGTAGCCCTGGCTGTCCTGGAGCTCACTCTAGCCTAAATTCAATGATCCACCTGCCTCTGCTTCCTGAGGGCTGGAATTAAAGGCGTGCATCCCCGTGCCCAGCTATTTCTGTTTCTTTTTGTGCCTTTATATATCACATAATAGATAAATATTGAGTTCCTGTTGTGGATGATTGGCTTTCTACTTTTAAGTGTTTTCTCTTTTTTATTTTATTATTTATTTATTTATTTATTTTTGGTTTTTTGAGACAGGGTTTCTCTGTGTAGCCCTGGCTGTCCTGGAACTCACTCTGTAGACCAGGCTGGCCTCGAACTCAGAAATCCACCTGCCTCTGCCTCCCAAGTGCTGGGATTAAAGGCGTGTCCAACGCCTTAAAATGTGAAACAGAGCCATCCTAGAACCCTGCAACTCTATCCTATGTCTCTACCCAGGAGAAATGAAATATGTCAATTCAGAAACGTGCATACAAATGTTCATAATCCTTCCCAATAGTTTATGTGGAGACAGCTCAGATGTCGATCGACTGGTGAATGGATAAACAAAAGGTTGATGTTCCTGAAACGGAATATTATTCAGCAATACAAAGGAATAAGTTCTTGTATAGGATACAAGAACTCTAAAGCATTGGGCTTTAGGCACAAAGAAGTGCATACGGTTCTAGAAATGGTCAAGACAGCAGGCACAGGAGCGATTTCATTGACCTAGGTGAGGATGAGGATAAGGTGAGTCCAATGGGAGAGGGAGGTAGGACAGACTGACTGCTAGTGTGTACGGAGTTCGGGTGAAACTGTTCTTAAACTGAACTAAAAAACACTAGTCTCTACCACGTGTTGTTTTTTGTTATGCTACTTTTATTTATCTACTTATTTACTTATTTTGTGTGTTTATTATTTATTTTGGTTTTTGAGACAGGGTTTCTCTATGTTGCCTTGACTGTCCTGGAATTTGCTCTGCAGACAAGGTTTGCCAGCTGGGTCCACTTCTCCCACTCAGGGAGAAGCCACGATTCTCGCGCTACCGGGACTGGATGGAGGGAGATAGGCTTAGCCCGGGGCGGTGAGTACACGTGGGCAAAGAACATCTATACACACACCCAGGAACACCTTCAGCGAACTGGTTTCAGTTAATGGGGGAGGAGGGAGAAAGGGGTATTTATGCCCCTGGGAAGGTGGTCAAGGTCTCTAGGGCAAGTTTTACAGACCAGAAGTCTGTAATGGTTGTGAGCCACCATGTGGTTGGTGGGAATTGAATCAGGACCTCTGGAAGAGTAGTCAGGGCTCTTAACCGCTGAGGCATCTATCTCTCCAGCCCTGTGTTAAGTTCTTAAAGCAAAGCAAAACAAAACAAAACAAAACACCCAAGATACCTTTTTAAAAACACACACAGGACAAATTTTTGTTTCTTTGCACTTACTTACTTGTGTATGTGGGGGTGGAGCGCGCCATGCATGTGGAAGTTGGAGGGTTTTGGTAATCGACTCTCTCTTTTCACCATATTAGTCCTGAATATTAGAATCAGGTCATCAGGCTTGGTGGCACACACCTTTACCTGCTGAGCTATCTTGCTGGCCCAGGGACTAGTTTTGTTTTGGTTTGGTTTGGTTTGGTTTTTCGAGATAGGGTTTCTCTGTGTAGCCCTGGCTGTCCTGGAACTCACTCTGTAGACCAGGCTGGCCTCGAACTCAGAAATCTGCCTGCCTCTGCCTCCCAAGTGCTGGAACTAAAGGTGTATGCTACCACTGCCCGGCAGGGACTAGGTTTTTAAATCCAGTAATTTCCAGTTTATACCAACATGTTCAGTATGTATTGAAATAAAACACTTAACAGTAACTAAATAAAAGAAAGGATGGAACTGAATATGGTAGATACATCTGTAATTCCAACATGAGAGAAGCTGAGACAGGTGACTCACAGATAGCCTACTACATGTGAAATGCTTCCCCCCTCCCCCTTTTTATATGAGACAGGGTTTCTCTGTGTAGTTCTGACTGTCCTGGTACTCACTCTATAGACCAGACTGTCGTTGAACTCACAGAGATCCACCTGTGTCTGCCTCAAAGTGATGGGATTAAAGACAGGTGCTGACACCACCACGGGGCTGGAAGCTGGGTCTCTCTTTTGTTTTTCAAGACAGAAGGTTTCTTTGTGTAGCCCTGGCTAGACTTGAACTCAGAGAAATCCACCTACCTCTGCCTCAGGAGTACTGAGTAAGGTATGCACCACCACCTCTGAGTAAAACTGGGTTTTTAAAGGGTTAATAAGTGACAGATTCAGACACTGGAGGAAAAATATCAGAACCCAAGTCTGTATCAGATGATACTCTGAATATTCATTTTTGTAATTTTAATGCTGAGGTTTAAAGAGGGAATTAAAAATATTCAGGTGAGGTGGGTAGAGAGATGGCTCAACCGTTAAGAGCACTGACTGCTCTTCTAGAGGTCCTGAGTTCAATTCCTAGCAACCACATGGTGGTTCACAACCATCTGTAATGGAATCTGATTGATACTCTCTTCTGGTGTGTCTGAAGACAGTGACTGTGTGCTCACATACATAAAATTAAAAAAAATCGTAAAAAAATATTTGGGTGAGCCTACGTTCTTTTGATGTGAGCAAGAGGACTGTAGATAGATGTTCCCTGAGGAGTGGTGGGAGGTGGGATAAGGGGGAGGCAGGGATGCTCCAAACATTCCTGTTAGGTGTTGCTGGGACTCTGGATGTGGAGTGAATAATTCCATTCCTTATCAAAATTCTGATCAAATTAGAAATAATATAGGGCTGGAGAGATGGTTCAGCTGTTAAGAGCACTGGCTGCTCTTCCAGAGGATCTGGGTTCAATTCCCAGATCCCACATGGCAGCTCACAACTGTGTGTAACTCAAGTCCCAGTGGATCTGATGCCCTCGTACAGGCATACAAACACCAACCCTCATTAAATAAATAAATAACTAAATAGGAAGAAAATAAGCCGCTGAATGTAGGGACAAGCTACCCAGGATCTGCAGTCCCTGGTTCTCCACTGTCACATCTTGAAAGTCTTAGTACTTTTTTCTTTTATACTGGACCCCACAACCTGTGTAGCTGACAACAATGTCACCAGGTGATTTGGTTGTGTCCTAGTTTCTTGAACTACTCTAATGCAAATAATTATTTTCAGAAAAATAAAGTCACCTGGAAACATATCTAACCTTTGCTGCAGTTCTCATGTGACCCCAGAGAATGTGTCTTGAAAGTGAAGGACCATTGTGGATCTCCTTTCTAGAACAGGGGTGGCCCACCTAAAATTGTCCTGGTGAGAGAAAAAAAGGTAGTAACCAGGTCCCCAAGCTGAATCACTGACATTATCCCTCCCTGGCACACAAGTGTGTACCTAGGTCAGGAAGAGGAGAGACCTGGAGTGATTAGCTAGACTAGAAGGGGGGAAGGGTGCATTTCCTCCCACCCGTTTACCTGTCCTCCTCCACATCCTTTTTTGAGACTGTCAGCTATTTCAAGCTGGCCTCAGACTACTAAGTTCTTGAAGTAATTAAAGTAAGTACCTTGAACTTTGATTATCCTGTCTCCCACGTGTGGTAGTTACAGGCTTGCACAGCCGAGACTGGCATATGCAGTGCTGGGGTTCAAACTGGGCTTCATTTATGCTCCACCGACTAAGTTACACCCCACTCTGCCCTCCACTCTACATGTTTTCCCCCTTTCTTTTCTCCTCTTCCTCCTCCTCCTTTTTTTTTTTTTTTCCGAGACAGGGTTTCTCTGTGTAGCCCTGGCTGTCCTGGAACTCACTCTGTAGACCAGGCTGGCCTCGAACTCAGAAATCCGCCTGCCTCTGCCTCCCAAGTGCTGGCTCCTCCTCCTTTAAGATATGGTCTCGTGTAGTCCACAGTGGTCTAGAACTGCTGAAAATCCTGAACATTCTCCTGCCTCTACCTCCCAAGCATTGGAAATACAGTGTGAACTTTTCTGCCTTTGTTTGTTTTTCTCTGTGTAGCCCTGGCTGTGCTGGAACTCACAGAGATCCACCTGCCTCTCTACCTCCCAAGTGCTGGGATTACAGGTGTGTGCCACCAACGCTTGGCTTCCTGCCCATTTTTAAAAAGAGATAAAGTCTCATTATAATAATGTCCAGCCTGGTTCTGAGTTTATGGACTCAAGATAGCCTCCTTCCCAAGGTGCGGTGGAGTAGCTGGACGTACAGCTGCATGCTGTTTTGTGAAGGCTTTCCTCCTCAGCAGACATCTTACTGTACTTGGCTATAAGCAACAAATACAGCTAAGTTAGCTTTAGTGGAACTGAAAGTTAGGGAAAGGTGTGACGGGTACTGTTTTCTGTGTAACACCAGCTTCCCTCTCTTTCCTCTCCTGATTCTGTTTGGGTACAGGGAGGAAACCTTTGATCTCAGATCGGAGTCTTACCAGCTCGTGATTCATAACTGGGCTAAGGTGATAACAGAAATTCAATTCTTTGCCACACCTTCACTCGCCAACCTTCCTTGTACAAGGTCAGTGACCCACTTCCTAGACACAGTCTGCCCTTCTGTGAGGCCTCTAAGAGAGATTTGTCTTTATTGACAAAACTGGAGCCCCTTTCATTCTAGTTCCGTTCCTTCTTGCTTGATGCTGGGATGTGAGGACAAAATGTCTGGAGCCAGCTGGGCGGTGGTGGCGCATGCCTTTAATCCCAACACTCGGGAGGCAGAGGCAGGTGGGTTTCTGAGTTTGAGGCCAGCCTGGTCTACAGAGTGAGTTTCAGGAAAGCCAGGGCTACACAGAGAAACCCAGTCTCAAAAAACCAACCAACCAACCAAACAAAAAATGTCTGGAGCCATGGGAGCTATACTGAGACCACGAGAAAACAAGCTGAATGATAAACCAGCATGTTGAAGCCAATTAATGGAGGAGCCTTGGTCCTCGGTGACATAGCTGAGTTAAGCTCTGGCTCTATCCTCTTCCATCCTTCCTAAGAACACAACTTGTCCTGGGGATGTAAGTCACCATTTAGGTTGTCTCTTGTACGTTCTAATTCATGGAGATGCAAGGCATGCTCACTGTGAGCTATGAGGGACCCAGGAACAGCTACTCCTGAACTGGGAAAGTAGGAACGGGCAAGATGTGCCACTGCTGGGTGTGGCTGCTCCTCCAGCCTCACTTCTACTTCTCTCTGAGGGTTGTGTCTGTCCTCAGACCAGCTTCCACTGAGTCAACATTCCACAGGGAAAGCCGGGTCTGGGTTTTCTGTATCCTAGGCGTCTAGGCCTACAACTACTAATGGAGATTCATTCCAAAGCCCAGAAAAGAGAATGTGTGGATTTGGCTTTGAGTCATCTACACCCAGGCCCAGTGAGCAAGGCCATGGGGGTGAAGGCACATGCTTAAATTTGGCTGTGAAAGACCCACCCCAGGGGTGTATATAAGATTTTAATCTTTGTTGTTATTGTTTTATTTTGTTTTGTTTTTTTGAGACAGAGTTTCTCTGTGTAGTCCTGGCTGTCCTGGAACTCACTCTGTAGACCAGGCTGGCTTCGAACTCAGAAATCCACCTGCCTCTGCCTCCCAAGTGAAGTGCTGGGATCAAAGGCGTGCGCCACCACTGCCCGGCTAAGATTTTAATCTTATTTATTTTTTTTGCAATAAGGTCTAGCTATGAGGCTCAACTGACCTCTAATTTTTGTTTGTTTGTTTGGTTTTGGTTTCAGTTTTGTTTGTTTGGAAACAGGGTTTCTCTGTTTAGTCTCACCTGTTCTGGAACTTGTGCTATAGACAAGGCTGGCCTTGAACTCACAGAAATCTGCCTGCCTCTGCCTTCAGGATTGGGATAAAAGGCATGTGTCACCACACCTAGTCCTGGAACCAGCTCTATAGACCAGGCTGGCTTCTAGGCCCAGGAATTTCTTAGAAAAAGGCAGGCATAGGTTCAAAGACCTCTCTGGAGAGTCACTTGTTCTCTATTGAGTGATGCAGAAAGAGTAAGTGCACTGGAAAGGGGTAACTAGGAAGGTGTAGGAGAGAGAGAGAGACTTCAGGAGGTGGAAAAGCTGAGCCTAGTAAGAACCAACTCAGATGGGAAATTCCTCAGTTTCTTCCTCTCTTTTTAAAAAAAACAGGTTGACCTCAGACTCTGCCTCCTGCCTCAACCTTCAAAGGTTTAGGACTAACAACTCTAGTCACACTAAAAGTTTACTCTAATGCACTCACTGGTTCTCAACCAGTGTGACCCTTTAGTACAGCTCCTCCTGTTGTGATCCCTAACTGTAGGTTTTTGTTTTGTTTTGTTTTGTTTTGTTTTGTTTTTCGAGACAGGGTTTCTCTGTGTAGCCCTGGCTGTCCTGGAACTCACTCAGTAGACCAGGCTGGCCTCGAACTCAGAAATCCGCCTGCCTCTGCCTCCCAAGTGCTGGGATTAAAGGTGTGCCACCACTGCCCAGCTGTTGTTGCTACATCAATACTGTAATTTTGCCATTGTTGTGAAATGGAATGTAAGTATCTGTGTTTTCCATGGTCTTAGTTGACCCCTGTCACTTGACCTCTCACAAGGTGTCACAGCCCACAAGTTGTGACAATTAGGGGGACAATTTCAGTCTCTTTTGAAACAGAATCTCATTGTAGCCCAGGCTGGATATTGTTATCTAGCCAGGGATGACCCCTAAACCTGAGCATGTGTGTGTGTGTGTGTGTGTGTGTGTGTGTGTGTGTGTGTGCGCGCGCGCGCCCGCCTCCGCTCCCCCCCCCCCGCCCCCCGCTCCTGCATAGGATAAGAGGTCCTCAACTGGATAAGCTTCATTTCCAGGCTCTTAAGGATTTGATTGAGGAATAAGGAAGAACAACGATAAAAGAAGGAAGGGAATGGCTCCAGAGTACAAAATATTGTCACCAGGAAATCGAGGACCAGGTCTCTCCACCCCCAACGGCTATCAACTCCCCACAGAGGGTGAAAATCAGGTCAGCTGGTTATTTTAGGCTTCCATCACAAAGGGACTGCCTGTTTTGCCTGTTCCTAGGCATTTAATGGTGACATCCTTTCTCTTTAGAAAGTTCACTGAAAGAGATTGGGGTTAGCCTTGACAAGGTTCCTGCAGGGACTAGAATACTACGCTGGAGGACAGAGTGGCAGAATCTTTCTGTGACTCTTTGTAAGGGGACCGGCAAGGGGGACCAGGGGACCAGGGGATAAGGACACCACCTCCAGCACTGTTCGCGTGCGGCGAAGCTGGAGGATGCGAATGAGGAAGGAAGTCATCGGGAACGCCAGTGCAGCAGGCGTGGTTTCTGGGAATGGAGGCTGGCCTGAATCCCTCCCTCCTCCTCCTCCTTCGCAGATTGACTGGAGAAAGAGCCACAGCACTGCTCCTGGACCGGAGGCTCAGCAAACAATCCAGTCACAGGTTGTGGACCCGCAGTATACACGCACAAATGCAGGGACACTCTCCAGAGGACCATGCAGCAGGAGGAAGGAACTTGGGCACTTCTGTTGTGCCTTTTTTTTTTTTTTTTTGGTTTTTCGAAACAGGGTTTTTCTGTGTAGCCCTGGATGTCCTGGAACTCACTCTGTAGACCAGGCTGGCCTTAAACTCAGAAATCCGCCTGCCTCTGCCTCCCAAGTGCTGGGATTAAAGGCGTGCGCCACCACTGCCCGGCCTGTTGTGCCTTTATTCCACGGAATTGTTACTGATGGATTCATTTTATGCTGGAAAGAACGAGGAAAGAAAATGTTCCGACCACTGGACCAGTTCCGACAGGGACTGTGAATGGCTGGCCCTTTACGGGAATTGCTAGCTGACCTTTGTTCTGGAGCTCTGAGCACTTCCTTCGGATGAGAGATCAGGTCAAACACTAGGGTCAACATTTGGGTGTGTAAGAGTTGGGAGGGAAGGCCAGTGTAGTTCCAAGTCCTTTGGAAAAAGCCCAGACACCAAAGATAAGATCAGGGCTTGCCTTGGGAAAGTGTGGAAGAAAGGACAGAAATTCTGTGGGAATTACAAAATCAAGAACACTGTGACTTATGAAAATGCCTATACTTTCTAATCACCGCTCTGAGCATTGTGGAGAATTATAAACATATTTCGAGGCCACATTCCAAGAGGGCCATAGTGCTGCCAGAAAGCGACCGTACACCTTGTGAAGTATGAGAACACTGGAAGCAGGGCGGTGGTGGCGCATGCCTTTAATCCCAGCACTTGGGAGGCAGAGGCAGGTAGATTTCTGAGTTCGAGGTCAGCCTGGTCTACAGAGTGAGTTCCAGGACAGCCAGGGCTACACAGAGAAACCCTGTCTCGAAAAACAAAAACAAGAAGAAAAAAAAAAAGAAAGAAAGAAAAAGAGAACACTGGAAATTACACTGTCATCTTCTTCTCTCCAGCATCTGTCCTTTCTCCTATTTTATGGGTTCACACCTAATGCAAACACTATTTGCTCTGTTAGATGGCTTTTGGTATTGCCCCCATTTTGCTGACAAGAAAACCAAGGCATAGGGAGACGATTGCAACACAGTTGGCAAATGGGTATAATTAAGATTCAAACATGAGCCAGCATAATTTTATCTTTTTTTTTTTTTTTTTGCAACGCTGAGATCTTGAACATACTAATCAAGTGCTTCATTCCCACCGAGCTTCATTCCCAGCCCTAATTTAGAATTCACTCTTATGTGGCACCTTGTGTTTCCAATGACGATAATTAAAGATAGTATAGCCCATGGAATGCCTGCAAGAATGATTAAGTGGTCCTGTTGCTAAAATTTCTTCCCAGAAGGAGAAAGAACATATGTACCTTCTAAGGCTCCATTGAAAAACTGGGGAACCAGCAAGTTTATTGTGCTTCTTTATAGAACACAGGCGAGGAGTCACTTATAGGGGTGTGGATGCTGCTCCAGGCAATAGGCTGGACCTGGAAAGACTTTATCCAGCAGGGATGAGCCCCGCCCCCTCTACTGTAGCCCCTCCCAGAAGCTATGTACAATTAAGGCATGGTTGCATATAACAGTTGCTAGAGAACAACTGGATACTCAGTGACCCGCCCCACCCCTCCTGTGTCAACAACCACAGCTGGGATGATCCTTGTGCAAAAGGGCACAGACTGGAGTTTCCTCATGATGGCAGTGGCTCTGCTCAGAGGCCAGTCAGTCACAACAGGTCCAACCAAGAAAAAGCATATTACTAACAAAAAGTACTCCAAACAGAGTGAGTTTAATGGCAGGAATTGTTGGTAGAAGAGCTGAGAAGCCCACAGGAAGCAGTAAGACAGTGTGAAACAGTGGGGCGCTACCAATAGTTGAAGTGCAGAGAGAGCTTAGCCTTTCTGAGATGCCGTAATGAAATAAACACAAATGGGATGGCTCAGGCACTGGGCGACTTCTTTCTCACAGTTCTGGAGGCTGGAAATCCAAGATCAAGGGCTTGGTAAGGTTTTATTCTGAAGCCTCTTCCCTCGGCTTATAGACAGCTCCATTGCATTGTGTGACTTCTCTGTGTAGATCACCACACGCAGAGATCACCACTAAGCGCTCTGCTATCTCTTGTTTTTAAACTCTTTTAGGTTCTGGTTTTTCACCACAGAGTGTCATATCAAGTTGGCCTGGGACTTGACATATTGAGGATAGTCTTGAACTCCTGATCTTCCATCTTTCCGACCCCCACCCCCAACTATGGTAGTCTTGGCTGGTCTGAAGCTTGTTAGGTAGACTCGAACTGGTCTTGAACTTGCAGTGATCCTCCTGCCTCTGCATCCTGAGTGCTGAGGGAGGGCATTTACTTTTCACTGCTTAGCTGACTCTTGCTGTTTCAGCACATGTTCTCAGATGGTTCATCTGGTTGTTGCTTGGTATTCACCTGAGTTCAGGGTACAAGTATTTATTCCCGGGCACTCCCACTTAAAGAATTTAACTCGAAGCCTGGAGGTGGTGGTGCCTTTAATCCCAGCACTTGGGAGGCAGAGGCAGGTGAATTTTTGAGTTTGAGGCCAGCCTTGTCTACAGAGTGAGTTCCAGGATGGTCAGAGCTACACAGAGAAAACCTATCTCGAAAAACCAAAAACCAAAAAAAAAAAAAAAAAAAAAAAAAAGAATTTAATGTGAGCCGATATGCCTAGGCCTGAAATGTGTTCAAAAAGAACCTGAGAAGAGATTTCAAATACATGCTGGGGGCAGAGGCAGGAGGACCACTGCAAGTTCTGGTCTATATGACAAATTCCAGGTCAGCCAAGGCTACAATAATGAAGGGATGGGGCAAGAGGATGAGGAGGAGTTCAAGGTCATCCTCAGCTCTATATCAAGTGGTAGGGGTGGGTAGGGACAGTAAGGACCTCAGTTGGACTGGTGTCTGTAAAGTTGCATCCAGGGAGAGGACTGAGAACTGGAGAATCTCCATGCTTTTCAAAGGAACGGCTGAGCAAAGCTGGCTTCGTGGCATGCTTGCAATCCCAGAACTTAGAAAACGGAGACAGCTGGGCAGTGGTGGCGCACGCCTTTAATCCCAGCACTTGGGAGGCAAAGGCAGGTGGATTTCTGAGTTCAAGGCCAGCCTGGTCTACAGAGTGAGTTCCAGGACAGCCAGGGCTACACAGAGAAACCCTGTCTTGAAAAACAAAACAAAACAAAACAAAACAACCCCACAAAAACAGAAAACTGAGACAGGAGGACTACTACAAGTGTGAGGCCAACCTAGATTATGTAGTTCCCAGCCAATCCAGATGATGCAGCAAAACCGCATTTCAAAACAAGCCCCCTCCAAATAATTAAAATTAAAAAAGACAGCCTGCTGGGCAGCTCCACAATGTTTTTGCTGTGTGGTGGTGGGGGCTGGTGGGGATGTTTTTGTTGGTTTTAGCTACACATCAACTTTTTATGTGAAATGTATGAGTTTTAAATACTAACAAGAAAAAGCATTTGAAGGCTGATGGGGGTCACTTTGGAAGTCTTGTGCTGGGTATCGTCTTTCTATCTGTGTTGAACCTTCAGGAGAATAGACTTTCAGCACCGGTGTCTTGGCTCCTGTGAAGCTGGGTCACACCTGGGTTGAACTGAGTCTCCACCTTGCTTTGAGTCCAGATCCCAGGCAGGTTTGTTGGATAGGGAGTCTGGAAAAGCGAGTAATTCAGGATGAGAGATTTAGTGTAAGGAAAAACCGGGCTTGAGTCCTGAGTCCCAGGTCCCTGTTTATGTGCTCTGAGCATCTGCAGAGTGGCCATAAACCAGTGCCTTTCCCACAGTGCTGGAGAGGTGAAGTGTTGGGGAGACGGTGGCACAGGCCTTTAATCTCAGCACTGGGGAACAGAGGCAAGCAGATCTGTGAGTTCAAGGCCAGCCTATAGTCTACAGATCAAGTTCTAGGACAGCTGGGACTACAGTATAGAGAAACGTTTCAAAAAACAAAAACCAATACTCCCCGCCCCCCTAAAGAGGAAAAGTGAATGTTTAGCACCATATTTGGTAACTAGTGTTCGTGACAGCAACTCGGGTTCAGTCTGAGCACCCACAAGAGGGAAGGGGAGAGCTGACCTCCGTGTGACCTCTATGACATTCACACACCCACACGTGCATGAAAACAAACAAACAAACAAATAAATAAATTTTAATTTTTTTATTTCTTGGGCCTGGAGAGCAGGCTCTCTTAAGTGTGTATACTATGCTTACAGAGCACTGAGTGTGGTACCCAGTGCTCCATGTTGGGCTGCTCACCGCTGCCTGTAATTTGACCTCCGGGGAATCCAGTACTGGCTCTTGCCCTCTAAGAGTAACTGTGCTCACATGAATACACACTCCCACACAGGCACACACACATATACGTATAATTAAAAGTAAAATACATCTTGAAAATTGCCGGGAGCCTCCCGGCCCAGAGAGGGTAGTGGCAGGGTTTAAGAGTAGGATTCTGGTGATGGCTTTAAAGTCTGAGGGTCTCAGGGCTTTCTGGTTCTCTGACCTGTACTGAAATGCTGATGATAACTTCTAAAAAGTCATTTAAAAAAAAAAAAAAAAAAAAAAAAAAAAAAGTCTTCTGCCAGGCGGTGGTGGCTTGCACCTTTAGTCCCAGCACTTGGGAGGCAGAGGCAGGCAGATTTCTGAGTTCGAGGCCAGCCTGGTCTACAGCATGAGCTCCAGGACAGCCAGGGCTACACAGAGAAACCCTGTCTTGAAAAACCAAAAAAAAAAAAAAAAAGTCTTCTGAAGGTAAAAAACTATAGGTTTAGGTGATTAACACATGTAGCCTAACAGCAGGGGATTAGGCAATGTGGCCTTTGTTCAATCTCAGCAGGAACTGTTGGGCTCTAACTTATGCCTGCTAGTCCTAGGTCACAGGAAGAAAAGACACTTAGAGAAGTTATAGAGTTTATTACTAAGTGTAAAAAGTTTCCTATGAAAGCTATCTAAGGGGAAAAGTGGAAAGGTCCTAAGTGGGAAAAAGGAAAAAATTCTAATAAGGGAATTATTCTAAGGGAAAAAATTCTAGGCAGGGGAAAAGGAAGGGAAGGGAAGAACGACAACTAGGACGACCACGACCTCTTTGTCTTTGACTTCAGTGCTTATACATCTTTCAGAGTACATGATCACATGGTACAAAGTTCATCACAAGCTCACACCAAAAATCAAATCAGAAATGGAAATAGAAGTTTACAACAGAGAATGTTTACATGAATATCCATTAGGAGTAATTATCTGGCTAAACATCTATCACCTGTCACAGCTCCACAGGTTCATTGAAGGTTTAAAACTATAACTAACAGCCGGGCAGTGGTGGTGCACGCCTTTAATCCCAGCACTTGGGAGGCAGAGGCAGGCGGATTTCTGAGTTCGAGGCCAGCCTGGTCTACAGAGTGAGTGCCAGGACAGCCAGGGCTACACAGAGAAACCCTGTCTCGAAAAACAAACAAAAAACAAACAAACAAACAAAATAATTAAGACTTAAGAAGTCATTTCTTTGTCTATATAGCATCACCACAAGACAGCACATCTTTGTGGATCTGCAGAGATCTGCTCTAAAGGGGTATGCTATTGCTTAGTGATTGTTATATTTGTTTAATAATAATAATAATAATAATAATAATAATAATAATAATAATAGGAAAAGCATATTAATGACAGGAATACTCCTAAAATAAGTCCCTTACAGCAAAGCCAATCCTTCCAGTCTGCCATTTTGCTCAGGAAATGGACTGTGAGCAGCTGCCCAGGCCCCAGACACAGGCTGGAGGGGTTTCCAGGTGGGGAACTCAGAGGCCAGGGAATGTGGTTCTCACTGGAGGCCCCGGTGGAATAGAACAAAGATACCTGTTAGGAGCTGTGGGTTAGGGGGTGGCAGCGTCAGTCAACAGCTGGCATTTGGCACCTCAGGGGTAAGCAGCATCTGGCTTTTACAGCTAGTGAAGGTCTTCAGTGAGCCGGTACCTGTCAAGCACAGAGACAGAAATGTTGTATCCCATAAATGCCAGCAATCATTCTAAAAAAATAAGAAAATGATAAATAAAACCTTTGGGAAATCGGGCGAGGACAACTGCGCTTCCACAGGGACCAGAGGAAGCTTCACGAAGCTGTGACATGAACCTTGGTGGCAGAAAGAAGCTGGATGTGTAGGACTAGACAAAGAAGACAGGCATCCGAGCTGTTTTTCTGAAGAGCATGACTTAAGCACAGGGGTGTGTGGGGTGTGTGTGTGGGGGGGGGCGGGGGGATGCTAAGTCTAAGTGGTGTTGGAAAGGTGGAAAGTTGAAGAGCTCGGGTATGAGCCAGGGGTATTGCTGTGTCCTGCACTCCTGCTACAGCATTGACCAGGCTATAGGCCTTTTGCTAGGGAGAGCTTTGGAGGTTTGGATCTTTGTCTTTAAGAGTTCTAAGCAAAGGATGAGAGGCAAGACACATGTTTTGGAAAGTTGAAAGGTTTTCTGTCGTCCATTCTGCCAAGGAGCAAGGAGCTTGCCTGCTGTCCCTTGAATGATCACTAGAGGGAGACCTGGGCTCAGAAGTGGCACTGCATTGGCCAGTTGAGGGGTGTCCGGTCCTACGCAGCAGAAAGTGGACAACCGTGGTGGCCAGAGCCCTACTTACACAAGCAGAGGTGGGTTTGCTGGATTATCCATAAGGGTGGGAAGAAGAGGAAGGTTCCCTGATGTGCTGTGGAAACCTGGTCCTTGGTCTACTGTAGGCTTTCGGCAAAACCTCCTTTTCATTGTATCCCTATGTGCCACTTGTAGACATTGTTAGCATTTCTTCTAGGCTCTGTCCCACAGTTACCTAGCAACCGCCAGATGTGCCTGACTCAGTATAAAAGGGGCTGCTTGCTCCCCCCTCACTCTCTTACCCTCTTACTGACTTACTGTCTTACTCTCTTACCCTCTTCCCTCTCTGCCCCTTTCCCCTCCCCCTCCATGTGTTCATGGCTGGCCTCTGCTCCTCTCTTCTCTCTCCCTCTTCCCCCCTCCCTTCCCAACTCCCCTTCCCATTCCCTAAATAAACTATTCCATACTATATTCATTGTATGGCTGGTACCTCAGGGGGAAGGGATGCCTTAGCATGGGCCCCTGCAGAGGCACGCCCCGCACCCCCACCCCCCACACTATACCTTACTCTACCAAACATACCCTGACTTCTTTTTTATAAAACACAACAGATACTCCCACTGATACAGAGGGCCTCTTGGGCCCGTGGGGACAGACTAGTGGAAAGATACATCTTAAGACAAGGCCTGCCCAGGTGGAAGAAGCAGAGTTAGGTCTCTTGGGAACAAAATACTGGAGTTCTGGAGTTCAGAGGATAGTCTAGAGGGCTTGTCAAGGGCATTGAGTGAAAAACTTCCATTGAGTCCATGGAGGAGTGTGTCTAGAGGAAGTGGCATCTTCACCAAGAGAACTGTTGTAGAAATTCTTAGTCCTGAAATTTCGACCCTGCCTTGATCATTTAATTCCCGGATGAAAACCACACACAACCGTTATGTTTACAATAAGCCTTAATCAGCACTAGAGCAGGTCAGATGTCTACCCTCTAGGCTATTAGAATCTACTTTCTTATCGACAACCCCGACTTATTACTTACTATGTTTCATCTGAGCTGCTCTTAACTCCGATTGGCCAGCCCTCGTCCATGTTTTCTTGACTCCTAACCATGGTGGCTTCTCCTTCTTCCTCCACCTTCTTCTCGTGGTTCTCCTCTGACTTCAAGTCTGAAAATCCTAAACCCCACCTATGTCCCTTCTGCCCAACTATTGGCTGTCAGCATCTTTACTTACCAATCAGAAATAACTTGGGTCACATAGTGTCACTTGGGTCTATGTGCAGACTCCATGTCTTGGGGGCCCACACCTAGTATTACAATAGACAGCAAGACCAAACCTCAACAGAGAACCTAAGGATATCTAAGGATATGTATCCTTTTACACTCACTCTGAAGCAAAGGGATATTGCAGCATCTCACCTCACCCTCTCCCATCATCTCACTGCTCCCCCTTCCCCTCCCTTCTCCTCCCTCTCTTCCCCCTTCTCCAATCTCTCTTCTCCTTTCATTTCCTTTGTAATGATGGGGATTAAACACAGGGTTTTACCCGTGCTAAGCGAGAACTTTAGCACTGAGCTCCACCTCAGCCCGGAATTTGTCTTTGCCTTTCTTTCCTTTGTTGAGGGCTCTGTGGTTTTTTGCTCCCAACAAATGAAGGTGCTCCCACTTTCCTTCCCGGGCTATGTTTAACTGCTGACCTAAAAACTAAAGCAGAAGTGTCCATAGTCAAAGTTAGAAACTAGATAAAAGGTGCTCTGGCTTCCTCCTTCCCTTCGCAACTTTGTGGCTCAAGGGAAGAAGACAAATGCCACTTCCTGTGGACACTGAGGCTATCCTGTGGAAAGACCCACATGATGCAGAGCTAAGGCTTCTGTCAATAGCCAGGCTGGAAGTCAGTGGTCCTGTCTCACGAGCTTCCAATGCCTCTAGTACCCTTGCAGCTTGAGAACTCTTTGGGGGATGACCCTGACACGAATACCCCATCTGTATATTATGCTCCTGATAGACTTTCTCTTTTTCTTTTTAATTTATTTTTGTCTTTGTGTTGGTTTAGTTTTTGTGTTTGTTTGTTTGTTTGTCTGTTTCGCTACAGGGTTTTTCTGTGTAGCACTGGCTGTCCTAAAACTCCCTCTGTAGACTAGGCTGGCCTCAAACTCACGAGGTCCAGCTGCCTCTGCTTCCTGAATGCTGGGGTTAAAGATGTGTGTCATGACTACCTGGTGTCAGCTTTTCTCAAGAGACACTGAACTTCACACACAAGCTTGGTAAGTTGCTTAGAGTCAAAGTCACTAACTGGGCTGATTGGCCAATCACACAGCTATAAATAATTATATTACAAGCTTCCAGAGGGCTTTCAATAAAGAGCACCTTTCTTTCTTTTCTTTCTTTCCTTCTTTCTTTCTTTCTTCTTTCTTTTTTCCTTTCCTTTCTTTGTTTCTTTCTTCCTTCCTTCTTCCCTCCCTCCCTCCCTCCCTTCCTTTCTTTCAGATTTATTTATTTTATTTATATGACTACACTGTAGCTATCTTCAGACATACCAGAAGAAGGCATCAGATCCCATTACAGTTGGTTGGGAGCCACCATGTGGTTGCTGGAAACTGAACTCAGGACCTCTGGAAGAGCCACCAGTGCTCTTAACTGCAGAGCCATCCCTCCAGCCCCCCCCCCCCCTTTTTTTTTAAGATTCATTTTTATTTTATTTGCATTGGTGTTTTGCCTGTATGTATGTCTGTGAAGGTGCCAGATCCCCTAGAATTGGAGCTACAGAATTTGCGATGCCATGTGGATGCTGGGAATTGAACCCCAGGTCCCCTGGAAGAGCAGCCAGTGCTCTTAACCACTGGCCATCTCTCCAGCCCCCTTCTAGGTTTCCGAACAAGAAAGAATAATAAAAAGCTGACCCAGAAGGTAGAATAACACCTCTTTAATTGATAGGAGCCAGACACAGGATGTGGTCATAGGTCTTCAGCCACTGAGCCTTACCCACACAGTCCCAAGGAACTCTAGAAACAGACGGGGAGGCAGCATATCTGAGCAGGTGTGCTTGTGACTGAGAGAGACATGGTTGCTCAGGTATTAGTCCCAAATCAAGAGTGAGGAATCTCTCGTTCCTCTACTATATCCACCAGGGGAGGAAGGAGCAATGAGGTAGAAAGTTCCAGAAATCCTGTCAATTAAACTGTCTTCATGGGAAGGAAATGTGAGGAGCCTTGTTGTAGTTACATTACTAAGAAGCCCCCCAAAGCCTTTGTGGTAAAGGCTTGTTCCCCGGGACAATGTTACAGGGGACTCTAGACTTTTGGGGAGTAGGACCTTCTGAAAGTTTTTTAGGTCATTGGGGTACATATTCAAAAGGTATTTTGAGGCCCCGTTCTCTTCTCCTCTTCCCCCCTCCCCTTTCCTCTCCATCTCTTCCCTGAGGTGAGGGCTTTAACTCCACAATACTTTGTCATGATGTCCTCCTTGGAAGGACAGACTTCAACCTTCAAACCTGTAGGCCAGGGGTCTCTCCTCTTTATAAGGGATTGCAGCTGTTTGTTACAGTAATGGAAAGCCGAGAGCCATGAGGAAAAAGGATTCTCTTTCAGATTCTCCCCTTCCCTTGGGGGCCTTTCATGCCCCTGCCACCTTCTTCCCCATGGGATTGGTGCTCTTCTCCATCCCTGTATCCAACAGCTGTACTCTTCTGCCTCTCTCCATGACATCCTAGGAACACTTACTGACATCCTGCACTATAGACCAGGCCCTTGCTCATGACTCAGTGGCCATTGTCATGATGCTTACGTCACTTGCCCCTTTGGTGCTGGTGTGGTACCAGGGATGAAGCCCAGGGCTTCAAGTACACCAGGCAAATGCCTCACCAGTGAGTTGCGTCCGTGTCTCTTTAACTTGTTGCTTTGAAAATAGGGATTTTGCCGGGCTGTGGTGGCGCATGCCTTTAATCCCAGCACTTGGGAGGCAGAGGCAGGCGAATTTCTGAGTTTGAGGCCAGCCTGGTTTACAGAGTGAGTTCCAGGACAGCCAGGGCTACAGAAACCCTGTCTCGAACCTCCCCCCCCCCCAAAAAAATAGGGATTTTGTTTTCTGCCTGTCTTCCTTCCCCAAGCCTGGAGGGTTGTTAGATCATCTATACACATAGAGTAGATCACCTCAGCGGGAACAGCATACACATGTAAAATTAGTTTAATGGGAACCTTGGGCTGGAGAGATGGCTCAGTGGTTAAGAGCACTGGGTGCTCATCCAGAGGTCCTGAGTTCAATTCCCAGCAACCACATGGTGGCTCAAATCCATCTATAACGGGTTCTAACGCCCTCTTCTGGTGTGTCTGAAGACAGCAACAGTGCACTCACATATACATAAAATAAACAAATCTTTTTTTTTTTTTAAAGAGATTATTTCCCTTGAAAGATTGGTCTGAATTTTGACCAGTAGGATGTATCAGATGGGACACAGGTGAAGACCAGTGTCTTGACCTTCCAAAGTCCTGATGGTTCTGCTTTCATAGTCTTGGAATACTGTCCTGGGGTCCCCAAGAAGCTGATTGCACTGCAGTATGAGGACAGGCCATTCGGAGGGAGACCCAAGCAGCCGACCTGACAGCACTGTACATGAGCTCTTGGCAACTCCTTCAGTGACTCGCAGGTTTGGGAAGATAAACCATTGTTTTTTCATGCAGTGACGTTTAAGGGTAGTTAGCTGAAACAGTTCCCATCACCCCTCTATTAACGCCACGCGTTTCAGACTCCTTCATATGCATCCTGTTTACATGCATGTCATTTCATGCTGAAATGTATTCATGTGAACATACATGGGTTGCTTAGCTCTGTGAGCTTCCGCAGACTACAGATTTGTACAGCTCAGCCTCATTTGCTCACCTTACTAATGGATGTCCACTGCATGGCTTGAGTCACCTGAGGCCTTCTGGGTAATTGTGGGGCTTTGGTCCTCTGGACTGTCTAGAGAAGTTAACCTCTGTTCTCTTAAGCAAATAGAGTAACATTTGGGTGTGGTGACTACTACACTCTTCTCCCTGAATGTTGTCTTCTGGGCTTTATTAGAGATCTGGAGAAGATATGCACAGCAGACTTAGGAGGGTGGTGATACAGCTGCATTCTGGGGCCACCGAAGAAGTGCATGGACCCAGTGGCTTTCTATGTTGCATACGGTTAGTGCAGAGAATTTGCAGTCATGAGTCACTCTACTGTCCCTAGAGTGCTTTATGCTGCATGGACGTGATTGGCTGAGGCCTTTAGGAAAGGGTGAGGAGGAGTATGGGTATCTATGAGGAGGAGGGTCCTGGGAATGGGCTCTGCCTCTTGCGGACATATTTCTGCCAGAGGTGTGTGCACGCTACATGGGGGCAGCTGACAGGGTGCCGAGTGTGCCTCTGTGTGGATGTGCTGCTGTTAAATGAAGCGAGGCATCTCCATGGCAACACATCTCTCAGCTCCCAGCCAGATGCCAAGCCCTTAAATTATATTTTTCTGGCTGAAAGCACCTCAATTGCTCCTAGTCTCCAAAGCAATGGGACTGTGGGGACACCAGATGCCTCAACCTCATTTCCAACCTTCAAATGGTGCCTAAGGGGTACTATGTGGGGGGCCTGAAGGGGTTTTGTTTGGGGGAAGGCCTGTGAGTAGCCATTAGTTAAGGGGGTTGGACAGGTTCCACGTCTATCGTCTCTGAACCAGTGATCTGGACTTAATGTCTTCCAGCACTTCAGTCTAAAAGGAGGACCGTACAGTGAATGTGGTCAGACATGTCAATCACTTCTTCCAGTAATCCCCTCCTTTCTGTCCATCCGTTGTCCTTCCTTTGCCGTTTGAAGAGCTAGGCCCTATGTGTCATCAGGCATCTCTGCCTCCTCCATCATAGGTAACTGGTCTGGGGCACACGGCTGACCCAAAGGTGGCCAAGCTGATTGTCTTCCATCAATTCAGGTCAAGTAGTGGCAGCCCCGTGTAAGTAAAACTATCAGAGTTGGACTAAGGCAGCAAACACAAAGCAGCTACGACCGCAGAGGGAAGGACGTACAGGAGGAAAAGAGGACTGCCACTGGGTTCTGATCCCTTTTCCTGATTCTACTTCCTGGAGGCTCAGCTCTGCTTCCTGCAGTTGGCTGTTTTCTGTTTGAACATGCTTCCTACCTAAGGGCCTGAGCACTTGGGTCAAGTTCTGATAGTGATGCCCAAGGTGGCTTTTCTACCACAGTCCCACCCACAGTATCAACACAGAGGCTGGCTTGAAGACGCACAAACCCCAGTCGATGTTGTTTCTCTCTCGTGGCTACGGATCTGCAAAGAGCTTTGGGGGATCAGTGTCATGGCTAGACTATGACCAAGGGTGGGGGGTGGTTCTTCACCTGAGCAGCTACTATACATTGCATGCTGCCAGGAGTCAGGGAAGCAGCTCCAAAAGAGAGTGCTTTGGGGAATTTATTCTCTGGAGGACACAGATAGTGGGTGAGTAAAAGCTGCCAGGTAGTGCTGTGGGCCACGAATACAAAGAATGACTGTCAGGATGAGTCACGAATAATCTGTTACATCAAGATTAAAAGTGTCCTCAAATGCTGGAGGCGGCTTTGTTTTCACAGGAGGGATGAAACAATTGAGAGAACCTTTAGCTGCCCTTTGACCCAAATAGTAGCAGAGTGAAACCAAGTTTCCTCCTTTGCTGTCAGGTTTTACATCATTTGCTCCGGGAAGGCGACCCTTTGGCTCTGGGTTAGAGGTCTGTCCTATTGCACCTCGTGCCTGGCCCATTATTATACCCTCATGGTCATCCAGGTGTTTCTCCCAACCCCCCACCCCCAGGAGACCAGAGGGTAAAAACGATGCCGGCCAGCATCCGACCAACATGATGACCCCTCCACCGATGTCCAATAGTTGCCAGAAGAACCAGGGCAAGATGCCTGATTGGCAACGCTCATGCTTTGTTTGGCTTTAGCTAGCTCTCTTGCATCTCTCCCTGTCTGAGTAACAGAGTAAACAGTTAATGGCTCAGATAGAACATGACTGGCAGGAGCAGGATTGTCCACACTTTCACCATGGCTGAGCCTGGGACCTTTTTGCTAGAGTACTTTTTTTGTTTGTTTGTTTTGTTTTTGTTTTTTTTCAAGACACGGTTTCTTTGTGTCACTCTGGCTGTCCTGGTACTCTTGTAGACTAGGCTTGCCTCTGCCTCCTGAAGGCTGGAATTAAAGACTTGTGTCATCACAACCAAAGCAAAGTCATCACAACCAAAGCAGAGCCCTTAGGTCCAATGTCCAGTGCTCTCAGAAGCTACACCTGCAGCTACAATACAGATGCAATGTCATCTAATACCTAACCAGAGAGAGGCACACAGTGTAGCCACCTCCTGGTGTGTCCAAACAGGAGTTTCTCTCTCTTCCCTTCTGCCGCTAACATGGGGCTCACAGAAATGCAGTCTTAGGGCTCTGTAGTCTTCAATGTCCCAGGCATGTCCCCAGAATATAGTAATCCTTCTCAGGGTAGTCCTAAGGACCTTACAAAATGGCTCAACCTCAACTACAACCTATCTGTTGCCCTACTAAGCAAAGCCCAGGACTGGTACTTGCATAGTGGGAGCAGACCAAAGCTGGCCGGCACAGTAAGGTGTCTGACGTTGGGATGCAGAAAGGCAAGAGGCTGATTCTCTTCTTGGAATAGGTGGGATCACGAATTCTCCAGGCAGCTTGGCAAGAAGCCAGAAGAGCCTGGCAGCTGTTTACAACAGATGACCAGATACCAGCTCTTATTTACAAACATGGGATCAGGGTAGGCTGAGACTAGAGAGGCAAACCTCACCTTTACTTTTATTACTGAACATGGTATTGTTTTTAAAGACAGGTCTTACTATGTAGCCCAGACTGGCTTTGTTCTTTGCCACTTCTACCTCAGCCTCTAGAACGTGGGGATTACAGATGTGAACCACTATGCCTGATGTGAACCACTATGCCTGAATGCCTGCATAGGACTGTTTATAAGGCGTTATGTGCAGTTAAAAACACGCATAGATAATAATACATGAATGTATTTCTATAAAAAATCAGAGAACACAAAATTATACAGTGCGAAAGTGCCTTCTTCCACTTGTCTCCTCCATAACACTACGTTTGGATGAATTCTCCCAGATGTATTTACAACACATGAACATGACGCAAAGTTTCTGTACCCTGGGCAGTGGTGGTGTACACCTTCATGTCAGCACATGGGAGGCAGTCAGATTCTGAGTTCAAGGTCAGCCAAGTTCCAGAACAGCCAGGGCTACACAGAGAAATCTTGTTTGGAAAAACAGAAGTTTTTTGTTATTTTTGTTTTTTAAACGGTCACTTGTTACATATACATTTACGGAGCAATGGCTTTGCATGTCAATTTTTTGTTTGTTTGGTTTTGTTTTTCCAGACAGGGTTTCTCTGTGTAGCCCTGGCTGTTCTGTAACACACTTGATGCTTACTAGACTAGGCTGGCCTCAAACAGAGATCCATCTGCCTCTTCCTACTGAGTGCTGCGATTAAAGGTGAGCACTACTACCACCTGTTTTTTTTTTTTTTTTTTTTTTTTTTTTTTTTAAGTTGATGGTCTGGAACCAGGGCAATCTCATTCTCCTGCTTTTTCATCTGGAGTGCTGGGATCACAGCTGTTGGCCACCATGTCTCTCTCAGCATTAATGTGCTTCAGTGTGCACATACTCTATTAGTTGCTTGCTACCGCCTTCTGGGTTGTTAGCAGTTTTTCATTATTTTTTTAAAGATTAATTTATTTTATGTATAGGAGTACACTGTTGGTGTCTTCAGACACACCAGAAGAGGGCATCAGATCTCATTACAGATGGTTGTGAGCCACCATGTGGTTGCTGGGAATTGAACTTAGGACTCTGGAAGAGCAGTCAGTGTTCTGAACCACTGAACCATTTTTCCAGTCTTAATAGGGTTTGAAAAAAAAGATGTGTATGAATACAGTGTTGCTGCCTTCAGATACACCAGAAGAGAATATTGGATCCCACTACAGATGGTTGAGAGCCAGCCTGTGGTTGCTGGGAATTGAACTCTACTGAGTTCATCAGTGCTCTTAACTGCTGAGCCATCTCTCCAGCCCCCAGGTTTTCATTATGAGTATCTTTTTACTCTGTGTGTACTCATGTGGAGATTCTATAGGGAAAAGGCCTAATTTCCTGGATTAAAGTTTATGTCAACACTGACAGTTACCTACCAGGGTTTTACCCATTTACATTGCCACAGCAGTGGATCACAGCCCTTCCACACATTCATGCCAACACTTAACAGCTATATGCCACAAAGAACAGAACCCATCTTTGTCTTGTGGCACTGAGAGTCTTAGGGAGGAAAAAAATAATTAGTCATATTTAAATTATCATATTTCATCCCAATACTTAGTAACCTATGCAGACTTTAGAATGACCAGAGGAAGAATGAAGTCCAAGTGGCTGAATGGCAGAGAAATCAGGGGCCAGCTGGGGTAAGGATTGGTAGGTGACTGCTGACATTCTGCCTTAGACTCGGGGAGAAGAGGGGGATATGGTCTGCCTTGGCTATGGAGACAGGGAGGAGAGTCAAGAATGGGAGGAGCCTGTGAGGCAGCAGAGATGGCAGTTGCTTGGGTCAGGGGAGCAACAATGACTTGAGAAGGGACCAGAAATGTGAAAACGTTAGAGCCAAGAGTTTCTTGGGGAATTAGATACAGGGTAAAGGAGCAAGGGAGATGGCCCAGTGGGGAAAAAGCTCACGTAGGCTTCTATTGTTCTTTCCTCTGTATTCTGCAAAGCTGGAATCCTGGATGAGACGTCTTTCCTGCAGTTCCTCTGGGGGCCTCTGAGTTCAGCAGGCCCGCCCCCAAGCTCCCGGCAGCCTCATTACCATTCAAATTTGCCTCAGTTGAATCCTTCTAGGGTTTTAGGGCTTTTCTTTTCTTTTTTTTGTTTTTTGAGACAGGGTTTTTCTGTGTAGCCCTGGCTGTCCTGAAACTCACTCTGTAGATCAGGCTGGCCTCGAACTCAGAAATCCGCCTGCCTCTGCCTCCCAAGTGCTGGGATTAAAGGCGTGCGCCACCACCGCCTGGCCTTTTTTTTTTTTTTTTTTTTTTCCCCTCAACTCAACATAAACGGCCATGATATTAAGGGAAAGGGACTAAGACCAGCTCATCTCAGTGAAAAAGGAACTAAGAAAACCGGAACACGGGAAAGCTATTATCTTGCTGACTGCCTGGTTTAGCAATACATTGGTGTCTCACAAAGGCCTTGGGACCCAGGCAAAACCAGCCATGGGCTGAACACAGCAGCAGGGAAGAGACACTACAACAGGCAGCAGAGGACCCAGTTAGTCATGTGGTCTTCCCACTTGTTTTCAGAAGTAGACCCTTTGCAATAATTTCACTTCTAGGAACTAAGCAGTAATCAGAGCTGCCCAGCAAGGTTTCTGTGTGAAGATCTCAAAACCCAGAGAGAAGCTGTCACACTTGATCAGGAAAGACATTAGGAAGCTTGACCGTGGCCCTTCACCAGTTGGTGCTGAGCTCAGCGTATGCTTGACTCAACCCTTCAAAGGATTCCCTTCATAAAGACCTTTGAAAGAGCAACTTACTGCTGGAGAAAGGGGGGGGGGGAGGGAGGGAAGATGAGAATATATATTTTCTATGCATATACCCACTTAAAAGTATTACTTTTTTTCCTTTTGCTTCTGAGTAGGTTTTCCTGTGTAGCCCCGGCTGTCTTGGAACTCTGTAGACCAGGTTCCCTCAAACTCCACTGCGTGTCTTCCGAGTGCTGGGATTACAGGCATGAGCAGCCATTACCCAGCTAAACATATTATTCTCTGTGTGCATGGGTGCTTTAATTGCACTGTACCTATGCACCACATGCATGCCCCTTGTGCTCTCAGGGGTTAAAGTGCTGGATACTCTGAATCTGGAGTTACACAAGACTGGGAGCTGTTCCATTAGGAATTCCTTCCAAGTTAATACCCTCCTGCAAAAGATATTGGTACTTTTTGAGTTTATTTTCCAAGACAGGGTCTTACTATGTCACTCCGAAAGACCAGGAATTTACTATAGACCCCCTGCCCATGCCTCCCAAGTGCTGGAATTTAAAAAGGCACACATAACTACACCTGGTATGATACAGGCACTTTAAAACATAATTTCATTAAACAAGTCCTTTTTGCTAGACAAGGATATTGTTCCTAGATTTGCATTCTAAAGTCCCCACTGAGGCAGGTTTACCAGGTTTAAGAACTATGCTTTTCAGGTCAGAGGGATGGCCCATCAGTTAAAAACACAGTTTACTGCTCTACCAGAGCTCCAAAATCACTCCCAGCACTCACATGCTGTCTCACAAACATCTCTAATTCCAGTTTTTGGGAATCCAACACTCTCTTCTGATTTCCACAGGCACCAGACAAGCAAGTGCTATTCAGACATATAAGAAAGCAAAACACCCCCACACATGAAATAAATGAAATTTAATTATCACCTTTTAAAAAAAATATTTTTTTAAAATAAGAAAGTATTTAAAAAGATTATCAATATAAATCAGAAGTACAGGGAAACATAAAAACATTCACATGTTGGTGAACAGTTTCTTTTAGAAATAAAGTATGTAAATAGAACCATCAGGAACAGGCAAAACACTGAACATACAAAATTTAGATAAAAATTAAGAAATATTTACCATTCTGTACAAAATGTTGCTCTGTATAGTTAACGATCAGGCTTTCTATGGTATAAACAGTTCCCTATTTTCCTGCTGTCCTTGAAAAGGCGACTAGTCTTCTATATATGGGTGTGATGTCAGCAGGACTCTAGTTTCAGGAAGGGAACTGCTTTGCCTAGTCGAAGAAGCTCCAGAACCATTTGTGGAGAAATGAGAAATTTGAGCAGCCACCTCCTGACGCTGGACATGGGACTTGCTTCAGATCTTCACTCTGATAAACATTCTTGAACAAAACCCTCCCTGGAATGACTGATACTTCCGTAGACTCAAATCTCAGTAGTGAAATATATTGACCCAAGAACACTCCTGAAAACATTTAAAAGGGTCACATGATTTCTCAGTTTCCGAAAGGAAAAAATGGACAGTGTGGGACCATGTTCCATAGTGCAAACACCCAAAGGGCCAGCACTTTACATCCTTACAGCAGAGCAGAGGGGCATGGTGAAGCCTCCCTGCATCTCTGCACTGACAGCATATCAACTGGACTACCCGTGCTGCATTTTAATTTCATTCTTGGGAAAACAGTACTTCCCACTGTCGTTTCCTAGGCGACAGGCTTGTTGTTTCCTTCTTTCAGATGCAGTTTCTTAGGAGGCTAAACTTGTTCTGTCAAGGTGCCAATCAGATCTTGGTTCTGTAGGACTAACCTTGCACTTTTTTAAAAAAAGGATTTATTTATTTAATGTATGTGAGTACACTGTAGCTGTCTTCAGAAGAGGACTTCAGATCCCATTACAGATGGTTGAGAGCCAGCCTGTGGTTGCTGGGAATTGAACTCTATTGAGTTCGTCAGTGCTCTTAACTGCTGAGCCATCTCTCCAGCCCCTAACCTTGAACTTTTAACTCAAAGGTATTTGTTCCTAAAATCTTTAAAATACACACAAATCCCACTATACAAACTTTTTATGTTTGAGTCTTTTGCCTCTTCAATGTATGTGTCACATGTGTGCTTGGGGCCCAGATGACAGAGAGGGTGTTGGGTCCCTTGAACTGGAGTTACAGTTACTTAAGAGCTATCATGTATGTGGATGCTGGGAACTGAACCTGGGTTCTTCTGGGTCATCTCTCCAGCTGCGCCTCATTCAAGAAATTAATTCTGGAGTTGGAACTTTATTCACAGCATATTCTTATGAACCCTCTCCACAGCCACTTAGAAATGGCTTGCAAACAGCACAGAAACTGGAACTGAGCTGAAGTTTGCTGATCTCCAATCTTACTTGAGCATGCCCCCTACAGGATCATGGGATGCTCTCGGCTAGCCTATTCCAGCTCATTCCTAAACCCAGGCCTCTGATACTCTAGAGAGCCTTGGCAGTCCTAGAACTCACCTGTAGACCAAGCCGGCCTCTAATTCAGAGATCCACCTGCCCCTACATCCTGAGTGCCGCGATTAAGGCATGCACCACAACCGAGTGGCTAAAGAGTCTGTTTTAATGGCATTGATAAACTTTCTGTTGGGTTTACCAAAACCAAACCAAACCAAACCAAACCAAACCAAACCAAACCAAACCAAACCAAAAACCCAGCTTGTTGGTTTCATGTGAGTCAAATTTAATGGATCATCAAAGAAATGTTAAGAAAAATTTCCCAAATGTGAGTTACAAAAAATTCTCCAATCATGCACTAATTTTAGAATCTAGCTTATGTAAGGAATTTGTATTACTTATTTTCCTTATTAAAAAATAACACACCTGCTTTTATCACACAAACCCAATGATCAGGTGCACATAAATAAAGGGGGTGGGGGAACAGGGCAGAGAAAGTTGGAAATTGAACAAATCACACTCTAGGCAGCAGACAGGACAGTGGCTTTCAGCTAGTCCCTGTCTCCCAAATTAACAGGTACACCCAGTTTCTAGAAAGCACCACCAAAATTCCCCCATGGAGATGACACTGTATTTTTGACATCAATGACCACAAGGCCAAGAAACATTCTTCCAGCACAGCATAATGCTCAGGGGAGAGACAGCTAGAGACTTCAGTATCGTGAACAATAACACACGAGGAAACGTGAACTCTTGATACACCAACCCTCAAAGACAGATACAGATCTTTAACTTAAATAGAGTAAGTTTATTCACGGAGAAACAGCTAACAACACCCCCCTAGAGACTTTTAGTCATTAAAAAACCTACCAGGTAGTCTAGAGAGGAGGGTGACCTTAAATGTCTGATCCTCTACCCGTGGAGTGCATAAGAAACAGGCATACACTACACCTGACTTATGTGGCACTGGATACTGAACCCAGAGCTTAGTGTATGGCAGGCATGTGCTCTACCAATTAAGTGACAACTGTGGCTCCCAAGGAACACTTTAATTTCATTGTCTTCATCTGCTTAAGATTCCTCTGTGAGCGCAGAGAAGAGTGAAGAGCCGAAGAATCTGATGACTAAGGATTAGGTATTCTGGTGGCTGGTTCATAGATCACATAGTGCTGGGAGAAAGACACTATTTCCTATTAACAAGCTTTGAGGTGTTGACTCAGCACAGACATATGAACTCACTTCGTCCACCCTCATGATGCTTATGTCTGTGTGGATCATTATACTGATACGGCATGACAAACACACACTCCTTCTCTAAGAGCTTAGAACTGGACAAGTAGGTTACTCTAATCCGTTTTTAGGCTCTAAGATGGGCCCAAGGCAGCAGCATGATAGACGACTTCTTCCCTTGCGTGGCAACAAAAGCCTGCCTGAGTAAGAGAATCTAGCCCCTAGGTTTTAGCGGTAGGATTCAACCTTATCCGTTTTACTGGGCTATTCTGGTCATGCAGATGGCACAAACCATCTGCAGTAATGTCTCTTCTTCTCTCCTCTGTGGGTTCTAAAGGAAAGTCCTGGCCTGTGGCCAGGACCTGACGAACAGTCATATTAACTCGAGCAGTTTTCAAGTAGGTGGCACACACCTGCCAGTCCTCCACAGAACAGGGCTCAACCAATGAATCGCTAGGGAGGACAGCTGGGAGAGGTGTCTCTAGGCAGTGAGGCAGGCACTCCCCATCAGGATGTGGAAGGACTCGAGGGACTGCATGATTTAACAGGCGGCTGAAACCCGACATTACCATGATGTCACCACTGTGCATAAACATGGCTGTGGGGGCTTCATTTCTCTTGAGGCCACCCAGGAGAAAGATGGCAGACTGCCCAAACCAACAAAAAAAAAAAAAAAAAAAAAAAAAAAAAAAAAAGTTTCTGTTATTAGTTACATTTGTGAAAGTTACTGCTAACTGCATCCTTTTTTTCATTGCAGCTGGACACTGGTTCCAAGTTCTTACATTTCTTAATCTGCCACAGTATGGAAGCCAGAGGACCACTCACAGGAGCCAGTTCTTTCTGCTACACAGCTTTCAGTGGTTAACTGGGGATGTGAGCGGTGGCAGGTGACTTCTCCTGCTAAAGCACCTCATGATTCTTATGTACTTTTGATCTGTGTGCACCTCTGTGGAGGCCAAAAGTTAACGCTGATGTCTTCCATCTTTGTATTCTGTTTTTCAAAATGTGTATGGGTGGTGACCACAGGTATGTTTGTACACATGTGCCCAGTGTACGCAGAGCCAGAACAGTGAACCGGATTACCTGGGGCCGGAATTTCAGGTGGCTGTGAGCTACCATGCGGGCGCTGAGAATCAACTTTAGTTACCATGTGTGTGAATGTGCTATGGAGCACACATGGCAGTCAGAGAACACTTAGGAGTTCTCTCCTTCTACTGTGGAGTTTGGGCATCAAGTCAGGCCACCAGGCTTGTTAGGGAAATGCTTCACATATCATCTCCTTATTTTTGTGTGGCTGTGCTCAGGCCGCAGTGCATGTGAAAGGTCAGGATAACTCCTGGAGGAGTTGCTTCACTCTTCTCCATGGGGGTCCTATAAAAGTAACCTTTATTTGCCTGAAATAATTGTCCTCTCCTGACTTACTGCCTCCATCTGCTAACCCAGGTCTAGCCCTGGAAGCCTCTAGCCTCTGTACAATCTAATCTAGGCCTCTGAGACTTGCTGCTGTACGAGCTGACTCTTTCTGAGCTCTGGCTTGATGATTCAACTCAGCAGTCTTAGCTCAAAACTCCTCCCCATGCCTACTGACTGAATCCAGCTTCTTCTCCCTGTTTCTTATTGAACTGGTCTCAGAGTAACTCTAGCCATCTGTTCTAATCTCCTGGCTCCTTCTCATTTGTTCTTTACCAGGGTCTAGCTTGTTCTTTCTTCGACCTGTCTCTGTAAAACTTTCTGGGTAAACCTGTCTCCTCCTCTGTCTCGTCAGAGTTGGACATATCCTATTCTGTCAAATCTTTCTCTGATGTGGCACTTTGTCTGCCACTCAATTAGACATCACTTTCCAACATGGGTGTTTTCTTCTACAAACTAACTTTACCTTCATTGTTTGGAATTAAAGGTGTGCCACAACACAACTAGAAACAGGTTTTTTTTTCTTCTTCTTCCAGTAAATTACACAATGTTGGTGTTCACAGTGCGATCAAATATCCTGCAACAGGGTCCCAAGACTGAACTTGCAGCCTCTGATGAGCCATCTCACAGGCCTCACCTCCCCTACCCCGGCTCACGCCCCTGGATTACAAGCATGTGCTGTTTCATATGTCTGGATTTTTACCTGGGTTCTGAACTCAGGTCCTCATGCTAGTTCAGCAAGTTACTTAACTGAGCTGTCTCCTCAGCCCACAAGTCATCACTGTGAAACTATTCTGGCTTGTATTTCTGAGCGATCAACCTATGATCTGCTGCCCATACATTATTATGACAGCCGACAGGCCTGCTGCAAAATAAAATGTGATGCAGCAGACATGCAAAGCAAGCACTGAATCTCAACACATTTAAGTTTTGTTGAAGCATCTTTTCTTTTAAAGTTTCAAGCAGGCTTCATGTTTTACTCTATTTTGCTCTGCTCTTCAAAAACAAAACAAAAACCCCAAAACAATAACAAAAACTGGTTCTCGCTTGCTTATTATTATATATAGTAGTGACAGTATCTCTCATTATAAAACTTAAATCTTTACTAATTTCAGCTTTAAAATGCCTTAGCAAAAAAAATAACAAACAATCTGAAATTCCTGAAATTAAGTTACCTGAAGGACAGCAAGGGTTTGGAATGATCTAGTTCAGATCTGTCCACATGGATTCCCAGTGTGGAGTCAAGGCGGTAGTAATTCAGGATGCCCGCTTCTGCTCGGAAATCCTGGAATCCACAGGCCGTGGCGACTTGCTCTGAGAGGAAAGCCAGGTCAGAAGGGAAAGGTGTATAATGATCTGCTGAGTATTTCTTTGGTAAAAGTAGAGAAAATAGGAAAAATAAACAAATTTCTCAAAACATTAGAAATCGTCGAATAAAATCCTTTGCCTCACTGAATGCCATTCACACAGGGGCCCACCAATCCCCCCAGCCCATTCTTTCTTAAGATAAGTTCTCAAGATAAAGCAGCCTTGGCTAGCTGGAGCCTGCTATACACACTAGGCCAGTCTTCAACTTGTAGTGATCCTTCTGACTTTGCCTTAGGTGCTGGGAAACAAGTGTGTGCCCTGATGCCTGGCTGGGTATCTCCCCAGCCGTGAGGCAACACAGAAATCTAATAATAAACCATTCACTATATTGAGCACCCAGCATGCAAGGCAGTGGTAAGTCACACAAGTTCACGCGTTTTGGCATATACACAGAAACAACTTCCCTACCATCCTAGCATATTTGAATCCGAAGCAGGAGAGTTCTCTTAAGTTAAAGTAACTCAGGACTGTTATGACCAAGAGAGCCCAAGGAACGAGATGATCAATGTAAAACTGCACTATGAATGAGACACTGAGGCAACCTGAAGAACTATCCCCTTCACTATTATTGTGGATCACTGAGACAAAGATATTTTTTTTGGTGAAAGATGTCAGAAATAATTGGGCATGGCATCTTGTACTATCATCTCAAATTTTTGTGTATGTGAACATTTGTGTTAACATATTATGTGTTTCATTGTGACATTTCCAGAAACACACACACACACAAAATGTATTTTTTTAAGTCACAGTCAAGCTTTAAACACTCTTGTTTGACCTCCTTGCCCCTTCCCTCTTCTACTCTCATGTCTTCTTCCCATTACTCTTACTTTTTTGGTGATCCAGTGAGGTTTCAGCAGCATTACTTATAGAAACAGGGGTACTTTACCAGTGGCTACTGCTGAAGAAAATCTCTTCCTTCCCCAGCAAGCATATAGTTCCACAGGGAAGGGTGGGGTTCTGTGAGGTCCTTCTCCCAAGATTATTATTAAATATTATTAAACATTATTTTAATATTTATAAAAACACTATAGACAGCTTGTAACCTGGCTTGATGCCCATTTACTTGGTCAATCTGCCAAGATGATATGCTCAAAACATTTGGATTAAATCTGACTTAAATCATGGCCTAGGTAGGATCTTTTTTTTTTTTTTTTTTTTTAATTTATTTATTTATTTTATGTATATGAGTACACTGTTGCTGTCTTCAGACACACTAGAAGAGGTCATCAGATCCCATTACAGATGGTTGTGAGCCACCATGTGGTTGCTGGGAATTGAACTCAGGACCTTTGGAAGAGCAGTCAGTGCTCTTAACCACTGAGCCATCACTCCAGCCCCCTAGGTAGGATCTTCAAACTGGAAGTCTTTCTCAGTCATCTATCTCCTTAACCTGCTTCTGTTTCTCTTAACCCTCAGACACTGCACATACTCCTCAAGAATGACAAATCTGCCATTGGGAGTTAGGGCTTCCTGGACTATGCATACCTATAGGTTGGATGCTGCTTCACTCTAAGTTCTTTCTGGGTTAAATTAAAGTAAAATCTTAACAGAAAACACCATGTTTGTCTTACAACTCTGCTAGTGTTCGGGTGCAGTCTAGTTGGAGCAAGTCACAAAATATCAAGAGTGGAACTAATTGAAAAAACGCTTTTCTGTGGATGGCTTTACCTCTTTGGTTGGAACTTCTGTCCCTCTTCTTCCTTTTTTAGTTTTTATTTTTATTTATTTGTTTATTTGTTTATTATTATTTTTTCTTATGAGACAGGGTTTCTCTGTGTAACAGCCCTGGCTGATCTGGAACACATTCTGTAGACCAGGATGGCCTCGAATTCGGATCTGCCTGCTCCTGCCTCCAGAGTGTTGGGATTAAAGGTGTGTGCCACTCTTAAACAGAAGGTTGTTGTTAGAGACACTAAGGTGTCCTTTATTATTTTGAGCTTCAGTCCTTTAGACAATCAGGGTTGCTGTCAAGTCTTGTCCTTCAGGACCTTCAGCCACACCCACAGTCTACACACTGTTCTCCTTTTTATTGCCTACTGTTTTCTTTGAATATTCTTGTAGTTCTTAGTACTTTTCAATTCTCATTTTCTTAGTAAAGAAAGGGTAACTCTGAAGTACATAAAAATAATTAGAGCAAATGAAAATATTATTATATCATTGACTGGCTTTTGTCAGGAGATCTAACTGTTTAGAACAGTGAGGTGCTGCTAGAGAGACTTCACGGGCATTAGTCAATCAATTAATCTGAGCTTTTACAAACACTATTTTATGTATATGAGTGTTTTGCTGGCATGCATGTCTGTGCAGCATGTGTGTGCACTTACTGCCCAGAGAGGCCAGAAGAGGGCATCAGATTCCTTGGTGGATATGATGGATATGAGCTAACATATGGGTGCTGGAAACTGAAGCTAGGTCCTCTGTAAGAATAACAGATGCTCTTTCCTTTAAAAAAAAAAAAGATTTATTTATTTATTTTATGTATGTGAGAGTACACTGTAGCTGTCTTCAGACACACCAGAAGAAGGCATCAGATCCCATTACAAATGGTGAGCCACCATGTGGTTGCTGCGAATTGAACTCAGGACCCCTGGAGGAGTAGTCAATGCTCTTAACCACTGAGCCATCTCTCCAGCACCAACAACAGATGTTCTTAACCACTGAGCCATCTCTGTATCTCCTAATTTAATTTTTTGAGAAGAATCTTGTTATTATATAGACCACATTGGACTTGAACTAGTGCACCTCCTGTCTCAGCCTCCTGAGGTTAGAGATAGGATTAGAGATACATGGAACCTATAAATGTATAACAAAGGAATAAAGCAAATACCTTACTGTCCCAGTTATAATGGTAGCCCAGAGTGACCCAGCGCAATCTCTCTAGTAAACTTCGGGGTCTCCGCTTATTCACTTCTTTAGACCTGCAAAGATTGTAACCAAGAGAATTGAATCATCTTAAATGGTACTGACAGTCCTCTCTACAAACATGTCTATGCATTTATAGCCTAAGCTGTTAACCAAGGCTGGATAAGAAGGCAGACACATTAAGAGAATGAAGACTGGAATTGAGATTTTTGTTTACTTTTGAGTCAGAGTCTATACACACACACACACACACACACACACACACACACACACACACACACACACACACATATTATGTAGTCCTGGCTAGCTAGCACTCATTAGGTTCATTAGGTAGTCAAATATGGCTTCAAACTGAAACAACCTGCCTGTCTTTGCCTTGTGAGTGCTGGTATTTACTGTGTACACCATTGTTCCTAGCTTAATAGAAGTGCTAGATTTAACCGAACTTCAAATTTTTATCCAACTACTGACTTTCTCAGCAAACAGAAGCAGTTCTGCTCTCTGCCCTCAATGCTTCCTCCAGGCATTAGAAGGATGATGCATGGGTGGACGGGCCGCCCTCTCCCCTGGTCAATGTGCTCCCACAGCAGCTTGCTGTTTCTGTCATGGCTAAGTCCTTTATATAAGTGTAGGCATTTTTCTTAGCAACCATGTTGTAACACTGCTTTCAAGAGAACCCTAACTAATTGCATGGAAACGAACTGGACAGCTGTCCACTCTGCAGTAGGCAGTCTGGGTTATATAAACAAGCATTGTATTTTCTTTTTTGTCTACAAAAAATAGTGGTGTGGCAGTGGCACATACTTTTAATCCCAGCACTAAGGGAGCAGAGGCAGACTGATCTCTGAGTTCAAGGCCAGCTTTACAGAATAAGTTTCAGGATAGCCAGGGTTACACAGAGAAACTTCATCTCAAAGAACCAAATCAACCCACCCACCAATCAACCAAAAAACCAGTGGTGCATCACTGGAAAGCCACCAATGGAGCCAGATCAGACTACCTAAGTCAACACTTCCAGATTTATAAAAACACAATGGGATGCTTGGTGTACTCTGAGGTGTAAGAAATATGCTTGTTTTCTTAAAAAACAAAAACCCAAACAACAACAACCAACCCCCTCCACCCCCCCAAAAAAACCCCATGATGGTGCTGGGCATAGTGGTACCTACCTTTAATCTCAGCACTCAGAAGGCAGATACAGGAGGAGCTCTATGAGTTCAAGGTTAGCATGATTTACATAGCAAGCTCCAGGATTAGACAGAAAGACATTATATCAAAACAAAACTATGCAGGTGTCATGTCGGTTGGTCTTATATTCAGTTGCTGACTTCTGTGCCCACAGACTTGGTGCCAGCCTGGATGCTAGCATTGCCATGATCATTGAATCATCTCCTCCATCAGTATTGTGTAAAGAATGCTCTAGAATTACTTAACTGGTTAATAGAGTTGATTAGTCTACAGTTGGGCAGAGGAGACAGGAAGCCTGGATTTCTGATCCCAGGACCAGGGAAGAGACCATGAGGTTGCCATGAGAGAGCAGACATGAGAACACACATGGACCAGAGCCAGCTAGGGGAAGCCAGATGGCAAGTATTGGGGCTTTAGAGGGTTAGAATAACTCAGAACATACCCAGCCTAGGCTTGCAGCTTGTTAATAAACTTAGTATGTGTTTACGTCAATCATTTGGGAGCTAGAAGGAGAACTGATAAGGTTCATGCTTCAATTAATCTACAGTGTCATAAAACAAGGAATTTGACTAGTTCTTTGCTCTGGTTCTAAGATAGAAATTTCTTTTATATATCTGGTCCTGGGAATAAAACTCAAGAGCCTCATGCATGTCAGTCAAGTGCTCTGTCATCGAACTCACCCACTCTAAAACCTCAGAATTTCCTAACAGCAGTCCCACTGTAACTCATGGTGGGCCCTTGCATCACACCTGGGTTTATGCTAAGGAGTGATGATTCAGGATGTTGGCTGGTAACCCCACAAAATCCAACAGTGTGATTAGAGGGGTGAGGTTTAATGTTAACTGATATTAGTTGGACATGCAAAATGGGCGTGGCCTTAAGACTGAATTCGATTACATGGCTAATGACTTGTATCTATTCATGTGTAAGTATGTGTGTGGATGAGCATGCCCTTGGAGGCCAGAGGTCAACTTGGGTGTCATTTCCAAGGTATCTGTCTATCTTGCTTTTACCTAACAGGGGCATCCTAATTAGATCAGCAAGTAAGCCCCAGGGATCTGTCTGTCTCTATTTTCAGGGATTACAAGTATGTGGCACTATGCAGTTTTTTTTGTTTTTTAAATGTGGATAGGTTGAATTCAGATCCTCAAGCTTGTATGACAAACATTTTACCAACTTAATTACCTCTCAAGTCTTTGTATCACGACAAGGCTATGACTGGCTCCCCTACCCCAACTAAAACAAAAGAAATCACCTGTGTTCTGGGGACCTGAACTGAGGTCCATGTTCTAATAAGGAAAAACTTTCCTCTTGGAGTCACCTCTCAAGCTCAAATGACTAATGGTTTAATCAGCAGTGACTATTCAACAAAGTGCTAAAAAAATTAAGGCCACTAGAACTTGGAACTCACTGCTGGTTTATCAATCAACATGTAGGGTACTATGTCCTGATTGGATATTGAAGGGCACCCACACAAGTGTTTTCCTGAGGCCTTTTCTAGTGAATCACTAAACATGAAGGGGCCATGAAATGCCCCCAAAACCATCATCACTGGTCACAAGTACGAGCAGCCTAGAAAGTCCTCAAATCTGACGTTTGAAGTAAAGCGTCTGTGCTAACTTTGGGAAGCTTCACCACAACCAAACTATAGATGAGAAGCCGTGAAATGACACGGCTTCTTCATTCTGTGTAGAAAGCAGTTTGAAGGGGGGCAAAAGCAGATGGCTGTGAGGCCACGCTGGCATTCTGTAGAAAACATGGAACGATAGTGACTTGGACTGACATAGGGATAAAGACAGAGAGAAATGATAGTTTAATCTGACTCTAATGCCTACTTTGTTTGCAAGAGATGAATTTCATGCCTTTTAACTTTTAATGGATATATCCTATTTCTGAGACAGGTCATGACTGATTAATGGTCTCCTGTTGATGAATAAGGCTGTAATAAAGGCGCTTGCACTTAAAATGTGCACATCTACCCACATCATACTGAAGAACACACGGCCTAGACAAATACAGCTGTATTACCCAAGTAAGACTCTAGCTATAGTGCTCCTGAAAAAGGCATAGATTGAAATGAAATCATTTTGAAATCTTATTTTTTGGTTCCCCAGGTGAGAAGACGTTGGGGTAATCAGATTATCTTGGGGGAGCTTCCTGAACAGTAGATGACTTTTACTCTACAGACTTTGGGAGTGGAGAGAACTTCATATACTGCTCACAGGACTGTAGCAGGTCATGACTCAAATACCTGGGTGGTTCATCCCACCTAACACCTTCATTTCCCACAAGAGGACTGAAACATACATCACACAGCTACAGGACGAGAAGCAGAGACCTAGTTGATTTTCAATGCTGCCAGCACAAGGTCTCAGAATATCAATTTCTTCTAGCATTGACAACATAAGGTATAACCACCTTATTAGACAGAAAAGTATTTTCCCATTGCCTATTGATTGATTTACTGCAGAGGTTCATCTGAGCTATCTCAGAATGCAGCTGAGGTTTCTATCATCATGCATCAGGAAGACTGGTTTGGACTGGTTTAGTGCTATTGAGCACTGTGATTTCATTCAGGCACATCTTCCCTTACATTGCCTTCGGTTCTAAGGGAAGCACGAAAAGCTGAAGAAAAGGAAAGGTTTCCCTCACTGCTCCTACATGTACCTTAAACTATGGACCAAGGAAGCTTTACAGGAAACCCCTGATGGTAGTTTTCCCTTCCCTTTTGAGGTAGGACAATCTTGTATTCCCCCTCTAGAATCAGCATAACAGTTTATGGTATGAAGGGCAGACAGGCCACCAAGCTGATATAATTCCGACAAGCATCTAAGGACTTCTCACCTACACTCACAACCCTCAGGAAGGAAATGTTAAAAAACTTGCTCAAGATTAGCCAGCTACTATGGAACCGAGCAAGGATCTAGAGACAGGCGATCTGATCCAGAGCTGCTGCTCTAGACTGCTGAGCCCTGTATGATGTGGCCCTACTCTACCTGCAATGCCCACTTCCTGGTTTGTCTACTGTACCTGTGACTTCCAGGAGGCATTTTCTATAAATTGTTCCAACCTTGCCATACGAGTGATCATTCTCACGATAATGGATAAATTCTACACTGGATTCTGCCAATGAATCTATTTAAATGTCTTTATTTCTTCACATTTTTACAAAAATCATAGAAGACAAGAACTGTTTTTTTTTTTCCTATTTAGAACTGAGATAAACACACAGGTTAAATACCACCACTCTGCAGCATAAAAACTGTAAGAGGAAAGAAGCAGAATGTTGGAGTACTGCAATTCACCCAGCTACTGATTAAGCTGGTTAGAACTTGCATGAACTCCAATTACTCTTGCATACGCTGTCCCCCTTGCTTGGCCACAGGCAGACTCAAGCAAGGTCTACGGATATGCCTAGCAAATGTTTCCCATCTTCTTTTGAATCTCAAACACTCTGAAGTACACACCTCACAGAACATACTGTCTCAAACACTGCACCTCTGCTCAGGCTGACTAATACCCCTAACCAGATTGTCTACTGTCCTGAATGGCAAATCCCTAGTTATTTTTGAAGAACAGTTGAAATGGTCAGAGAAAGAGAAAAAAAAAAAATACTTATAAAAAACTGTATTAAAAAGTAATTCTTCTTGGATACCTTCACCCTGTTTGGAAGAATCATTTCCTCCTGTGCTCCCCAAGTTCCTAACCACTATTACAGCATTTTCTCAGCTCCATTGTAATTACTTTCATAGATAATTCCTTTGAAAGACCATTCCATAAGGAGAGTGTCCATATCCTATGAATTAAGTCTTGTGTCTCCAATGCCCAGCATCACGCCTGGTACCCAACTGTTTTCTCCAATGAGCATTTGTGGAATGAATGCTGAAACATCAAGATCCAAACACTAGTTCTTCCATGAGCAACAACTGACTCATCACCACAGAAGAGCTAGCAGGAGCAACTCCATGTAAGACACAGTGCTATCAGCAGCGGTTCTTTCTACAAGTATTTAAAGGAACACACGTGATAAAAGTGTCTGAAGTGGGATAAGAACATCACGTGATGATGAATGTGGATGAACTCAGTTTCTACACTATGATAAAACTCTTCTAAGTGGATCTCATTTTAATGTAACTGTCAAAGCATCTGTCCAAATGTTCTTGGGGAAAGAAAAGAACAGTGCTGTGTAGAAATGAGGGGTGGGGGAACCAAACAAAACTCAATACAGCCACTTACCTTAGGAACTCTTTGCTCTGTTCCCACAGCCCTTGGGTCTCTTCTTTCGTCATGTGCTTGTCCAGGTTACAGACATTAGGTTTCTGGGAGTACAACTTAAGGCACTGTTTTACCCAGTGCCACTGGCATCCCGGGAGGAAGGGATTTGGAATAAAAATAAATCCTATAAAAGACAAAAAAGATGGGGTATGAGTGCTGAAGTTGTTCTGGTTTCTTTTTTCACATTTTTATGCCCACAATTCTGTCATTTACTTCCCATATCCTTTCTATTTAAAGTTAATGAAAAACCAACTTCTGATGAACATGAGACACTCTGTAAATATCTGACTTCGGGGGACATTCTCAAGAGGAATAAAGAAGAAACAAGGTTAGCTGTCAATGGTGCTATCCTAAAGCAACTTTATAACTCAAAGTTCACCCTTAGATTTTCACCCAGTATCCATAAGTCACAAGACTCCTCCATGTCTGTGTTTCACTTAGTACAAAGAAGGCCGCCTCTAAGACTGGACTTAATTAACCATACATCTTCATCCAGTAAATGGAACACTAGTTATTAGTCTATTTTGTTTCTCAGTGTCAAATCCACCTTTCTTGAACATACAAATACCAATAACTCTAATTTCAGAACATCTGACACCATCTTCCTGATTTGACCAGTACTGTACACATGTTGTGTACAGATTAGGTGCAGGCAGAAACCACACACTCACACATAAAATACTATTCTAACATTTCCTCTTCTACTGCCCAATCACTGGCTGTAGCCTTTATTTAACAAATTCGATTGGACAGAAGGTTTACAAGATTCACTCCTCCTTCGCAGCCCCTCCCAGGAGTGGAATTACCATGACAGCAAGAGGCCAGGGCTATCCACCACATGATCCAGTACACACTTTCAAAGTGACTTGAATTTAATGCCTCTATCTAGACAGTCTAGTTCAGATTAAATAAATTTCTTTTTCTTGTGGGTGTTTTTAAAAAAGAGATTCTCAGTACGTTGCTCTGGATATCCTGAAACTTGGTATGCTTCATCAGGCTGGCCTCAAAGTCACAGGTCTCTGTGTCTCTGTCTCCCAAGTGGTGGGTTGAAATCTATGCACCACTCCACCTGGCTTTTCTTTTTTGTAAGGGTAACTGAACCAAGGGCTTGTGCATGTTAGGCAAACAGTCTATCACTGAGCTATAACTCTAAGCTTCTCTTATTGAAAATCTGCTTTTCTTTAACTTGCATTGTTTAGGGGTTCTGACTCCCACAACTCCAAATTGGTTGTTTTTGTTTTTACAGATACGATTTTGTTATTGTAGTTGAACTGATCTGTCCCATCCTTCACTCTGCCCCCTTTGAAGTTGGTCTTGTTGCAGTGATCCCCCTGCTTCAGCATTTTGAGTTAGTTTTGGGATTACAGGCATACACTGACACACTTGCTCCAAAACAGCTTTCCATTTTTTAAAATCTATTTAATTACATCCCAACACTGTCCCCCCAATCCAATCCCATCCTCACAGATTAATTTTTCTTACCTACATTTTGTTACCTCAACACCTACAGCTTACGATCAACATTTATTGACAACTCAGTACATTTCAGGTACTGACTGAAGCACTTTACACGTATATTCAAACTAAACTACCATAATATTTTACAATATTTATTTTAACCACACATGTGGTTAAACATACATGTATGTATGTTTCCAGCAGTGGAGTCACAGCTAGTTTTTAAGCTGGGAGCTGAACTTAGGTTCTCTGAAGAATAATATGCACTCTTAACCACTGAGCTATCTCTCTAGGCCCCAAACTTCATTCTAATCTTATGGTGAGCTCCGTTTTTATACATTTTATGCCTGAAGAAATTAAAGCCAAGGGAAATGAAGAGATTTGCCCTGCATCAGTTAGCACATAGAAGAGCTAGGCATGAGGTCGGATGAATGGGAACCATATTTTCACATTCCCCACCCAAGCCCTTCCTTCTCCAGACCCACTTTCCTCCTGCTTACTCCAGTATAGACAGGTACAAACAAGTTCGTTCAGATTTAAGTAGGATCTAGAAGAAAATCCTCTGATCACCCCAAAAGGAGAGTCCTCCACACACTCTGCATGTACTTGTACCAAATGCAGCTTCCAAAGGCTGTGAGAAGACACAGTGAAGTTCCAGCCCAAGCGATACAGCTCAAGCATGAATCCCTGCGAAGCCGGAAACATCACTCTGATGAGACAGAGCCAAAGCGGGCCTGACAACTTCGTCCTCCAATCTATATGGCAAGAAGGCCCGACCAACAGACAACTGCGGCTTTGAAAAGAAGAGTTAAGAAGTCTAAGAGCAGTCCACAGGGATAGGAGAGATAGGCCTGCATTTTGTGAACATACATACAAGTACGTAAAAAGTCATATGCAGAAAATAAATACGTCTTGGGGTTGGAGAACTGGCTTAGCAGTGAAGAGCATATACTGTTCTTGCAGAAAACTAGGGTTTGATTCCCAGTACCCATGTCAGGTGGCTCCAGTGATCTGATAAATTCTCCTCTCCTTTAAGGGCAAAGGCATATATGTGCACGTATCCCTTCTCCATCCCATATAAAATGAAAATGTTCAACTTAGACCAGACATATGGCCCAGCAGTTAAGAGCACTTGCTGCCCTTCCAGAGGACAGTTTTAGTTCCAAACACCAACATGACAGCTCATAACCATCTAACTCTTCAGTCAGGGGACACGACAAGCTCTTTTGACTTCCCAAGTACCAGGCATACATGCAAGCAAAACACTCACACAATAAAAGACAAATGTACTCTTCACAAAAACAAAACATTTAAATCATTTAGTCTATTATGCTATTATTCTATCCCTTAAAATTCTGGCAGAGTTGAGGTTCAGAGTTATGGCAGAGTTTAGAGTCTGTCTTTACTTTTTTCATTTAATTTGCTAATTTATTTTTCATTTCTGAGTTTCCTTAGTCTTTTTTTTTTTTTTTTTTTTTTTTTTCCCGAGACAGGGTTTCTCTGTATAGCCTTGGCTGTCCTGGTAGACCAGGCTAGCCTCGAACTCAGAAAACCGCCTGCCTCTGCCTCCCAAGTGCTGGGATTAAAGGCGTGCGCCACCACCTTAGTCTTTGGTAACATTAAACAGACTCTTCAGAGAAGACACAAATAGAACAGGTTCCAGGGTGGGGCATTAATGTGTTTTAAATATATTCTTTATCTATTCATAGCTCTTCCCATGAAATTGGAATAACTGAATACTTTCACTTCTCTCAGGCGCACTTACCAGGATAGCCTTCAAGTCCATAGGCCTGCCACTGGCTCACAGGCTGAAGTCCTACCCTACAGGTATCATGCTCAGTCACTGAGGACACATTCAGAGGGAATCTGACCACCTGGAAGGAGACAGACCTAAGTCAGAGGGTTAGTTATCTTAGAGGTCAACCCTGAGAACCTGAGAGCTCAAAAGACATTCAATACTAACTCCCCCACCAACTTGACCTATGGCCTGTTTCTGCATCTGTAGTCTTAACAAATATTATTTTCTGGTAAGTTAAGCTAAGTGGTAAAAGGACAATTAAGCTAGACTGGTTTTGGCTTTATTTTTAAGACATATTCATTTTGTGTGTATGAGTTATTTGCCTGCATGTATATGTACCATGTACATGCCCGGTGCCTGTGGAGGTGAGAAGGTATTGGGTTTATTCCCTGGCACTGGAGCTATGGATGGTTATGAGCTGCTATGTAGGTACTGGGATCTGAACTCAGGTCCTTTACAAGAGTGGTGGGTGCTCTTACTGATGAGCTATCTCTCCAGCCCCTAATTTTGACTTTCAAGACAACCCTTTCCTACAAGAACACACTTTTGTTAATTTAAGAGGATTCTCAAAAAGCATTTGCAAACCGGGTGGTGGCGGTGCACACCTTTAATCCCAGCACTTGGGAGGCAGAGGCAGGGGGATTTCTGAGTTCGAGGCCAGCCTGGTCTACAGTTTCAGGACAGCCAGGACTATACAGAGAAACCCTGTCTTGAAAAAAACCAAAAAAAAAAAAAAAAAAAAAAAACCAAAAAAAAACAACCCCAAAACAAACAAACAAAAAATCATTTGCAAGTGTAATCTATCTCAGGTCACAGTGCTCTTTGGTCTGGTTAGTGCAAAACATGGTTTCTGAAGCAGTTTGTTGTAGTTAGCAATAGGAAACTATCAGGCAGGAGTAGGTTGAGAAAATAGAGTACTCTAGCCACAAAATTATTCCCACAAAACACCAGGGTTCCATTTGCTGACACTGCTACCCTTTAATGAAATACTGTTAGAACTTTGCTTTTATTATTAAAAAAATAAATTATTAGGAGCTCATAAAGTTTTCTTTGTACATAAGGGCATCTTATAGATGAGTTATTACACTGGATAAGCAGCAGGTAGCCAGGTGTCTCAACACACACACACACACCCTTAACCCCAGCACACGAGAAGCTGTGATTTTGAGGTGAGCAGGGTCTACACATCCAGTTCCAGGACAATAGGTAGGGATACAAAGAGACACTCTATTTCAAACAAACAACCCCCCCAAACCCAACTAAACCAAAAAACACCCCAAACCAAACAACCACCACCCCAAACCTAAACAAACAAAAATTGAAACCAAACCCCAAAGCCCCAAACCCCAATGTTATAAGGGAAACAAACAAAAAATGAAGCCACTTCATTTTTCCATGAATGTTAGAAGTGGCTTGCTTTAAAATGCCTCTCTTTCTGAAGATAAATGAGCGTCTTTTTTTTTGCTGTTCCTGATGGTTTTTGGAGATGAATCTCTTACTACGTAGCCCTGGGTGTCCAGGAACTCAGAGTTCCGCCTCAAAGTTCTGCCTTTGTCTGTCTTCAAGTCCTGAAATTAAAGGTGTGTGCCACATGCCTGGCTTGAGAAATGAGGTTGTTTCAGTCTCCAAGGATGGAAATTTCCTGACAAAATACAAATGACTGGTATATAGACAGGCCTCAAACAATAACAACATACACACCAGGCAAAAACTCCACCACAGAGCTACAGGCCAGGTCCATCAGTCTTTAAAATAAAATGGCTATCTGAAACTTTCTGAGAGTCTTGATCAGCTTAAGTTTTCTAGTTACTCATCCGCTGGCAAAATATTTGGTCATGAGTTCTTAAATAGTCCACACTTGATACTGCACTCGAATTCAGAAACATTCTCAAATCTTAAGATTTACAAACTTACTCTATATGCTAAAAGAACCAAGTCACTGAGCTTTTAGAGGAAAAAAAAAAAATTTCCTCTTTCTGATTTTTCTCTTGCCAGACTGGCAGCCATTTTTAACTCCACTGCTCTAACCTGGTGTTGTGACAATAGCTTCTCTAAAATGCTACCTTTAATCTGCTGAGATGGTGAAATTGACAAGCCAAACTTTCTTTTAATCAATACGTACTGTATTTCTGAGCTCTGTGCAACAAAAAGAACACTTCTGGGAGGCGTGAGCACGTGCATGAATAGAGATAAAGGGAGCTGAATCCCAAGGACTTCCCAGTCCAATGCTAATCTAACATGTAATTCAGATGACTCTAGAACCGAATCTGTTAACAAAGTTTCTGAGAAGTGGAGTTCTGGACTCCAATTTTACTTACTTCTGTGCTAGTTAACAATTTCTGATGTGAACATCCCTGCACAATAAATACCAAAGCCAAAATAAGGGGTTACATATTTTCCCTCTTAAGTGTCTACAAAGACACCCTGGCATGGTGGTTCAGTTAGCTGCCAGCCTGGACTCCCAAATGAGACTCTGTCTCAACAAGATGAAGTTTTAAAAAAATATGATAAGGGCCAGGTGGTGGTGGCACACACCTGTATTCCAGCACTCAGGAGGCAGAGGCAAGGATCTCTGTAAGTTTGAGGCTAGCCTGGTCTACAGAGTGAGTTCCTCCAGAACAGGCAGGGATACACAGAAACCCTGTCTTGAAAAACTGTAAGTAAATGTGACCATGGAAAATAAAACACACCACTACAGCCACGCTTTACCCTCTGCCCGCTTCCTTCTCGTTATGTTCTCTTTACGTAGAAATGGGTAAGAGTATACAGGTTTAGCTTTTGCTTAGAAATTTGTTTACTTATATGTGTATGAGTATTTTGCCTGTGGAGCTCAGGAGAGGGTGTCTGATCCGCTGGAAGCAGAGTTACAGACGGCTGTAAGCTGCCACGTGGATGCTAGGAATCAAACCCAAATTCTCTGGAACACCAGTAAGTGCTCTTAACTACGGAGCCATCTCTCCAGGGTCCTAGATTCGTAGGAAAAAAAAAAAACCTGCTAATTTTACCTTTACTTTCACCTCTTTTTCTAAGAAGACAGGGTCGAGTCTGTCTTTTTAAATGGCTGGTTTTATTCGAAGCTATGGGGCCACCCTAACGTCCACGAAAATGTTTCTTCTAGGCTTTACACAAAATAACGCATTAGTATTAAGCGAACGGTTAAAAAAAAGTACGAGCAATTTCCAGATTTTTTTTTTTTTTTTTTTTTTTAAAGCAAGGTCGCGTGGGTTGGGGGAAAATGGCGGCAGGAAGCTGCGGCCCAGCGCTTTGGGGGCAGTGAGCCAGCCGGTCGCTCATCGCTCGGCAGTACAGCCCTTGGAACAGGCCCACCAGGGGCTTCTCTCCAAAATAGGTCCCGGGGCGGACAAGTCTCGTGGGGCCCAGCAGGCCGTTAAGCGTGCGGAGCAGCGCACACTACTCCTCCCTTCCTACCTTGGGCACGCCGGGCTTCGGGCTCCGAGCCACATGAGCCTCTGAGAAGTCGAGGACCGCTTCCAAGTCGGCTGTCCCCGGCCGGCTCTGCCGGTAGAAGCGGAAAAGCTTCCGGAAAGCATCCTCTCTGGATTCTGTAGCCAGCGTGGCTAATGAAACCACCGCAGACGCCATCTTCCCCATCTCGTCCCTGCGAACAGTTTGGCCCGGAAGCAGAACTCCAAATTCCGGAATCGGGCAAGTCCTTCCGGGGTCACCACCCCAGGTCGTTATACATTCAGTCTTAACATGGCAGCCTCCGCTGTAAAGGGGCTAACCGCATTGCGTTCCAGTACTGGTCGGCCTATTGCGTTTATCAGAAAAATTCCTTGGACCGCGGCATCGAGTGAGTGATGGAGATGATGAAGGGCGCAATCTTTATGCTTTAAGTAACGCGTAAAACCTATGCACAAACTCGCAAAGCATGACTACTCTGTAGAGAACCTAAGTCAACATGGTCGGTGGGTTAGGTCAGGCTGTTTGCTTATGTATTTTTTTATTTATTTTTAAGGAGAGCTTTTATGAATTTGCCTGTCACCCTTGCGCCTTGCACAGGGACCTAAGCTGATACTCCTTTGAAAAGAACATAGTCGTTTGATCTTGAATAAACTCTTGCGCAAAAAAATTTTGCTTCCGGTTAACTGTTTAAGCATGATCCTCCCCACTCCCCCGAGTTTTAGGGCCAGAATCGATAGTACTCAGCGATTCGGAATGATTTGGTGGAAAGATTTGTTATTTACTTTCTTGTACATTCACGAGTCAGAAGGAGCTATTTGGACCTCAGGGGAGCTTGGCTTTAAAGTGGCAAGAACGTAGGGGTGGAGATGAGAGAAAAGATTTCTTTTGGTTCAAAGCTGAAACTTGGACCAAGGAACTGATAAAGGGGAGGGGTCGGAATCACTGAGTTTTTTGAGGTAAAATCGACAGCATTCTTAGCATAGATGACCTGTGGTTTTAGAATTTAGAAAGAACAAACCGAGAGAAGATGAATAGTAAAAGTTGCAGTATGTGAATTTGAGCTGCTTGTGGGGCCTCTGGATAGCTTTTGTGATTGAAGAGTGGATTCTCGAACTCAGAATGCCTGGGTTAGGATTCCAAACTAGTATTTTTAATAGTTCTATAATCCGAATAACTGAGGTCAATATGGGAAAGGAGAACCCATTTAATTTTCTAAAAAGTGAAATCAGTAATACCTCTCCCATAGAATTGGGGAGAGGAATACATAAGTTTATAGGTGAACTTGGTAGGTTTATGCTAGAATGTAAGTACTTAACAAGTGATAGTGGTTCTGCTTGCATGGCTGTTAAAACTGATGCACAGAAAAGACTAGTCTGGTGATAGAGAATTGGTTAGTTCTAAAATGACTTACCATTTTTGCTTTTGTCAACTGCAATTTAAAGTATTTTTGTATATGTATATTTGTCAGTGTGGGTATGTGCAGGTGAATGAAGGTGCCCCATGTAGTACACACAAGAGGGCATTGCATCCACAGGAACCGGAATTACCGTCAGTTCCAGCTCTCCCGGTGTGCATCCTTAGAACTGAACATGGGTCCTCTGTAAGAGCAGTGTGTACTCTTAATCGCAGAACCGTCCCTCCAACCTTTACTTATTTTAAGCAAGATCTCATACTATAGCCCACTGAGTGCTGAGGTTATAGGTGAGACACTGTGCCGTGCTGAATTCAAATTTTTAAATTTGCTCATCAAAACTTAAAATCCAAGAGCATTGTTGGTAGTTATTAATGTGTAGACCAGCCCCTTTAAAAGTATAAAATATAGTGATTTCTTAGTTTTTGTGACACAGATGTAGTTATATGATTGGAAATAGGATGTGTGTCCCTTCTTGGTGCATGCCAAGTCCACTATAGTGCTCTCCCTTACATTCTGTTGGACTTTCCCCACCACCTAGTAGGTTCAAGTTTCCATTCTACCAGGGTTGACTTGAAACCTTTCAAACTCTTTAACATTGCAACTTTGAAAGAGTTTGGCTTTTTTTTTTTCCAGTTCATCCTTTGATTTAACAAACACATGCTATCTAGGCATTGCTTTTAGTATCTACAGCACACTGTCCTGAAGTGATTTGGTAAGAAGCTTACCTTCTAGAAGAGGTTTCTTTAGTGTGTTGGCTCTCTGTTGCCCTGAAAGACTATCTGACATAAACAGATTAAAGGAAGAAATAGTTTTAGTCTGTCTTTCAGTCCAGTTTTACCCAGGCTTGTTTGGGTTTGTCTTGGCATAGTATATCATAATGAAGGCGGAGGAAGGCTGTGTACTTTCAGAGAGAATGAGTAGGAGTAAGGGGCCTCGGTGTTCTTCATGGGCAGGCCCCTCCCACTGCTATAACGTCCTTCCACTAACTAAGCCCTGTATCCTAAAAGGTTCCCACCCCAATAGCACCACAGGCTGGTAACCAAGCCTTTAGCATAGGGGCCAATGATGAATATGAACGATCCAAACTATCAGATTGGAAATGTTTTCTAGAATGTTTACTGTCTGTCTTTTTTTTTTTTTTTTTTTTTTTTAATTTTTTTTAAATTTACACTTCCATTTTTAAAAAAAAATTAAAAAATTTTTATTATATATTTCATACATATATGTGTATATAGTGTATATGTGTATATATATACACATACATATATATACATATATATGTATGTATATATAAACATACATACATGCATACATACATACAATGTGGATAGTATATATATATGTGTAGCTGTTTTCAGACACACCAGAAGAGGGCATCAGATCCCATTACAGATGGTTGTGAGCCACCATGTGGTTGCTGGGAATCGAACTCAGGACCTCTGGAAGAGCAGTCAGTGCTCTTAACCACTGAGCCATCTCTCCAGCCCTACTATCTGGTTTTAACATATATGTTTGGTGCTATTTTTCCTAATTTCCAGTTACTTGCCAATCTTTAGGGCCTTTCAGAAATTTAGCCTCTGATTCTTGAAGGATTATTTGATGTTTAATCATTTATTTAGCCATGATTGAAAAGCTTTACTGGACAACACTCTATTAGCATGGAGTTCCTTGTTAGCCTGTGGTGTAGTGGTGGGATGGAGACTCGCAAACAAGAAGTACAGACAGTTGGACCAGTGATGCTTAGATTAACTTGGAACTGTCTTACTTTCTGTTGCTGTGATGAGATGCTGTAACTAAGGCAATTTAAAGGAGGAGTTTATTGGGGGCTTACAGTTTCAAAGTATGAGTCTATGACCATCACGGTGGGGAGCATGAGGGCAGGCTGGACACTGGAATAGTAGCTGACAGCACATATCCTGAGATAACCATCAAGAAGGAGAGGGAGCCGGGCGGTGGTGGCGCACGCCTTTAATCCCAGCACTTGGGAGGCAGAGGCAGGTGGATTTCTGAGTTCGAGGCCAGCCTGGTCTACAGAGTGAGTTCCAGGACAGCCAGGGCTACACAGAGAAACCCTGTCTCGAAAAACCAAAACCAAAAAAAAAAAAAAAAAAAAAAAAAAAAAAAGAGAGAGAGTGAACAACTGGGAATTATGTGGACTTTTGAAACTTTAGTGCCAATCCCCAGTGACATACCTCCTTCTGCATGGCCTAACCTCCTAATCTTTCCCAAACAGTTCCACCAACTGTAGACCAAGTATTCAAATACATGAGCCTATAAGACTATTTTCATTCAAACTGCAACAGGGACATAAGTAACATTAAAATGTAAACCTGCAAAGCAGAACCACTGTAGAGAGAAAAGGACCATGTAGCTTTATCTTTAAGATCAGATACTGGAAACCTTTTGAGATCTAACAGGAAGAGTATTGTATTCTAATTAGTATGAACTCAGTAAGATAATAGTTGATGTATTAGCTTATCCTGGAAAAAAACAATTTAGGTCAGAGGATATAAGAGTACGGGCATATGGAAGAGCACCCACATATGCAAAGAAGGGAATCCACAGGATAGGACAGAGAACTGAGTTTGCTGTACTTAACAGTAACTAGGCCAGCAATAGACTCATCCAAGACTAGTTAAGTTGAGATCCTGTTTGGAAATCTCTAATGTGTCTGGCAGGACACTGGGCTGTCACAGTCAGTGCCTTCTGCTTACGGGAATGGGACTCCCACACCCAGTGCAGTACACAGTTGCTGGTGTGCTGAGATGATGAGTTGAGCATGGAGACTCTAGGCAGTTCCGCAGTGTATCTGTCCATGTTCCCATCCCACCTTCACATCTGCTGCTGTACAGCATCATTCATCTGCGTAGCTGGCTCTGGGGTCTCAGACTCAGGAAGTGCAAAGTAGCTCTTGTTCATGAGAAGTTCAGGAATTCTGGAATCTTTTACATTTTATCTGCAATATTTGCTACAGAATGCAAGATACATGAACTTACTTTAATATGCGCTCTCCCTTCTTACAGGTGAGTTGAGAGAACATTTTGCTCAGTTTGGCCATGTAAGAAAGTGCACTTTACCTTTTGTGAGTATTAAAACAATAACAAAAAAACCTAGTGGGGGTGGGGTGGGGACATATCCTATGATAGAGCGCTTGGCTAGTAGGTATGAGCATCTGTGTTTGATCCTCACACTGAGAGTGTCAGAAGGAAAAAAATTATCTTTGAATTCTTCATTGGGTAATACTGATTAAAGCATATAATAATCACAGATGTTTATACATTTTAATTAAAATCTGTTTTATCCAGTGATGGTAGAGGTGGTGGCAGTGGAGGCAGGGCAACCACCTTTAATCCCATCACTTGGGAGGCAGAGGCAGGTAGATTTGAGTTTGAGGCCAGCCTGGTCTACAGAGTGAGTTCCACTGCAGCCAGGGCGACAGAGAAATCTTGTCTTGAAAATAACAACTGGAATTTTGTTTATTGTCTTGCTTGTTCCTTGACTATTTGCATCTGTTGTATTGCAAGTTCCTCAACCAAGAACTGACCTTAATACTTACATGTAATTAAAATGGTACGAAGGCAAAAAGGAGAAGGGGGGATGGGATAGGGGCTTTCTAGGGAGGGGAAATGGGGAAAGGGGATGACATCTGAAATGTAAATAAATAAAATATCCAATAAAAAAGGAAAATAACAACCAAACAAAAAGTTACAGTATTACATAACTTCTCCCTTCCCATTCTTCTTTACAACCCATCCCATGTATCCCATTGGTACTATAATCTGGGTTGGTATTATAGTTCAGAGTTCACAGCTGAGTTACACCATCATTGTCTTTATCCCAGAGCACCCTGCATAATGCCATAGACATCATGAGACCCAGCCAGTACAAAGAAATCCTCTAGCATAGACAGGATGTCACATAGCATGGGCTGGACTCCTACTTGCTTAGCAGGGATGATCTTAATGCAGATCTTGCCTGCATCCCAAGGGCTAGAATTACAGCTGTGTGCTATATACCCAACTATCATCTCAGGTTTAACACAAACTTTTAATGCCTTGTCTTGTGACAGTGATCCCAGGTGAGCACCAGACATATGGGACTGGATCATTGTCTGGATCACCAGCTTTTGTTACATCCTATGTTAAGAAGATTACTTTGCAAGTATCAGAGTAATATCCAACTGTTTGTGTTTTGCAGCAGTATAGTTTTGTAAGAAAGACTAATGAGGGCCAAATATACATCTTCACTAAACAAACATCAGTGTCTTCTACTAGTGTTGTAGGGATGAGACAGTGCCTCCAAGCTCACTAGAATCTCTTCTGTGCCTCATACAAGGCCAAATGATAAACACTCTGCCTCTCCCACAAGGGAGGTAGCAAACTGTTTACCCTGAAGCTTGGAGCTCTGTTGGTGAAGGTTTTCCTTTTCCTCTTGTTCTTGAGTGAGGGTGCTGGGGAATGCACTTGGTGAAGACAGTGGTGAAGAGCACTTGCTGCTCTTCCAGAGGATCTGAGTTTGATTCCTGCACCCACATGGGATGGCTCACAACTACCTCTAACTCCAGTTCCATGGGAGCTAATGCCCTCTTCTGGTCTCCATGGTGACTTCTATACACTCGGCACACATTTGCACAAGCACACAAGCACGAACATCCTAACAAAGCATGTCCTCCTGTGGTAGTGGTGTGAGGTTCATTGATCTCAGGAATACCCAGATACACCTACCTTTCTGGGCTTTTTCTTTTTCTTTCGAGACAGGGTTTTTCTGTGTAGTCCTGGCTGTCCTGGAACTCACTTTGTAGACCAGACTGGCCTCAAACTCAGAAATCCACCTGCCACTGCCTCTCAAGTGCTGGGACTAAAGGTGTGCGCCACCACTGCCCAGCCTTTGTGGGCTTTTCTAACAATTAGTTTCATTAGAAACAAACAAACAAAAAGAAAGTGAAACACAAGTACTTCAGTGGTGTTTCCTTTGACTAAAACCATTAGTGGTTTGCTTCTTGGACTTTTGACTATATCAAATGTACTCCCAGAAAGCTCTGATGGTATTTCCTCAATTTCCAGTATAGTAACACTAAGATTTAGCCTTGGGTAACCAGGAGGGTATGTAGGAAGGCCTACTGACATGCATTGTTGAGAGCGGATTTTGGCAAATGACAAAGTTGGTAGTTTTATGTGAATGGACCTCATGGAAACGTGATGTTCATGGTTAATCCTTTTCTATTTCATTTTTAGGACAAAGAGACTGGCTTTCACAGAGGCATGGGCTGGGTTCAGTTTTCTTCACAGGAAGAACTTCAGAATGCACTACAACAAGACCATCATATTATTGATGGAGTGAAAGTGAGTGTTCCTGTCTGATGTGTGTTCCCTGTCCCTTTAAAGAGTAGTTGGTGTCCTGTAAGGTCTGAAAACGGAAGTCCCTGAGGACTCCTCTTTAGTTTTGGTGCTAGGGACTGAATGCAGAGTGCACACATATGCTAAGTACATGCTCTTCTGAGTTACACCCACACATGGAAAGCCCTTTGATGGCTTATCAGCGTGTATGTAACAGAACAGTGGAAACAGCAGTGTAGGCAAAGGGGCTGAAACCGTCTCATTCCCACTGACTTAAGTTTCAGTTTATGACAAGACGGAAGACAACAAGGTACTTGAGTCATTGGGTGTGAATCTCGAATCTTAAAAACAAGTAGATTATCCCTTTAATGTTTCTTAAAAAACATAAATAAATCTCCCTTCTCTGACAGTGCTTTCCCTCCCACAGATCCATGTTCAAGCTCAGAGAGCAAAGGTTTTGCACGGGGCTCAAACATCTGACGAAGAAAAAGATTTCTGAGAAGATCAGTGTACCATCCATTAAATAAACAGAACTGAGACTTTTTCGAAATGTTTTTATTTGAAACAAGCTGCACTAAGCAAGACGTTAGTTTTAGTTTCCCCATGGCGTGGTAGAAGAGCACAATAGGGCAAATGCATGTGCTAGCATAGTTTCAGTGTGTGAACATTATCTCATTCACCATTTATATTTTATGTTATTCATAAAGTTCTTACAGAAAATTTTATGCCCCACCCCCCATTTCTGTGTGGGACAGTGTTTTCTTTAAGTGCTGCAAGATGGAAGAAGCATGAACAACCCATTTTATAAAAAAACAAAAACAACAAAACCTGTGAAATAGAATAATCAATCTCCTGGAATAAAAAGGAGTGCTAGGATCTATCAACAAGATTTTTTTTTTTATTTCTTTTTTTTTTACAGTTCAATCTTTATCCCCTTCCTGGTCATCTCTCAGATGATTCCTCATCCCATTCCTCTTCCCCCATTTCCAAGCTGATATCCCCACCCCTACCCACCAGGCCTTCCTACTCCCTGGGTTCTCAGGTGTTCGAAGGGGTGGGTACATCTTCTCTCACAGAGTACAGACCAGGCAATCTTGTGTTGTATATGTTAGATTTAGTAACAAGAGGCCGCTCTATTCCTTCCTCCGCTTCTTGCCTTCATGGTCATGTTCCTTGGGGCGACTGCTATCTGAGGGTCTTTTAGAACCACCATGCTGTTTTGCTTCTTCCAAAAACTTGTCCAAACCAAAAGGATCTTCTTCAAACTGAACTGGTCCTTCTCGGCCCCTCTGTCTACGGTCTGAACCAGAAAACTCCTTATCAGGAACAAATCTGGGGGAAAATGAGAAGAGGTCATGAACTACTTCTATTTTACTGGTGTAACAGGACCAACCATCAACTGTCTGCATTGGTACCTGTGGGTCTTTATCCTGGTTTCCAGGTCATCACCATACATGTCCTTGTCCAGATTTTTACTGGGCTTGTAGATACTCTGAGCCATGTCTTTGCCACCCCTCCAGGCCTGATCATAAACATTGTAAATTTCATCTTCTCCACCTGCAAATCCACTGTCCATACCCTGTGGGGAAATGAATGACACCAAATATAAAGGTCTACCTATCCAAAGCTGAATCTCAGTGCTGAGCAAGGAATAGTTCCTGTTTACAGCTAATGAAAAACCGCAACTGCAACATTTATGTAAAATAACAAGTATAAACTTCTCCAAATTTGAGTTCTTACTTAGAGACTAAGATTATATCAAGGTATTCATTTGATTAAGGTGGGTGTGGTATTGCAAGCCTTTAGTCCCAGCACTAATGAGGCAGGCAGATCTCTGTGAGTCTCAAATCAGCCCGATCCAAATATCACCTTCTAAGATAGCCAGAGCTATATAATAGGTCCTGTCTCAAACAGCAAGGACACATGGCTGGACGTGGTGGCACACAACTTAATAGAGGCACCCAGGCGCAGAGGCAGGCAGATCTGGTTTACAAAGGCCGGCCTGGTTTACATAGTAAATTCCAAAATAGCCAGGGATACAGAAAGAACACATCTTCAAAAACCAAAACTAAACAAAGCCAAATAAAAAAGAAGACACAAAGTTGGTAGGTGGACCTGGGAGGAGGTAGAGGAGAGTAAATATGGTCAAAGTCAATTGTATGAAATTCTCAAAAAAAAAAAAAAAAAAAAGATTTTAAAAAACAAATCAACAAACAGCATCATTAAAATTGAGAGGTTGTACTATAGGTCCAGGACAAGGATGCTGAGAAACGTTACCTCAATGGCCTGAGAAGGTCACTATTAAAGTACAAGATAATATGGTGCTCAATGAAAATCTTAAATGTTTTCCCCAGATTTAGAAGGTTTAAGCTTAAGGCTAGAAGAGATGACCATGTTGAAATGTTTACTTATGTGGTTCTTTCATCTGACTCCTGCTCAGCTCAGCTGACACTGCACAACAGTTAAGAGAAAAGCTTTGGAGTCAAAGCATTCAAGGTTGAATCTCAGCTCCATCAATTTCCCAACCCTGTCTCAATTATCTATGAGAGATAACAGGTGCTGCAGAGATGGCTCAGTGTTACAGCACTGTCTGCATAAGCATGAGGGCCCAAGTTTGGATTCCTAGGACCCATGTAAATGATAGGTGTGTGTGGAAGCTTGCCTGTAACTCCATCCTCTGAAGATGTAGACAGGATATCTCAGAGCAGGCTGGGTAGGAACACTAACTCTCAGTGAGTTCTGGGATGGACTGAGAGATCTGCTCAGTGAATAAGGTGGAAGGAGGAGTGATACAGACAGTTCCCAAGAGCAACGTCCAACATTGACATATGCATGTACACACATGTGCATACACGGGTAAACATGCATGCAAATGAAAATGTAAAAAAAGAAAAAAAAAGGAATCTCCACTCAAAAACCAATAGTCCAGCTTCATATGTTGTTTGTCCCCTTCCATATTATTTTTAAGGATTGAAATGAATAGGTTTGCCAGGCAGTGGTGGCCCACGCCTTTAATCCCAGCACTTGGGAGGCAGAGGCAGGTGGATTTCTGAGTTTGAGGCTAGCCTGGTCTACAGAGTGAGTTCCAGGACAGCCAGGGCTACACAGAGAAACCCTGTCTCGAAAAACAAAACAAAAAAAGAAATAAATAGATTTGAACAATGCCAATATAATATAAAAAGCATTAAAAAAAAAAAGTATTGTTGCTGGGAAGAACTTACTCACATGCTATCTCTAAATCTCAAACCAGTAAGTCACAGGTTATCCCCGGGAAGAGCTACCACCACACTTACTGTCTTCAGTCGACAGCAATATGGAAGTGCACACCTTTAAAACAAACCCTTTCCTCCCCAACTTGCTTTCACTTAGGGTGTTTTTGTCACAGCAACAGAAACCATAAGAAACCTACACACATGATAAAGGTGTTTTCTAGGTCCTCATACCTTGGATTGGTTGAAGAGCCTTTGGTCATACTGAACTTCATTGGAAGTTCGAGGATTGGGCACACCAAGAGCAATGACTTCACTGATGTCTCGATTTTCATTTCTCTGTAGTTTTGACCTATTTGACATACATAATTATTAATATACTTTCACAGACAAGAGGAATATATGCAATATAAATACACCCACTCTCAGAAGCAAAGAGAATGAATATATTATATTTGTGTCTCATGAACATGTATTGTCTGATGATGCACAGTGAATCACACTAGCAGCCCTGAGAGTACTTCAGGTGCATGCTTAGAAAAGGTGGGTAGGAGTCTTCAATCGGGTCCTACTAACTCAGAACACACAAGAGACTGGTTTTTGGATACAAATGGATGCATCACACACCTTCAATCTTTCTCAGCAGGATACACTCAGCTCTGCCCTGCCTCTTATTTGCATTCATCCCAAACCCCCAATTCCACCTTTAGAGCACAGGATTTTTTGGACTTTGGAGCAACCTCAGTCCTCAGGAACTTGTGAATCACAAACTTTGCCGATGCCTACCTTATGTTCCTGTGAATGTATTGGGTTTGTTTTACACCACTTCATTTTCCCATCATACAAAGCCCTGTTCTGAATGTTAATTAAATTGCTCACATGAGTCCAGAATCTTCCTTCAAAGCTTACTTTCCTTCCCACTGAACTCGGAACAGCACATGACCTAGACAGGATGTCACTAAATATATGGTGCCTGGCTTTCCATGTACACACAGGCATGCAAGCAGCTTCTTCCACCACTTGGGAGTCAGAATGCAGACACATGAACAATTTTATCCTTCCCCTCAGTACAGACATGATCTAGGTTCCCTTTTCTGTGCCTGACATTCTCAAGACTACTAGTTCAACAAGGTGAAGGATGAACAGGGAACCTTCTAGGGAGCTTCAATTTGGTTAAGATAAACCATTTGAATGTGGCAAAATTTGTTCTTATTTCATTATCAAGCTAAAGAACTGCCCTTCTTTCTGACTCACGTTTATACAGGTAACAACCCACCTCTTATCAGGAGCTGCCCTGGAGAGGTTCCGGTCATGCTGCCTCTCTTTTCGCCTGTCATGACGGATTTCATCTCTCTCACGGGCTTCTCCATCCTCTGTGAACACAGTTGAAAATTAGCTTCTCATATTTTGTACAAGGTGCTCTCAACCTTAGAAAATGCCATGTTTTTCTGTGTTTTGGAGACATGGCCTAAGTTAGCCTCAAACTCTGGCTGTTGTGTCCCACCCTGCTGCTGGGATTACAGGTGTGCACTACCACTTCTTTGTGGCCACACTCAACCCTTTATCATTAACTGCAGTCAATTTAAATCTGGTTTGTGCAGACTCCTATGTTAGCTACAAGTTACTAATATATACCTAAGTAGAAAGCCTGGATTGCTGGACAGGGAGCATGTGGTGATGAAGGAAATCCAGTCATGCTAATTGTTTTTAATAATTAATCAGAGTCTAGGTGGAGAGAGGTTCATTTCATAGCACATTGCTTTTCAGCTCTTCCTCCTCCTGTTTGAGAATTGTCATGATAAAATGCAAAGACAGGGCTGGGGAAATGGCTGAGTTACAAATGGAAAGAAACCAGAACCTTGTATAGGCTTTGGCTGGAGCTTGCTGCCCAGCTTTAACAGTGCCACAAAAGCCACTGGGGGTGGAATTCAGGAATTGGTGGTGTTATCCAAGGGCTGGACCCTGCACACCACAATCCTGACCTGTCCAGCAGGGTGAGCCCACTGGTGCAGCAGGGACAGTGCTGTCATGGGGCTGACCTGCTGCTTTGGGGTCAGATCCCCAGCTGCTCTGACACATCTCCTGTGGATCCCAGTATAGAATCAGCTATACTGGGGTAAGCTCAAAGGCTTTTGTAGGCCATCTATCTTTCCATCTAGAATGTTCTCCCAGATCGCCACATGGTTTACTTCCAAATCTTTGTAGTAATATTAGCAGAAAGACAAGACTTTCCTTCTGCAATTTTTATATCCCTTATGTTTTATTTTTCTTTATTCATTGTATTGTATAATATATGATTAACTTCATTTGCTTTATTATTGTTGTTTTGGAGAGAGGATCTTCCTATGTAGCCCTGACTGTCCTCAAACATTCCACCCTCCTGGCTCAGCCTCCTCAGTGCTGGGATCAGAAGTATACTACCAAGTGAGTTACTCCCATATTAAAGATTTCTTTTAGACATGTACTCCTTCATTTTGGGGAGTTCAGTTCTACATTATTTCTGAAATAACTCGATTTTTCTTGTACACATAAACTACGTTTGTATGCTGCAAAATACCCTCCCACATGCATGCTCAGTGCACAAAGACCTTTTAAAATGACATACACACATTGTCATAATGTAAATTCCACAATGGAAATTGTCATACCTTTTTCCACATGGGTTTTGATCCCAGCTCTTCTTTCTCTGGCTTTCTGGGCCATTTCTCTAAGTTTCTCTTCGTGTTTCTCCTTTTCTTTTTGAGCCATCTTTCTCTCTACTTGGGCTCGCATTTCCACTGCTTCTCGAGCCTGTTTAGTAAAGTGAGATGTTAAGTGGAACTCACAGTGGGATACATATTTACAGCCATCTTCAAACTCCTAACTAAACCTGCCTGTAAAAACATCTGCACAGACTTAAAGTTTGTTGCTGCTAAAAAGACTATACCACTTTGGAAGGCTGGGCTTTTGTCTCTAGGGAATGTTTAAAAGGTGCAAACACAACAAGCCCAGGTGATTTTTATAAGTCAAATACATTACTAATGCTTTGGCTGAGCAGTACAATGGGCGCCTAGCACAAAGAAGACCATCAGAGTCCACCAGTTCAAAACCAGACTGGAATGCGCTGGGCATGGTGGTATATGACAGTAATCCAAGCATTTAAAAGGCAGAAGCACCTGAGTCTGTGTGTGTTTGTTCCAAGACAGCCAGGGCTATGTAGAGAGATCATGTCTTAAAAACAAAACAAGGGAAACCAGATTGAACCACAGTGAGATCCAGCACCCAAAATATAAGTCAATAGGTAAATAAATGTCGCTGGCCATGGTAGTGCATACCTGCAACCTAGAAATCAGGAGGCTGAGGCAGAAGAATTGCAATGGGTTCCAGCATAGCCTGAGCTTGAAACTCAAATCCTATCTCAAAAGCAATCCACCAACATTTAAGTATGACTTTATCTTATGACAAAATATTTCCTTATAATTGAAAGACTTTAGTATAGAAAAAATAAAAAAATACTCCAGTTATTTCTTTGTGCATGTGCATATCAATACAGCACTAAATCTGTAATGTCAATAGCCAATACCATCAATGCCATTTTGTGAGTGAACTAAATCCCAATGTTCACCTACCCTTCCCTACACTGTCCTTTTGGGGAACATGTGCATCTAAAACAGAAGAAACTGTGCAACATACAACAGCACCTAGAATTAGGTAAGCCTAGGAAACCACTAACTGCTACAGGAGAATCATTCCAGATAGCTCTTGCTGCCATTACCCCCCTCCCCGCCCCCCTCCACGTCAGTATCCCTCTGGACCTGAGGTAAACTGATGTGGTCTCACAGATGCAAGAACATTCAGCAAACTGTAAAAGACTGACCTTCCGATCAGCAATGTATAGCGCTTCAGCCAGTTTGGCAAAGTTTTCATTTATGTGGACAGTCTGAAGTCCTCTTCCATCAGCGGCTAGCCGTTTGTCTAATGGAATCGTATACCCCTGAAATGAAAACAGAAGACAAGTCAGCACAGTGGGGCTGCAGTCATCATGGAACATTAACTAGCGCATGCCCATTCTGAGAACCACACACATTCCCATTCCTCACAGTTTGTTTTACACAATAGTAAATGCTTTGGATGGAGGGTCCATGCTCTAATCTCCCTAGTAACTACATGAGGCTGGAACACAACTCCCCATCTCACAGGAAGTTGGGGTAGAGTGCCAAGGGACGGCAACAAGTTCAGAGTCAGTACATGGATGAACTAAGACTGGATCACTAACAGTATGATGCAAGAGCCCAAGGACTACTGCCCTGTAGTCCAACCAAGTCATAAGAATGCAAACTGCTCGAGCCCAGGGAATATGCTAAACATCTATTGGAATTATATCTTTCAGGCCTGGTTTTATTTTTCCAGATTTCTAACTTATCCATCAAACACTACCCTTAAGTCCATTGTCTCCTGACATGAAGCAGTGCTAACTGAGTGTGCTGCTACACATCTGCAACCACACATGAGAGCATTACAAGTTCAGGACCAGCCTGGCCCACAACAGCAAGTTCTAGACAACAAACTGAGACCTTGGCCCAAAGCGAAACATAAAGAACCTCCTATTTGAAAAGAATCCAGAGATAAACAAAGACCCACAGTGTCTCAGAGTCATCAACACATAAGAGGGTTACATAGTTATGAATCACATCACATAAGATGGTCCAGAGGGGCTGGAGAGATGGCTCAGCGGTTAAGAGCACTGACTGCTCTTTCAGAGGTCCTGAGCTCAATTCCCAGCAACCTCATGGTGGCTCACAACCATCTGTAATGGGGTCTGATGCCCTCCCTCTTCTGGTGTATTTGACAGCACAGTGTATGCATCACATATATATATTAAAAAATATTAAAAAAATATTAAAAAAATATTTAAAAAAATAAGATGGTCCAGAGCCTTCCCAGTGGAGGATGACTATGTCATTTTACATTTAATTCCTGGCTTATAGTTGCTGTCTTCACCCATCAATGTGTGTCATGGAGTAGGACTCCAAGCCTATAAGCAATAGGAATTAGGAAATGCATCCCTTATTTGACAGATCCTCACTGATTCTGGAAGCTCAGGCACCTGAGATGCATAGGATGTTTGTTTGTTTGTTTGTTTGTTTGAGTCTCTCTATGTATTTGGGTTTCTCTATGCAACCTGGCTGTCCTGAAACTCATTATCAGATGAGACTGGCCTCAGACCTATAGACATTCCCCTGCCTCAGGAGTACCACCAGGTCCTGCAACACAAAGGTTTTATTTTTAGGACTTATTTTTTAGACAGGATCTTGCTATATAGTCCAGAGTAGCCTTCAGCTTGTTGCCCTCCTGCTTCGTTTCCTGTGTGCAGGAATCACAAGCATGTAACACCACTCCTGACAACACTGTGAAGAGCAATGCTACACAGCAGAAGAGCCAGAAAGAAATAAGTAAATAAATAAAGCAGTGAAACCCAACCACCTCCCTACCCCTGAATGCTCAACTGTTGTTTTTTTTTTTTCCTGTGAACATTGAGATTGGCTTAATTTTTTCTTGGAAATAATTCTAACCTAGAAGTTTGACCTTCATGGAGAATTCTATCTTCAATAAAGAAGTGTTCTTTCTCTCTCTCTCTCTCTCTCTCTCTCTCTCTCTCTCTCTCTCTCTCTCTCTCCTCTTTCCCCCTCCCTCTTCTCTTTCCCCTCCCTCTTCCCTTCCCCTTCCCTCTCCCTCCACCCCCCTCTCTCTCATACACACACATACATACACACACACACACATCTACGTGTTTCTGATATCTATAATATAATAGAGAGATTTTCATTGAGTGCCTGGCATAGCATCATTTCTAGTGTAGTTTAAAAGTGTCCCATGAAGCTGTCTCTCTATTTCTTTGGGGCACACCAGGTCTCAGATGCTGAGTGTGTGCACTTCCACTGAGCTCTGCTCCCAGCAGTTGTCCTTTCTACTGGGAATGGTAAGCTAACTGAGGAGCTAAGCTTCAAGGAATGTCCCCAGGCTGCAACTCCTTCCTGAGCAGTCCCCAGGGACAGTCCCAAGGGACAGTGTGCGAAAGTAATCACCTTAGCGTTCTTCCAGTTGGAAATACATGGAGGGATCTTCCACTCCTGCTGCTCCTTCACAGTCATCTGAAACCAGGCAAGAGGACAAGTTGTGTAACAGTGTAAGTCGAAACTCAAATACAACCTCCCCAAGGGCATCTCTACTGACGCAGGACAGAGTTGCAGTAAAATCCCTGCTAGAGTGGATACTGTGTTCCTGGCATGGACTGTAGCCACAGGGGCGCTAACAGGAACAATAGAGAAGAGTTCAGCCCATCACAAATGCTGGACAGCACTCTTCTATACTTAACCATGGCTGACTTAGAGGAGTCGGGCAACGGGGCAGCTTTCAGATGAAAATGCAAACTGTGCAAGTCAAACAGGACCTGTCCACTCCCCTAAATTCAGACCTCAAGCTACCTAGGGGACAACATCTGCTGCTCCCACAGAGTCACTCTCATAAGCACACTATACTGTACTTTAGTCTTAACTGGGTCTATATCTGATCTCATGATGTATTAAAAACAAAATGTAACCACTGTGGTGACATGTAGCTAAGGCAGAGGGACTGTTCATAGAACTGAAACCACAGGTGAGAAGCACTTTACTATAGCAGGATTACCTTCCGACTAGGAGAGTGCATCACAGGTGCTGGAGGGGAAGGTGGTCCCCGGGGGATTTTCTTATTAATCCTGAAGAATAAATCAGAGTGCAACAGTCAGAGCTCAAAGCTTGCTTTTGTCAGCCGGTAAATGTGGCCATTGTCACCATTCACCTCACAGTGTTAACACAGCACAGTACAATATACTCCCAGCTTGATATAAGTGACACACAACTAATTAAACACGAGGCATATGACCCAGATACCTGGGTAACACAGTCTAGACAGTGAGCATTCTCCTCCCCTCAGCTTGTGCATGACCCATTATGTCTCCCTTTTCTTCCATCCACCCATTCCTCCATGGGCAGCCACACATCAACCATCTGTAATTAAGTGTAAATTTGCATTTTCTAGAATTCTTTACAATTAACTCATTTATTGTCTGTGTGTGAGGTGGGTATGCATGTACCCTGGTAAGTATGGAGGTCAGAGAACAACTATGCAGGAGTGGGTTCTTGCCTCATGCCATGTGAGTTCAAGGAATTTGGCAGAAAGTGTCTTTAACCGCTGAGCCTTCCAGCTGACACCACTGTCTAGAGTGTATACATACACACACACACACACACACACACACACACACACACACACACAGAGAACCATAACATTGCATTATGAGTTTCTGTCTGGCTTCTTTCATATAGCATAATTACTTTCAGACTCATCTGAAAAGACTTTTCTCAGCCCAATAATATTCCATGTACTGATGTACCAATGTTTGCTTATCTATTCACCTGTTGATGAACATGTGCAACACTTTTCTTGTTTGATACTTAAAAGTATAAATATATTTATATAAGTACACTGTAGCTATCTTCAGACACACCAGAAGAAGGCATTAGATCCCAGATGGATCTGAGCCACCATGTGGTTGCTGGGAATTGAATTCTGGAAGAGCAGTCAATGCTCTTAGCCACTGTGCCATCTCTCTAGCCTTCTCTTGTTTGATACTTTAAAACAGCAGCAGTTCACCCTTGTGAAGCCATATACTTACTTGAATCTTGGTGGCTCCATTGGGTCTTTCTGCATTTCTACCATCCGAATAACCCTCTGTTTAGCTCCAGAATTGAATGCTACTCCTTGCTGAGATGGTGTGTAGCTAAAGAAAGTAGATATAAAAGGTGTAATTAGTTCAAGTGTTTTTGGTAGGTATCTGTCTTCTACTACAGTCCAAAGCGACCACACTTTCAACTCTTTGCAGAAAGTCCTGATATAAAATCACTATACATTTAGGCAGGGCAGCCAGAAACAGACTAGAAGAGCAAAAGAAACTGAATCACAAACAAGATGTGCACTTAAGTGCTTAGTGACTTCCCTTCTCATCCTCTCCATACCCACCTGGGAAATATCCCTCCTCAGCCTCACAGGTCTAAAACTAGCATCTACTTTAGATTTATTTTCATTATTGGGAAAAATCTGCCGGGGCAGAAAGATGGCTCTGCAGTTAACAGCACTGACTGCTCTTCCAGAGGACACAGATACAATCCCCAACATGGATGTCAGATCACACTGCCTATAACTTCAATTCCAGAGAATCTGACTCCCTCTTTCTGGCCTTGTAGGGCACTGGGCATACAGGCAAAACCCTACCAACTCTTTATTTTCCTTTTAGTTCTAGTTCCAATCATTCCTCACACAGTCCACTGAAGGCCCTCAACATTAAGCAATGTTATAAATGGTTATTAAATATAATAATAAAAAATGATAAACAATTGTCATTTGGGTCATATACCACAGGAAATGGTTTATTCTAAAAACAAAACAAAAACAAAAACCAAAAAACCTGAAAAATCAAAACCCCCAAAATTCTAAACAATCATCTGAAGATCACAACAGTTAACTTGAGACAGGGTCTCATACCAGGTAACCCTGGCAGTCCTACAACTCAGAGATCCATAGGACTTTGCTTACACATGTGCAACCCCGTCCAGCTTATAACAGTTACTAACATGGGCATTTTAAAGAACTTCTGCAAGCAAGAGTTAATAGGCTTCAAAACTCATTATTTAAGATAATGTGTTTGTAACTGGCTTTGTAGGCTGGTGACAGTTATCAAAATCCCACCTATTGAGTTTGATATGCAACTAATTCTTCCATACCGGATATACTGAGCAGGAGCCAGCTTGTCAGCTGCACGAACTGGCATGGCTGCAGCAACCTTCTGCGACACAGACTTCTCCAAGGCGACTCTTGTCTTTTCTGTTATCTGAAAGGAGAAGCATCATGTTGAATGGTTTGAAAATTAGTAAGAACATAAAGTCATCTAAAATAATCACATGTATCAACTCTTGGTTACCTCTTTAATTGCCTCTTCATCAGGCCTTTGCAGGTCTGGGTCATCTGCATTCATAACCTCCTTTGGAACCAGGTCAGTGTATTTGCTGTAAATGACCTAGAGTGTTCAAACACAAGCAGGCTTAGGGATACAGAGAGTAGAAAAAGCAGCCTCATTAAGTCAGTCTAGATGTCAGTATGTCCCTGTAGCATATGTACACATTTAGGATACCTAGTCTTGTCGTTCAGATTTTAAAACTAAAACTGGTTAAAATACATACACAATTTTTTATAATTTAAGAAAGGTAGAGCTGGGGAATGAGGGTTTTGAGTTGGTTTCTTCAGATCAGTCATTTTACATGTAACTAGTGGAGATTTTATAGCTCAGATTATATTTGTATATATTTATCAACTAATCTTTAAATTGTAATGAATATATTTACAATTAAAAAAATACACAAAGACACTGCTGCTCTGGCTCCAAACTAAAACTTCCTCTTGACCCCATACATTTAATTATTTGAGATCCTCTAATCAAGTCAGGATCCAAACACATTCTGCCAACAAGATCTTATGCACTAGTGATCTATTTGAGGCTCACTAGGACTTGAAATTTATATAGTAATATAAATTGCCTATAACTCCATTTTTTGGATTAAAAACTCATCAAAATTTAAGTCAGGTTACTAAATAATTTACAAATTCACTGAGCCTAGAAAATTCCACTGACCTCATCCTATTTATAACGTTTCTGTTTTCTGGAATCAATTCTATCCGAAAACTAGGAAATAGAACAAAATGAAAAAACAACAAACAAACCAGAATATTTTCTTCCGTAAGAATAAGAGAAAAACAAATATGTGTATTCTCTTGTTTCATTTCTGTTTTTGTGAGTGATAACTTGACCAAAAAAACTCAGGGAGGACTGGGTTTATTTGGCTTACAATTCCAAGTCAGAGTTACTGAGAGAAGTCAAGGCAGCAACTCAAACTGCTAGTCCCATTAGACCCAGTCAGGAGCAGAGATATGAATGATCCTCTGCTGTTTGCTCCCATTTAGCTCTTTTCTCACACAGCACAGGAATTCTCTGTCTAGGGAATGGTGGTGCCTACAGTGGGCTGACTTCTATCAATTATCAAGATAGTCCCCCACAAATGGCCAACCCCCATTTAGACAATGCCTCAACTGAAGCTCCCTTCCCAAGTGATTCTGGGGTTATAGCAAATTGACAACAAAAACAAATTATCCCAGTACATAACTTGTTATCTATACCCAATTTTAGGACTACTTTATGAATTCTATCAGGACCAGCAAAGTTCCTAACTCATCCTCCAATAAGGTAGGTCCACAGATCACATGTACCTCGAGTGCCTGGCTCAGAACATTCTACACAAGCTATTAATTTCCCAGAGCTATAAAGTGAAATATCTAGCTTACTTTTTGAAGAATGAAAAGGATTGGAAAAGAGAGAATTTAGCTCAGGTCTAACTACTGACGTATGAGCCATCAATAGCATCATCGTTTCTGAGTGTTCATTCTATAAGGAACCCAGAAACACACAATAATGACAAGAGTAAGGATCAGGACGTGAGGATCACATAGCAGTAACCCACCTCAAACGTCTTACTTCTTTTTAGGGTGGAAAAATCTACACCACCACAAATCGAAAATTCTCTAACATGGTAGAAGAGAGCAGTGAGATTACCAAGAGTTAACCACTTTTACACGGTAGACATTACAGGGAGCTTCTAAGTACATGGCTTCCTAGTAGTCATGGATGTCTGATATAGTCTCAATGCTAATTCAGTACGTAAGAGCCACTTGCTGCTTCTTATTTGGGTATTCCAAAGTTAATAACCCTTTATACGATCTTCAGTGAGATCCTAACATCTGACAAGGCAGAGTGAAGGACATCTGAAGAGCGGGATTCCTCTGTGTTAATTAACTATAAAGCCTCGCATACAGCTTGAAACTTTATGTGCTGAAGAAATTCAGCATATCTCAGTACACAACATGGTTGGGAGGAGTCATCTGAAAACTACCCTGAAGGAAAGAGCATAGGGATTTACTCATCAAGAGAAGAGAAGGCCCAGGCATGGATGCACCCTCTTCTGGCCTCTACAGGCATCAGGCACACACGTGGAAGACAAGTTAAGATATTCATATACGTAAAAATAAAACATCTTTAAACCATAAAGAGAAAGCAGGAAGTCATTCAACCACTGGGTTGACAAGAATAGGTCTGACTGAAAGGTGAACCTGTCAACATATCCACGATGTCGTCGGCAGTACATAAACAAGTTAACAACATGGGATTTATCACAAGGTCAGCCGAAGCTGTTGGGAGTTTGGGAGGAGGGATTAAAGACATTCCTTTAGGTACTATCACAGAACATTTTCCACAAAACTAAGTTGCAGAAAGAAACTGCACACGCCAGGCTTTTAAGACATCACTGAAGTCCACACAAGTTCTATCAAAATGTATCCCAAGAACGACTTCCTCACATGAGTGAGGAAGTTTATCAGTGTTTTATGCATGGAGAACAATGTTTTAAATGCATGGAGAACAATGGCCTTAGACTTTTCTCAAATATGAAGTGTTTTTCCCCACTCTTATATCTACCACCACCACTGGACATGTTTGTGACTGTAGGGCAGTGGTTCTCAACCTTCCTAATGCTTTGACTCTTTGATACAGTTCTTCATGTTGTGCTGACCCCAACCATACAATTCCTTTGTTGCGACTTCCTAACTATAATTTTCCTACTGTTATGAATTGTAATATAAATATCTGATATGCAGGATGTCTACTATGTAACCCCGAAGGGGTTGTGACCTATGGGTTGAGAGCCACTGCTCTAGAGGGTCAAACTGAAGTCTAGAAGTGAAGCCCCACTGAAAGCTCGCCCGTCTTAGCATCATTGAATCTACTAAGGGGAAAGAACAAAGGTAGGCCTTCACACTAGCTCCTCAGCTGAGTAGAGCCACACTGTGATGACACCAAGTTGTATGTTGTGTCTTTGGATTACCCTTTAAGATGCAGGGTGACAAAAGCAGTCTGTGCTATACCCAAATGAACTATTCAAATAAGAACTGGGGGTGTAGCTCCGTGGTAGAGCCTAGGCTTGGCATAATACAAACATCCTGGGATGGATTGGATCGCTAGTTCCATCTAGAAAAAGTAAAGAAAGAAAGCACCTCAAATACACGGGGGGGGGGGGGGGGGGGGGGGAATTTTTGTCTATAGACAAAAGTAAAAGCTGATTTGGGGCGGGGCACAGTACAGGCGCAGAACAATTAATTGCCTAGCATGCATGAGGCCCTGGGTTTCATTTCTAACAAGACCAAAATCAAAACTGTTTTTTTTTTAAGATTCTGCAATTGCTGATCTTAAAAGTTTGGCAGCAATTGTAGAATGCCAAATAACTTTTTGAAACATAAAACGAATACCTAAGTACAAAAGCTGTCACTGCTGGGTGTGGCCTACAGCAACGGGGAGGGTAAAGGCAAGAATGTCTCAGCTCAAGGCTAGCTTGGGCTATATGCCAAGACTTTAAAGGGGAGAGCAAAGTATTACCGAGCTCCACAGAATTCCAAGGCACAATGTCACTGTCAGTCACAAAGTTAATCCAGTTTACTCATAGTTATATAGTGTATTTTATAGAGATTTTACAGCTGGACCCAGAGCTTTGTATACACCAAGCAGGCGACTTACCATCAGTAAGAGCCCTAACTTCACTGCTATCTTTTCTTATAAAGGTCTATTTGCTTTACTGTATGCACATGGATGTTCTGCCTGAGCATATGCATGTGCAGTCCTAGTACGGCTGGCATCAGAAGATGGCATCAGATGCCCTGAAACTGAAGTCATGGGTGAGTGATGGAAACTGAACTCAGATCCTTTGCAAGAACAAGTGTCTGTAACCACTAAGCTATGTCTCCAGCCCCAATTTCACTGATGCTTTGACATAACCCACAACAGCAAGTGGTTTATCATTTCCACAAAATGTAATATACTTCACAAAATAGTTATCCATAAGAAAAGCAAACAAACAAACCCAAGGAGGATTACCTTGTCTTTGGACTGTCCCTGTCGAGCAATTGCATCATATTTGATTTTCCCTTCTGGATCCACCTGAATGGCTAGTGCATTTGACATTTTTTTCTTTCGCCCCATATCCAGAGGATACTGGGCCACATGGATTTCTGGGAAAGCACCTCCATCTCCAAAATCCTGCATATTTCAAGAAAAGAAGTAAAAAAGAATATTTAGTAGTAAGTAGCAGATCATTCAAGTTAGCAAATCTATGCTGGGTCTGAGAGACATCGGTAAACAAAAGCAAGGGTTTCATCTTGTGCAGACGACATTTAGTGGGCAAAGGTATAAAAACAGACTGCGTGTAGGAAGGACCATGAGGATCATGCATGTTCCGGGAAGAGGCACTGTCATACTTTCAGTGGAGTGGCTGTGAGGGCCTTTAAAGAAATAACACACATGAAAGGCTCAACCAAGAAAATCAAACAAAGGAAGATCCAAGCAGTGGTGGTTTGAATAGGTTATGGCCCACAGACAAACAGGTGTGAATGCTTGGCCCATAGGGAGTGGCACTATTAGGAGGCGTGGTCTTGTTGCTGTGATCACTGTGAGGATAGGCTTTGCCGTCTGTTATATGCTCAGGCAATGCCCATGTGGCACAGTCTCCTGCTGCCTTTGGATCAAGATGTAGAATTCTCAGGTCTTTCTACAGGACCATGTCTGCCTGGACACTACCATGCTTCTCACCGTGATAATGGACTGCACTCTGAAACTGCAAGCCAGCCCCAATTAAATGTTTTCCTTTATAAGAGCAGCCTTGATCACAATGTCTCTTCACAGCCATAAACCCCAAACTCAGACACAAGGGAACCATTTTCTTTTTCTTTTTTTGAAGCAAGAAGGGAGGTGGAGGTGGAGGAGAAGAGGGAGTGAGAGAGAAGAGAGGGAGAAAGAGAGAGAGAGAGAGAGAGAAAGAAAGAAAGTGTGTGTTGATTTAAAACTGAAAAATGTGCTGGGCAGTGGTGGTGCACGCCTTTAATCCCAGCACTTGGGAGGCAGAGGCAGGTGGATTTCTGAGTTCGAGGCCAGCCTGGTCTACAGAGTGAGTTCCAGAACAGCCAGGGCTACACAGAGAAACCCTGTCTCGGAAAACCAAATAAATAAATAAATATTAAAATGAAAACCAAACAAACAACCTCTAAAGTTGGAACAATTTTGGGTCCTAAATAGATTACTTAAGGTATACTCAACCACCGTCACCAAGAATACTAGAAAAAAAGTGAAATTCATTAACAAGAGGGTATTTACTGAAAAATAAACTTATTTTTGTAAGTTTTTTTTTTTTTCACAGAGTATTTCATTAAATCTTGGATGTGAATTCCTAGCCACAATACGTTTATTTACTGGAGAGGGTTGAGGTTTGAGATTTTGAAAATGAAGGAATCAAGTGAAAAAGAGCTATATTGTAAATTAGGCAGAAATCAAGTCTTCCTAAGACAAGTTCCTTCCTTCCTGTACTCAGACCATCAATCTGACACTTGCTAAGACTCACTGGAGGTCTTCGACTGTAATCAGCACTTCACAACTGTAGCAGTAGCATTATGTGCTTGCTAACACTGTCAGAAAATCACAGCTTTTACTGTGAAAACTACAACAAAATGCCTTCTTCAGAGAATAGCCACTCCCCGAAAAGCACCCTGGCATCTTCAGATTAGCTGGCCACTCAACTTCGATTTCCAAATGAACTGCTCTGATCTGCCAGGATATATGAAACCTTTGATAATCAATTAAGGCTAGAAAAGCTAACAGCCACCAGATGTCAGAAAGCTCAAAGGCTCTCTTGTATGAAAAGTGAAGTGTGCTGTCCCCACTCTGTAATCCAGGGAAAGCCCCACCCACAACACATCTATAACCTCTCAAAAAGGACACTAAGTACAATTATATAATGCCTGCCACCACTACTTTTTGGCTGCAGACAGGAATAGATTATCCAGGAGGCTGGAATGCCTTCCCATCTTGTCATGTATCTCACTAATTCCAGACAGAACAAAACCAAAACAAAATCCTTAACAGCAAGACAGGCTTTGCACATCAGGATTCATAAAGACCAAATGAGAACACAGACAAAACAAAACCCAACAAAACCCAGGGCTATGTTACAGCAAGGCAGGGTGGGCCCTGTCAGGTGCTCAGTTTCTTGACCTGACAGAGGCATGGCAAACAAGGGAGAGACAGCGCAGAAGGCTTTGGGCAAGATGATAAGCAATGTTTCCATTCAAAGGTACTAGAAACACACCTGGAGGCACACTAAGAAAGGCGTAGACCACATGTATAAGGCAGATGCCATCCCCAGGTAGGGAAGTGCTACACGGCCTGGAGAGTTGGCTCGGTGCTTAAAAGCCCTGGCTGCTCGATGCAGAGAACTCAGATCTGGTTCCCAGGACCCACTTGTAAGTCCTGTTGCAAGGCCCTCTTCTGACCTCCAAGGGCCCTGTATGAATGTGGTGCACAGATGCACGTGCAGGCAAAACACCCAGACATAGCTCTTACTCTGATTTTTATTTTGAGACAGTTTCCCTGTATAGCCCTGGCTGTCCTGGAACTCACTCTGTAGACCAGGCTGGCCTCAAACTCACAATCTGCCTGCCTCTGCCACCTGAGTGCTTGGACTATAGGCATGCACCACTATATCCAGGCTAAGGGGAGACCATTTGATATAAACACAATATATAAATCTAGTAACAGCTAAGCCATCTCTTCAGCCAAGATAGGTTAAGTCTCGAATGTTTACTTTTCTCTCCAGATAAGGAAGATGGGCAAATATGTGAAATTGGGAAAAGATATGTAAGGAAGCATGCACAGGATTCCGAGTAATCAGTTACATAGGGGCTGTCAAGGAAATCTGTTCTCTGGAGACAAATCAGAGGTACAAAAAGATCTTTGCTTCTACCAAATCAACCAGTTTAGCTTTCATACTCCTAAAAACAATGTATGTAATATCATGACCAGGTATGTGCTAACATTCTCGAACTGAAGATTTAAAAAGCACACAGAGAAATCAACTGACAAAGGCGACAGACACTCCTGGGGTTTCCCCTGACCCTTATCTCTTCAGTTATGACATGGTATTATTTTCACTCTTGAAGGTGGGGTAGGGATGAACACAACTCAAATGCAAACCGTCTCTGATTCTTCTCCTTACAAAGATTTCAAATTTGTATTTATTATTACTAGTGTATGTGTGACAGAGAGAGGAGGAGAGGGAAGGAAAGAGAGACAGAGGTGGGGGCACCTACCCACAACACAGTGCATGTTAACCAAGGATTGGGAACCCAGCCTCTCTTTCCACTGTGCAATCAAACTCAAACTGTCAGGTTTGTGCAGCAAGCACTGCTTCCTGCCAGGCCATCTGCCTCTTTGTATTTGTATCACACTCTCCCATTACTGTTCATGTGCCTACATCTGTAAAGGTATGCTAGCTCCTTTTGTACAAGTTGAATAGTTCAGCACAATAAGCAAAGCAGTGATTCTCTGGTGATCACCGACCATGACAATAAACAAGAAGAAAGCCTTTGCAAGGAAGAACTTATTTTCTGAACTCAACACTGCACAGCTGCTAACAAGCACCCTCCAGGGTTCAAATTTATCTTACAAGTGTACAGTAATACACTTCAGCCACACTTACCTCTAACAGTCTCGGAATCCAGCCTTTCCTGTATCCGTAAGGGGGAGGTTCCCTTCGAGAGGAGACCAGAGAGGTCTGCCGTGATCGCTGAGATCTTGCCCTTTCTTCAGCTTCAAGTTGGTCCTGAGATAGCTGAGTAGGCGCAGGTAAAAAGCTACAGGAAATCAAAGTCAGAATTTAATTATCACAATTCAGCTACAATATTCCTTTGCTCAACACATAGACTTTTTAATGATTTTTAGAAGCAATTTAGTATCTATTACATTCTTACATATGGAAAGGAAAAAAATTACTCAGAGACAAAGAGTAAAAACCCCTTGACTATTCTAAGAGCAAATGCTTGTCCTGACTTAAAAACAGGTGTGTGTGTGTGTGTGTGTATTACAAAGCTGATAAGCTGCAGGTTTCTGTGTTTTCCTATACTTTATACAGAAGCCAACCTACAGTGCATGGTTTCCTAAAAATCCTTCCTAATTTTCTCTTACCAAGATCTAATCAGGAAGCCCAGGCCTGAGGATAGGAACTGCATCCTGCGCCTCTTTTGTCCCTAACTGTCCCAGTCCTGTCTGGTAACAGGAGCTGCTCCAACATTTCCAAGTGATTCACTCTGCCCTTTGCATTCATGGTTTTACATCAGGGCAGTCTTCTTGTCTTTAAACAAGCCACCTCAAAACCTTTGCCAAAAAAATACTAAAGATTTACTAGGAATGTTTTTAAACTTACTTATTAAGGGTCTCACCAGGCTACCTCAAATTCAGATGTCTGCTTGTCTCTGCCTACCAAGAGCTAGGATTAAAAGCACACATCACTACACTCAGCCAGACTCACATTTTTATTCAGTTTGTATATGCGTCATGGCACTGTTGAAAATGTAAAGACAACTGTGGGAATCAGTTCTCTCTTCCCATTACGTGGGTCCCACAGATGGACCTCCTGGTCTTTGAGTTTGGCAGTAAGTAAACTGCTTCTATCCACTAAGGCACCCGTGCTGGCCCTGTACCCAAAACTTTAAAATTTACATTCTAACGCCTTACCCCAGCTGCATCATTTGCATTATCATTATTTCTTTCTCATGTAATCTCTTTCCTAATGGAAGTAAGCTCATGAGGATACAGTGTAAAAAGACACAGGAAGCTTACCTTACCATCTCACCAAATAACCAATACAACACAGGACACCAGGTATGCGAAGGACTTTTCCCACACACCCAGCAAACAAGTGATACTCCAGAAGACTGTAACTAGGCACTTCCTAATTCAATTCAGTACCCAGAGACTGAGGACTCAACACAAACAGACTGCCTCTATTTCCAACAACAACTGGAGACTTGGTTACCAGTACTTTGGTTCCACTGACTAAAACTGGGGTCCCCACTGTTTTAAATATTAAATATTCTCTTCAGATTCACAGTACAGAGGCGTGCTGAGATGGATTTTGGGTGACCAGTTCCTTTAATAAAGGCAACAGAAGGTGGAGCATGATGGAGACCTTAGTACCACTTGGGAGGCAGAGGCAGGTGGATCTGTATGGCCAGGCCAACCTGGTCTACAGAGCACATTCCAGGTCAGCCAGGTCTACACAGAGAAACACTGTTTCAAAAAACCAAAACCAAACAACAACAACACCCCAAAAAACAAAAACAAAACTCTATAGGGGAGAGGTTCCTGTGCTTAGCCTGTTAGTGAGAGCATAAGGCATCACTGACCTCTACAGGTGCAGCCACTGGGACCTAACACCTTCCTCCCCTCTTTGATGCATTTGCTAGGACAGTTCATGAAGGCAAGGCAAAATGAAACAAAACACACACACATACAAGCCAATATATTCAATGCTTGTTTTGAGTTCTCAAAAAAAGTAGGCTCATTTCATTTTTATGTGTATGAGTGCTTTGCCTGGATGTATGTCTATGTACCACATACATGCCTGGTGCCTTCAGAGACTGGAAGAGGGTGTCAGATTCCTAAACTGAAGTTATAGATGGTTATGAGCCGCCATGCAGGTGCTGGGAATCAAACCAGGTCCTCTACACCAATGCTTTGAACCACTGAGGTGTTTCTCCAGCCTGTATTTGCTAGTTTTTAATAAATGACACTTAAAAACAAACAAATGAAAGCTAACCGAAACCTTTGTAGTCCCAAGCCTGGTTGTTTTGATGTATCACTTTTCACCATTGCTACAATAAGCACAGGATACACACTACACCCTTGGTGTTTTTCTTGTGTGCATCCATTTCAAATTTAACCTTTGCCCTCATAGTCCTAGTAATCTATATCATAATGCCTGAAAAAGTCTTGAATTCTTGCTACCTCTAACACTTAGTCAGCATAACCAAGGCCAGTACACACAAGTAAGCATCATCTGTTGGCTATAGTTTCATTTCCGTTGCTTTTGTTAAAATACTCCCGGAAAAAAAAAATTTAAAGGACGAGAGGCTTATTTGTTGTCTTAGTCAGGATTTGTAATCTTGCACAAAACATGACCAAGAAGCAAGTAGGGGAGGAAAGGGTTTATTCAGCTTATACTTCCACATTGCTGTTCATCATCAAAGGAAGTCAGGAAAGGGGCTCACACAAGACAGGAACTTAGAGGCAGGAGCTGATGCAGAGGCCATGGAGGGGTGCTGCTTACTGGACTGCTTCTCCTGGCTTGCTCAGCTTGCTTTCTTATAAAACCCAGGACTACCAGCCTAGGGATGGCGCCACCCACAACTGGCTGGGCCCTACCCCCTTGAACACTAATTACAGCAGGATCTCAAGGAGGCATTTCCTCAAGGGAGGCTCCTATCTATGTGATAAATTCAGCTTGTGTCAAGTTGAAACACAAAACCAGCCAGTACATTTGTCTTAAAATTACAGGTTACAATCCACCAAGGGTCGTCAAGGCAGCTAGAGAAAACCCACAATCAAAAGAGGGACCTACTTTCTTGCAGAAAAAGGAGGAGGGAGGCAAGAAGGCAGGAAAGGCACCTGAAACTGCTTGCTGTGTTGCAGAGTGGCTAATAATCATCAAGCTTTCTTACTCTGTCCAGAACCACCTGCCTAGGGAATGGTGCTGCCCATAGTGGTTTGGATCTTCCTGCGTCTCTTAGTAAAGAAAACAATCCCCACAGACATGTCCATAGGTCAATCTGATCTAGGCAATTCTTTTGCCTGATACCTTTTTACTAGGATCTAAGCAGACAGTTAAAGCTAACCAGGACAGTGTTGTTCTAGTTTTTTTTTTTTTTTTTTTTTTTTTTCATCCTTGTATTAAACTACCTATACAGACCTGGTTGGCCTTGGAACTCAGAGATCCTCCTGCCTGAATTATTTTCATCTGTGTATCTACTTGTCCATCTTCTGGTAACAAAAAATATATTTCATTCTATATATACAACCTCTAAGGTAAAGCAAATCTTAATTCCCATGATCAAAATATTTTTAGGATTCATACTGTTACGAGTCAGGAAAAATATGAGAAGTGGGTTAGACAGTCTATGTCTAAGCCAAATGTCCTAAAATGAACACCTTCTTTAAAATCAGACTTTTCCAGCTGAGTTCTCATGGAAAGTTTTTCCACTTGGAGCATTTAGGAATTACATAACTTTTTGGAAGTCTCCTACTTAGCATCTTTTTCTTAAAGGCTGGAACACTTTACATACGGTAACCAGGGCAACCAGGAACAGCAAAAGTCGGAGGTGGTTCCATGTACAAAAGAAATTCTATGGTCCAAAGTTAAAGCGCGCAGCTGCTCGCACTTAGTAAACAGCAGCCCCTACTGCTGTCAATGAAAAAAATTTTGGTCGGTTCTTGGACGTTCCCAACTCTTTGTTTTTTGCAAAAATCTTTGTTTCGGAGGAGAGAGTAGCAGGAAAAAAATGAGAAGCCCAAAGCATACAAGCGGCTGGCAAGCCACAAGACTGGCGAGCTTTGCTCAGCAGGGATAAATAAGCCGCTACTACGCATCACAGCTACCTCAGATCGGAATCCACAAGGCACTAGCCAATCTACCGCGCCGCTTACGCGTAGCACATGTGAGGTCCTTGTGGCAAAGCCACGTCGCGGCTCTCGGAAAAGGGAGGGGGCGAACTCAACCCGGGAAGCCCCTAAGGAAAGACCCCGGCTTCGGCGCGGCCTAGTCGCCAAGAAAGACCGAGAATAGGTCCCAGCCATGGTTTTGGTCAGCTTACTTCTGCGTCCCAGGCCAGGTCACAGACAGATTAGTCCGGGCAGAAAAAAGGACAAGATGTGTACTCCAGACCCTTCCGTATCGAGGAAACAAATCAACAACCCACCTGGTGAGCGCCATCTTCTTCCGCTTCTTCCTGCGCAGGCCACAGCGTCGCGGGGCGACTCTTACCCGGGAACGAGGAACCCAATTAAAAATTGATCACTGCGCAGGCGCCCTGACCGCACGGCCCTCTGGGCCTTGTAGTTCTTTGAGTAGGACTTGCTACTTCCAGTCTGTTGAAAGTGGGTTAGCAGAGCCATCAACAACTAACTATCTTAACGTACGAAATTCCTTACATCTGTAGATTTTACAAGCGAGAGGGTCTCTAAGTTTAACATCTCAGTAGTGATAATACAAAGTATGATATAAAGCCTTAATTTGGGAAGCTAATACTATATTATCCAACTCCACTTGAAGACACATAGAACTGCTTAAGAGTATTGAATAGGATGCGAAGTCTGGCTGATTCCCTTCTATAAGCCACCCTCTGTGCATATAGTTAATAGTTCTGTTAACAGCCGTCTACTTTAAGTTTTGCTTCACAAATGAATTATTTAAAAAAGAGTGTGGGGGTGGAGCAAATAGAGAAAATGCTAAAAATTAAGATCAAGGAGCTAAGATTTAATTCAGCAGATGATTTGGAGCCGAAGGAGGACTGAGACATGTAAAAAAGAGAAGTCTTTTTTTCTGAGATAGGGTTATTCTGTGTAGCCTTGGCTGCTCTGGAATTCTTTCAATAGACCAGGCTAGCCTGGATCAGATATGGGCTTGACTCTACCTCCCAAGTGTTAGGATCAAAGGTGTTTGCCACTGCATGCCCAAGAAAGACAATTCTTACTCCGGCAGTTGTGGCACATGCTTTTAATCCCAGAGGCAGATAACAGTGAGTTCAAGGCCAGCCTGGTCTACACAGCTAGTTCTAGGATGGCTAAGGCTACACAAAGAAATCCTGTCTGGAAAAACTAAGAACCAACAGTCTTAGGTAGGGATTCCATTACTGAAGAGATACCATAACTAAGGCAACTTTTATCAAAGAAAATATTTAGTTGTGGCTGGCTTACACTTTCTTTGTTTTATTTTATTTTATATTTTATTTACATTTCAGATGCCATCCCCTTTCCCCATTTCCCCTCCCTAGAAAATCCCTATCCCATTCCCCCTCCTCCTTTTTGCTTTTATACACTTTGAAAAAATGTTAATCAAAGGCTTTATAAGTTTGGCAATGCTCAATCGGAAGTGTAACCCAATACCCAACCTAGATATATCAACTATCTTTGACCGGTGGAGACACATGAACATCTGCCTCCATGTCCCCCCTCTCTTTCTCTCTCTTTCTTTCTCTCATCACCTAGCTTCACCCTTCCTGTTAAAATAAAACTTTTCTTTCAAAATGCAATTAGAGCATAGTCATTCCTAATTGTACCAGTGCGGTACAAGATAGTCCTAATACCCAGTCCATCATTTTGTTGACTAACCAGAACCTCTGTCATCTGTCCAAACTAAAGCACTTAGTTTTGTACCTGGCTTTTTTTCTTGGCTTTTGAATGAATGTCAGCTGAAAATCGTCGGATCAGTTCTCTCAAAGTAAATAGCCAGGATTGGCTATGAGACTATAGGTCTTCACCCCATCAGAAATCCAGAATGACTGAGTTAACTGAAATTATGGGAAGCACTAAGCATAGCTTCTAAAACTTAGCCAATTTATAGAGACTGCTGAACACCTGGACAGCCCCTATACTACTGAACGTTGGAGCATCAAATCTTCTGGCTTACACTTTCAGAGGTTCAGCTCCTTGTCATCACAGCAGCATCTGGGCAGACACGGTGCTGGAGAAGGAGCTGAGAGGTCTGCACCCCAATTCCAAGGCAGCAAGGGGAGACTACTATGTGTCACCCTGGGCAGAGCTTGAGTATAATACATAGATTTCCTTAAAGCCCCATATCCACAGTGCCACACCAACAAGTCTACACCAACTTAAAGTACTCCAACAAGTCTACACCTCCTTAAAGTACTGCTCCCTGTCCCAAGCATAAGCACATCACCACACCAACAAAACAAACAAAAGGACAATTCTTGAGGTAGAATGAGTTTCTATGGTAATGAAGACAAAAGAGGCTACTGAGGACAATGTTAAAATAATTAATGTGGGAAATCAAAAACACATAGACCAAAACCTGGGATGCAGGATTGAAAGAAAGGGATGGATACCTGTTCTTACAGTCAAGTCTCATTTCCCACAGAGGCAATCATTTAGGATGCTTTACCATGATGTTCTCTCAATGTCCTATGGTCATACAGAGAACAGCACTTTTCCTACACCACAATTGTGAAAGTAGATCTGTAAAACTGATTTGGTGACACAGTGGTAAAGGCTCTTACTGCCATGCTTGACTACACGAGTACAGTGTCAGATGAGAAAACAGACTCTCTCAGGTTGTTCTCTGACCTTCACATGGGTGTTGTAGTAGTTTTATACACACATACTCACATACACAAACACACCTCCACACACTCATACAGTACATGCAACAAAACTTATTATATAATTTCACTTACATCATACGTACACACATCTTGGAGGATTCAGATGCTCAAAGCCAGGCCCAGTGTGGCACTCCCTTCCTGCTCCCTGCCAGTTCAGATGTAGAACTCTCAGTTTCTTCTCCAGCACCACTTCTGCCATCATGCTGCCATGCTTCTCACTGTGACAATGAAGAATCTCTGAAACTGTAAGCCAGCTTCAAATGCTTTCCTTTATAAGAGTTGCCATGGTCATGGTGTCTCCTCACAGCAATAGAAACCCTAAGACAGACTGTAAAGGAGTGGCCTCAGATATCAGATGGTTGCCTTCTGAGCCACAGAATGTTGGGTAGTAATGAAGATTATCAAAGTAAATGGCAGGGCTCAGAGCAAGGGGTTAATTGTCCCCCTGCCAAACTAGTCTATAGAAAAAGGAATCGTTTTGGGTCTAAAACTTCAGCTTTGTCGATCAGATCCCCTTAAGATTTGTGCCAATGCTCCAGAGAAATGATTACATCTGGGAAGGAATGGGGTCTGCAGGTCCCACAGAGCTTTTAAATAAGAAATATCAGTGTTGGTGAGGAAGCGGCCAATAGCAATGGTTCTCTCCTACTCCCCCACCCAAAGAACATCCCAGTCCAAAAGGGCTGCAGTATTAAAGCCATGGGTAGTTAAAACTTGACTTTTGACATTTCAGCACACTTTTGGCTAACTTAATAATAAAATTATATTTAGTGTAATATTTAGTAAGTTTCTTAGTGTTATACTGCTTGTGAACAGAAACTGTGACCAAGGCAACCCTTATAAGGATGACATTTAATTGGCGCTGGCTTATAGGTTCAGAGGTTCAGACCATTGTCATCAAGGAGCATGGGAGTGTCCAAGCAGACATGGGGCTGGAGGGGCTGAGAGCTCCTCCTCTTGTTCTGAAGGCAGCTAGCAGAAGAGTCGCTTCCAGGCAGCTAGGATGAGAGTATTAAAGCCTAAGCTCAAAGGGACACACCTATTCCAACAAGGCTACACTTCCTAATAGTGCCACTTCCTGGGGCAAATATATACAAACCATCACATTCTGTTCCCTGGCTCCCATAAACTTAATCTAACACATGAGCCTATGGGGGCCATACCTACCCATAGCATTATCAAAAATACATTTGTCCAACTTCCTAAGCCCCGATAGTCTAGAGCAGTCTCAAAAATATTAAAAGTCCAAAGTTCAAGGTCTCTTCTGAGATTCATCCAATCACATAACTGTAATCTTCAAAGCAAGACAGAAAACCAGCTGGGCAAACTCCAAACTCTGCATCTCCATGTCTGATGTCAAAGCAGTCTTCAGATCTCCAACTCCGTTATTGGCTTTTTTGACTGCAACAAACTTCTTTTTCCCGGGCTGGTTCTACTCCCTGTTAGCAATTTTCCTCAGCAGATAGCCCTCATGGCTTTGGCATCTTGAACATCTTGAAGTCTCCAAGGCAACTCCAATGTTACAGCTTCTAGTTTCAATGTCTGAGATCCACACATGATCTTCTGGGCAACTTCAAAGGGCTGGCACCACTTCACCAGCTCTGCCCTCTGTAGCACTCTAAGCTCAGGTTGATCCACTCCACTGCTGCTGCTGTTCATGGTGATCATCCCATGGTAATGGCATCTCTAATACATCGGAGTCTTCTGTTGCAACAAGGCTTCACCAATAGCCTCTCATAGGTTGTATTCATCGTGCCAAGCCTCAAATCCTTTGGATAACCCCTTCAGTCCTGGGCTGTCAACTACAACTGAGACTGTACTTTCACTAATGGCCTTCCATGGCCTCTCACAGTGCCACATTTCAGCTGTTCTCCATGACTCCTTCATGCCTTCAAAACCAGTACCACCTGGGTGACTCTTGAACATTACCAAGTATAGCTGCAGCACAGGGTACAACCTTGCCTATCTCTGGAACACAGCTTCTTTGTGCTCTTAGAAAATACTTCCCAGAAGATTTTGAGATGCCATTTTTTTTTTTTTAAGTTCAGAATCCATTTTAGAGAACCTGACCTAAGTTTGAACTCAGGTAAACTAACAGGCTGGTACCTAGCATTAGTTTCCAAGTTGCTCCCCAACAAAACCTGAGCCTAGCCCCAGTCTCTAGGCTAACCCTCAACAAGACCAGCATCTCCAGGTTACACCTTAAAGACCAGCTTCTCCAGGTTAATCCTCCAACAAAACTGCACCCTCAGGTTACAAGCCCACCCCCTGCCTAATGACTACCAATGCAAAGGGGAGCAGAAATTAAATTTATGTATGACTCCCAGCACCAGCCAATTATGTTAAAGGTCAGAGTAGCTTTCTAATTGGATGCTTGCACATGTACTCTCTGCTTGCTGCTTACTATAAAGCCTTGCCCTGTTAGACATTTGGGGCTCCCTCACTACCAAAACTGTCCTGTGTGACAGAGGTGGATTGGGTGGGGGTGAGCTAGCTCAAATAGAATAAAGACCCTTCTGTGGGGTGCATCAGATCAGCTCCTGGTTGTGTTTTGAGGATCACTAACATTTCTCTGGCATTACATTTTGGTGCGTTGGCCAGAAGTTGCCCTTGACACACAGGACATCCAATCTGGAGGGTCTTGAAGCTGGCAAAACTAGTCTAGGTATTTGTGTTTTTATGTTTTTAACACTGTGTTAAATTTCCTGCTTCTTGCCTGTCTGAGCTCTAGGTTTGTCTGAGCTCTCTGTGAAATCTGCAGAGTGGAACAGAAGCAAGCTTGTGTAAAGGTAAATGTGGTAACTCTTCCAGCTGTGCTGAGGTGATTTACTTGTGTGGAACCTGGTGGCTTGTATTGCCATGGTAGTTCTTTAGGTTTGAAGCCATGCTGAGGAATTTGTCTGAATTTGTCAGAAGTTTTCTATGTGATCTGAGCAGATGAGTACTTGTGCAGGCCCAAAAGCTTGTGATTTGTATGGCTGGTAATTTGTCTGAGTGTTAGAAACTTTCTGTGAGATCTACTGAGGAGAATGAAAACTTGCATAAAGATCAATGACTTATGTTGCCATGGTACTTTTTCCAGGTCTGAGTAAAATCAATACTGCAGGTTGTCATGTGTGTGAGCACCACCTTCTGGTTGATTCTTGTTATTGCGGGCTGTATCTTTTTCTGATTTTGGTTTTGGTTGCTGGCTGTCTCTGTTCACAGAGTCTGAGTGACCACATCCGGTTTTCTGTGCGTTTCACCTTCTGGTTGGCTCTTGTTACTGCAAGCCATGTCTTTTTATGGCTTTGGTTGGTTTTTGTTTCTGGTTGTGCCTTTTTCCATTCACTGATTCTAAATGGTGCCACATCTTTATGAGAACAAGGCCTTGACTTTGTTCTGTGGCCGATTTGAGGTTCAGACAGACGAATCTGGGAGCTGTGGCTACAGCAGGGCCAGGAGACTTCCTGAGTCTTGGTCTGGGGTGGGCGTGGGCTCAGGGGAGCTGAGAGATGCCCACCAATCTGGTTCTTTTCTTGTGTGTGTACGCCACTTTGATTGTTTCTCATGTCTACCTGATAGAGAGAAATTGTTGAATTTGTGTTTTTGGTGTCATAGAAAGATCTTTTTCATGAGTGCAACTTTGTGGTTGTTTCTTGTTTCTGCTCTATAGACAGGGAAGGTTTTATTTGTGTTTTTGTGTTTCTTGTTATGAGATGACTTTGACAAGATAACTTTGATGAGATGACATTGACAGATGACTTTGACGAGGTAACCGTGAAGAGATGACTTAGATGAGATGACTCTGACAAAGTGACTTTGACTTTGACAGACTTATTAGCATTAGAGAGGATACATCTACCACATTCTGTAGGTTCACTGAACCACAGAAGAGGACAGAAAGCTGGTTCCTGCTCCCACAGGGGAACCACTCCCTCCCCCCCCCCCACACCACCATATGCTTGCTTTTCTCTGACTCACCCTGACTGACATTTTAACACTGTTGAAGATAAGAGGAGGCTCTTGGTCTACCATCAGGCTCTGCTGGCAGGTCTCAAGGCAGCTGAAAGATGACCCACAAATTTGGACAGAGTGTATGATATTAGGCAGGGAGAAAATAAAAGCCCTACAGCTTTTTTAGAGAGGGTCATAGAGACATTTCAACAACACACCTCCATGGACCCTGAATCACCAGAAACAAAGGCAGTAGTGGCACTCTAGCTTTTATTAATCAGACAGCACCAGGTATTAAGAGAAAGCTTCAGAGAGTTGAGAGGTTTAGAAAAAAGAGTCTGGGGAGTTAGTGATAGTTGCAGAGAGCGTATTTAATAAAGAGAGACTACAGAAGACAAGCAGATGAGAGGACAAAAGCAACAGACTCAAGACCTGGCAAAGATCCTATTGGCAGCCATGGGCAAAACAAAAAACTATAAGAGAAGCCTAAAACAGATAGCTTCAGAAGAAACAGATAAGGAGGCCCCTGAAGATCAAAAGTGCCCCCTCCCCAAGTTCAGCATAATTCTAAAAGTAAAAGGGAAACCCACTAGATTTTTTTGTTGATAATTAACAAAATTCAGCATTCTGTCTTGCCAAAACCTGAAGATAAAATCTCTTCAGCAGTTTATAAATGACTTCCTGGTAGCAACAGAAACAAAATAAATAAAAACAAAAGGCCTTTTAGAGGCCCTCAAAAAATTCAGATGAATCTCAAGAAGAAGGAAGACCAAAGAGTGGATGTTTCAGTCCTATTTAGAAGGGTTAACAAAATAATTATGGAAGGTAGATGGTGGGAGGGTCTTAGGAGGAAGAAAGGAAAGAGAGGGGGAAAAGGGGGGAGCAGGAGCAGGTGTGGAAGGAGACAAATGAGATGTACAGAAGTCATGAAATTGAACAGAGGTGTGTAGAAATGAGGGATGTGGAACTGGGTAGCCTATAGAAAGTCCAAGATGCCAGGAAAGTAAGACCCTCCCAGTATCCCATGGGGATGGCATTAGCTAAAATACTCAACAAATGGTAGAGAGAACCTGTAGAGACCATATCCAGAGGTTAGGCATGGCACCCCAGTTGAGGGATGGGGCCACCTGCCCATCTCCAAAATTTTAACCCAGAATTGCTCCTCTCTAAAGGAAATACAGAGACAAAGAGTGGAGCAGAGACTGAAGGAAAGGCCATCCAGTGAGTGCTCTACCTAGGCATCTATCCCACATACAGACACTAAACCCAGATACTATTTCAATATCAAGAAGTGGTTGCTGACAGGAGCCTGATAGAGCTGTCTCTTGAGAGGCTCTACCAGAGCCTGACTAATACATATGCGGATGCTTGCAGCCAACCATTGAACTGAGCATGGAGACTCCAATGGAGGAGTTAGGGGAAGGACTGAAGAAGCTGAAGGGGCCTTATCTGCCATCAATGGGAGGGTAGGCCCTTGGTCCTGTGAAGGCTAGATGTCCCAGTGTAGGGGAATGCTAGGGAAGTGAGGCAGGAGTGGGTGGGAGTGTGAATGGGGGGGACACCCTCATAGAAGCAGGGTAAGGGAGGATGGGATAGGGGGGTTGGAGAGGGGACACTGGGAAAAGGGATAATATTTGAAATGTAAATAAATGAAATATCCAATTAAAAATTCAGACTATTGAGCCTACAATAAGAAGGCCTTTTTCTGCCAACTACAGGTGACCTCTCTAGACCCTGGGAGGCATACTCAGACTTGGGACCATGGTGTCAGCCAATGGCCAATGTGTCACCAATTGACAGAAGCTGGCCCTTGCCCTGTTTACACATCAGTGCAGCAATGGCCTCCTGGTTAAAGAGGATGCCAGAAGGACTTATTAACAGCCTCTATTCTTGAATGCTCCCAGGATAACTTTTCCCCTGCCCTGCTGCCTGACCCTGAGCTCGATTGATGGTCCTCTTCACGACTGCTTGGTTGGATGCAGAGGTAACATGGTGCACCAATGACAACAGCCTCATTCAGGATGGACAGAGGTATCCTGGGACAGCAGTGGTCTCAGTCACTGAGATCATATTGGCAAAGCCACTCTTGACAGCCATGTCAGCCCAGAAAGCTGAACTGGCAGCTCTGACCAAGACATTAGAGCTGAGAAAAGACCAGAGACTCAGATGACCCACCTGTGTGCCTTTGCTATCGCTCATGTCCATAGGGTTATTTATATAGTGAGAGGCCCTCTGTCAGCAGAAGAAAGGAGTAAACTCCAACTCAGAGGGCTACAAGGCAGCCCAGTGGGTAACCCTAGCAGTTGGCCCCCCCCCATGTCCTTGATTGCCCTAAACTCAGGAGATCCCACAATCTTGAACCCCTCAGGAAATGTGATCTGGGCCAAAAACCTGCCCATGTCTCAGTGTCATAAGAGATGATGGAGTACAGCTGACCACAGACTAATTGTACCAGAGAAAATGGGTCTGTACACACTGAGGAAGACCCATTGTTCTCACACATGGGATCCTGGCTCACTGGGGTCGGGGGGTAGTTCCTAATAGGAGACTCAAGTCTTCCTGCTTGAGCAGTGAGCCCTGTATTGATCAAGCACCCTCCTCCCAACCACGGGTCAGCTCACTTCAACTTCCTAACAACTTCAAGTATCCATGGTTGAAAACAGAGACAGAGAAAAGTGAGGTCTTCTGAAGTGTTTCTTTGTTTTTGGAAATTCCTGGGGTGGGGGCTGAAACTCAGACAACTTAGGTAACTTACTAAGTTCCAGAATCTGATGAGGTAGGGAAACTCATGAAAATCCAGCACACGTGAACCAAACCCACACCCCACAAAACTAAAGGGAAGCATTGCCTGTGGCAAGTCATTTAAAAATACATTTTAGTGGGTTGAAGAGACCAGTTAAGAGCACTAATTCCCAATGCCCACACAGTGATTCAGAACCGTCTGCTACTCTAGTACCCAGGGGGTCCAATGCCCTCTTCTAGCCTCCTCAGACACCAGGCATACATGTGGTTACAGACATACATGCAGACAAAACACCTTTATATACATAATAAAATCATAAAATACATTTTACATGTAGTGTATGAGTGTGTGTGTGAATGTGTGTGTGCAAAAGTATCATAACACCTGTGTGAAGGTCAGAGAACAACCTGAGAGAGACTGTTTTCTTCATTATCTGAGATTGTACTCCTGTAGTCAACATGGCAGTAAGAGCCTTTACCACTGTGTTACCAAATCAGTTTTACAGATCTACTTTCACAATTGTATTGTAGTAAAATTGTTGTCTATATAACCATAGGACAATGAGGGACAATCTCGGTACAAGCACCCCAAATAATTTGCCTCTGTGGAAAATGAGACCTGACTGTGGGAACACATATCCATTTCTTTCTTTCAATCCTACATCCCAGGTTTTGGCCTATTTCTTTCTAATTTCCCACATTGATTATTTTAACATTGTCCTCAGTAGCCTCTTTTGTCTCTCATTACCATAGAAGCCCAGTATGAGGTAAGAATTATCCTTTTGTTTGTTTTGTTGGTGTGGTGATTGAATTGTGCTCGGAGCAGGGTGTGGTACTATCAGGAGCTGTGGCCTTGTTGGAGGAGGCACATCGCTGTGTGGAGGCAGGGCTTTGGGGAAATGTATATATCCTCAAGCTCTGCCCAGGATGAGATACAGTAGTCTGTACTTGCTGACTTCAAATTGGGAGGCAGAGGCAAGCGGATATCTGATCTAGGCGAACCTGGTCTGTAGAAAGAGTTTCAGGGCAGCCAGGACTACACAGAAAAAGCCTATCTAGAAAAAAAATAATCATCTTTCTTATGTGTCTTGGTCCTCCTTCAGAGAACATGTAGGTTGTTGATCTGTGTCCTGGATATTAAAAGAGTTACTTATTTCTATAAGCATAGTCTAGCTTTCTTCACACACATCAACCAAGAGAGGGCATCGGAACCCAAAAGAGGGCAAATGGTTGTGAAGCACCATGTGGTTGTCGGGAATTGATCTCAGGACCTCTGGAAGAATAGTCAGTGCTTTCAAGCGCTGAGCCATCTCTGCAGAACTGAAATTGTTTTTATTACATATTTTGAGCATGTCCATTCAAAGTGCAGTGGTGCATATTTGTCAGTGTTCTAGTGATATACTAAAGTCCTGATAAACATAAGTGACCTTATTATCTTGGGTACTCTAAACTTCCTAAAAATCTATCAAGGTGGTATCTGAGTCTACTGTTTTATCAAATCTTAGATTGCTATTTTTGTTATGAAAAACAACATTCCTCAAAATGATAAAATGAAATTTTTATTAGGCTATACAATTCAATGTTTTGTGTAGAAATTTCGATAAAAAATTCTTTCCAAAATAGATTTCAAAGGAAAATTTATTGAAAATTTTATTTGTTAAAAGGTCAGTGCGGTCCAATGGTCGCTGCTGGGAAATCCTGAGGGCAATTTGCAACTCCAGCAAAGGATGCTTGCATTATGACCATGAGTGGATGCTGTGCTAGGAGAATGTTTTGGAAGAATATAGGTCTCTTCCCAAACTATCTTCTCACTCTGCATGGGTGGTAGATTACATCCTACCCAACACCTCAGGCCACACCCAAGAGAATGCTGCTTCCTCAGATAATTCACCATCCTTTGGATCTGCTTCAGGCATGAACCAATCTTCACTACTAAGTCTCCTGACAGAAGAACCCCACAAGCCCCTCACCCTCAACAGCCAACGGAACCCAGAGCACACGAGTCCCCGTTCACAGAACTTCTTGCACTTTAGTCCTCTCCAGCAATCAAAGTGGAAGGTTGCATCCGAATGTACGAATTGGTGCACAGAATGAGAGGAACAGATGGCCTGAGGCAGTGGCAGGAGGAACAAGAAAGAAAGGTGGGAGCCCCCTCAGTGATGGCATCCAAACAGCTAAAGAAGTTTGACAAGGTGAAGGGGCTGAAGATACATGAGGAGTCCCAGGACTTAGAGGAAGTGATGGAGAAGAGGACCAGAGAAGCCCTGGGCCAGCAGGAGAAGCAGAAAGCTGAGCATCACAGCAGAGACAAGGTTTTCAACCTAAAGCTTCGAGAGGCAAAGCAGCAGCAGCAGCCTGGGAAGCAGGCAGAGCAGGAGCTGCTTCGGAAGGAGGAAGTCCTTCTGCCCACCCTGCAAGAGGAGTCAGCACAAAGACCTGCTGAATGTGGACCTGCCTGCCTTCCAGACCCGGGCAACCGATTGTGTAGTCTCATCTCCGGAATCATTCACATCACCTTGGAGAGTGGCTATCCCACAGTAGAGAACCAAACTGAGGCTGAGTGGGCCCTGCAGGAAATGCAGGCCCTCCTCTCAAATTTGGAGCAGGAGATCACCAGAGCCTCTGAAGTGAAGAAGAAGGATGAGGAGGAGGCCTGGGTCAAGCTGCAGGAGTCAAAGGTGCAGCAGGGGCCATCGGATCCAGCCCAGACTTCTGTACACAGTCCAAGCCCAGCAGGGATGCAGAATGAAGACCTGCAGGTAAAAAAGGTACAAGATAGTATGATGCAGTGGTACCAGCAACTTCAGGATGCTGCTGTCGAATGTGTGTTGGCCTTTGAGGACCTGACCAGCAGCAGGGACAATCAGACCAAAACGATAAAGATAGACTTGCAGAAGGCAGCCACCGTCCCAGTGAGCCAGATCTCCACTATCGCAGGTTCAAAGCTGAAGGAGATCTTTGACAAGATCCATAGCCTGCTCTCTGGACAGCCTGTCCAGTCTGGTGGGTGTTCTCTGTCTGTCACTCTACACCCTCAGGGGCTGGACTTTGTCCAGTACAAACTGGGAGAGGAATTTGTGAAACAAGGGGAGGAGAAAGTGGCCTTTCACCATGGAGCAGCATTCCCCATTGCAGTGGTGGCATCTGGTATCTGGATGCTCCACCCCAAAGTGGGAGACCTCATTCTTGCTCATCTCCACAAGAAGTGTCCTTACTCTGTTCCCTTCTTCCCAGCTTTCAAGGAAAGGATGGCTTTGGAGGGTTATCAATGGATGCTTGGCTACCAAGGGACACATTCCAAGGCTGGGCAACAGGACACCTTTCTAAAACGAAGGTCTGGGATGATCTGTCTGTATGCCACCATCATCCAGCTCCAGTGGCCATGTGGAAACCTGGGGGAGCTCATGCTCACGGCTTCAATCATGGCTGGCGCTGGTTGGCACTGATCTTAAACATGGAACGTCTCTCAGATGTGACAGCTGCTCTCCCGTCTGACTTCTCAGAGGTGTGTGGGAATGCACTCATGAAGCAGCACCAGGTCCAGTTCTGGAAGCTGATACTTCCCATCCAAGAGGACTACTTGCCCAGAACTGAAGCATCACCAGCTCAGGACAGACGGGATCTTTCCTATTTCTGAAGCAGTTCTTGGAGAAATGTCTGCAATGCCGGGAGATTCCTGTCCCCAGAGGATTTCTGACACCCTCCTTGTGGACTCTTCATGTCCTTCATGACACTGTGTGCCAGGAGGGGCAACAATAGAGCAACTGAGACAGAGGGTTTGGAAGAAGCATGTCACATTCAGAAATTCATCAGTGTATTTTTATATATCTGTACCATGTGAATGAGGCTTTTAAGGGCTGGAGAGATGACTCAGCAGGTAAGAGCACTGACTGCTCTTCCAGAGGTCCTGAGTTCAATTCCCAGCAACCACATTACATTACAACCATCTGTAATGAGATCCTATGCACTCATCTAGTGTGTGTGTGTGAAGACAGCTGCAGTGCACTCATATCAATAAAAATAAAAAAATCTTTAAGAATATGAGGCCTTGCTGGGCAGTGGTGGTGCACACCTTTAATCCCAGCACTTGGGAGGCAGAGACAGGCAGATTTCTGAGTTCGAGGCCAGCCTGGTCTACAGAGTGAGCTCCAGGACAGCCAGGGCTACACAGAGAAACCCTGTTTTGAAAAACCAAAAAAAAAAAAAAAAAAAAAAAAAAAAAAATAAATATGAGGCCTTTATAGTTCACAGCCTTTTGTCAGTCTCTTGTCAGGTTTGGTAGTCTACAGGTGTCACAGACAGATACTAAACTGGCTTTTCTAATTTTCACAAATTATAAGGAGAGGTAAGAATGGGCACTTAGGACTTAGCTGCACCTGTTGTGTCTAGTGTCTTTCAGGAAATTGGTGATCCTTTATCTGCTTACCTCTGACCTATAGTGAGCCCACTATGTTCCCTCCTCACTGCCCTGCTCCTGTTCATACACATACTTAGAAAGAGTCCCTTTAAAGTGTCAGGTAATGTTTCAGTATGGGGACGAGGTAAAGTACTTCACACTGTGTGACTTGTGGAGTACGTGTATATTCAGAAGACATGTATGATGCTGGTGTGGACTGAACCCCAGAGTGCATCAAGGTGTTGAGTATATGGATCATGACTGGGAACATGTACTATAGAGTACTCTCTGTCCTCTCCATTTGGAATTTGGTCCCTGGTTGGCTGAGGATGCTGTACTAGATCAGGTCCCTTTGGGTTGTTTTTCTGACCAGAATGAAGATGCATTGCAATGCGGCTTCTCGTGTAAGCTGAAGAGTATTAGCAGTGAATGCATTGGTGTTTAGGAGAGGCTGACGACCTCAGATGGAAGTTGGTATTTGTCTTAGGAACAGATTGACTCTCTGTTGCAGAAGCTGAGATTCTAGTCCTGCAGGCCTCCTGTGGTGGACGTTCTCATTAGTACTCTCAAAAGGCCTAAGCATTTTAATTGGGAACTAGAGTTCCCAAAAAAGTAATAAAGCTTGGAAAAAAAAAGGTCAATGGACCATTCAAGTGAATCTCAGTATGGCCTCAGGATGAAGGCAGAGGAGGGGGAGGGAATAAGCAAATGGATCAGGATCTAAGTGGCCTGCTGAGACACTCTGGTCAGGCCAAGATTTGGGGACCATGGTAGTGACTCAGGAGCATCTGAACCTGGAATCCCTCGTGCACCCGCGTGCCTGACACTCCAGCTGCTCGACCATTCTAGCCTGCTGCCAAGCCTGGCCATGCCTGTCACCCCAGGAATGGAGCCCAGGGAGCAAGCAGGTCCCCAGCCAAAAAGAAAAGTAAGTCCTCCTGGAGAAGAAGCAAGTCTCCTGGGACTAAGAGAAGCTGGAGTCCTCACTGCTCCACAGTTAAAATGAAACAGGAACATGAGGACCATCCACAGAGAGGACGAGAGGACCAACAGCACCAGGAGCCATCAGAACAGAATCACAAGAGAGCTCAGAATAGTGGGCGAGACCAGCACCGGGGTCATTGCAGCCAAAGGGAGAGCTCTAATGAGAGGCCTGTCAGTGGGCAGGGTCCAGATTGAGACAGTCAGACCTGCAGGCCCAGGAAGAAGAGAGGGACTTTCATAAAGCCAGGTGCAGGGAGCACGGCCAGCAGAATGAAGGAGCTGGAGGTGAGGCTAAGGAGGTGATCCCTCGCCCTGCTGGTAAGAGAAGAGGAGCCCCTTAAAGAAAAACCAAGCTTTGAGCTTACTGGGGCACTTCTCGAGGGCACTAATACCTTTGGGGTGTGGTTATCAAAAACAGGGAGGCCCTAGAATCCTGATTCCTTAAAAACAGTGGGGCATCTCTACTCTTTTAAAAATCATGAGGTCCTTCGAGTCATCTCCACCCATCAGCAGAGTGAGGACCTTCTGGATAGACATCCACACATCACACACATTCCCATCACCATCCCTCTTGCTCACAGCAACATGCAGTCTTCCAGTACCGGCTTGTGGAGCACACCCGTGCTGCTGGCTCAGTTGGGCAGAGGCTGAAGCCCTAAGTCATTGACCTCGGCTCAGGCAAGGGAACATTTTTGAACAAGTGTATTGAGTCACAGAGATATTATGAACTGAAAGATGATGCACTTAAGTTTGGGCTTAGTAGCAGAGAATATGTCTTTCTTCATGTATTTTCAGACACTTGAACTTGACAGGAAGGAAGATGAAGATGATGAGGAGGAAATGGTGTCTGACAGCTGGCAGCTGAGAAGGAGCCTCTTTTAGAAACGGTCCCTCCAGAGGCAGTGGGGGTGACTCTAGCACCTCTTCTTGCCTCAGGTCTTTCCTCTGTTGCTGCCCAGCTCTTGTTGCAGTCTGAGAACTGTCACTTCATGTTTTCTGGAACTTGGCCCAGCAGTCCCACCAATTACAGGACATAGAGTTTTGTCAAAGTGTGTGGCTGTGGTGGGTGCCTGCAGAACTGCTGCATAGGAAACAGCCCTTGCAAAGGGGATTGTGGCTTCTTCTCTTTGTACAGTTTATTTATACAGTTGTTGAGTTTCTATTTATACAGTTGTTGAGTTTCGTGGACCAAGAGTTTTGTTTTGGGGACAAACCCTACAGTAGAGAATCTTAGTCAGCTTTGGTTGTCACCAAAATAACTTCCAGCATATACCAAAGCTTTGGCCTGGTTTAGTTCTTGAGTCACAGAAGTTGATTTTGCACTGTTTTTTTTTGGGGTTACAGTTTACCATGTGGCCTCATTGTTGGCTGTCTGCTCTCACTCTGTGACGAGTGTGTAGCATGACTGTAGGGAGATCCTGGCTTCTACCAGCAGGTGCTGGCGTCATATCATGCACTGGGCTCTAGACCAGCATCCTAGGAGGATTCCAGATTTCTCCATGAAACAGCCTTAAGAGGTTGATCATCTGCTCTTTTTCTTTAGGTTTGCATTTTTTATTCAGATGTTACCTCTCTTCTCCCTTTGAGAAGCGCACTACACTGACTTTGTGGGAGGGGCCGTGCTGTGACCCAGGGATGTGTGTATGTGTCTAAAGGAGGTTGTGGAGCTTCCACCTTTCCCCGTCATCTTTGACCATGTGTTCCTATTTACCTCCCAAGGATGGACAGCAAGGGACAGCCTAGTGTCTCAACTTCTACTTTCTACTCAACTGGGGTCTGAGTAGAAAGATATTCCTTGGGCTGGAGAGATGGCTCAGTGGTTAAGAGCACCGACTGCTCTTCCAGAGGTCTTGAGTTCAATTCCCAGCAACCACATGGTGGCTCTTAACCATCTGTAATGGGATCTGACATCCTCTTCTGGTGTGTCTCATACAAATAAGACAGCTACAGTGTCCTCACATAAATAAAATAAAATAAATCTTAAAAAAGATATTCCTTACATACAGTCTGTGTACTTCAGAGCTATGTGCTGATTTTCATATGACAGTGTTTTATGATATAGATAATACCACATGATAGGCAAAAGTAATCTTCATTAAAATACTATCTTTATTAAAACACATGACATGTATTGTCCAGCTTTTGTATGCATAAAATACCCTCCCCCATACACATAATCTTCATTAAAATACAATGTTTATTAAAATATTTTTAAATACCTTAAATATCTTAAAATATATAATATACATATATACATATATATAGGATTCTACGTTGAAACAGTCCTCTAAATTTTAAAAGGCATCTCTAGTCTTTGGTCTCCTATTCTTCACAGTCCAGTTTCTTGGTGACAATGGTTTCAGTGGGTTTTTAAAAGAATTCTATGATATTTTATTTTCTCAAAAAACGTTTTGAAACCCATAGGATTATCAAGATGAACTGGATCTTCTGAGATGCCCTGTTTCCATGAGAATCAGAAAATGCCTTATCAGGGAAACAAATCAAGGGAAAAGGAGAAAAGGTGAACTACTTTGCTGGTGTAAACAGGACCAAACATCAACTGTCTGCATTGGTATCTGTTACTCTTTAACCTGGTTTTGACGTCATCAATACATGCCCTTGCCTAGATTAGTATGCTGTAAAGTACCCTCCCCCATACATGCTCAGTGCACAGAGACCTTCTAAAATGACACATACATTGTCATAAAGTAAATTCCACAATGGGAAATTCCAGGACAGCCAGGGATACAGAGAACCTACCTTCAAACACCAAAACTAAACAAAAATCCCCAAACAAGAGAAAGAAGACACAAAGTTGGGTGTGTAGGGAAGGTGGGTGGATCTGGAAGGAGGTGGAGGAAAGTGAATATGGTCAAACTCAATTGTATGAAATTAAAAAAAAAAACCCTGAATTCAAAAAAAAAAAAATCAATGAAAAGTGTCACTAAAATTGAAGGAATGTATTGTAGGTTCTGGACAATCAATGACGGTGAGAAATGTTACCTCTACAGACTGAGAATGTCACTATCAATTAAAGCACAAGATAATATGGTTTGAAGATAGCTGCAAATATGTATACCATTGTGAGTTTGACTTAACGTCTTACTGTTCTAAACAGGCTCGAGAAGCAGTGGAAATGGGAGCCCAAATAGAAGGAAAGATGTCTCAACAAGAAGCTAGAGATAGGAATGCTGGGATCAAAACCAGTGTGGCAAAAAGTATGACAATTCCCATTGTGGAATTTGCTTTATGACAATGTATATGTCATTTTAGAAGGTCTCTGTGCACTGAGCTTGTATGGGGTTGGGAATTTTATAGCATACAGTATCTGGACAAGGGCATGTATTGTGATGACGTCAAAACCAGGATAAAGCCTAACAGACACCAATGCAGACAGTTGAGGTTTGGTCCTGTTTACACCAGCAAAGAAGTAGTTCACCTCTTCTTTTCCCCTTGATTTGTTCCCTGATAAGGCATTTTCTGATTCTCATGGAAACAGGGCATCTCAGAAGACCCAGTTCATCTTGAGGATGGTCCTACAGGTTTCAACACGTTTTTTGAGAAAATGAAATGTCATCAAAGTCCTTAAAAACTCACTAAAATATTGTCACCAAGAAACTGGATCCTGAAGAAGAGGAGACCAAAGACTAGAGATGCCTTTTGAAATTTAGAGGACTGTCTAGACTTACAATGATAAGACCTGGTTTAACTTTTGGTTTATGCTGGAGGTTGTTTTGGTGACAACCAAAGCTGACTAAAATTCTCTATTCTAGGGTTTGTCCCCAAAACAAAACTCCTGGTCCATGGAGCTCAACAACTATATAAATAAGAAACTGTACAAAGGGAAGAAGCCACCGTCCTCTTTGCAAGGGCTGTTTCCTATGAAGCAGTTCTGCAGGCACCCACCACAGCCACACACTTTGACAAAACTCCATGTCCTGTAATTGGTGGGACTGCTGGGCCAAGTTCCAGAAAACATGAAGTGACAGTTCTCAGACTGCTACATAAGCTGGGCAGTAACAGAGGAAAGAAGTGAGGCAAGAAGAGACGCTTCTTCCAAAACACTTGTCCAAACCAAAAGGATCTTCTTCAAACTGAACTGGTCCTTCTCGGCCCCTCTGTCTAGGGTCTGAACCAGAAAACTCCTTATCAGGAACAAATCTGGGGGAAAAGGAGAAGAGGTCATGAACTACTTCTATTTTACTGGTGTAACAGGACCAACCATCAACTGTCTGCATTGGTACCTGTGGGTCTTTATCCTGGTTTTGAGGTCATCACCATACATGTCCTTGTCCAGATTTTTACTGGACCTGTGGATACTCTGAGCCATGTCTTTGCCACCCAGGCCTGATCATAAACATTGTAAATTTCATCTTCTCTGCCTGCAAATCCACTGTCCATACCCTGTGGGAAAATGAATGACACCAAATATAAAGGTCTGCCTATCCAAAGCTGAATCTGAGTGCTGAGCAATGAATAGTTCGTGTTTACAGCTAATTAAAAAACCGCAACTGCAACATTTATATAAAATAACAAGTATATTTATTTAAAATAAGTATAAACTACTCCACACATTTGAGTTCTTAGAGACTAAGATTAAATCAAGGAATTCATTAGGTGGGTGTGGTGTTGCACATCTTTAATAGCAGCACTAAAGACAGCAGGTGAATCTCTGCCAGTCTGAAGTCAGCCTGTTCTAAATAGTCTGGTCTAAGACAGCCAGAGCTGTATAATATACTCTATCTCAACAACAACAATAACCACCAAGTTTTGACTAAGCAAACAATAAAAGACACATGGCTGGGTGTAGGGTTGCATAGCTTTAACCTCTACATGCTCCGTGCACAAAGACCTTTAAAATGGCATACATTGTCATAAAGTAAATTCCACAATGGGAATGAATTGTCATACCTTTTTCCACATGGGTTTTTGATCTCAGTTCTTCTTTCTCTGGCATTCTGGGCCATTTCTCCACATTTCTCTTGTTTCTCCTTTTCTATTTCAGCCATCTTTCTCTCTATTCAGGCTCGCATTTCCAAGGATTGTCGAGACTATTTAGTAAAGGGAGATGGTAAGTGGAACTCACAGTGGGTAGTCAAGGCAGCTAGAGAAAACCCACAATCAAAAGAGGGACCTACTTTCTTGCAGAAAAGGAAGGACGGAGGCAAGCAGGCAGGCAAGGCACCTGAAACTGCTTGCTGGGTTGCAGAGTGGCTAATGCTCATCTAGCTTTCTTACTCTGTTCAGAACCACCTGCCTAGGGAATGGTGCTGCCCATAGTGGTTTGGATCTTCCTGCATATCTTAGCAAGAAAAGCAATCCCCCACAGATATGTCCACAGGCCAATCTGATCTATGGAGTTCTTTTGCCTGATGTTGGTATCAGGACTGGTTCTGAACCAAGTGACAATATATCTAGGCAACCTCCATATCATTGCCAAGGCAACTGCCAAACATTCTCAGAATCCACTTGGCTCACCTCCTCCCTTTACCTGCAGGAGGCTAAGTCACTAACCATATAAATAGGCAGAGCCCCCTGACCTCTTTCTCTCCCCCTCCTCTTGCCATCACCTTTGCCCTATCTCCTGAACAAACTTCACATGGAACCGTTTGGCCTGATGTGGTTGGTCATGAGCCTCTCACATCAAACAACACCTGATAGCATTTTACCAGGTGTTAAGCAGACAGTTAAGGTTAACAGGACAGAGTTTTTTCTTTCTTTCTGCCCTTAAACTACTTATACCGTCTGGGTTTGTCTTGGAACTCAGAGACCCTCCTGCCTGCTCTATTTTCAACCTGTGTGTCTACTTGTCCATCTTCTGGTATCAAAACCATGTATTTCATTCTATATATACAACCTCTAGGGCAAAGCAGGACAATAAACCTTAATTCCCATGACCAAAATATTCTTAGGATTCATACTGTTACAAGCCAGGAAAAATATAAGAGGGTTTGACAGTGTGAGCCAAGGTCCTAAATTGAATAAATACCTTCACACCTTCTTTAAAAATCAGACTTCTCTGGCTGAGTTCACATGGAAAGTTTTTCCACTTGGAGCACTTAGAAGTCATAGAACTTTTGGAAATCTCCCACTTTGCATCTTTCCCTTAAAGGCTAGGAGCACTTTACTTATGGTCATGAGGGCCAGCAGCAAGAGCAGAAGCAGAGGTGGTTCTATGTACAAAAAGTAATTCTAAGTCCAAAGTTAAACTGCAGAGTAGCTGCGCATTCAGTAACCAGCAACTCCACTGCTCGTCAGTGGAAACATTTTTGGTCAGTTCTCGGACCTTCCCAACACATTTGTTTTTTTTTGAAAAAAAAAAAAATCTTTGTTTCAGAAGAGAGAGTACCAAGAGAAAAAGAAAAGCCCAAGGCATAGAAGCCCCTGGAAAGCCTTGCACAAGACTGGCCTGCTTTGCTCAGCAGGGATAAATGAGCCTCTGCATCCCTTTGTGTCCCCCTCAGCCTGGGGCTGCAGGCACTCTCAGTGAGGCCAAAGCTACACAAAGAAACCCTGTGTCAAAAATTAAAAACCAACTGTCTTAGGGTTTCCATTCCTGTGAAGAGACACCATTGCTGTCTTAGTCAGGGTTTGTATTCCTGCACAAAGCATCATGACCATAAGTAAGTAGGGGAGGAAAAGGTTGATTCAGCTTATACTTACACATCACCAAAGAAAGTCGGGACAGGAATTCACACAGGGTAGGAACTTGGTAGCAGGAACGGATGCAGAGAACATGGAGGATCCCTGCCTACTGGATTGCTTCCCTCAGCTTGCTCAGCTTGCTTTCTTATAAACCCAGGACTACCAGCCCAGGGATGGCACCACCCACAATTGGCTGGGCCCTCCTTTCTTGATAACTAATTGAGAAAATGCCTTACAGCTGGATCTCATGGAGGCATTTCCTCAAGAGAAGCTCCTTTCTCTGTGATCACACCAGCTGTGTCAAGTTAACACACAAACCAGCCAGTACAACAACCAAGGCAACCTTTAAAAAGGAAAATATTTAATTTCAGTTGCCTCACACTTTCAAGGTTTTAGTTCAAATATATGTATATGTATTATATATACATATGTGTATACATTTTTTTCTCAAGGCTCTACCTCTATAAAAACACACATCCTCTAACAAGGCCACACCTCCAAATAATACCACAGCCAGCACCAAGCATGATCAAATCACCACAACCAACGAAACACACAAAACGACAGTTATTGATGTAGACTGGGTTCTATGGTAATGAGAGACAAGAGAGGCTACAGAGGACAATGACAAAATTATGAATGTGGCAAATCAGAAACACATAGACCAAAACCTGGGATGTAGGATTGAAAGTAAAGGATGGATACTTGTTCTTACAGTGAAGTCTCATTTTCCACAGAGGCAATCATTTGGGGTGCTTGTACCATGATGTTCTCTCAATGTCCTATGGTCATATAGAGAACAGCACTTTTGCTACACCACAATTGTGAAAGTAGATCTGTAAAACTGATTGGGAGACACAGTGATAAAGGCTATTGCTGCCATGCTTGACTTCACGAGTACAGTGTCAGATAGACAGAGAAAACAGACACTCAGGTGGTTCTCTGACCTTCAGACAGGTGTTGTGGCAGTTACAAACACACACACACACACACACACACACACACACACACACACATCACACTCTATGTAAAGGGTGGATGTAATATAAGCAAGCTCCACTAGCATAGCTTTGGTGAGCTTTAATCAGCTCACTAGCATTGGTTCTTGGAACAAACAGACTTAACCAATAGAGGACACCCAGAACAACGGACCACATGTGCAGTGCAAGAGGGTGTTGCAGGTGTTGCCAGTTAGGGGTCTCAATGACCCACAGGCAGGTAAAGCCTGAATTTTCTGCCTGCAGAAGCAGCTGACAGTAACCTTGCCATAGCGTAGGCCTTGGAAGTGTTGATGGGCTCTAGAGTCAACACATACATTGAAGTCTAGGAGCTGACATCAGTAGTGGTGATAATGTATAGAACAAGGATGCGTGTTCCAGCTCAAGCATGCTGCAGAACGTTGGCAGCTTTGGCCATGTGTCTCTGGTTTTATATTCAAGAGGAGAAGGAGACGATTGGGACAATTGATGGTTAACTAGAGCTAAGAAGTTAGCAGTGATTAAGAAAAGACCAGCATCAGTGAGGTGAAATTGTAGTGCCAGGGAAATGTTAGTGGTCCCCTAAACACAGACAGGAGCAGATCTGATGCAATTCACAGTAGGGTCATTATGCATCTGGAGTTAGTTCTCCCCCACAACCCACCCACCACACTGCTGTCACATGTGGCCATCCCAGCCTTGAGCAGGCCCTTCTCAGCCTTGAGCAGGCTAAGCAGACCTTGAACATTTGCCATGACAGGTCTTATCCACGTGGACAGAGACCTCTGCCTTGGCTGCAGTTGCAGGTTCCCATGGAAACTTAGCTGGTTTGGCAGCCTCTGCTGCCCTTGCTTTACAACCTACTCTAGCTGAAGCAGGGATGGGGTTTGTGGTTTTTCCCTTCATAAACTCAGAGCTGAACATTAACTTGAAACCTTGATCAGAACTTTGTCTTGAACTTCTTCTCTCACCCTCCCACCTTTTTTCAATTCCAGCCCCACTTTCAGGTAAACCCATTTCTCCCGGGGCTGCTGGATGGCGACAGGTGGTGCCCGAAAGAGGTGCCTGAAAACGGGAATCTGCTGAGAAATGCTATCTTGGGTGGAGCCCACAGAAAACAAAAAATTTAACAGTATCCTGCACTGTAAGCAACGAACAGCATTAATGCCAGCGCTGGTAGTTATAAAGTTTATGTTTGGAGGTTGTTGTTGTAGTGCAGTGAAAAACGAAACAGGATACTAGCTAGGCTGAAGAAGTGTTGGCCAGACACTGACTTCACCTAGGGCTGACAGCGCGATGGGGCAGGGGAATTCAAAACAGGCCCTTGTCCTCAGCCTAAAAGAGCTGCTTCAGGCAGGAGGCGCAGAGTTTAAAAAACAGACGTTAGAAAAATTCTTAGCTCAAGTAGATTTATATTGTGCTTGGTTCCCAGAAGTAGGAATGGCAAATATACAAATGAAAGAATCAGTTAGACTGAGGAGGAATTGGGGCAGTGCATAAAGCAGGGCACTGGGGAGCAACTATCATAGCTGCCGCTGGACCTCCTCTCCCTTCTCTGGCAGAATTCCCCGAAGAAGAAGGAGATGAAGAGTTAGACCTTGAGTATGAGAGAGAGAAAGGGTTTCAGAAAAGCAGTTGTCCCCTGTCTGGGACGCTTTAGCCAAAGAGAAGGAAATGGATAGAAGCTGTCTCAGAGCTTTCCTAGAGACAGGAGGAAACCCGGAGATGTCCTGCTTCCTCTCTGGCTCCTACTGGAGAGATCCTTAGATCTGGTTCTGGGTCTCTTAGGATATCTGGGTCCCTTTGGGGACATTTAGTTCTCTTCCCTCTCTGTTTATTGTCTGTCTCTGGCAGGACAATCAGTCCGTGTTTGTCAAAACTGATTGTTTTATGTGAAGTCTGTGTTTTTGTTTGGTTGTTTGAATGACTGTTGTTCTGTGTTCCATGTTGAAATAAGAAAAATGGTAAAAACTTATCAGCTGGATATCCACCCCTTGATTTGGTTTAACTTATTTAAAAGGCAGTCTCAATTTGCACAGCAGAAACTGGTAAGTTCCCCTGCACTGTGGCTGGGCATCAAGCACAGCTGGAGAAGCCCTGCTAGGGGCTGATTAGCTACACAAGCTGCTCTTAAAGGGGCCAGCAGCTTCTCCACATCTTTGGTAAGGAAGCTGATGGCTATTTTGTAGAAAAATCTCTGTAATTGTGTTTACGGGGTTCAGCAAGTGACAAGGTGCTTTTTTTGTTGTTGAAATTACAGCTAGAAAAAGTAAGAAAATTTTGTCTGGTCTAAATATATAAGATGTGTATAGCCACTTCATTTTTCTTTCTGACTGGTATTAAAAGCATAACTATGTTCTGGATGTCTTCGTTTTAGGGTATTGGCTTATAAGTTATTGGGTATGATTAAAAAATTGTATCATTGGTAACAGAAAGTTAGCTTACAACAGGTAACTCAGGTTTGGAGTCTTTCTAAATAACAACACATGGCATGAGCCAACCCTAGAAAACACGTCTCTAAAGATATCTCTAAATTGGGATAATATTTTATGTAATTCTTATCTGAGAAACTAGACTTATAAAGGATAGGATTTAAAACAATATCCCTTTAATGAGGTATTAAAAGCTGCACTGTCATGCATTCATATGTAAGAACTGGCAGGCAAACTTTGTAACGTGAAAGTAATGCTCTTGGTATTGATTTTAAAGAGAATGGATTAAAACTAGGTTTTGCTTTGCAAAATTATGGTTATGCTCTAATATTACAAAAGAAACTTAAAAATATAGTTACATTGTCAATGTTCCATTAACTACAGTTTACAATTCGATCATAAACTCAAGATTTTTAATTCACTCATATTAAGAAAACAATCAAGCAAGTGGAGACTGTTGCAAGAGTGATAAAAGAGTTAAAATCAGCTGTAGCACAGTACAGGCCTGTGGCCCCTTTTATACAAGATTTATTGGATACAGGGGTAGAAGCGAATTTAACCCCCAAGATTGGAAAGAAGATCTCAGTGGGAGTTTATCTAACATCAAACAGGATCTGGCTATGGCTGCTGCCCTACAGGGGACTACAGTACAACCTATGTTTTCACAGCGCCGAGGTGACAAAGAATGTTTTAAGTATGGGGGCCTAGGTCATTTTAGGAAAGACTGTCCAAAAAGTAGAGGGCACTCGCCTGGAATTTGTCCTTGGTACAGAAAGGGTAATCATTGGGCCAGGGAATAGAGATCTAAACCAGATAATCAGGGCTGTCCCTTGTCAAGAAATGGGCAGCCAGGCTGTGGTGGTGCACGCCTTTAATCCCAGCACTTGGGAGGCAGAGGCAGGCTGATTTCTGAGTTTAAGGCCAGCCTGGTCTACAAAGTGAGTTCCAGGACAGCCAGGACTACACAGAGAAACACTGCTCGAAAAACAAAACAAAAAAAAAAAAACAAAAAAAAAACAAAAAAAAAACAAAAAAAAAAAAAAAAAGAAGAAGAAGAAAAATGGGCAGAGGGTCCGCCTTAGGCCCCCAGACATCCACAGCAAGCAGCTTTTGGGGCCGTGAAGCTGCTTCTTAGCCAGGGAAATTCATTCCTGAACTTATGGGAGCAAGCCCAGAAAGTGCAGAATTGGACCTCAGTTCCACCACCTACACAGTGCTAACCCCAGAAATGGGAATTCAAACAGGAGTTTTGGGGCCCTTGCCTCCAGGGACCTGGGGTTCCTTTTAGGTCAAAGCAGTATTATTATAGAAGGACCACAGATTTACCTAGGAATTACAGATAATGACTGTACAGGAGAAAAAAAATCATGGCTGCTTCTCCCCATGGCATATAACTGTACCCACAAATGAAAGAATTGCTCAACTTATTTTAGTTCCTTGGTATCTGCTACCCTCCAAGTTTGTGAAGAGTGAGAGAGCACAAGGCTGCTTTGGTTCCTCTGATGTGTACTGGGTCCGGTCTATTATTAATAAGAGACCTAACCTTAAATTAGCAATTGGAGGAAAGAGTTTTGAAGGATTAATAGACACTGGAGATGACATACTCACTCACCACCAAGGGAGTGGCTATTCCATTAATCCATAACAAAGTTCAAACTAAAGATTTATGAAAGGTTAATGAAACTGGGAACTTATGGGGGCATTACAACCTGGTTTACCTACTCCAGCTGCTTTTTCAAAAATAGGAATAAAATTATTACAGATTTCCTTTGCATCATGATGGTTGTAATTTTAAATAACACACAAAGCAATGTCATTGGAAAGTTTTGCCTCAAGGAATGGCCAATAGCCCTATATTATGTCAAAAAATGTGTCTCTGCTACAATAAAAGAGAGTAGGCCTTTGTTTTTTTTTTTTTTTTTTTTTTGGTGAAAATTTTCTTTTTTTTTATTAGATATTTTATTTACACTTCAGATGCCATCCCCTTTCCCCATTCCCCCCACCCCCCTTAGAAAACCCCTATCACATGCCCCCTTTTTCTTTTTGCATTTATACATTTTTTTTAAATAATGTTAATCATAAGCGTTATAAGTTTGGAATTGTTCAATCAGAGGTGTAACCCACTGACCGACCTAGATATAACAACTATCTTTGACTGGTGGAGATACATGAATATCTGCCTCCCTGTTTCCCCCCTCTTTCTCTCTTTCATCACCTAGCTTCTTCTCCTATCCTTCTTCTCCTCCTCTTCTTACTCCTTTTCTTGCTCTCAGTACACCTCCTACCTTAGCTCCTCCTACACATCACCCTTCCTGTTAAAAGGAAACTTTTCTCTCAAAATACAATTAGAGCATAATTATGCCAATTTGTACCAGTGAGGTACAAGATAGTCCTAATACCCAGTCCATCATTTTGTTGACTAACCAGCACCTCTGTCATCTATCCTAACTGAAACATTTAGTTCTGAACCTGGCTTTAGGATGAATGTCAGCTGACTACCATCCACTCAAATATTTTCTCTTACGGTAAATAGCTATAAGTTTTCAACCCCGTCAGAAATCCAGAATGACTGAGTTAACTATAATTGTGGGAAGCACAAAGCATAGCTTCTAAAACTTAGCCAATTTATAGAGACCTCTGAACACCTGAAAAGCCCCTATACTACCGAACGTTGGAGCATCAAATCTTCAGCCTTCTGGCCCAGAATCATCTGACAGACCTTGGTGATGCAGGATTATTAAGGACTGATTACTCTGTCTAGGCAGATATAATCAGTCGACTATTCTGCATGTGTGTCCTTTTCTGGACAGTAATTTGTCTGTAGATGGAGAGAGGCAATTCTTGCCTAGTGGCTGTTACCACACAACTGGAGTAACTCCAAGGATGCTCAATTTCTTCTTAGAATCCACGACAGGAAGCTGTCAGGAGCAGACAGGTCTCTAATCAATATGAACATTAATATATAAATATTTGTAGCATCAGTTCTATGGACTTCTGATGTTTTGAAAACCAACTATCCATGTAAGGTAACCTGGACTGTTGTCTGTTCACTCCTCTCAGCTATTTCTAAATAAAATATGGGAAACACCCTAACAATAAACTCAAAAATATGAATTTGCTATAGTCCCTTAACTCATAGGTTAAGCGTCCCAAATCAGTTAAAAAGGTTAAAAAAGGGTTGGGTCTAGGCATTGTATTCCTAAATGTGTTATACAGGCACAATGCCCATGAGCGTATCAATATTCATCTCATTTTTATATTAATAAGAGGCTTGTACCAATGAAAACCTTAAATTTGAGATCAAAGTAAATTTTGTACCATTTAAGAAATTATAACTTCATCTTGATAATAATTATACAGATTTCTACCAATAGGTTATGGCTATGCAATAAGTCCTAGCTAATCCCCCCTGTTCCAACAAAACCACTACTTGTCCCTAGAAAGACAGACCATTATTAACCACATTAGTCCCCAAGCCCAGGGAATAGGGGCACTGACACTTCTTTAACTTCTTCATGCTGATTAAGGGCGTTGAGATTTTAGAAGAGGGGTTGGGGGGAAGAGTAAGTTGATAAGCCTCTAATGCTGTGTCTTCACTGAATCCAGATGGAATTCCAGGACATCAGAGGTTTGGGCAGGTCTGCTCAGTATGCTTGATGAGTAGATACACCAAGGCTGTGTATTCTGCAATATACAATTCTCAGAACAAGTTTTAGTATCAAGAAAAAAAAAATTTCCCACCCCCAGGGGGCTGACATTTTTTTTTAAAGATGTTGGTTCTGAAGACTTTTTTTTTCCCCCGCTTGTTAAAATTGGTTGTAGTATTTACATTTCAGATTTTATCCTCTTAGCCTACTTCCTCCCACCACCCAGAAACCTCCTATCCCATCCCCCTCCTCATGCTTCTATGAGGCAGTGACTGCACCTACCCCCCCCTCACTATCCTCTCCCCACCCTCACATCATTCCCCCCCCCCCCACTGTGTGTTCATTTTCTTTTTTATGGGACCAAGAAACTCCTCTCCCACCTATGTCCGACAAGGCCATCCTCCCCTACATATACCTCTGGAGTCTTGGGTCCCTCCCTATGTGTCCATGTTTTGTTTCCCTATTTGATCCCTTGAGCATTTTTGTTTCTCGTTCTAAGTAGAACTGAGGCATCCCCTCTTGGTCTTCCTTCTTCATGAGCTTCATGTGGTCTGTGGGTTGAGTCTTCACTAATCCAAGCTTTTGGGCTAACATCCGTGGAGATATGTTTGTGTAACTATCTTCTTTTGGAGTTTTTGGAAGATTACTTTCTTGCTTTTTCTAGGTTATAGTTTCCCTCCTTGTGTTGGAGTTTTCCACCAATTATTCTTTGAAGTGCTGGATTTGTGTTGAGATACTGTGTAAATTTGGATTTGTCATGGAATATTTTGGTTTCTCCATCAATAATGATTGAGAGTTTTGCTGGGTATAGTAGTCTGGGCTGGCATTTGTGTTCTCTTAGGGTCTGTATGATATCGGTCCAGGATCTTCTGGCTTTTATGGTCTCTGGTGAGAAGTCTGTTGTAATTCTTATAGGTCTGCCTTTATACGTTACTTTGCCTTTTTCCCTTACTGCTTTTAGTATTTTTTCTTTGTTTTGTACATTTGATGTTTTGACTATTATATGGCGGGAAGTATTTCTTTTCTGGTCTAAACTATTTGGAGTTCTGTAAGCTTCTTGTATATTTATGGACATCTCTTTCTTTAGGTTAGGGAAGTTTTCCTCTATAATTTTGTTGAGGATATTTACTGGTCCTTTTAGTTGGGAGTCTTCCCCCTCATCTATACCTATTATCCTTAGGTTTGGCCTTCTCATTGTGTCTTGGATTTCTTGTATATTTTGGGTTAGTAGCTTTTTGTATTTTGCATTTTCTTTGAAAGTTGTGTCAATGTTTTCCATGGTATCTTCTGCACATGAGATTCTCTCTTCCATCTCTTGTATTCTGTTGGTGATACTTGTGTCTATGACTCCTGATCTTTTTTTTAGGTTTTCTATCTCCAGGGTATTGTCCCTTTGTGATTTCTTTATTGTTTCTACTTCCACTTTTAGATCCTGCATGGTTCTGTTTAATTCCTTTTCCCATTTGGTTGCATTTTCTTGCAATTCCTTAAGGGATTTTTGTGTTTCCTCTTTAAGGGTTTCTATCTGTCTACCAGTGCTCTCCTTAAGTTCTTTGAGAGCATTATTTATGTCTTTCTTAAAGCCTTCTATCATCATCATGAGAAGTGATTTTAATTCTGATTCCTGCTTTTCTGGTGTGATGGGGTGTTGAGGGCTTGCTCTGATGGGGGAGCTGGGTTCTGATGATGCCATGTAACTTTGGTTTCTGTTGCTTATGTTCTTGCTCTTGCCTTTTGCCATCTGGTTAACTCTAGTGCTGCCTGTACTTGCTGTCTCTGACTGAAGCCTGTCTTTCTAGTTATCTAGCTTGTGTCTGATCTCCTAGGGTCCAGATGTCTCTGTGATCTTTTCCAGCTGTACTGATTATAGTGGTACCTCTAGGATGCCTCAGGATATGGTGCCTCCAAGGTAGTAGTCCAGCTAGGTGTCTGCTGTTCTGGGTGCAGTGTCTCCTCTAGAATATCTCAGGATATGTTGTCTGAAGCTCTGAGTTCATTTGTTCCTCTGTGGCTCTGGATTGAGTGGACCTTCCAGTATGTCTCAGGTGGAATCCGGGGTCGACACAACGGCAGACCTGGCAGAGGTCTGATCCAGGCCTCAGATCTGGGAACTAGTTTCTAAGACACTGTCCAAGTTAGAGCACCTGGGATCCCTGCTTCCTCTGGGTTCTTGGATGTTGGGGGCAGAGCTGTCACCCAAGGTCTGCTCAGTGCTCTGGCCCAGACCGGAAGGAACCAGTGTTCCAAGCCGGGAGTGACTTCCTGGGTCCTTTTGGTTCCCAGTTACTCCCTGTTTAGGGCGGGCCCTGCTGTCTGCTTACCTAAGATACTGCCTGAGTTGGAGCACCTGGGATCCCTGCTTCCTCTGGGTTCTTGGAGGTTGGGGGCAGAGCTGCCACCCAAGATCTGCTCAGTGCTCTCGAGGGTAGGCCTTTGAATCCTTCAGTATGTATTATTCATTACATGGATATTTTACTAGCTGATCCCTCTGAAGGAGTTTTACTACAAGCCTTTGCTCTGATCCAATGAACTTTAAAATTTTGGGGAAGAAAAGATTTAAAGACAATATCCTTTTCAATATTTGGGACATCAGTTATATCCTGAACAAATTGTGGCCCAGAAAATTCAAATAAGAAAAGATAGTTTGCTTACTTGAAATGATTTTCAAAAGCTTTTAGGAAATGTTAATTGGCTAAGATGTCACCTTAAGCTTGCCACGGGAGAACTTAAAACTCTGTTATTTCTCATGAGGAATGCAAATCTTATTTCCCCTGGACAATTAACTGATGAGGAATAAATGGCTTTGCAGAAAGTAGAAGAAGCTACTAGCCAATAACAGGTACATTATATAGACTGTGATCAATTGTTCTGTTTCACAACAGTCAAGAGGGACCATTACTGTGGATTCATCTTTCTTCATCTCCAAATAAAGTTTGAACACCCTATTATGAAACGGTTGCTATGTTAATACAGAATTGTAGGATAAAATCACAAAAGTATTTTGGGAAAGAACCTGATGAAATATTTATTCCTTATTTCTAACAGCAATTAAATTGATTATTGCAGAATGCTGATATTTGGTCTATTACATGTGCAAAATTTTTAGACAAATTTGATAATCATTATCCAAAAGACAAGCTGTTAGAGTTTGCTTCTATACACACTTTTGTATTTCCTATAAACTTATGCATGCAGCTGATAGAGAATGCATTTACTGTATTTAGAAACAGCTCATCTAATGAAAAGGAAACACATGTAATTGGATCACATGTTTATTCTCTTGAGTTTCCCCCATTTCACAAATAATTGAATTATGTACCATAGCCACTGTTTCTATAATGTTGAAAACAATCAAGGTTTTAATTTGTAGATTGATAATCAAAATATACAGCTCATGGCTTACAATTGCTTAAAATTGTACCTTTTTTAGATATTGCTAATTCTCAAATCTTACAGTTATTTATATAAATACAACTTAATTTAAAAGCATGTCCTGTTCCTTTTATGGGACATGTAAGAGCTCATACTAGATTGCCCAGACCCCTTAATGATGCCAATGCCACAGCAGGTTTGCATACCAGACAAATTACGGGGCTTACACAGGAATGATTAGCCAAACAATCTCATTCTTTCCATCATGAAAATAGTAATAGTTTGAGACAACAAATTGGTATTTCTAGAAAATGTGCACATCAAACTGTAAAGACTTGTCCTCAGTGTTCTCAGTTTCTTCATAGACCACATAATGGTGTTTATCCTCGAGGACTTGTCCCTAATCAGTGATGGCAAATAGATGTTACTCTGAATTTGAAGAATTAAAAAATGTACATATGAGTATTGAACCTTCTCAGGCTTTCTAGTTGCAACTGCTTTAACAGAAGAAGCAACTAAAAAATGAAATTAGTCATTGCCTGCCTACATTGAAACAATGAAAGTATTGGTTTTATGTTTATTTGATTGTTTTGTTTCATTTTGCTTTGCTTTTCAGGTTCATGAAGTCTCCTAGCAAATGCGTCTAAAATCCAAAGAGGCGAGGAAGGTGTTAGTTCCCAGGGACTGCATCTGTAGAGATCACCCACACCTTATGCTGTCACTAATAGGCTAAGCACAGGAAGCTCTCCCCATAGTTTTTTGTTGTTGATTTTTGTGGTTTTTTTTTTTTTGTTATTGTTGTTTGCTTTGGTTTGTTTTTTTGTTTGTTTGGGTTTTTTGTTTTTTTTTTTTTTTTTTTGAGACTGTTTCTCTGTGTAGACCTGGCTGCCCTGGAACGTGCTCTGAAGACCAGGTTGGCCTGGTCATACAGATCCACCTGTGTCTGCCTCCCAAGTGGAATTAAGGTCTCCACCATGCTCCAGCTTCTGCTGCCTTTATTAAAGGAACTGGTCATCCAAAATCCATCTTAGCATGCCTCTGTACTGTGAATCTGAAGAGAATATTTAATATTTAAAACAGTGAGGACCCCAGTTTTAGTCAATGGAACCAAAATACTTGTGAGCAAGTCTCCAGTTTGTACTGAAAGTAGAGGCAGTCCTGTGCTATTGAGTCTTCAGTCTTTGGGTACTGAATTGAATTAGGAAGTGCCTAGTTACAGTCTTCTGGAGTATCACTTGTTTGCTGGGTGTGTGGGAAAAGTCCTTCACATACCTGGTGTTCTGTGTTCTATTGGTTATTTGGTGAGATGGTAAGGTAAGCTTCCTATGTCTTTTTACTCAATATCCTCATAAGCTTACATTCTTTAGGAGAAAGATTACACGAGAAAAAGCAATTGACAATGCATTTATATAATAAATGCTACCACCGGGGTAAGCTGTTAGAGTATAACTTAAAAGTTTGGAATACAGGGCCAGCAAGGGATGTCTTAGTGGATAGAAGCACTTGCTGCCAAGTTCAAAGATGAGGAATTCCATCTGTGGGACCCACGTGGTGGGAAGAGAGAACTTATTTCCACAGTTGTCTTCATACTTCTGACAGTGCCATCACACACACACACACACACACACACACACACACACACACACACACACACACACAGAGAGAGAGACACAAACACCTCTTCATATACAAACTAAATAAAAATTTGAGTCTGGCTGGGTATACTGCTGTGTGACTTTAATCCTAGCTCTTGGTAGGCAGAGACAAGCAGATATCTGAGTTTGAGGTCAGCCTGTGCTAAATAATGAGACCTTTAAGAAGTAAGTTTCAAAACATTCCTGGTAAATCTTTAATATTTTTTGACAAAGGATTTGAGATGACTTGTTAAAGTAAAGGCAAGAAGACTGCCAGGATATAAAACCATGAATGCAGAGTGAATCACATGGAAATGTTGGAGGAACTCCTGTTACCAGACAGGGCTGAGACAGTTAGGGACAAAAGAAGCACAGTTCCTATCCTCAGTCTGAGGTTGCTCAGTCTGGTAAATGAATAGTTAATCATGACGCAGAATGATGGTATACACATGGTCTGGAGAGCTTTAATCCCAGAGATGGGAAGCAGCTGGATCTATACAGTGAGTCCCTGTCTTCAGAAAAAGAAAAAAGAGGCCAATAAGAAATGACAGTAGCATAGTGTGAAATTCCTCTATAATTTCCAAACTCTAGAGGCTGAGGCTAGAGAGTTCAAGTTTAAGAATAGCCTGGACTACCTAATTAGACCTTGTTAAACAAAAATTAGGATGGATTATTAGGACAACATGAGCTGGAGGTTGGCTTCTGTATAAAGTATAGAAACACAGAAATCTGCAGCTTGTCAGCTGTGTAAAAACATTCCTGTTAGTTTTTATGTCTGGGGAGGTATTTGCCCTTGGCGTAGTCAAGGGGTTTTTACTGTTTGTCTCTGAGTAATTTCTCCTTCCCACACATAAGAATACTGAATGCTTCTAGAAATTATTAAAAAGTCTATGTGCTGAGAAAAGGAATATTGTAGCTAATTGTGATAATTAACTTCTGGCTTTGATTTCCTGTAGCTTTTTACCTGTGCTTACTCAGTTATCTCAGGACCAACTTGAAGCTGAAGAAAGGGAGGGATCTCAGAGTTCACTGCAGACCTCTCTGGATTTGTCTCAAAGGGAGCCTCCCTCATATGGATACAGGAAAGGCTGGATTCCATGGTTGCTGGAGGATTTTGGAGATGGAGGTGCTTTTTCTGAAATCTATGTGGCCCAGTATCCTCTGGATATGGGGCGACAGAAAAAAAATGTCCAATGCTCTGCCCATTGATTTGGATCAGAAAGGGAATATTAAATATGACACAATTGATTGACAGGGACATTCCAAAGACAAGTTCATTTATAGCACATATACTGACTTTGTTCCAAAGGAAGTTATGAATCCATATGACCCAGAATTGCAAAGGCCTGATGAGGAGACAAGTAAAGAAATAACAGAAAGGACAAGAGTAACCTTGGAGAAGAAAGTTGTTGAGGCCATGTGAGTTCATGCAGGCCAACAAACTGGCTCTGCTCAGTATATCCAGTCCACTCCATCTCAGCAAGGGTAAATATTCAATTCTGGAGTGAAACAGAAAGTTATTCACATGGTAGGAGTGCAGAAAGATCCAATGGAGCCTCCAAGATTCAAGATTAATAAGAAACATCCTCGGGGACCACCATCTCCTCCTACACCTGTAATGTCCTCTTTCCTGGGAAGAGGACTGTGAAGAAGCAGCAGGAGTTGAAAATCCCTCTTTATTTCCAAGTGGAAGAACTCTAAGGGGATTATTGTCACACTATCTCTATGGACTGCCCTGGGGACTGCTCAGGAAGGAGTTGCAGCCTGGGGACATTCCTTGAAGCTTAGCTCCTCAGTTAGCTTACCATTCCCAATAGAAATGACAACTGCTGAGAGCAGAGCTCAGTGGAAGTGCACACACTCAGCATCTGAGACCTGGTGTGCCCCAAAGAAATAGAGAGACAGCTTCATGGGACACTTTTAAACTACAGTAGAAATGATGCTATGCCAGGCACTCAATGAAAATCTCTCTATTATATTATAGATATCAGAAACACATAGATATGTGTGTGTATGTGTGTGTGTATGTGTGTGTGTATATGTGTGTGTATGAGAGAGGGGGGGTGGAGGGAGAGGGAAGGGGGAAGGGAAGAGAGAGGGGAAAGAGAAGAGGGAGGGAGAAAGAGGAGAGAGAGAGAGAGAGAGAGAGAGAGAGAGAGAGAGAGAGAGAGAGAGAACTTCTTTATTGAAGATAGGATTCTCCATGAAGGTCAAACTTCTAGGTTAGAATTATTTCCAAGAAAAAATTAAGCCAATATCAATGTTCACAGGAAAAAAAAAACCCAACAGTTGAGCGTTCAGGGGTAGGGAGGTGGTTGGGGGTCACTGCTTTATTTATTTACTTATTTCTTTCTGGCTCTTCTGCTGTGCAGCATTGCTCTTCACAGTGTTGTCAGGAGTGGTGTTACATGCTTGTGATTCCTGCACACATGAAATGAAGCAGGAGGGCAACAAGTTGAAGGCTACTCTGGAGTATATAGCAAGATCCTGTCTAAAAAAATAAGTCCTAAAAATAAAACCTTTGTGTTGCAGGACCTGGTGATACTCCTGAGGCAGGGGACTCTCTATAGGTTTAAGGCCAGTCTGGTCTGATAATGAGTTTCAGGACAGCCAGGTTGCATAGAGAAACCCAAATACATAGAGAGACTCAAACAAACAAACAAAAATCCTATGCATCTCAGGTGCCTGAGCTTCCAGAATCAGTGAGGATCTGTCAAATAAGGGATGAATTTCCTAATTCCTATTGCTTATAGGCTTGGAGTCCTACCCTATGTGTTACTTTGTGACAACATATATGTCATCTTTTAAGGTCTTTATGCACTGAGCATGCATGTGGGAGGGTATTTTACAGCATTCAAAAGTAGGTTATATGTATAAGAAAAATTGAGTTATTTCAGAAATAATGTAGAACTGAAATCCCCAAAAGGAAGAAGTACATATGTAAAAGAAGTCTTTAGTATGAGAGTAACTCACTTGGTAGTATACTTCTGCTTCCAGCACTGAGGAGGCTGAGGCAGGAGGATGGAGAGTTTGAGGATGGTCCAGGTTAAATAGTAAGATCCTGTCTTTAAAACAACAACAACAATGCAAATAAAGTCAATTGTATGGTATATAATACAATGATGAAAGAAAAATAAAACACAAGGGATATAAAACTTGCAAAAGGAAAGTCTTGTCAGAAGAGGCCTTACTTGTAAAAGCTAATATTAGTACAAAGACCTGGAAGTAAACCATGTGGCCATCTGGGAGAAGAACATTCTAGATAAAGAGATAGAGGACTACAAAAGCCCTTGAGTTTACCCCAGTATAGCTGATTCTCTCCATAGGAGATGTGTCAGTGTAGTTAGGGTGATGACATCGAAACCAGGATAAAGACCCACAGGTACCAATGCAGACAGTTGATGGTTGGTCCTGTTTACACCAGTAAAACAGAAGTAGTTCATGACCTCTTCTCCTTTTCCCCCAGATTTGTTCCTGATAAGGAATTTTCTAGTACAGACCATAGACAGAGAAGCCGAGAAGGACCACTTGAGTTTCAGGAAGATTCTTTTGGTTTGGACAAGTTTTTGGAAGAAGCAAAACAGTACCATGGCTCTAAAAGATGCTCTGATAGCAGTCACTCCAAGGAACAAGAGCCGGAAGGCAAGAAGCAGAGGAAGCAGTGGAGGGATCTCTTAAAACAAAATCTGACATATACAGCAGAGGACTGCTTGGTCTGGTAAAATGGCTTCTCCAAAATTGGCTCAACGCTTCCTGTGATTGGAGGGAGAAAACCCATCAGGAACATCAGAGCTGCTTTGTCTCTGTTGTGCACTCATGTGAGATGCAGACCAAGGACATTAATATTGGTTTTAGTAACCTTGGTGAATTAAATCTCATTCTGCCAGGAAAGGGGCAGATAGTACACAGCAAAGACTCTCACTGCTAGAGAGAGCAATGGAACATTCTAGTCATGTTGAGGCCAGTGGGATTCTGAGAAAGAAAAGGGCCTACTTGCTAATGGCTGAATATGGATGGGTACATGGTCATCTGTGTAGGTCAGCAGATGGGCTTTGGCACCATCTCCCATTGCCCCTTTTTGCAAAACTCCATGATGCAAATCCTTACATTTCACAATAAGTATGGGTTAGCAGCTAATACAGTTTTGAAGGATTTTTTTACTCAATAGTTAGAATCACTGTCATATACGTCAACTTTGTTCATGTTCATTCACCACATAGCAGCTCACAACCATCTGTAACCTCAGTCCAAGGGGATCAAATCACTTCTCCTGACCTCCAAGGACACTGCATGCATGTGACTCAAACAACACAGAGGCTTTCTTCCATACGCAGGTCACTGGTGCTGCCACACGGGCCCAATGGATGAACATTTGTCTTAGTTAAAATTTCTTTTCTTCTTCTTCTTTTTTTTTTTGGTTTTTCAAGACAGGGTCACTCTGTAGACCAGGCTGGCCTCGAACTCAAATCTGCCTGCCCATGCCTCCCAAGTGATGAGATTAAAGGCATGTGCCACCACTGCCCGGCTTAGTTAGGATTTCTATTCTTGTGATGAAACACCATGACCAAAATCAACTTGAGGAGGAAGGATTTACTTCACCTACATTTACACTTGCCAGTGAACACTTCACTGAGGGAAGTCAGGAAAGGAACTGGAGGCAGAAACTGATGCAAAGGCCATGCAGGAATGATCCTTGTTTCTTTGCTCCTCCTGGCTTGTTCAGACTACTTTTTTATAGCACCTAGGAACACCAAGTGGGACCTCACTCAAAACAGGGTGTGGTCCCTCCCACACTGATCACAGATTAAGCAAATGCACTACACACTTGCCTACAGGCCAGACTTCTGGAGGAATTTTCCTCAACTGAGAGTCCCCTCTTCCCAAATGACCCTGGATGGTGTCTAGTTGACACAGAACTAACCAAAACAACAGCCAGAGGTGGAGGTCCCATACAATAGGACATGGTGGTTTACACCTGGAATGACATCACTCACAAAGCTGAGGCAGGAGCATCATGTAGTAAAGGCCAGCCCAGGGATATGGGGACCTGAAATCTCAGCCATCACATGATCTCTTGATGAATCTTTTCTGCACCATAATCCTAGCCTACTGTTCTTGTAAAGAAACGTCACATAAGTATTGTATTTATTATATAAATAGTATATTAACATTTATTTTATGAGAGCTAAAGTTCATCCTACATATAGAACACTATATAGAATACAGTGTTTTGTCGCTGGGGAGATGGCACATGGTTAAGAGCACTGACTGGGTTTTTCCAGCTGCACCCAGAAGTGGAGCCTGTGCTCTGCATCTGTACCCACTCAGCCCAGACACAGCTTGACCCACAGGTGTTCTGACACATCTAGGATCACAGGTCAGACTCTAACCCCTGCCCAATGCCTGGCCTAACTGGGACCACCTGCAACCAAGGGACACAGCAACCAGGTCCAGCTAGCTACACAGGCTCCTTCCAGGATGCACCTGTGTGCTGCAGCAGAGCCTGTGCTCTGGATCCCAGGCTCTGGGCCCACACCCAGATGTAGCTTGACCCCAAGAGTTCTAACACATCCAGGAAAACAGGCTCACAGGAAACAGGCTCCAGTCAGAGACAGCCAGGCCAGGTCACAGCAGAGATTCCCAGATGGAGAAAGGCAAGCACAGAAACATAAGCAACAGAACCCGATGCTACTCAGCAACACTGGAACCCAGTTCTTTTATGACAGGAAGTCCCAGATGCCCCAACACACCTAAAAAGCAAGATTCACATCTAAAATCCCATCTCATGAAGATGACACAGGACTTTAAGAAGGACATAAATAGCTGGGCAGTGGTGGCGCATGCCTTTATTCCAGCACTTGGGAGGCAGAGGCAGGCGGGTTTCTGAGTTTGAAGCCAGCCTGGTCTACAGAGTGAGTTCCAGGGCAGCACGGACTACACAGACAAAGCCTGTCTTGAAAAAGCAAAAAAGAAACAAACAAACAAAAAACCAAAAAGAAAAAAAAAGAAGGACATAAGTAACTCCCTTAAAGAAATACAGGTGTGTCTCATTCATGAGAAATTTTCAATCATGGGGATACATGGCTTTAATCCCTTTACTCAGGAAGTTGAGGCCAGCAAATTCTGAGTTCAGGACATCCTGATCTACAGAGAAAGGTACAGGACAAACAGGACTACACAGAGAAACTATCTCAGGGATTTAAAAAATGAGGCAATTTGTGTTAAATGAGCTAAAAACATAAATGGATTAAAACACATTAACTATTTTTAACTCCTTGTATTCATTATGATACAAAAATACTTCTGACAGCCCTTAGAAAACCACATAATTGTTTGACAACTGGTTGCTAGGGGCTGGGATGTGGCTCAGTGGTTGTGATGTTAATCTTGGGTCTCAGCTTGATTGCCCTGGAAGTTGCCTAGAGGGTTCATCAAGCACAGCTGTGGATATGAGGGGGTTTCCAGAGACAACAGGATCCTTAGGGTACTGACATAGCCATGACTTAATACATTGTTGTAGGAAGTGGTTCCTTGGAAGAGTGCCTTAGCATAAAATACCTTTCACCCTGGCCCCTTTCTGTTGGTCTCTGTCTCCTGTCCACTGACAGGAAAGCTACTGCTCCCCTAACACATGCTCTTTGCCACACTGTTCTGCCTCACCTTTCATGGACCCAAAGCAATCCAGTTGAACTCAACAACACTATGTAAGGCAAACCAATCCATACATATGTTTGGTGAAACATAGTGAAGCAGAGAAAACCAAACCAAGACTCAGTGCTAGTCTCCCATTTTCTGTGGGGCCATGAACCAAAAACCTCTAACTGGGAACTAAACCTTTCCTCCTTTGAGTTGTGCGTAGCAGATGCTTGGTCAGGGTGATAGAAGCTTAACTGTCATGGTGGCAAATACTTGGCATGAAAAGGGTTGGGTTTGTTACTCATCACTACAGCAGAGGGCAGGAAGTCTGGAGATGTCAATCCATACAGCACTTGTCTATCGTGTATAAGGCCCTGAGTTCAATCCCCAGTCCCTCTAACACAAAATATCTCTGTGTATATTTTATAGATCATATATTTTATATAAATAAATATTGACTGTGGCTATCAAAGAGAACCAAGCCCCTTTTGTGTGTGTGTGTGTGTGTGTGCATAAATTTTTTGCAACCATCATTTGATGAGGGTTCAAGCTCTCCTCCAGCCCACCAGCCACCAGATAGTTAGTGGAAGAGAAATGTCATTAGGATATGGAGGAAGTGGGCCTGTTCAGCAATTGCTCTTTGATGGCAAGCTTGATCTTCTATGGCAGGAGTTCCTTCACATAGCAAACAGGAAGTTGAAGTCAACAGCTGCAGACCTTTAGGCAGGTAGACTCCAGGCACAAACCAGCAGCTGTCCTTCAATCCTGAAGAAACTGCAAGGCTGCCCAACAGGGCTCATGCAAGGCCACAGCAACCTCACGTGCAGGGCTTCAGCGAGTTTCTTTCAGTGGTGACATTATCACAAGTTGAGCTCAACAATGCTATGCAAGGCAAACCAATTCCCACCTGTCTTTAGTGAGCATAGAGACGTGAAGCAAACCACACCAAGGCTCAGTGCTAATCACCCATTTTCTGTGGGGTCATACTGATACTCCTTCCTCACAGGTCCTTCCACATGTTTGCTGTATCAAAATGTCCCTTCACCTGTGTCTCTATCTGGAAAACATTCTCTTAGGTATTTGCTGTAGCAAGGCATTCCTCACCTTCACCTTCACCTGTGTGTCCCAGCAAAGCATGATTTGACATAATGAACTTCCCAAAGATTTAGAAGTTTCCACTTAGCCGGGCAGTGGTGGCACAGGCCTTTAATCCCAGCACTTGGGAGGCAGAGGCAGGCGGATTTCTGAATTGGAGGCCAGCCTGGTCTACCGAGTGAGTTCCAGTACAGCCAGGGCTACACAGAGAAACCCTGTCTCGAAAAACCAAAAGAAAAAAAATAATAAAAATAAAAATAAAAATAGAAGTTTCCACTTCACCTTTGTGCTCTATTTTGAGAGGTAATAAAATGTTGATGAAAGGAAAATTGTGTGGGAATTTTTCTTCTGATTGGTTGGCTGGGTGGGATAATGGTTGCTGTTGGTTTTTGTTTGTTTATTTGTTTGTTGCTTCTTTTGATACAGCCTGTGTCTCACTTAGGGTTTGACTGCTGTCAACAGATATTATGACCAAGGCAACTCTTGTAAAGACAACATTTAATTGAGTCTGGCTCACAGGTTCAGAGGTTCGGTCCATTATCAACAAGGTGGGAGCATGGTGGTATCTAGGCAGACATGGCAAGGGAAGAGCTGAGTGTTTTTTTTTTTTTTAAATTTTTTTATTGGATATTATATTTACATTTCAGATTTTATCCCCTTACCCTATCCCCCCACTCTCCTAGAACCCTTCTATCCCATCCCCCTCTTCCTGCTTCTATGAGGATGTGTCCCCACCAACCCCCCACTTCCAACTCCCCATGCTCAAATTCCCCCTACTCAGTGTCCAGCCTTCATGGGACCAAGGATCTCTTCTCCCACCTATGCTAGACAAGGCCATCCTCCCCTACATATACAGCTAGAGTCAAGGGTCCCCCCTTGTGTGCTCCCAGGCTGGTGGTTTAGACCCTGGGCAGCTCTGGTTGGTTAGTATTGTTGTTCTCCCCATAAGGCCACAAACCCTTTCAGCTCCTTCAGTGTTCTCTCTAACTCCTCCATTGGGAAGCCCTTGATCAGAGCAGCGGTTAGCTGTGAGCATCTGCCTCTGAATATGTCAGACTCTGGCAGACCTCTAAGGAGACAGCTATATCAGGCTCTTGTCAGCATGCACTTCCTGACATCCACATCAGTCTACCTTTGGTGACTGCACATGGGATGGATACCCAGTTGGAATGGTCTCTGGACGGCCCCTTCTCCAATTTCTGTCCCACACTTTGTCTCCATATTTGCTCCCTTGAGTATTTTGTTACTCCTTCCAAGTAGGACCATGGCACCAACATTGGTCTTCCTTCTGCATGAGCTTCATATGGTCTGTGAGTTGTATCTTGGCTATTCCAAGCTTTTGGGTTAATAATATCCACTTATCAGTGAGTAAATACCATGTGTGTTCTTTCGTGATTGGGTTACCTCACTCAGGATGATATTTTCTAGTTCCATCCATTTACCTAAGAATTTCTCCAATTCATTATTTTTTTTAAATTTATTTATTATATGTAAGTATACTGTAGCTGTCTTCAGACACCCATATGAGGGCATCAGATCTCATTACGGATGGTTGTAAGCCACCATGTGGTTGCTGGGATTTGAACTCATGACCTCTGGAAGAGCAGTCAGTGCTCTTAACCATTGAGCCATCTCACCAGCCCATTTGAGCCATCTCACCAGCCCCATTATTTTTAATAGCTAAGTAATTCTCCATTGTGTAAATGTACCACATTTTTTTTGGTATCCATTCCTCTGTTGAAGGGCATCTGGGTTCTTTCCAGCTTCTGGCTATTATAAATAAGGCTGCTATGAACATAGTAGAGCATATGTCCTTGTTATATGTTGGAACATCTTCTGGGTATATGCCCAAGAGTGGTATAGCTGGGTCCTCAGGTAATGCTATGTCCAATTTTCTGAGCAACCACCAGACTGATTTCCAGAGTGGTTGTACCAGCTTACAATCCCACCAACAATGGAGGAGTATTCCTCTTTCTCCTCATCCTTGCCAGCATCTACTATTGTTGAGGACCAGTTTGCCCCATGTTAGGCACCAAAAATGTTGAGGCCAGTACTGCCCAGCTTTGAAGGCCAAAATGTCCCGGACCACTCTACTGCTTCAGTCTGGCTGTTAGGGTCGAGAGATAGAGAGAGAGAGACAGATAGAGAGACAGACAGAGAGAGAGAGAGAGAGAGAGAGAGAGAGAGAGAGAGAAGATGGAGGGGAATGTGACTCGAAGAATGGAGACAAGACAGAGGTTCTGATCAAGTCTCTCTCTCCTTTATTGTCTCTCTCCTTCATTGTCTCTCTTATTGTCTCTCTCATAGCAGGGAAATCTGGGGTATTTATAGGATTTTGCCACGTGCCTTGTAGGCTCGTGGATACCATATGCCTTGCAGGTGTGGATATGACATAAGCCTTACAAGCATGTATAGCCTGGATAGCACGTTCACTGTGTGCCTTGCAGGGTTGGATGTCACGTGTGCCTTACAGGCATGTATGCCATGGATAGCACTTGGATAGCACATGCACCTCATGCCTTGTAGGCATGGATAGCACTTAAGCCTTACAGCTGGAGGCACTAAACAGCAAAACAAGATATGTGGGATATCAGAGTGCTTCAGCTGTTGTAGGCTGTTGAAAAACAAGTCTCATGTCAGGGTATATGGCTTGAGATGGCTGCAAAGCTGATAGCCGGTTTCTGTTAAAATCAGCTCCCAACATACTATCACCTGAGTTTTTGACCTTAGCCATTCTGACTGGTGTGAGATGGTATCTCAGGTTTGTTTTGATTTGCATTTCCCTGATGACTAAGGATGTTGAGCATTTCTTAAGGTGCTTCTCGGCCATTCAAGTTTCCTCAGTTGAGAATTCCTTGTTTATCTCTGTGCCCCATTTTGAATAGGGTTATTTGATTGTCTGGAGTCCAATTTCTTGAGTTCTTTGTATATATTGGATATTAGCCATCTATTGGATGTAGGATTGGTAATGATCTTTTCCCAATCTGTTGGTTGCTGTTTTGTCCTATTGACAGTATCCTTTGCCTAACAGAATCTTTGCAATTTTATGAGGTCCCATTTGTCAGTCTTTTTTTTTTTTTGGTTTTTTTTTTTTTTTTTTTTTTTTTTTTTTTTTTTTTTTTTTTTTTTTTGGTTTTTCGATACAGGGTTTCTCTGTCCTGGAACTCACTCTGTAGACCAGGCTGGCCTCGAAGTCAGAAATCTGCCTGCCTCTGCCTCCCAAGTACTGGGATTAAAAGCGGGTGCCACCACTGCCCTGCCCATTTGTCAATTCTTAATCTTAGAGCATAAGCCATTGGTGTTCTGTTCAGAAACTTTTCCCCTGTGCCTAGGTATGCAAGGGTCTTCCCCACCTTCTCTTCTATTAGTTTCAGTGTATCTGGTTTTATGTGAAGGTCCTTTATCCACTTGGACTTGAGCTTTGTACAAGAGATAAGAATGGATTGATTTGCATTCTTCTACATGCTGACCTCCAGTTGAACCAGCACCATTTGTTGAAAATGCTGTCCTTTTTCCACTGGGTGGTTTTAGCTCCTTTGTCAAAGATCAAGTGATCATAGGTATGTGGGTTCATTTCTGGATCTTCAATTCTATTCCATTCATCTTCCTGCCTGTCTCTGTACCAATACCATACAGTCTTTCTCACTATTGCTCTGTGCAATTTGCAAATTCATTTGGAATAACAAAAAAATCCAGGGTAGGGAGAACTATTCTCAACAATAAAAGAACTTCTGGTGGAATCACCCTCCCTGAGCTGAGAGTTGTACATCTTGATCTAAAGCCTGCTAGGAGAAGACTGACTTCCAAGTGGCAAGGAGGAAGTTCAAGCCCAACCCTACAGTGACACACTTCCTCCAATGAGGCAATGTCTTATAACAGTGCCCCTACCTTGGCCAAGCATATTCAAACCCCTACAAGGTCTGGTGTAACCAAGGCTACCTTAAACTATTTCTCTTTAGACTTTTATAGTATGTGCTACTCTAAATTGCTGAAATGTTCCCTTTAAAGAATAAACAAATATTGTAAATAATGTTTCTAAGTCAGAGCTGTGAGAATCTTTACAGGTCAAATGACCCAGCTTTTTTGATGAAATAGTAAATTAAAACAAAGGTGGAGAGTTCTGGGATGATAACTCAGTGGTTTGGAACATTTATTACCCTTACAGAGGACCTGAGTTCAATTCCCAGCACCCACAGCATACACATGGCTGCTCACAACCATCTGTAACTCCAGTCCTAGAAGATCTGATGCTTTCTTCTGATGCACTAGATCCACATGTAGCCCACTGACATACATGCAGGCAAATCAACCATTTCCATGAAAATAAATATTTCATTTTACTAGTATTGGTGATACATTCTAGTTGCCGTATTTTCAAATATGTTTGACCATTTTCATATATTAAATATTCTACAGTTTCATGTTAAAATGTTTAAATTTCCCAGTGATGGTGGTGCATGCCATCACTTGGGAGGCAGAGGCAGGCAGAGCTCTGGGAATCTGGCAGTCTGCTGTACAAACAAAGTTCCAGAACATCTAGGGCTACACAGAGAATCCCTGAATCAAAAAAGAAACAAATAAAACAAAAACAAAACTTATCAATTTCATCAACTGCATTTTAAGATATTTGTATTTATGAGTCATAATCCTACTCATCATAGATAATCATCACTATCATTTTATAATATATCTTCCAACCTTTAAGATAACATCTACTGCACATGTCCTGCAGGGAAGACTATTTGGTAATCTGCTTTATTTGAGTAAGATTTACTTTCCCTTGTCCCTAAATGTTCCAAAATACTATTCATAATGTATTTTTAATTCCCAAAATTAATTGTGGAACTCTTTATTTTTCAGTTCTGTGTCTGGGTGAGTGTATGCCATATTGTGGAGGGAGTGCTCCATTGGTTGTGAGTCCCGTGATATGCTGATGTTGTGGGTTATCTATGAAAAAACACTACTCAGACATTGATGTAAGGCAATAGAAAGTCTTTATTAGCCGGCTGGTGTTCAGGATCCCAGTGTAGCCCTGAGCCTTTTCCCATGAGCTTTTAAGTACAAAACCACATCCTGGGTTGACACACTTTATTTAGGAAAACCAGTTAGCCAGCAGCCAAATGACAGAAGCCAAATGCAAGGTTAGTTAGTACATTTAGAGACTTGTCTAGAACTATGGACTTTGGTGGATTAGCTCTTTGTTTCCATTTTGGCAGGTGGTGCTGTCTCTGTGCAGTTATACAGGCAGAACGATACTTTCATCATGAATCAGCTGTGCTAAGGTCTGAGGACCTGTTACACTGGGAACCAAATATCGGGTCCTGGGGGTTGGGGGGAGCAGCAAGGCATCTTAGCCACTGAGCCAATCTCTCCAGCCCCTCAATCCTCTGTTTTGCCTACTAAAATGACTGCTGTAATAGCATCCTTGACATTCTTCATAAAAAGTACCAGTGATGGTTAGTTTGGTTTTGTTTACTTTTTAAAAGTTGAATCGATGGTATGGCACACACCTGTAGTCCCAGCACTGTGGAAGCTCAGGCAGGAGTACTTCTTGAGCCCTGGCATTCAGGGCCAGCCTTGGCAACATAGGCAAGACTCCCTCTTAAAAAAATGAGAGAGTATAACATTTAATTTCAACACATGGCAGGTAGAGGCAAGTGGGACTCTGTGAGTTTGAGGTCAACGTGGTCTACAAAGAGAGTTCCAGGGCAGTCAGACCTACATAGAAAGAGTCTCTCAAAAATGAGGACAGAGGGGGATATGAATATTTTCAGGTACTTAATAAATACTGCTAAACTCCCTTCCAAAACAAAGGTTCTCTACATATGCTTCCCTAATGGAAATGAGAGTAATGAGGAAATTTCCTTTATCCCTATTTCATTTGGAGGGTCTCATTATCTGCCTGTGGAATGCTGGGATTAAAGGTGTGCAGCCACAACCAGCAAGAAATATCTAACCAGTTATAACCAGTTAGTTGTAGACACCACCACCACACTCAGACCAACCATCTCAATACTTTTAATTTGCCAAATTTAAAGGAGAGTCTAAGTTAAAAGAGTGACTGATGATTTTGCAGAAGCCAGACAAGCCTGTCTCTAGTCTCTATCACCTCTATGACACTGGGATAGTAAGGACATCTCTCTGGCCCTGTCTCCTCATCTCTAAAACAGAAGAAAGTATAGTATTTCTTGGGTGGGTCACTGTAACTCTAGGAGCAGTTGGGAGGCTAAAAACTTGGATTTTTGCCTCTAGTTTAAGACCAGTCTGGACTATAGAGTGTATTCCAGAAAAACAAAAAGAATCCAGACAACAGAATGAGAACCTGTCTCAAAATGGCAAGCAAACAACACTAACCATTCTTGGAGGTCATAGGCACTGAGTGAGATGGTTAAATTATATTACTTATTCCTTTCTGATGATTTTATCTTGGTAAATGTTAGCTATAACTGTCATTATTGTCCCCATTATTATGCAGCCTACTTTCCTGTCCTAGCTCAATGTCAAATACTTGCCAAATTTCTAGAAGCAGAACCAAGAACTCTGCACAGGAATCCATGTTTGCTACAGATATAATCAAACTGCCTTCTAAGTGTGTATGTTTGAGTCCACAGACTAGTGCTGCTATCAACACTCTGTGTGTCAGAGCAGTGATCCTTTTCATTTGTTTTTTTTTTTTTTTTTGTTTTTGCTGGAGGTAATGGTTAAGGAAGAGAAACCTAGAGCCTGCTCTGTCTCTGGCTGGCCTTGAACTCAGAGAAGTACTTGGCTTTATCTCAGGGGATTAAAGGATCTAAATTTAGCTGGGTAGGACCATGCCCCAAGGTCACCACTCCATTAATTCAATTTAATGTCCTTGAACACAGGGTTCAGTTCTATTTCACTTCCTGGTGCCTACCCCTTTAATACTGGAACTACATATTTCATATTTTTCCTTTCTAAGTTTGCTATGCTTATTCCCAAAGTTCTTCATGAGATATAACCAGAGAACAAAGTCTATAATGGGCATTCCTGAAACTTCCATTGTTAATGCAATTAACCTGAGTCTCTTCACCTCAGCCTCAGGCTGACTCCAGACAAGGGAAAGAAGCAGCCACTTTCTTCACTAAAATACTACAAAAACAGTCTCTAGGCCACATATTGCATTTCTTTTCCACTGAATCCTCTTGGGCCAGTTCTGCACAATTCAAATCACAAAATTTTCCATATTCCTACTCTGATAGCCCTTCAAGCCCCATTTAAAGCATTCCACTGCTTTCCAAATCTAAAGTCCCCAGATCCACATTTTTCCAAACAAAAGCATGGTCAGGCCTATCACAGCAACACCCCAGTCCCTGGTACCAACTTCTGTCTTAGCTAGGGTTTCACTGCTGTGAGCAGACACCATAATCAAGGCAACTCTTTTGAGAATAACATTTATTTGGGATGGACTTACAGGTTCAGAGGTTCAGTCCATTATCATTAAAGCAGGAACATGGCAGCATCCAGGCAGGCATGGTGCAGGAGAAGCTGAGAATTCTACATCTTCATCTGAAGGCTGCTAGTAGAATACTGACTTCTAGGCACCAAGGATAAGGGTCATTTTTTTAAAATCATTATTATTCATTCCATTCGTTTATTTTTCAAATGACTGATTATATCTCACTTCCAGATTAGGCCTCCACAAGCCCCTCATCCCACAATCTCCCTCTCCTTTTCCTTTGCCTCTATGAGGTGCTCCCCCACTCACCCACTGACACTCTCCCACTCCACCCTTACAGCATCCCCTACACTGGGACATCAACCCTCCACAGGACCAAGGGTCTCCCATCCCATCCATGTCAGACAAGGCCATCCTCTGCTACATATATATCTGGAGCCACGGATTCCTCCCTGTATAATCTTTGGTTGGTTGGTGGTCTAATCCCTGGGAGTACTGAGTTGTCCAGCTACCTGATGTTGTTCTTCTTATAGGGTTTCAATGCCCCTCCCCTCCTCCAGTCCTTCCATCTGTTCTCCAACCAGGGTCCCTGAGCTGAGTCTGATGGTTGGCTCCAAGCATTCACATCTGTATTGGTCACTTGCTGGCTGAAACTCCCAAGGAGCACTCATACCAGGTTCCTGACAGCAAGTCCCTCTTGGCAACTGCAACAGTGTCTGTCTTTGGTGTCTATAGACAGGATGGATCCCCAGGTGGGGCAGTCTTCAGGTGGCCCTTCCTTCAGTCTCTACTCCATTTTTGGGTCTCTGTTCTTCCTTGGACAGGGACATTTCTGGATTAAAAACTTTGAGATGGGTGGGTGGCCCAATCATCCCACCTGTGGCCATGCCTACCTACTAGAACTGGTCTCTACAGGTTCTCTCTCTTCTCTGGTAAAATCCATCTTAACACCTGGGGCCATGCTTACCTACTAGAAGTGGTCTCTACAGTTCTATCTCCTCTTATCTGGTCAAATCATTCCCTTGGGGTCTTGGGAGCCTCTAGTTCTCTGGCATCTGTGGCCTTCTAGTTGCTATTACAGATATACACGCAGACAAAACACCTATACACATAAAATAAAATTATAAAATAAGTTTTGTTACATGTAGTGTGTGTGTATGAAACTGCCACAACATCTGTGTGAAAGTCTAAGAACCACCTGAGAGAGTCTGTTTTCTCCATCTAGCTGAGACTGTACTCAGGTATTCAAGCATGGCACCAAGAGCCTTTTACTCACCATGTCACCCAATCAGTTTTACAGACCTACTTTCACAATTGTGTTGCAGTAAAATTGCTGTTCTCTATATGACCATAGGACAATAAAGGATGATCATGGTACAAGCACCCCAAATGATATGTCCTGTAGAAAATGAGATTTGGCCTGGTGGTGGTGGCACACACCTTTAATCCAGCACCTGGGAGGCAGAGACAGGCGGATTTCTGAGTTCGAGGCCAGCCTGGTCTACAGAGTGAGTTCCAGGATAGACTGGGCTACACAGAGTAACACTGCCTCCAACACCGCCCCCAAAAAAAAAGAAAAGAAAAGAAAAGAAAAGAAAAGAAAAGAAAAGAAAAGAAAAGAAAATGAGACTTGACTGGAAGAACACGTATTTATTCTTTTCTTTCAATCCTACATACCAGGTTTTGATCTATGCATTTTTGATTTCCCACATGTTACTGGATATTCCTGGCTGTCAACCTGACTACATCTTGAATGAACTACAATCTAGAATAGGAGGGCTCACCTGTGATCTAATCTTCAGAACAGAAAATACAAGTTTCTGACCTGGATCTTGGCAGGGAGATCTTGAGGCATAGTGGCTGTGAAAAGCTTAGGCCCAGGCAAGATAGTACAGGCCTTTAATCCCAGGATTCTGATGTTAGGAGATCTCTGAATTCAAGGTGAGCCTGGAACAAAGCAGGTCCCAGGTCCAGGTGTGGTGGTTCACACCTTTAATCTGGGCCACACCTTCTCCTAGAGACCTATATAAGGACATTGGAAGAAGGAAGACCCAGTCTTCTTTGCTTGCATTGACTTGCCAGCAAATCTGTTGGAACCTCCTTCTACAACTAGCCTCTTGGGACTGAGAAAGGACTCGATTCTTGGACTTCCCATTCCCAGCTGACCTTCCTTGGTTTATTTGAACTGCAAACCGGTGGCTGCAACAATTTCAGCTCAAAGAACTGCAAAGCCTAGAGAGTTGTTCGGTCAGGGCATCTGTGCACTGAGAGTTTTTTCCATTGTGGTCCTCATTGTGGAAAAGTCTTGCCCTCTGGAAGCTGTGATTTGCTCTTGAGGATGCAGAAGAAGATGACGCTCACCAGCTTTTTACCTGCGCCTACTCAGCTATCTCAGGACCAACTTGAAGCTGAAGAAAGGGCAAGATCTCAGCGATCACTGCAGACCTCTCTGGTCTCCTCTCGAAGGGAGCCTCCCTCATATGGATACAGGAAAGGCTGGATTCCACGGTTGCCGGAGGATTTTGGAGATGGAGGTGCTTTCCCTGAAATCCATGTGGCCCAGTATCCTCTGGATATGGGGCGACAGAAAAAAATGTCTAATGCTCTGCCCATCTATTTGGATCAGGAAGGGAACATTAAATATGACACAATTGCTCGACAGGGACATTCCAAAGACAAGGTCATTTATAGCAAATATACTGACCTTGTTCCAAAGGAGGATATGATTCCATATGACACAGAAACGCCAAGGCCCGATGAGGAGACTATTAAAGAAATTACAGAAAGGACAAGGGCAGCTGTGGAGAAGATTGTAGCAAAGAAGATCGGTGGGTCCAAGCTGGTTCGGGCAGCTGCAAAGCAGCCTCCTGCCCAGTATGTCCACTACACGCCATCTCAGCAAGGAAAAGCATTTAATTCGGGAGCTAAACAGAGGATTATTCGGGTCGTTGAAAGGCAGATAGACCCAATGGAGCCTCCACGATTCAGGATTAATAAGAAAATTCCCCGCGGACCCCCATCTCCTCCTGTACCTGTGATGCACTCTCCTCCTCGGAAGATTAGTGTAGAAGAACAGAAGAAGTGGAAGATCCCGCCATGTGTATCCAGGTGGAAGAACTCGAAGGGTTATACAATCCCACTGGATAAACGGGAGGCTGCTGATGGAAGAGGACTTCAGCCTGTCCGCATAAATGAAAACTTTGCCAAACTGTCTGAAGCGCTATACATTGCTGAACGGAAGGTCAGTCTTCTAGAGTTTGCTGAATGTTCTTGCATCTGTGAGTCCACATCAGTTTACCTCAGGTCCAGAGGAACACTGATGTGTGTGTGTGTGTGTGTGTGTGTGTGTGTGTGTGTGCGCGCGCGCGCGCGCGTGCTAATGGCAGCAGGGGCTACCTACAGCTCTGTATAGAGTGAGAGCCCCCACTCCAGCAACGATGGTACCCCCGTGCCAGAATACTGGTTTCTTAGACAGACCTAATAATTCTTTGAAGATTACTAGGTACTGTTGTATGTTGCACAGTTTCTTCTGTTTTAGATGTAGTTGTTCCGCCGGGCTGTGGTGGCGCATGACTTTAATCCCAGCACTTGGGAGGCAGAAGCAGGCGGATTTCTGAGTTCGAGGCCAGCCTGGTCTACAGAGTGAGTTCTAGGACAGCCAGGACTACACAGAGAAACCCTGTCTCGAAAAACAAAAACAAACAAACAAACAAACAAAAAAAAGATGTAGCTGTTCTCCAAGAGGACAGTGTAGGGAAGGGTAGGTAAACATTGGGATTTAGTTCACTCACAAAATGGCGTTGATGGTATTGGCTATTGACATTACAGATTTAGTGCTGTATTGATATGCACATACAAATAACAGGAGTAAATTCTTTCAGATGTAGGCAAAGTTTTTGTTTTAGGGTAAAGTCATACTTAAATTTTGGTGGGTTGGTTTTTGATTTGAGTTTCAAGCTCAGGCTATGCTGGAACCAGTTGCAATTCTTCTGCCTCAGCCTCTTGATTTCTAGATATAGAAATACAGGTATGCACGACCATGTCACGTGACATTTATTATTTACTTATTGACTCATATTTTGGGTGCTGGCTCTCACTATGGTTCAATCTGGTTTCCCTTGTTTTGTTTTTAAGACATGATCTGTCTATATAGCCCTGGCTGTCTTGGAACAAACACACACAGACTCAGCAGCCTTCTGCCTTTTAAGTGCTTGGATTTCTGTCATAGACCACCATGCCCAGTGCATTCCAGTCTGGTTTTGAACTGGTGGACTCTGATGGTCTTCTTTGTGCTATGTGCCCACTGTACTGCTCAGCCAAAGCATTAGTAATGTACTTGACTTATAAAAATCACCTGGGCTTGTTGTGTTTGCACCTTTTAAACATTGCCTAGAGACAAAAGCCCAGCCTTCCAAAGTGGTATAGTCTTTTTAAGGCAACAAACTTTAAGTCTGCAGATGCCTTTACAGGCAGGTTTAGTTAGGAGTTTGAAGATGGCTGTAAATATGTATCCCACTGTGAGTTCCACTTACCATCTCACTTTACTAAACAGGCTCGAGAAGCAGTGGAAATGCGAGCCCAAGTAGAGAGGAAGATGGCTGAAAAAGAAAAGGAGAAACATGAAGAGAAACTCAGAGAAATGGCCCAGAAAGCCAGAGAAAGAAGAGCTGGGATCAAAACCCATGTGGAAAAAGGTATGACAATTCATTACCGTTGTGGAATTTACTTTCTGACTAGGTATGTGTCATTTTAAAAGGTCTTTGTGCACTGAGCATGCATGTGGGAGGGTATTTTGCAGCATACAAACATAGTTTATGTATAAAAGAGAAGTTGGTGTTATTTCAGAAATAATGTAGAACTGAACTCCCCAAAATGAAGGAGTACATGTCTAAAAGAAATCTTTAATATGGGAGTGACTCACTTGGTAGTATACTTCTGATCCCAGCACTGAGGAGGCTGAGTGGAATGTTTCATGATAGGAACATACATAGGAAGATCCTGTCTCCAAAACAACAACAATAAAGCAAATGAAGTCAATCATATAGTATATAATACAATGGATAAAGGAAAATAAAACACAAGGGATATAAAGATTGCAGAAGGAAAGTCTTGTCAGAAGAGGCCTTACTTGTAAAAGCTAATATTAGTACAAAGACCTGAAAGTAAACCATGTGGCGATCTGGGAGAACATTCTAGATGGAAAGATAGAGGACTACAAAAGCCCTTGAGTTTACCCCAGTATAGCTGATTCTCTCCACATGAGATGTGACAGAGCAGCTGGGGATCTGACCCCAAAGCAGCAGGTCAGCCCCATGACAGCACTGTCCCTGCTGCAGCAGTGGGCTCACCCTGTTGGACAGGTCAGGATTGTGGTGTGCAGGGTCCAGCCCTTGGATAACACCACTAATTCCCACATTCCACCCCCAGTGGCTTTTGTGGCACTAGTAAAGCTGGCCAGCAGTCATCTTAGTTTTTGAAACAAAGCCTCTCTGCTTGGAGCTCACAAATTTAGCTAGGCTGGCTGGGCAGCAAGCTGCACCCAAAGCCTGTACATGGTACTCATTTCCTTCCATTTGTTAAGAGATCTGTGTGGTGTGGTGTGTGTATGTGTATGCTGGTGTGCATGTGTGCATGCCCATACCCATTACATGTTCATGTGGAGGCAAGAGGGTGACATTGAGTGTCCTGGCTCAATCGCTATGTGTATTTTGAGAAAGGGTCTCACTGAGTGGGAAGCTCCCCAGTTGGCTGACTAGAGGACTTTGTGACAGACACACACTACAATGTGCAGCCATCTACCTGGCTGCTAGAGATCCACACTCAGGTCCTCAGGCTTGAGCAGCTGACTCTTTACCAACTCAGCCATTTCCCCAGCCCTGTCTTTGCATTTTATCATGACAGTTCTCAAATAGGAGGAGGAAGAGCTGAAAAGCAATGTGCTATGAAATGACCCTCTCTCCACCTAGACTCTGGTTAATTATTAAAAACAATTAGCATGACTGGATTTCCTTCATCCCCACATGCCCCCTGTCCAGCAGTCCCACTTTCTATTTAGGTGCGTTTCAATAACTTGTAGCTGACATAGGAGTCTCCACAAACCAGATTTAAATTGACTGCAGTTAATGTTAAAGGGCTGAGATTGATCACAAAGAATTAGTGGTGCACACCTGTAATCCCAGATGCAGGGTGGGACACAACAGCCAGAGTTTGAGGCTAGACCTGGCCATGTCATCAAAACATAGAAAAACATGGCATTTTCTAAGGTTGAAGAGCCCCTTGTACAAAATATGAAAAGCTAATGTTCAACTGTGTCCACAGAGGATGGAGAGGCCCGTGAGAGAGATGAAATCCGTCATGACAGGCGAAAAGAGAGGCAGCATGACCGGAACCTTTCCAGGGCAGCTCCTGATAAGAGGTCAAAACTGCAGAGAAATGAAAATCGAGACATCAGTGAAGTCATTGCTCTTGGTGTGCCCAATGCTCGAACTTCCAATGAAGTTCAGTATGACCAAAGGCTCTTCAACCAATCCAAGGTATGAGGACCTAGAAAACACCTTTATCATGGGTGTAGGTTTCTTATGGTTTCTGTTGCTGTGACAAAACACCACAACTGAAAAGCAAGTTGGGAAGGAAGGGGTTTGTTTTAAAGGGGTACACTTCCATATTGCTGTTGACTGAAGATAGTAACTGTTTGTAGTGGTAGTTCTTCCCGGGGATCAGGAATGACTGAATGGTTTGAGATTTAGAGACAGCATGTGAGTAAGTTCTTCCCAGCAACAATACATGTTTTTGATGCTTTTTATGTTCCTGTCATTGTTCCAAGGCTATTCATTTCAACCCTTAAGAAAATGTGGAGGGGCTGGAGAGATGGCTCAGTGGTTAAGAGCAATGACTGCTCTTTCACATATGAAGCTGGACTATTGGTTTGTTGAGTGGAGGTTCATTTTACTTTTTTAATATTTTCATTTGCATGCATGTTTGCCCATGTATGCACATGTGTGTACATGCATATGTCAATGTTGGAAGTTGCTCTTGGGAACTGTCTTTATCACTCCTCCCTCCACCTTATTCACTGAGCAGATTTCTCAGTCCATCCCAGAACTCACTGAGAGTTAGTTTTCCTACCCAGCCTGCTCTGAGATATCCTGTCTACATCTTTAGAGGATGGAGTTACAGGCAAGCTTCCACACACACCTATGGTTTACATGGATCCTAGGAATCCAAACTTGGGCCCTCATGCTTATGCAGACAGTGCTTTAACACTGAGCCATCTCTGCAGCACCTGTTATCTCTCATAGATAATTGAGACAGGGTTGGGAAATTGATGGAGCTGAGATTCAACCTTGAATGCTTTGACTCCAAAGCTTTTCTCTTAACTGTTGTGCAATGTCAGCTGAGCTGAGCAGGAGTCAGATGAAAGAACCACATAAGTAAACATTTCAACATGGTCATCTCTTGTAACCTTAAGCTTAAACCTTCTAAATCTGGGGGAATCCTTTAGTGACCTTTTCAGGCCGTTGAGGTAACATTTCTCAGCATCATTAATTGTCCAGTACCTACAATACATTTCTTCAATTTTAGTGACACTGTTAGTTGAGGGGTTTTGTGAAATTCAGTTTTTTTTTTTTTTTTTGAGAATTTCATACAATTGAGTTTGACCATATTCAGTCTCCTCCACCTCCTCCCAGATCCACCCACCTTGCCTACACACCCAACTTCATGTCTTCTTCCTCTTGTTTGGGTATTTTGTGTAGTGTTGGTGTTTGAAAGTAGGTTACATGGCTGTCCTGGAATTTCCTATGTAAAGCAGGCTTGCCTTTGTAAAGCAGATCTGCCTCCTCTGCTGCTAGAGTGTAGAGATTAAAGCTATGCATCCCCACACCCAGCCCTGTGCCCTTTATTGTTTTCTCTGTCACAACTTGGTGGTTGTTGTTGTCCTTGTTGGCTGTACCATACAGCTCTGGCTGTCTGAGAAAGGGCTATTTAGACCAGGCTGACTTCAGACTGGCAGAGATTCCCTGCTGCCTCATTAGTGCTGGGATTAAAGACTTGTAACACCACACCCACCTAAATCTAAGGAAAACCTCGATTTAATCTTAGTCTCTAAGTAAGGACTCAATGTCTCAATGTGTGGAGAAGTTTATACTTGTTATTTTATATAAATGTTGCAGTTGTGGTTTTTAATTAGCTGTAAACATGGAACTATTCATTGCTCGGCACTCAGATTCAGCTTTGGATAGGTAGACCTTTATATTTGGTGTCATTCATTTTCCCACAGGGTATGGACAGTGGATTTGCAGGTGGAGAAGATGAAATTTACAATGTTTATGATCAGGCCTGGAGGGGTGGCAAAAACATGGCTCAGAGTATCTACAAGCCCAGTAAAAATCTGGACAAGGACATGTATGGTGATGACCTGGAAACCAGGATAAAGACCAACAGGTACCCATGCAGATAGTTGATGGTTGGTCCTGTTTCCACAAGTAAAACAGTAAAACAGAAGCAGTTCCTGACCTCTTCTCCTTTTCCCCCCAGATTTGTTCCTGATAAGGAGTTTTCTGGTACAGACCGTAGTAGACAGAGGGACCGAGAAGGACCAGTTCAGTTTGAGGAAGATCCTTTTGGTTTGGACAAGTTCTTGGAAGAAGCAAAACAGCACCAAGGCTCTAAAAGATGCTCTGATAGCAGTCACTCCAAGGAACAAGAGCCGGAATGCAAGAAGCAGAGGAAGCAGTAGAGGGGCCTCTTAAAACTGAAATGTGACATATACAGCAGAGGACTGCTTGGTCTGGCCTCAGTGAGAGGAGATGCACCTAACCCTTGAGACACTTGAGACCCCAGGGACTGGAGACATCCTCTTGAAGCAGAGGGAAGAAGAATGGAATGAGGAACTGTAACAGGGGGGACCTGGAGGGAAATAAATCTCTGTGATAGCAGCCAGAGCTCTGTTTTATTCCAGGAGATAGATAGAAGGATTGAATATTCTACATCAGCCTGATATGTATCTGTGTGTGCATGTGTGCAGGTGCACATGTTGGATGTGTACATTGGGAATCTATCGATGTGGCAGCCATGTAGCCTAGTCAAGTTCTTGGGATCCCTCAATGGGATCCAGCCACCCTAGTGCTGGAATTTCAAGCATGCACTGCTAGACCTTGTCTGTTTTTCTGGGAGGGCTTCTGGGGATCAAACTGAAGTATTCATGTTTGAAAGGGAAGTACTTTACTTAACTGAGGTGTCTCTTCAGCATCCTGTGTGAATCAGAATCCTAAACAAGTTTCTTGGAGTAGGATAAAGCTGTATATATTTGATTACATTTGATGTTCTATACTAATCTGGATGCTTCATGTATATTTTTGTATTTAATCTTCATGATACATGCTATCCCTATCATTATTATAACCCATTTTAGAGTTGGGGAAACTATGGTCCAGAGACCTAATTGTCCAAGAACACTGTGTAGACCAGTGGTTCTCAGCCTTCCTACTATTTGGACCCTTTAATATATATAACTCCTCATTTTGTGATGTTCCCAACCATAAAATTATTTTGTTGCTACTTCATAACTTTAGTTTTGATACTATTATGAAGCATAAATATCTGAAATGTATGTTACCAGATATGTAACCCCTATTGGGGTCAAAGATTGAGAACCTCTGCCATAGTCACAGTGTTGAGCCCAAGCCACACGAGGCTGATTCCAAGGCTGCCTTCTGGATTTGGGAGTTCCGCTTGAACCAGTGATGTATTCAGGAAGAAAATAATTTCAGGCAACCATCTAAGGCTAAAGACAGTTACACCCTAGGGTCTTCAGCCGATTTTAATAAGAATTGAGCGAATGATGAATGGTACTTCTTAACTGAATAGTCATTGACCACATGTCTCAAATTAAGGGACAAGTTGAGATTTGAAAATTCCAACCTCCCGACAGTATTAATTTACCACTGGGTCTTGGGTCTTCTCATGTAAAGCAAAGGATTTCATGGGTGGAACTCTAAGGGCCCTTCCAACCTTCATTGTCCATGATTCTTCCATTGTATAGCAAGTTCTGATCTTCTGTAGATGTCCGCACACTGAAAATGTGATACAACTATGGAGAGCAGCGCTGAGTAAGGCCCCGAGCTGAATAGTCCCTGTGTTTATCCCAGATAAACTGCAACTGCAGTGAGCATTAGAGAGCAATAGAACAATGCTTCCTGTAATTGGAGGGAGAAAACCCATCAGGAACATCAGAGCTGCTTTGTCTCTGTTGACCCTCTGCACCCCAAGTACATCTGCACTCAAATCGCATTCTGCCAGGAAAGGGGCGAATAGTAAGCAGCAAGGACTCTCACTACTAGAGATAGCAATTGAAAATTCTAGTCATGCTGAGGCCAGTGGGATCCTGAGAGACAAAAGGGTCTCCATGCTGATGGCTATAGGTGGGGAGGTTGGCATCTGCAGGAGGAACCAGCAGATGGGCTTTGGCACCATCTCCCATGCTCCTCTGTGCAAAACTCCAAGATGCAAATTCTTATATTTGGCAATAAGCAATAGTTAGCAGCTAATGTACTTTTTACGGATTTTTTACTCAATAGGTAGAATCACTGTCTTATTTTTTTTTTTTTTTTGGTAAGGTGTATTTATAATTTACTTTATGTATGTGAATACATTGTCACTTCACTAGAAGAGGGCATCAGATCACATGTGGTTGCTGGGATTTGAACTCAGGACCTCTGGAAGAGCAATCAGTGCTCTTAACCACTGAGCCATCTCTCCAGCCGAATCACTGTCTTATATGTCAACTTTGTTCATGTTCATTGGCCACTTAGTAGTTGACCACCATCTGTAACTTTAGTCCAAGGGGATCAAATCACTTCTGGCCTCCAAGGACACTGCATGCATGTGACTCACAAACAACACAGAGGCTTTCTTCCATGAGGCAGGTTATTGATGCCTCATGTGTATATATACACATTGATATTTTGTGTTAGAGGGACTGGGGATTGAACTCAGGACTTTATACATGATAGACAAGTGCTGTATGGATTGGCAGCTCCAGACTTCCTGCCCTCTGCTGTAGTGATGAGTGTCAAACCCAACCCTTTTCATGCCAAGTATTTGCCACCATGACAGTTAAGCTTCTATCACCCTGACCAAGCTCCTGTTACGCACAACTCAAAGGAGGAAAGGTTTAGTTCCCAGTTTGAGATGGTTTGCTTCATGGCCCCCTGACTCTACTGCTTTGGATCCATGAAAGGTGAGGCAGAACAGTGTGTCAAAGAACATGTGGTAAAAAAAAAAAGTAGTTTGCCCATTAGTGGTCAGGAGACAGAGACCAACAGAAAGAGGCCAGGGTGAAAGGTATTTTATGCTAAGGCACTCTTCCAAGAAGCCACTTCCTACAACAATGTATTAAGTCATGGGTATGTCAGCGCCCTAAGGATCCTGTTGTCTCTGGAAACCCCCTCATAGCCACAGCTGTGCTTGATGAATCCTCTAGGCAACTTCCAGGGCAATCAAGCTGAGACCCAAGATTAACATCACAACCACTGAGCCACATCCCAGCCCCTAGCAACCAGTTGTCAAACAATTATGTGGTTTTCTGAGGGCTGTCAGAAGTATTTTTGTATCATAATGACTACAAGGAGTTAAAAATAGTTAATGTGTTTTAATCCGTTTATGTTTTTAGCTCATTTAATAGGAATTGCTTCATTTTTAAAATCTCTAAAATAGAATTTCTCCGTGTAGCCTTGGTTGTCCTGGAACTTTCTTTGTAGATCGGGCTGTCCTTGAACTTAGAATCTGCCTGCCTCCTTTTCTTGAATACTGGGGTTAAAACCATGTGTCACCACGTTCTCAAATTTTCATGAATGAGAGACTCCTGTATATCTTTTTAGGAGTTATTTATGTCCTTCTTAAAGTCCTGTATCAACTTCATGAGATGGGATTTAAGATGTGAATCTTGTTTTCTAGATCTGTTAGGGTATACGGAACTTGCTGTGGTGGGAGAACTGGGTTCTGTTGTTGCAAAGTACCATTGGATTCTGTTGTTTATGTTCTTGTGCTTGCCTTTCTCCATCTGGGTATCTCTGCTGTGACCTGGCCTTGCTGTCTCTGACTTGAGCCTGTTCATCCTATGAGCCTGTTTTTCTGGATGTCTCTAAACTCTTGGGTGATCAGTATGGGAGGGACCGCAACCTGTTTTGAGTGGGGTCAAGATGCATCTGGGTGTGGGTTGTGTGGGTGCAGATGCAGAGCACAGGCTCCACTTCTGGGTGCAGCTGGAAAAACCCAGTCAGTGCTCTTAACCATGTGCCATCTCCCCAGTGACAAGACACTGTATTCTATATAGTGTTCTATATGTAGGATGAACTTTAGCTCTCATAAAATAAATGTTAATATACTATTTATATAATAAATATAATACTTACGTAACATTTCTTTACAAGAGCAGTAGGCTAGGATTATGGTGCAGAAAAGATTCATTTAGAGATCATGTGATGGCCTACTTCCTGCCCCCTGAATTGGCCATTTTTTTCTGTCACATGCTCTTCTTACCATGATGCTGCTCACATAGGCACACTCCCCTGGGAGCTGGCTATCTATGGACAGAAATCACCAAAAGCATGAACCAAAGTGCACCTTTCTGTCCCTTTTAAGTATTTGGACAAAGCTCCTGAGCCCTGGACATATAGCCAGTATAGAGGCCAGGCTTCTAGGGCCGAGGGAAGGGAAGGATAGAGAAAACCTCTGGGATAAACACAGAGACTGTTCAGTTCAGGAGCTTACTCAGCACTGCTCTCCTAGTAGTATCTCATTTTCAGTGTGTGGACATCTACAGAAGATCAGAACTTGCTATACAATGGAAGAATCATGGACAATGAAGGATGGAAGGGCCCTTAGCGTTCCACTCACGATATCCTTTTGCTTTACACGAGAAGACCCAAGACCCAGTGGTCAATTAGTAGTGTTAGGAGGGTTGGAATCCAATTTTCAAATCTCAACTTGTCCCTTAATTTGAGACATGTGGGCAATGACTGTTTAGTCATGAAGAGTTTGCATTCATCAGTTGCTCAGTTCTTATTCAAATCATCTGAAGACCTTAGGGTGTGACTTTCTTTAGCCTTACATGGTTACCAGAAATTGCTTCCTTTTTGAATACATCACTGGTTCAAGTGGAACTCCCAATTCCAGAAGGCAGCCTTGGAATCAGTTTCGTGTGGCTTGGGCTCAACACTGTGTCTATGGCAGTAGTTATCATTCTTTGACCCCCAACAGGGGTTACATATCTGATAACCTGCATATTAGATACTTATGTTTCACAATAGTATCAAAACTAAAGTTATGAAGTAGCAAAAATTCATTTTATGGTTGGGATCATCACAATGTGAGGAAGTATATTAAAGGGTCCAAATGTTAGGAAGGCTGAAAACCACTGGTCCATGCAGTGATCTTAGACAACTAGGTCTCTGGTCCAGAGTTTCCTCAACTCTAAAATGGGTATAATAGTGATAGGGATAGCATATATCATGAAGATTAAATCTAAAAATATACATAAAGCATCCAGATTAGTATAGAACATCAAATGTAATCAATTATATACAGATTTATCCCACTCCAAGAAACTTGTTTAGGATTATGATTCACACAGGATGCTGAAGAGACACCTCAATTAAGTAAAGTGCTTCTCTTCCAAACATTGAGTACCTCAGTTTGATCCCTAGAAGCCCTCCCAGAAAAGAAACCAGGTCCAGCAGTGCATGCTTGTAATTTCAACATCAGGGTGGCAGCGATTGAAGGTCCCTAGAACTTGCCAAGCCTACTTGCCAAATTGCAGGTCAACAGGAACTTGTCTTTAAAAAGAATATGGTGGCACATAAGAAAGACATTGAGATTGTGTTGGGACCCGCTCTGCTCTGCCTGGCTAAAGACAAAAGACTTAACAATGCCTGAATAGTTACTATAACAAAAATGTTGGACCTGCTCCCCTCTGCCTGGCTTGGCCTCCAAAGTGCTGGGGTTAAAGTTGTGCACCACCACTGCTTGGCTCAAACTGCCGCTCCAGTCTTTGGGTCAGGGTCTAGAGAGAGAGAGAGAGAGAGAGAGAGGGGATAAGGGTGAGAGACGCACAGAATGGAGACAAGACAGAGGTTCTGATCAAGTCTCTTTTATTGAGGGAAATCTGGGTTATTTATACACTTTTGCCAGGTGCCTTGTAGGTATGTGGATATGACGTAAGCCTTACAGGCATGGATAGCAAGTGCACCTTGCAGGCATGTATGGCATGGATACCTGCTTTCTAGCCGCTTCCTGCTAAAAGTCGGCTCCCTACAGGTCCCCCCTTTAAATTATTTTTTCAAAAGGGAAAACTTACAGAAACCGTGCCTGTCTTAGGTTGGAACAAAGGACCCCAGCCTCCCTTTCCCATCCTTGGATACTCAACAGCCATTGGTTGAGCTCCTGTCTTAGGATGGTGAGGCCTCCCTTCTTTTAGGGGGCAAGGGTCTCAATATGTTCTCTTACCCATCTTTGACTATCCGGCTTAGCGCGTAAGTTAGGGGTTAATCCTCATCAGTCTTGATGACAGAGGTTTCAGAGTCCCCTACTTCCAGCCTGTAATAATGGACCTGCATGGGTTTCATTTGAATAGCATCTATCTGTTGTCATACAAAACCATCAGTCTGTTGAACAGCATAAACCTGAGAGACAAGAGACTTAATGCCTAAATAGTTGGTATAACAGCAACACTCTTTTTAAAGGGCAACACACAGGAATACAGAACGGATCATAGCTTTGATCTTAACAAAAAAAAGTAAGGAAATTCCCTGTCCCTGCTCAGTCAATCTCAACCCCCCCCAAACAACTATAACAACTGTGGTAGTGGGTTTAAACAATGTACCCCAATAAATTGTAAGTCAGAGAATCAAAAGTCAAATAGAGCCACCCTGGAGATTCAGGTGGTGATGTCTCCTTCAGCATTGAGAACTTCCCAAGTCATGTTTGCTCATTGATCTGTTCCAGTTTGAAGGATATTGTGAAGCATCTTCATGTTTCCTTCATATTTCCTGCAAAGAAAAATATGCTTCTCAGGGTTTTTTTTCCTCCCTGGATTTGTTATTGTTGTCTATTTGTTTAATTAGTCCCTCTGGCAGCCAACGTGAAGCATCTGCAGTTTGGGAATATATGCACACAGAACCTCTTCCCCAGATAAGCACTGGATCTGACCCATTCCAGGTTCCAGTTAATGGGTCTTTCCAGAGGACTGTTGCAAAATTCTTTTTGGTCTTAGGATGCCAGAATCTATCTGCAGCAGATTTTCCTTCAGAATTCAAAGTTAAAAAATTTAAAATAAAGAGTGTGTGATGAAGAATATTTCGCAGGGATCCCTTGGTAGGATACCATTCCCCCTTTTTAAATTTTTTCAAATTGACATTTAATGGTTTGATGTGCCCTTTCTACCATACCTTTGCCCTGTGGATTATATGAAATACCCGTTTTATGTAGTTTTCCCAATTTTTCACAGAACTGGTGGAAACTGGAGCTTGTGTAACCTGGGCCATTGTCAGTTTTTATCTGTTTAGGCACACCCAATACAGCCATTGCAGCAAGCATATGAATGAGCACATGCTTGCTTGCTTCTCCAGTTTGTAATGTTGCATAAATGAAACCACTGTATGTATCTACACATATATGTATATGTTTTTGCTTGCCAAATTCTTTATAATGAGTAACATCCATTTGCCAGAGACTGTTTGGTATCAGTCCCTTTGGATTTACACCCAAATGAGGAACTGGTAAAAGTTTAACACATGATTGACATTGTTTGACAATATGTCTAGCTTGTTCTCTGGTAATTTTAAACATAACTTTTAAAGTTTTAGAATTAAGGTGATGTAACTCATGAGCCTTTATGGCCTGATCCAAATTAGATGGCACATCTGATAAAGTCACTGCAGCTAAACGAGTAGCTAGATCTGCCTTGGTGTTTCCTTCAGAGAGAGGACCTGGTAGCCCAGTGTGGGCTCTCAGGTGTCCTATAAAGAATTTACACTTTCTCCTCAAAATGAATTGTTGGCACTGTAAAAGCAAATTGGCTGCTTCTGAGGAATGCTTTATTTGTGCAGCAGTTTCTAACAAAGGGAAAGACTGAGCTATATATGAGCTATCTGTGTAAATATTAATGGTTTGATTTGGAAATCCTTGAAACACAGCAATAACAGCATGTAATTCAACCAATTGAGCTGACACAGATGATGTTGCAAAGGAGATTACTTGATCTTTAAAGGCATAAGCAGCTGTTCCTGATGAGGAACCATCAATGAAAACTAGCAATGCTTCCTTGATAGGTGCATGTGCAGTATGAGTTGGAAAAACAAATGCATGGTGATTACAAAACTGAACCAATTTATCTGGTGGATAATGATTATCTAGCTGACCACCAAATGAGGCACATGCAATAGGCCAGGCTTCAGTATTCTGCATAAGCCAGTCAACCTGATGCCTTGTATAGGGTTGTACAATGACATCAGGATCTTTTCCAAAATATTTTTGACTGTTATCTCTGCCTAACATAATCATATCTGCTACAGCTGCATAGTATGGGATTAAGAACCTTCTTGGGGGATGAGGGAAGATGAACCCATAATATGGGTACAGTTTGCCAAAAAAAAAAAACTGCAGTAGGAGTTAGTTTAGTCTTAAAAATAAGAAAATATAAAGACTTAGAATAATTAATATGTGTTACAAATCGGGATGAAATAGCACTCTCTGCCTTCTGTAAGGCTTTTCTACCCTCCTCTGTTAGAGCCCTGTCAGACTTAGGGTCAGGATCTCCCTTGAGAATATCAAACAGAGGCTTCAACTCTCTGGTCGTGAGTTTCAAATATGGTAGTAGCCAATTAATGTCTCCCAGTAGTTTTTGAAAATCATTAAGTGTCTTAAGGGAATCAGTCCTCAGTATGGCCTTACTATTAATAATACGTGGACCATTAATCTGAAATCCTAAATAAGTATATGGATGTTGTAATTGTACCTTTTCTGGTGCTATTTGTAACTCTGCAGTCTGTAAAGCTGTTCTAAGATCATCAAAGCACTGGAGTACCTGTTTTCCATCTTTTCCAGCTATTAAAATATCATCCATGAAATGAATCATGTAGATTTGCTTCCAAATAATTCTAACACCCTCTCTGGGAGAAGCCACAAACTTTTGGCACAAGGTAGGATTGTTAGCCATACCCTGAGGTAAGACCTTTCATTGATATCTTTTCATAGGTTCTCTAAAGTTTATAGAGGAAACACTGAAAGCAAAGCACTTTCTATCATTAGGATGCAAGGGGATAGTAAAAAAACCAGACTTTTAAATCTATAACTATTTCATAATAACCTAACGGTATGGGCCACTGGTGTGGGCAGCCCAGGTTGTAAGGCTCCCATCCTAATCATGGTCGCATTAACAGCCCTCAAGTCTTGCAACAATCTCCACTTTCCTGACTTTTTCCTAATGACAAATATTAGGGTATTCCAGGGAGAGTTACTCTCTTCTAAATGTCCTTCCTGTAATTGCTCCTGTACTAGCAACTGGGCAGCTTGTAATTTTTCGGTGGTTAGGGACCACTGATCCACCCAGATGGGCGAGTCCCCCTCCCAGGTGATGGGATCCACACAACTCTCTAGGGGTGCAGCTGAATCAATAGCCCCCATCAAAAATATCCCAAGCCTCTTCTTCCAGTGTTACCATAAACATCAATAGGATGAGTGATCCCATCTTCACTTTTTCCTAATCCTTTCCCTGGGGAAAATCCAGAGTTTATCATTTGAGCTGTAATTACTTCATTAGGGCTGCACATAATCAATCCCAACTGGGATAACAGATCTCTGCCCCAGAGATTAATGGGAATGCCTGAGATGACATAGGGTCGTATACTTCCTGTATTCCCTTCTTTATTTTTCCATGTCAGCACCTTAGAGCTTTGTTGTGGGTTTTGACTTTGGCCAATACCCCTTAAATTGGTTAAGGTTGGGGTCAGAGGCCAGGTAGCAGGCCAATCACTTTGTTTTAGGATAGTCACATCAGCTCCTGTGTCAACCAAGCCTTGAAATGCCTTTCCATCAAGCCAAATTGTCATCATAGGTTTTTGTTTAACTATAGGCTGTATGCAGTATACATCAGAGGAACCAAAGCCTTGATCCCCTCTCTTAGGATTCTTATATTTGTGATTAGTAGGGTACAATGGAAGTAACAATAGTTGAGCTATCCTCTTTCCTGTAGGAATGGTGACTATATTCTGAATTGCCTATGCCATTACCTTAATCTCACCTTGATAATCATTGTCTATAACTCCAGGAAAAATTTGTAGTTCCTGCATAGTAGCACTGCTTCTTCCCACTATCAGGCCAAACACATTTGGATAGAGTGGTCCAAACACTCCAGTGGGTAAGACCTGAGGTCCCATTTCTGGGGTTAATACTGTGTGGGTGGCAGAACTGAGGTCCAGTCCTGTGCTTCCTGGTGTTGCTCGACTGAGTTCAGAAAGGGATTGGTGTTTGCTGGTAGGACACTGACTGCTCCATAAGCCTGTTTTGGCTTGCATTGGTTCAGGACCTGGAGCTGGCCCCTGTTCCCGTTTCCCTGATTATGGGAAAGGGTGTTTCCTTGTGTGTCTCTTTTGGACCTACATTCACTAGCCCAATGCCTTCCACGTTTGCAATATGGTCAGAGACCAGGCTGATTGCTGGGCTGTCTCTGTGTTAACTCATTTTCTGCCTTGCAATCTCTTGCAAAGGTCTAGGCTTGCCACATTTAAAACAGGCCTTTTTATCTCTTCTTGCCAAAAATTCTCTTACTGATTGTCCTTACATAGCAGCCACCATAGCTAAGCCCTGTTGGTAGGAGGGACCTATGTCAGAACAGAGTCTGATATACCCTGTAAGATCTGTCATTTTCCTGTAGGGTCTAATGGCCACTTGGCAGGTAGAATTGGCATTTTCATATGCAAGTTGTTTCACATAATCTACACCTGCCTCTGCATTACCAAAAATCCTCCCTGCTGTTGTCATTAATTGATGAATAAAGTCAGAAAATTGTTCATCAGGCCCTTGCCTGACTGTTGTTAAAGATGCACCAGGGTTTCCCTTTACTGGGAGTTTACACCAAGCCTTCATGGCTGCATTTTGAATTTGAGCATATAAACCTGGATCATATTGCATCTGGTTATCACTAGAAACAAATTGCCCTTCTCTTACTAAGGCATCAAAGGACCAACCATTGCCTGCCTGAATGTTTCTACTAGCTGTCTCTTTACAATTCTCATGATACTCTGATTTCCAAATAAGATAGTCTCCACCACCAGGAACTGCTCTCACTAACGTATTCCAATCACTAGGAGTCAGCCACTCCTCTGCCAGAGACTCTAAAATTGAAAGAGTAAAGGGAGCGGTGGCACCGTATTGAGATATGGCATTTTAAAATTCTTTAATAATTTGAAAATTAAACCCTGTGTGATGTCTCCAAGCAACCCCCTGAGTGTCTCTGGTCTCTGATACAGGGAAAGCCTCAATGTCTCCCTCCTCTGGCTGATCTGTAGCTGAACTAAGGCTAGAGGATAGAAACTGCCTTTGGACACTGGGTTGAGGAATGTGAAAATCTGGGGGATTTTTGCAGTTGGCCTCTCAAGACCTCTTCCCTGTCCTTAATTTTTGTAGCTGATTACTTAAGTCCTGATACTCTTTTTCCAACTCTATTAGTTGTTTAAGAATAGAAATTTTATCCTGTAACTCCTTTCTGGGATCTACAACCACTGTCTCCACAATGGGAACCTCTGAAAGTGGAGGTGCACTGGGAGAGGGCCTTTCATGGTCATAATATTTAACTGCCTCTTCCTCTAGGTTGGCAGAATCTGGCTCTGAGAAATTGTCACCAAATTTGGTTGTTTTTTGGATTCTAATTTCGGATATATACATTTCTTTTTATTTTGAACATGAAAGACAGCATTCAAGCAACGAAACAAAAGCAGGCAATTAACACACATGAGCAGCAAACAACAAAACAAAAACAGAGAGTTAAGTTCAGGCTGACTTATTTCTTGCCCCATTTTCATTATACCTTTGCAGCAGATTCCTGTGGCAATCCCCAGATCCTTCTAACGTCCTAACTGGGTCTCTCGTTTTCTCTGCCCCTCGTTGAGCACCAAAAATGTTGCGACCCTCTCCGCTCTGCCTGGCTAGAGACAAAAGACTTAACAATGCCTGAATAGTTACTATAACAAAAATGTTGGACCTGCTCCCCTGTGCCTGGCTTGACCTCCCAAGTGCTGGGTTAAAGGCGTGCACCACCACTGCTTGGCTCAAACTGCCGCTCCGGTCTTTGGGTCAGGGTCTAGAGAGAGGGAGAGTGGGGATAAGGGGGAGAGACACACAGAATGGAGACAAGACAGAGGTTCTGATCAAGTCTCTTTTATTGAGGGAAATCTGGGTTATTTATACACTTTTGCCACATGCCTTGTAGGTGCGTGGATATGATGTAAGCCTTACAGGCATGGATAGCACGTGCACCTTGCAAGCATGTATGGTGTGGATAGCTGCTTTCTAGCCGCTTTCTGCTAAAAGTCGGCTCCCAACAAGATTGTACTTGGCTTGCCACATGGACACATACCCATTGTACATATCCAACATGTGCACCTGCACACACATGCACTCACAGATACACATCACATGTGTACACATGCATAAGCACAAAAGATTTCACATGGCTTTTGCTATAACTGAGGATTGTTAACTGTTTGCATAAATAGTTTTCTTAGGACAGATGAGGATAGTGACTACGCCAGGTGCTATGCTTTTGTTTTGTTTTATTTTGTTTTTTGGTAGAGTTCATCAGCTTCAGTATTATGCTACTCCAACCTTCCAGGTCAGAAATTCTAAATTACTCACATTGATTTGCTTCCTTTCAGATATACAAACACATTGAATGAAGCCACAGTTACGCTCATACCTAAACCACAGAGACCCAACAAAGAAAGAGAACTTCAGACCAGTATGAATATTCATGCAAAAATACTCAATAAAATTCTCTCAAGCCAAATCCATGGGCAAATCAAATGATCATTCACTATGATCAAGTAGGCTTCATCCTAGGGATGCAGGGATGGTTCAATAACCAGAAACCCATCAACGTCATCCACTTTATAAATAAACTCAAAGAGAAAGCCACGTGATCATCTCAGTAGATGCTGAAAAATAAAACACCCTTGGCCAAAATACAACACCCCTTTATGTTAAAAGTCTAGGAAAGATCAGAAATTCAAGGCACATAACTAAATATCCTATAAGGAATAAACAGCAAACCAATAGCCAACATCAATCTAAATGGAGAGAAACTTAAGGCAATCCCACTAAAATCAGAAAGAAGGCAAAGATGCCCACTTTCCCTCTATCTATTCAATATTATTCTTGAAGTTCTAGCCAGAGTGTTTGCACAACAAAAGGAGGTCAAAGGAATACATAGTGGCAAGGAGAAGGTCAAGATATCACTATTTGTGGATGATATGATACTATACATGAGCAACCCCAAAAATTCTACCAGAGAACTCCTACAGCTGATAAACAACTTCAGCAGAGTAGCTGGGCATAAAATTAACTCAAACCAATCAGTGGTCTTTTTCTACTCAAAAGATAAATGGGCTAAGAAAGGAGTTAGGGTACCACAATTATAGTTAACTCAGTCATTCTGGATTTCTGACGGGGTTGAAAACATATAGCTATTGACCTTAAGAGAAAAGATTTGAGTGGATGGTCATCAGCTGACATTCATCCTAAAGCCAGGTTCAGAACTAAATGTTTTAGTTAGAATAGATGACAGAGGAGCTGGTCAGTCAACAAAAGGATGGACTGGGTATTAGGACTATCCTGTACCTCACTGGTACAAATTGGCATAATTATGCTCTAATTGTATTTTGAGAGAAAAGTTTCATTTTAACAGGAAAAGTGATGTGTAGGAGGAGCTAAGGTAGGAGGAGTACTGAGAGGAAGAAAAGGAGTAAGAAGAGGAGAAGAAGAAGGAGAGGAGAAGCTAGGTGATGAAAGAGAAAGAGGGGGGAGACAGGGAGGCAGACATTCATGTATCTCCACCAGTCAAAGATAGTTGATATATCTAGGTTGGTCAGTGGGTTACACCTCTGATTGAAAAATACCAAACTTATAAAGCCTATGATTAACATTATTTTTAAAAAAAAAATGTATAAATGCAAAAAGGAAAAGGGGGCATGGGATAGGGGTTTCCTAAGGGGGGTGGGGAGGAATGGGGATAGGGGATGCCATCTGAAGTGTAAATAAAATATCTAATAAAAAAATAAAATGGAAAAAAAATAAAAGAAAAAAAAAAGAAAGAAAGGAGTTAGGGAAATGACACTCTTCACAATAATCACAAGTAATACATAATATATTGGTGTGACTCTTACCAAGCAAGTGGAAGATCTGTATGACAAGAACTTCAAGTCTCTGAAGGAATAAATCGAAGAAGACCTCAGAAGATGTAAAGGTCTCCCATGCTCATGGATCAGCAGGATTGACATAGTAAAAATGGCCATCTTATTGAAAGCGATCTACAGATTCAATGCAATTTCTGTCAAAATTCCAACTAAATTCTTCACAGAGATAGGAAGAGAAATTATCGAATTCATCTTGAATCGCCAAAGTCCCAGGATAGCAAAAATTATTCTAAACAATAAAAGAACTTCTGGGGGAATCACCATCCCTGACCTCAAGCTGTACTACAGAGCAGTAGTGATAAAAACCACCATTGGTACAGAGAAAGGCAGGTAGAGCAATGAAATAGAATTGAAGATCCAGAAATAACCACACATCTATGCTCACCTAATCTTTGACAACGATGCCAAAATCATCCAGTGGAAAAAAAGACCTCATGTTCAACAAATGCAGCTGGTTCAACTGGTGGTCAGCAAGTAGAAGAATGAAAATTGATCCATTCTGATCTCCTTGTACAAAGCTTCTCCTTGTACAAAACTCAAGTCAAAGTGGATCAAGGACCTCCACATAAAACCAGATAAGCTGAATCTAATAAAAAAGGAAGTGGGAAGAACTTTGAACACATTGGCACAGGAGAATATTTCTTAAACAGAACACCAATGGCTCAGGCTCTAAGATCAACAGCTGACAAGTGGGACCTCATAAAATTGAAAAGCTTCTGTAAGGCCAAGGACACTGTCAATAGAACAAAACAGCAACTCACAGATTGGAAAAAAGAACTTTAACTATTCTACAGTCAATAGAGGAATAATATCCAAAATATACAAAGAAATCAAGAAGTTAGACTCCAGAGAACCAAATAACCCTATTCAAAAACAGGATACAGAGCTAAACAAAGAATTCTCAACTGAGTAATCTCGAATGGCTGAGAAGCAGTTAAAGAAATGTTCAACATCCTTAGTCATCAGGGAAATGCAAATCAGAAGGACCCTGAGATTCTACCTCACACCAGTCAGAATGGCTAAGATCAAAAACTTGGGGAACAGCAGATGCTGTAGAGGAAGTGGAGAAAGAGGAACACTTTTCCATTGCCGGTGGGATTGCAAGCTGGTAAAACCACTCTGGAAATCAATCTGGTGGTTCATCAGAAAACTGAAAATAGTTTTACCTGAAAACCCAGCTATACCACTACTGGGCATATACTCAAAGGATGCTCCAACATATAACAAGGACACATGCTCTACTATGTTTATAGCAGCCTTATTCATAATAGCCAGAAGCTGGAAACAACCCAGATGTTCCTCAACAGAAGAATGGATAGAGAAAATGTGGTACATTTACGACCCCCAGTTGAGGGATAGGGCCACCCACACAAAAATTTTAACCCAGAATTGTTCCTGTCAAAGAAATGAATGAAACAAAAAAAAAAAAAAAAAAAAAAAAGATAAAGCGAAACAGAGACCGAAGGAAAGGCTATCCATCCCATCTGCAGACACCAAACCCAGACACTATTGCTGATGCCAAGAAGTGCTTGCTGGCAGAAGCCTGGTGTGGCTGTTCCCTGAGAGGTTCTACTAGCACCTGACTAATACAGATGCAGATACTCACAGACAACCGTCAGATTGAGCCCAGGACCTCAGAGAAGAGATAGGGGGAAAGACTGGAGGAGCTGAAGGTGATTGCAACTTCTTAGGAAGAAGATTATCAACTAAATGTTCCACCCAGAGACTCCAGGAACTAAACCAACAAGCAAAGAGTGTACATGGAAGGATCCATAGCTCCAGAGACATATGTAACAAAGGATGGCCCTTTCTGACATCAATGGGAGGGGAGGTCCTTGGTCCTGTAGTGGGTTGATGCCCCAACATAGGGGGATGCTAGAGTGGTGAGGCAGGAGTGGGTGAGTGGGTGGAGGAGCACTCTCATAGAGGCAAAGGGGAGGAGGGAGAGGGGGAATGGGATGGGCAGTTTGTGGAAGGGAAACCTGGAAGAGGGATATCATTTGAAATGTAAACGAATAAAATTATCAATAATAAAAAGTTTAAGAAATATACAATCTTCAAGCTCTAGCTTGACGCCTGTACCTTCTCGCACACAACTGTCTGTGCCTCAGTCACACCAGGTTCCTTTCTGTTTCTTCAACATGCTAAGCTTTAAGCTTGAATCTACAGTTGCAGTTTCAGCACCCAAGAACACTCTTTTTTTGGTTTTTCGAGACAGGGTTTCTCTGTATAGCTCTGGCTGTCCTGGAACTCACTGTGTAGACCAGGTTGGCCTAGAACTCAGAAATCCACCTGCCTCTGCCTCCCAAGTGCTGGGATTAAAGGTGTGCACCACCACTGCCAGGCCCAAAGATACTCTTAATCCCCTCTCTGCTACCAAGGCTGACTTACTCACCTGTCAGGATGGGATTTCTTCAACAGATCTTACCTGACAATGCTGTCCAAAGAAGGGATCAGTGGCCTCTGCTCAGTTTCTCTTTGACACCCTCCTGCTTCTATCCTTCCTAGGGCTTAGGACAGGACACAACTATCCTGATATTTCTTCATTTATCACTTTCCTTCCCCACCTTAGCCAAATGATGCTGTCCATCTACAAAGGCAGGGACTCTGCCTCTTGTTAACATCCAGCCTTCAGCATGGAAGACTGACTATATGGGAGGCACTGTGTTGGTCTGAATAGGTCTGGCCTCCATAGACTCATCTGTTTGAATGCTTGGCCCATAGGGAGAAACAATAGAAGAAGATGTGGCCTTATTTGTGTAGATGTGGCCTTGGAGGAAATGTGGAACCATGGAAGTGGGCTTCGGGGTCTTATATATTCATGCTAAAGCGCTGCCCAGTGTGGAAAACAGTCTCCTGGCTGCCTTCAGATAAATATATAGAACTCCCAGCTACTTCTCCAGTACCAAGTCAGTCTGCATGATGCCATGCTTCCTGCCATAAAGATAGTGGCTAGTCCCATTTAAATGTTTGCCTTTGTAAGACTTGTCTTGTCATGATGTCTGTTCACCATAAAACCCTAAGAAAGGCACTATGGATCCAAATCCTTGCAGTCTTAGAATTTCTATTCTAGCAGCATACAGATAACACCATTTGAAGAAATGAATTGTAGCATTTAAAAGAAATATAGTTCTTATAATAAAGTGCTATAAGGGGATAGAGTGAGTCTCAGAGAATGTAGGGGTAGCTGGGTAGTTGTATACAGGGATAGTGCCTTGGGTTTCTATTGCTGTGATAAAACACCATGGCCAGAAACAACTTGGGGAGGAAAGTGTTCATTATCCATTCAGTTGGGGCAGGAGCTCAAGGCAAAAGCCTGGAGGTAGAAGCCAATGCACAGGCCAAATAGGCATGCTGTTTACTGGTTTGCTATTCATCACCTGCTTGGTCTACTTTCTTATAAAACCTAGGATATAAGCCCAGGGGGCACCACTCATAGTGCCCTCCCATATCAATCATCAATTTAAGAAAATGAATCACAAGCTTTTCCATAGGCCAGGTGGTGACTTTTCTCAACTAAGGTCTTCTCTTCCAAATTGACTCTAGCATGTGTGAAGTTGACATAAAACTAGACAGCACAGATGGCCCAACTGTGGAAGTGACATTAGCTCAGAGAACAGCTATTTCAGGATGGAGTGGACCTATGAAGATATGGGGAGTAGAAAGCACAAGGGCAGCAGCCAACTTGGCAGGTTGAGGAATACAAAAGAAGCCGCCATAGTTGCACTGTGGTGAGTCAGGGGAGAGAAGCATTGGTGGATTTTGCTATTAAATGCAATGTGATAATCTGAACACGAATAGTCATTTGCCAATGCATTCATTTGATTCTCATAAGAGCTTCTTAAATAAGTAGGGGCCAGGAAAATGAAATGCTTATCAAGAAGGAAATAAAGATACCACCAAATTAGCAAATTTGCTAGAGGGCTGGAGAGATGGTTCAGTGGTTAAGAGCACTGACTGCTCTTCCAAGGTCTTGAGTTCGATTCCCAGCAACCTCATGGTGGCTCACAACCATCTGTAATAGCATCTGATGCCCTCCCTCTTCTGGTGTGTCTGAAGACAGCTACAGTGTGCTCATATAAATAAAATAAATCTTAAGAAAGGAAGATAAGGAAGGAAGGAAGGAAGGAAGGAAGGAAGGAAGGAAATCTGCTGTGAGGTACATGCTTCAAATTCATGGACTCTACACTAGCATTGTTCATCTTGGCTGTAGACTATAACCCCTTGGGAAGTTCCACAAAGTACTGTGTGGATCCTGCCTGTTGAACCTGAATTTGACAAGTCTAGGGATGGCCTGGGAGGATGCTTAGGTCTCTGTAGGTGATTCCAACACAGCTGAGAATAACTCTCAATGCACCTGCTTTTTGCCTTAGCACATTGCCTTCCTGCCAGAACCTTCTCTCTGACCAGCCCGGTGACATCACCTGTGGGCCTTTGGGAAAGTTTTGAGGTCCAGACCCCATACTAGACTTGAAAATCAGAATCTTGTTGGGTCTGGCTGGGCTACCACTTGTTTTAAAGGTGTCTCAGTAGCTTGGCTACTTTAGAGCTTCTTACACTGGTCTTTTGATTTTCCTGTCTGCTTTGCCTTTTTCTGTGTGCCCCTTGGGTGAGACATATTCTTAATTTTCTTTTTTGGTACTTTTATAGGATTTCAGAATGGAGAAGATTTACATAGTTGTGTTTAATCTATCATGTTTAATTGGGAGTCTGCAAACTTAAAAAATCAACTTAATTACATTTTACTATGAAAGTTTACACATTCGCTTTATTAATTCAAAGTGCTTTACACTTTCCGTTCCTAAGTGATAACTACTGGCCTGTAGCACTAACAGTTTCATAGTTAAACTTACTGTTTAATTAGAGAAACCAAATCATGTTTTTCCCCTCTGCCTCTCATACACTAAGCAAATACATTCATTAGTTCTCATCTGTTTGACGTTTCTTTCCTTTTTTTCTGTGGTCCTGGAGACTGAACTCAGGACCATGCCATGCTAAGTCTGTACTGTACAGCTGGGCTCCACCTCAAGCTCCTCATAAAGTTGAATATTTCTGTCTTTTGCTGCACTATGCTCAGTCTTTTTTAAAAAATGACTCGTTGTGCTTTAGTGTATGTTTGTGGACTGGTGTGCATGTGCACGTGTATTCATGCCACAGCACACATGTGGAGGTTAGAGGGCAGCTTAGTGGAGATGGGTCATGTCTTTCACCAGTGTGTAAGTTCTGGGGATCCAGCACATATCCTGAGGTTTGTGTAGCAAGCATGCATTTACTCACTGAGCTGTCTCACTGGCCTCCTGTTGCTTCATCTTAATGCATTTGGGTGACTCTGTCTGTTCCTGGGTTGTTCCCAGAGAAACACCTTCCTTCTGAGGAGTCCCTGTTCAACTTTTATTAAACAATTCCCACCCTATAAGTCAACCTTTAGTTTCATGTTGGGCAGAATTAATACTTCCTTCCCTGTGCCCTCTATCACTTTATTCTGTATCCCTTTGCCAATTCTTGCCCCATCTGGACATCACTGATCTTCTTACATGGATTTTATGAACTGCAACCTTGAATGCTGAGGGCTGCGTTGGTGAACTCTGTGTCACCACTGTCTTTGTGTGCAGTCTCTTTCTCTATATATCTTTTCTTAAAGTTAGATTTATTCATTTAGTTTTTAATTGTTTTGCCTATATGTATGTATATGCACCACATTAATGAAATAAAAAGACAGAACTGAAACTATTCTAGTTAACACGGGGCTGCTGAGTCCTGCTAGCTTTGCCCGCTAGCTTCGCCCTCATGGAACCCCTGAGACCATTGCTCAGGACATGATTATTATAGGTGTGGTTTGTAAAACTCTTTTTCTAGGCAGCTCTTGGTTTGACTGATAGTGAGGAAGCACAGCTTTTAGCAGGGCTCATCTAGTGCTTTCCTTGGAAACAAATGGTTCTTGATATTTTCAGATCTAGGCTGGAAGCCTAGATCTTGGGCAGGGTGCTATAAGAAATGACAGAGTGTGCTGTGCCAGCATCAGAGATGCCCTGGGGAAGAAGTGCTGTGAGAATGAGGATCCTCTCAGTCCCTTTAGGAAGATTGGTCTGAGGCAGGAGTAGGATGAGGGGGCTGGGTGGGGTATGAGGCAAGGGTTCTCTAACAGGCCTGGTTCAAACAAAACAGGATTGCTTGGGGATGTGACACAAGAGAGATTGGCCTCCATGAGTATAGAGGGGAGGACGAAGGGATGAAAGATTAGGCGATGGATTACTTTTTCTCTTTTTCAAAATGCCTGATGAAAACAACTTAAGGAAGGAGAGGGTTTATTTCAGTTCACAATTTAGAGATTGAGAGTCTGTCCTGATGGAGAAAGCAGGCAGTGTGTGCTTGAGGCAGTTGGTCATTTTATGTCTCTTGGTTAGGAAACAGAGAGATGAACCAAAATGGGTGTTGCGCTGTAAAACCTCAAGGCCTCTCTCCAAGAACCCACTTTCCTAAGGAGATCTCTGTCTCTCAAGATTCCAAAATCTCCAAATCAGCACTATCAACTAGAGACCAGGTGTTCAAAAACAAATGAGCCCAGGGAGATATTTCACATTCAAACTGTAACAAATGAGAGCCTCAAATGTCGTCATGCAGCTCCAAGAAATCCCCAGCTAGCCTCAGGGGAGTCTCCTAGCAAAGGCTGATTGTCAGAAGAATGAGTCCGTCATTGGGCAGGCCAGAACTGTTACCAGTGTTTCTGTAAGCCTTTGCCATTGACTGGAAGCATCCCCAAGAGAGTGGGCTTCATTCAAATGCTTGATGGGTCCAAAGGTAGCTGATGGGGCTCTTGTCCCTTCTATTTTCTACAGCAAGTGCTCTGGAAGGAGGTTTAGGGGGAGTCTTTGTGCCTGCCCCATAGGAATGAGCCCCCAAAGAATAACAAAACACTTACTGAAAGCAACTTAGAATGAGTGTGTTTTCTAGACCAAGGAGGCAGCTAGTGTTGGCCCGAGGCTGTCTACTCCCTATCTGAGTTCTTCAGAGCAGGCCTTTGGTCACAGATTTCTCTTCCTTTCCTGAGGGCCTACTGACTTGTCAGATCTTATAATGTCATCTTTTCTCCTAACCCCCTACACTGTTTTCCACTGCTTCTGACCACACACACCCTTCCGCCTAGCCTTTTCAGCCTGGCCTGAGCCCTCCCTACACCTCTTCCCTCATTATATACTAAGCCTTGTTCTTCTCCTCATCCCAGCCCATGGGTCTTTCAGTGTTTCCTACTTGGCTTGCTCATTCTCACTACAGAGTCTTTCTCACAATGCTCCTTCTCTACTTCAGTCTTTTTTCTAGCACTAGAGTTGCTTCTCTGGGGAAGGTCAAAGTCCCCTTCTCATGTCTCTCTCCATCTCTGTCTATGTGTGGGAATCTATGCCTCAGAGGGTTTTGTCCCAGCACAGTTTTAGGCTGCCCAATCTGACTGTTCAATTGCTGATTCTCATACTTGACTGAAATCTCCACAAGGGCAGGGCCTACATCTGTCTTTGCAGATCACTGCACACCAGGCCCAGCACCCACATACACAAAAAAGGGCATCCATGTGATAGGACAGAGAATTGACTTTGCTGTACTTAAGGCCAGCAATAGACATAAAGCAGGCAGCAGTGGTGGGACCCATCCAAGACTAGTTAAGTTGAGATCCTGTTTGGAAATCTCTAATGTGTCTGGCAGGACACTGGGCTGTCACAGTCAGTGCCTTCTGCTTACGGGAATGGGACTCCCACACCCAGTGCAGTACACGGTTGCTGGTGTGCTGAGATGATGAGTTGAGCATGGAGACTCTAGGAAGTTCTGCAGTGTATCTGTCCATGTTCCCATCCCACCTTCACATCTGCTGCTGTACAGCATCATTCATCTGCGTAGCTGGCTCTGGAGTCCTCAGACTCAGGAAGTGCAAAGTAGCTCTTGTTCATGAGAAGTTCAGGGATTCTGGAATCTTTTACATTTTATCTGCAATATTTACTACAGAATGCAAGATACATGAACTTACTTTAATATGTGCTCTCGCTTCTTTTTTAAAAAAAGATTTATTTATTTTACTTATACAAGTACATTGTAGTTTTCTTCAGACACACCAGAAAAGGGCATCAGATCCCATTATAGATGGTTGTGAGCCACCACCTGGTTGTTGGAAATTGAACTCCGGACCTCTGGAAGAGCAGTCACTGCTCTTTACCACTGAGCCATCTATCCAGCCCGGCGCTCTCCCTTCTTACAGGTGAGCTGAGAGAAGATTTTGCTCAGTTTGGCTGTGTAAGAAAATGCACTGTACCTTTTGTGAGTATTAAAACAATAACCAAAAAAAAAAAAAAAAACCCTAGTGGGGATGGGGTGGGGACATATCCCCGTGGTAAAGCACTTGGCTAGTAGGTATGAGCATCTGTGTTTGATCCTCACACTGAGAGTGTCAGAAGGAAAAAATATCTTTTAATTCTTGATTGGGTGATACTGATTAAAGCATAAAATAATCACAGATATTTATACATTTTAATTAAAATCTGTTCTATCCAGTGGTGGTAGAGGTGGTGGCAGTGGAGGCAGGGCAACCACCTTTAATCCCATCACTTGGGAGGCAGAGGCAGATTTGAGTTTGTGGCCAGTCTGGTCTACAAAGTGAGTTCTGTGGTAGCCAAGGCTACAGAGAAACCTTGTCTTGAACCGAAAAAGCAAATAAAACACAGTATAGTATTACATAATTTCTCCCTTCTGCTTCCTCTTTACAACACATCGCATGTATCCCATTGGTACTATAATTTAGGTTGGTATTATAGTTCAGGTCACAGCTGGGTTAGACAATTGTTGCCTTTATCCCAGAGCAGCCTGGATAGTACCTCATGGTATCATAAGACCCATCCAGTACAAAGGAATCCTCTAGCACAGACAAGATGTCATGTAGCCTGGGCTGGACTCCTACTGGCTTAGTAGGGATGATCTTAAATCAATGCAGATCTTGCCTGCATCCCAAGTGCTAGAATTACAGATGTGTGACATATACCCAACTATCATCTCAGTTTTAACACAAACGTTTTTTGTTTGTTTTTTTTTGTTTGTTTGTTTTTGTTTTTTGTTTTTTTTTTTTCGAGACAGGGTTTCTCTGTGTAGTCCTGGCTGTCCTGGAACTCACTCTGTAGACCAGGCTGGCCTCGAACTCAGAAATCCGCCTGCCTCTGCCTCCCAAGTGCTGGGATTAAAGGTGTTTGCCACCACCGCCCGGCTTAACACAAACTTTTAATGCCTTGGCTTGTGAAAACTATCCCAGGTGAGCACCAGACATATGGGACTGGATCATTGTCTGGACCACCAGCTTTTCCTACATCCTATGTTAAGATTACCTTGCAAGTATCAGGGTAATATCAACTGTTTGTGTTTTGCAGCAGTATAGTTTTGTAAGAAAGACTAATGAGGGCCAAACATACATCTTCACTAAACAAACATCAGTGTCTTCTACTAGTGTTGGAGGGATGAGACAGTGCCTCCAAGCTCACTAGAATCTCTTCTGTGCCTCAAACTAGGCCAAATGATAAACACTCTGCCTCTCCCACAAGGGAGGTAGCAAACTGTTTACCCTGAAGCTTGGAGCTCTATTGGTGAAGGTTTTCCTTTTCCTCTTGTTCTTGAGTGAGGGTGCTGGGGAATGCACTTGGTGAAGACAGTGGTGAAGAGCACTTGCTGCTCTTCCAGAGGATCTGAGTTTGATTCCTGCACCCACATGGGATGGCTCACAACTACCTCTAAATCCAGTTCCATGGGTTCTAATGCCCTCTTCCGGTCTCCATGGTGACCTCTATATGATGGCATGTATTTGCACAGGCACATACCCATGATCAAAGCATGCACTGCTGTGGTAGTGGTGTGAGGTTCATTGATCTCAGGAATACCCAGATACACCTGCCTTTGTGGGCTTTTCTAACAATTAGTTCATTAGAAACAGGAAAAAATAAAACACAAGGACTTTAATGGCGTTTCCACTGGGTCTAACACCATTACTGGTTTGCTTCTTGGACTTTTGACTATATCAAATATACTTGCAGAAACATCTTGGTATTCCCTCAAGTTCCAGTACTAAGAGCCTAAGATTTAGCCTTGGGTGGCCAGGAGGGTATGTAGTAAGTGCTACTGGCATGTATAACAGTGGAAACAGCAGTGTAGGCAACAGGGCTGAAACCTTCCCATTACCACTGAATTAAGATGTCCCTGATGAGTACAGGAAAGACAACAGCCACTTGAGTCACTAGGTATGAGTCTCCAATCTTAAAAATATGTAAATTCTGCTAATAATGTTTCTTTAAAAAAATATCTTTTCTGACTATGGTCTCCACATGTCCCACACCCACCCAGATCCATGTTCAAGCTCAAAAGTCAGAGGTTTTGCACAGCTGAGATGATCAGTGTCATATTCCTTTTTTTGGTTTTATTTGAAACAAGGTGTACTAAGCAAGACCTCAGTTTCCCCACAGAACAGTAGAAGAGCACAACAGGGCAAATGCATCTACTAATATCGTTCCAGTGTGTGAACATTATTCCTCTCATCATTTGGGAAGTTGTTTTTCTTTTACAGTTCAGTATTTATTCCCCCCCAGGTCACCCCTCTCACAGTTCTTCATTCCATTGTTCTTCCCACGGCTTCAAGAGGATGTCACTACTTCCTGGGACCTCAAGTATCTCAAGGGTTAGATGCCTCTCCTCTCACTGAGGCCAGACCAAGCAGTCCTGCTGTATAAGTCAGATTTCGTTTTAAGAGGCCCCTCTACTGCTTCCTCTGCTTCTTGCCTTCAGGCTCATGTTCCTTGGAGCGACTGCTATCAGAGCATCTTTTAGAGCCATGGTGCTGTTTTGTTTCTTCCAAAAGCTTGTCCAAACCAAAAGGATCTTCCTCAAACTGAACTGGTCCTTCTCGGCCCCTCTGTCTACGGTCTGTACCAGAAAACTCCTTATCAAGAACAAATCTGGGGGAAAAGGAGAAGAGGTCAGGAACTGCTTCTGTTTTACTGTTTTACTGGCGGAAATAGGACCAACCATCAACTGTCTGCATTAGTACCTGTTGGTCTTTATCCTGGTTTCCAGGTCATCACCATACATGTCCTTGTCCAGAGTTTTACTGGGCTTGTAGATACTCTGAGCCATGTCTTTGCCACCCCTCCAGGCCTGATCATAAACATTGTAAATTTCATCTTCTCCACCTGCAAATCCACTGTCCATACCCTGTGGGAAAATATAAAATATAAAGGTCTACCTATCCAAAGCTGAATCTGAGTTCTGAGCAATGAATAGTTCGTGTTTACAGGTAATTAAAAACCACAACTGCAACATTTATATAAAAGAACAAGTATAAATTTTTCTGCACATTGAGACATTGAGTTCTTACTAAGATTAAATCAAGGTATTCACTAGACTTAGGTGGGTGTGGTGTTACACATCTTTAATCCCAGCACTAATGAGGCAGCAGTGAATCTCAGCCAGTCTGAAGTCAGCCTGGTCTAAACAGCCCTTTCTCAGACAGCCAGAGCTGTATAATACAGCCAACAAGGACAACAACAACCACCAAGTTGTGACACAGGAAACAGTAAAGGACACAGGGCTGGGTGTGGGGATGCATAGCTTTAATCTCTACACTCAGGAGCAGAGGAGGCAGATCTGCTTTACAAAGGCAAGTCTGGTTTACACAGGAAATTCCAGGACAGCCAGGGATACAGAGCACACCAAACACCAAAACTAAACAAACAAGCAAAATCCCCAAACAAGAGAAAGAAGACACAAATTTGGGTGTGTAGAGAGAAGATGAGTGGATCTGCCAGGAGGTGGAGAATGAATGTGGTCAAACTCAATTGTATGAAATTCTCAAAAAAAAAAACAAAAAAACAAAACTGAATTCCAAAAAACCCTCTACTAACAGTGTCACTAAAATTGAAGGAATGTATTGTAGGTACTGGACAATCAATGATGCTGAGAAATGTTACCTCAACGTCCTGAGAAGGTCACTATTAAAGCACAAGAAAATATGGACCTCAATGAAAATCTTAAATGTTTTCCCCCAGATTTAGAAGGTTTAAGCTTAAGGCCAGAAGAGATGACCATGTTGAAATGTTTACTTATGTGGTTCTTTCATCTGACTCCTGCTCAGCTCAGCTGACACTGCACAACAGTTAAGAGAAAAGCTTTGGAGACAAAGCATTCAAGGTTCAATCTCAGCTCCATCAATTTCCGAACCCTGTCTCAATCATCTATGAGAGATAACAGGTGCTGCAGAGATGGCTCAGTGTTAAAGCACTGTCTGCATAAGCATGAGGGCCCAAGTTTGGATTCCTAGGATCCATGTAAACCATAGGTGTGTGTGGAAGCTTGCCTGTAACTCCATCCTCTAAAGATGTAGACAGGATATCTCAGAGCAGGCTGGGTAGGAACACTAACTCTCAGTGAGTTCTGGGATGGACTGAGAGATCTGCTCAGTGAATAAGGTGGAAGGAGGAGTGATAAAGACAGTTCCCAAGAGCAACTTCCAACATTGACATATGCATGTACACACATGTGCATACACGGGCAAACATGCATGCAAATGAAAATGTAAAAAAAGTAAAATGAACCTCCACTCAGCAAACCAATAGTCCAGCTTCATATGTGAAAGAGCAGTCATTGCTCTTAACCACTGAGCCATCTCTCCAGCCCCTCCACATTTTTTTAAGGATTGAAATGAATAGGCTTGGAACAATGACAGCAATATAAAAAGTATCAAAAACAGATATTGTTGCTGGGAAGAACTTATTTACATGCTGTCTCTAAATCTCAAACCATTAAGTCATTACTGATCCCCGGGAAGATCTACCACTACAAACAGTTACTATCTTCAGTCAACAGCAATATGGAAGTGTACCCCTTTAAAACAAACCCCTTCCTTCCCAACTTGCTTTTCAGTTGTGGTGTTTTGTCACAGCAACAGAAACCATAAGAAACCTACACACATGATAAAGGGTGTTTTCTAGGTCCTCATACCTTGGATTGGTTGAAGAGCCTTTGGTCGAACTGAACTTCATTGGAAGTTCGAGCATTGGGCACACCAAGAGCAATGACTTCACTGATGTCTCGATTTTCATTTCTCTGAGGTTTTGACCTCTTATCAGGAGCTGCCCTGGAAAGGTTCCGGTCATGCTGCCTCTCTTTTCGCCTGTCCTGACGGATTTCATCTCTCTCACGGGCCTCTCCATCCTCTGTGGACACAGTTGAACATTAGCTTTTCATATTTTGTACAAGGGGCTCTTCAACCTTAGAAAATGCCATGTTTTTCTATGTTTTGATGACATGGCCAGGTCTAGCCTCAAACTCTGGCTGTTGTGTCCCACCCTGCATCTGGGATTACAGGTGTGCACCACTAATTCTTTGTGATCAATCTCAGCCCTTTAACATTAACTGCAGTCAATTTAAATCTGGTTTGTGGAGACTCCTATGTCAGCTACAAGTTATTGAAATGCACCTAAATAGAAAGCGGGACTGCTGGACAGGGGGCATGTGGGGATGAAGGAAATCCAGTCATGCTAATTGTTTTTAATAATTAACCAGAGTCTAGGTGGAGAGAGGGTCATTTCATAGCACATTGCTTTTCAGCTCTTCCTCCTCCTATTTGAGAACTGTCATGATAAAATGCAAAGACAGGGCTGGGGAAATGGCTGAGTTGGTACAGAGTCAGCTGCTCAAGCCTGAGGACCTGAGTGTGGATCTCTAGCAGCCAGGTAGATGGCTGCACATTGTAGTGTGTGTCTGTCCCAAACTCCTCTAGTCAGCCAACTGGGGAGCTTCCCACTCAGTGAGACCCTTTCTCAAAATACACATAGTGATTGAGCCAGGACACTCAATGTCACCCTCTTGCCTCCACATGAACATGTAATGGGTATGGGCATGCACACATGCACACCAGCATACACATACACACACCACACCACACAGATCTCTTAACAAATGGAAGGAAATGAGTACCATGTACAGGCTTTGGGTGCAGCTTGCTGCCCAGCCAGCCTAGCTAAATTTGTGAGCTCCAAGCAGAGAGGCTTTGTTTCAAAAACTAAGATGACTGCTGGCCAGCTTTACTAGTGCCACAAAAGCCACTGGGGGTGGAATGTGGGAATTAGTGGTGTTATCCAAGGGCTGGACCCTGCACACCACAATCCTGACCTGTCCAACAGGGTGAGCCCACTGGTGCAACAGGGACAGTGCTGTCATGGGGCTGACCTGCTGCTTTGGGGTCAGATCCCCAGCTGCTCTGTCACATCTCATGTGGAGAGAGTCAGCTATACTGGGGTAAACTCAAGGGCTTTTGTAGTCCTCTATCTTTCCATCTAGAATGTTCTCCCAGATCGCCACATGGTTTACTTTCAGGTCTTTGTACTAATATTAGCTTTTACAAGTAAGGCCTCTTCTGACAAGACTTTCCTTCTGCAATCTTTATATCCCTTGTGTTTTATTTTTCTTTATCCATTGTATGATTGACTTCATTTGCTTTGTTGTTGTTGTTGTTGTTGTTGTTTTGGAGACAGGTTCTTCCTATATAGCCCTGACTGTCCTCAAACATTCCATCCTCCTGGCTCAGCCTCCTCAGTGCTGAGATCAGAAGTATACTACCAAGTGAGTTACTCCCATATTAAAGATTTCTTTTACACACATACTCCTTCATTTTGGGGGAGTTCAGTTCTACATTATTTCTGAAATAACTCAATTATTCTTGTAAATATAAACTACCTTTGTATGCTATAAAACACCCTCCCACATACACGCTCAGTGCACAAGGACCTTTTTAAATGACATATACAACATAGTCATACAGTAAATTCCACAATGGGAATGAATTGTCATACCTTTTTCCACATGGGTTTTCATCCCAGCTCTCCTTTCTCCTTGAGCCTGTTTAGTAAAGTGAGATTGTAAGTGGAAGTCACAGTGGGATACATATTTACAGCCATCTTCAAACTTTTTACTAAATCTGCCTGTAAAGGCATTTGCACAGACTTAAAGTTGGAAGGCTGGGCTTTTGTCTCTAGAAAATGTAAATGGCGCAAACACAACAAGCCCAGTTGTTTTTTTAAAAGTCAATTACATTACTAATACCTTTGCTGAGCAGTACAGTGGATGCCTAGCACAAAGAAGATCAGAGTCCACCAGTTCAAAACCAGACTGGAATGCACTGGGCATGGTGGTATATGACAGTAATCCATGCACTTAAAAGGCAGAGGCAGGTGAGTCTCTGTGTGTGTTTGTTCCAAGACAGCCAGGGCTATGTAGAGAGATCATGTCTTAAAAACAAAACACAGGAAACAAGATTGAACCATAGTGAGATCCAGCACCCAATATATAAGTCAATAAGTAAATAATAAATGTCACGTGACATGGTAGTGCATACCTGTAATCTAGAAGTCAGGAGGCTGAGGGAGAAGAGTTGCAACTGGTTCCAGCATAGCCTGAGCCTGAAACTCAAATCCTATCTCAAAAACCAACCCACCAAAATTTAAGTATGACTTTACCCTAAATCAAAAACTTTGCCTACATCTGAAAGAATTTAGAATAGAAAAAAAATGAACTTAGTTATTTGTATGTGCATGTGCATATCAATACAGCACTAAATCTGTAATGTCAATAGCCAATACCATCAATGCCATTTTGAGAGTGAACTAAATCCCAATGTTTACCTACCCTTCCCTACACTGTCCTTTTGGAGAACATCTGCATCTAAAACAGAAGAAACTGTGCAACATACAACAGCACCTAGTAATCTTCAAAGAATTAGGTAAGCCTAGGAAACCACTAACTGGCACAGGAGAATCATTCCTGCTAGGCGGTCTCTGTACAGAGCTGCAGCTAGCCCCTGCTGCTACTAGCACACACATGTCAGTGTCCCTCCAGACCTGAGGTAAATAAACTGATGTAGACTCACAGATGCAAGAACATTCAGCAAACTGTAATAAAAGACTAACCTTCCATTCAGCAATGTCTAGTGCTTCATACAGTTTGGCAAACTTTTCATTTATGGGGAAAGGACCTCCATCTCCAAAATCCTCCGGCTGTAGAACCCAGCCTTTGCTGCATCCATCTGAGGGAGGCTCCCTTCGAGAGGAATCCAGAGAGGTCTGCAGTGATCTCTGAGATCCCTCCCTTTCTTCAGCTTCAAGTTGGTCTGGAGATAGCTGAGCAGGTGCAGGTAAAAAGCTACAGAAAAACAAAGTCAGAATTTAATTATCACAATTCAGCTACAATATTTCTTTGCACAGCACATAGACTTTTAATGATTTCTAGACGCATTCAGGATCTATTATATTCTAATGTGTGGAAAAAAACTTACTCAGAGACAAACAGTAAAGACGTCTTGACTATTCCAAAAGCAAATGCTTGTCCTGACTTAAAAACTAACAGGTATTTGTGAACACAGCTGATAAGCTGCAGGATTCTGGGTTTTTCTGTACTTTATATAGAAGCCGACCTCCAATGCATGGTTTCCTAAGAATCTGTCCTAATTTTCATTTACCAGGGGCTAAATAGGTCACCAAGAGGAGGATTAAACTTGCACCCTCTAACCTCACCACTGGAGCAATGAGATTACAGAGGAGTTGAACACTACGATACTGTGCTTTCCTATTTTTTTTTCTTTTTTTCTGAAGATGGGGACTCACTGTGTAGATCCAGCTGCTTCCCCAGTTCTGGGATTAAAGCTCTCCAGACCATGTGTATTTCATCCTTCTTTCTGCATTATGATTAACTATTCCTTTACCAGACTGAGCAACCAGAGGATAGGAACTGCATCCTGCGCCTCTTTTGTCCCTAACTGTCCCAGTCCTGTCTGGTAACAGGAGCTGCTCCAACATTTCCAAGTGATTCACTCTGCCCTTTGCATTCATGGTTTTGCATCATGGTGGTCTTCTTGTCTTTACCTAAGCAAGCCATCTTAAAACCTTTGCAAGGGCTAGAGAGAGAAGGTTCAGAGGTTAAGAGCACTGACTGCTCTTCCAGGGGTCCTGAGTTCAATTCCCAGCAACCACATGGTTGCTCACATGCATCTGCAATGAGATCTGCCCCTCCCCCCAATCTGTACATTAGTCTTTTTAAACAAAAAAAAAAAATCCTTTGCCAAAAAATATTAAAGATTTACTAGGAATGTGTTTAAACTAGCTTATTAAGTGTCTCAGTATGTAGCCTAGGCTATCCTCAAGCTCAGACATTTGCTTCTCTCTGCCTACCAAGGGCTAGTATTGAAGGCACACTTCAATTGAGTGCTACACCCAGCCAGACACACAATTTTATATAGTTTGTGTATGGAGGGATGTGTGTGTGTGTGTGTGTCATGGCACTGTTGAAAGTGTGAAGACAACTGAGAAAGTCAGTTCTCTCTTCCTATCCCACAGATGGAGTCAGGCCTTTGAGATTGGCAGCAAGTGCTTCTGTCTACTAAGACATCCCTTGCTGGACCTGACCTCTCTACAGTTGTAGCCACTGGGACCTAACACCTTCCTCCCCACTTTGGGTTAGCAGCATTTGCTAGGACAGTTCATGAACCTAAAAAGCAAAAATGAAACAAAAACAAATATATACCAAACTAATACTGTCATTGTTCAGTTTTAAAAACAAGTAGGCTCACTTACTTTTTATGTGTATGAGTGCTTTGCCTGGATGTATGTCTATGTATCACATGCATGCCTGGTGCCTTCAGACACTGGAAGAGGGTGTCAGATTCCTAAACTGTAGTAATAGATGTTTATGAGCTGCCATTTGGGTGCTGGCAAACAAACAAGATCCCCTGTAAGGACAGACAATGCTCTGAAACACAGATGTTTCTTCAGGCCATATTTGCTAGTGTTTATGACCAGTGTTTGAAACATAGAAGTGAAACCTTTTGTAGTCCCCAAGCCTGGTCGTTTTGATGTATCACTTTTCACCATTGCTACAGTAAGCACAGGATACACACTACACCCTTGGCATTTTTTTGTGTGCATTCATTTCAGTTTCAACCTTTGCCCTCATAGTCCTACTAATCAATATCATACATAGTGCCTGAAGGAGTGTTGAATGTTTGCTACCTGTAAACCTTAGTCAGCAGAATTCACCCTTATTTTTCTGTACCACAGATACTACCACACTAGTAACCATCATGTGTTGGTTCTAATTTCATTTCTGTTGCTGTTGTTAAAATACTCAGACCAACAAAAAAATGATGTAAAGGAGGAGGGACTCATTTGTCTCACAATCCCAGGTTACAATCCACCAAGGGTTGTCAAGGCAGCTAGAGAAAACTCACAATCAAAAGGGGGACCTACATTCTTGCAGAAAAGGAAGGACAGAGGCAAGCAGGCAGGCAAGGCACCTGAAACTGCTTGCTGGGTTGCAGAGTGGCTAATGCTCATCTAGCTTTCTTACTCTGTTCAGAACCACCTGCCTAGGGAATGGTGCTGCCCATAGTGGTTTGGATCTTCCTGTATATCTTAGCAAGAAAAGCAATCCCTGTCCATAAGCCAATCTGATCTAGGCAATTCAGCCTTTGATATATTTTTACCAGGTGTTAGACACTTAAAGCTAACCAGGACAGTATTCCTTTTTTTTCTTTCCTGCCCTTAAACTACCTACACAGACACGGTTGGACTTGGAACTCAGAAATCCTCCTGTACCCACTATTTTCATCTGTGTATCTATCTACTTGTCTATATACCTGGTAAGAAAAAATAGATCTCTCTCTCTCTCTCTCTCTCTCTCTCTCTCTCTCTCTCTCTCTCTCTTTCTCTCTCTCAGAGAGAGAGACAAGGAAACAAGGCAGCACAACGAATCCTCATTCCCATGACCAAAATATTCTTAAAATTCATACAGTTACAAGCCAGGAAAAATGAGAAGTGGGGTTAACAGGCACAAGCCAATGTCCTAAAATGAATAAATACCTTCACATCTTCTTTAAAATCAGACTTTTCTGGCTGAGTTCACATGGAAAGTTTTTCCACTTGGAGCACTTAGGAGTCATATAACTTTTTGGAAATCTCCCACTTTGCATCTTTTCCTTAAAGGCTAGGAGCACTTTACTTATGGTCATGAGGGCCAGCAGCAAGAGCAGAAGCCAGAGGTGGTTCTATGTACAAAAGTAATTCTAAGTCCAAAGTTAAACCGCAGAGCAGCTGCGCATTCAGTAACCAGCAACTCCACTGCTCGTCAGTGGAAACATTTTTGGTCAGTTCTTGGACGTTCCCAACACTTGGGTTTTTGCAAAAATCTTGGTTTTGCAAGAGAGTAGCGGGAGAAAATGAGAAGCCCAAAGCATGCAAGCATCTGGAGACTGGCTCCCTTTGCTCAGTGGGGAGAGAGGAGCAGCTGCTTCCCATAGTTCAGCTGGGCAGAGGCAGTGCATTGTCAACCTGCTGAGCTGCTTACAGCAAGCACATGTGAGATCCTGGTCACCAGGGCATGTCTGCGATCACAGCCCAGGTAAAGCCTGCACTCAACCGGAAGCCCCTAAGGAAAGACCCTGGCTTCAGTGAGGCCTAGTTGCCAAGGAATCCCCCAGAGGTCTTGGACAAGTTGCATCTGAACCCTAGGCCATGTAGGTCACAACCCAAATAATCCCAGAAGAAAAAAAGAAAAGATATGTACTCCAGACCCTTCTGTATTGAGAACCCAAATCAACAACTCACCTGGTGAGCGTCATCTTCTTCTGCATCTTCAAGAGCAAATCACAGCTTCCAGAGGGCAAGTTTTTTCCACAATGAGAAACACAATGGAAAAAACGCTCAGTGCCCAGATGCCCTGACTGAATGACCCTCTAGGCTTTGCAGTTCTTTGAGCTGAAATTGTGGCAGCCACCTGTAGGAGACAAAGTGGGTTAGCAGAGAAATCAACCACTCACTTGACATTGGAAATTGCTCACATCTGTAGATTTTACAGGAGTGAGGGTCTCTGAGTTTAACATATTGTAAGACCCCGACCCTCAGTCAGTGGTACTTATTTCGAGACACCCCCTAGTGAGACACCGAGATGCAGATCAATGCAAAACCAAGGTTTATATTCCTGTGCAACTGGTGCCACCTTCAATTCGTTTCTCAAGGGAATTATTGGAATGCGACCTTGAAGGGCTGTTAAAAGCAGGTTTTATACATTTAAGGGATACAGGTCGCATCAGCAAGGTTACAGTTCAAACTTATTGGCTAAGCATATTGACCTTTATGTCTATTGGCTAGCAAGCCTGACGCACATATGACCTCTACCTGGGACAGTACTGCTTAATATTGAATAGGATGCAAAGTCTGGCTGAGGCCCCTCTATAAGCCACCCTCCATGCTTATAGTGAATAGGTAGTTCTGTTAAGCACTCATCTCCTCTAAATTCTGCCTCATAAATGAATTATTTAAGAAAACATGGTGGGTTGGGGCACACAGAGAAGGTGCTAGAAACTAAGATCAAGGAGCTAAGATTTAACTCAGCAGATGATTTAAAAAAGAGGTTTTTCTGTGTAGCCCTGACTGCCCTGGAACTCTCTATAGACCAGGCTGGCCCAGATCTGATATCAGCTTGACTCAATCTCAAGTGTTAGGATCAAAGGTGTTTGCCACTGTATGCTCAACAAAGACAATTCTTAGTCCAGCTGTTGTGGCACATGAATTTAATCACAGAGGCAGATCACTGTGAGTTCAAGGCCAGCCTGGTCTACACAGCTAGTTCTAGGATGGCTAAGGCTACACAAAGGAATCCTGTCTGGAAAAACCAAGAACCAACTGTCTTAGGTAGGGATTCCATTACAGTGAAGAGATACCAAAAGATACCAAGGCAACTTTTATCAAAGAAAATATTTAGTTGGGGCTGGCTTACACTTTCAGAGGTTCAGCTCCTTGTCATCACAGCAGCATCTGGGCAGACATGGTGCTGGAGAAGGAGCTGAGTGGTCTGCACCCCAATTCCAAGGCAGCAAGGAGAGACTATTATGTGTCACCCTGGGCAAAGCTTGAGTATAATACATAGATTTCCTTAAAGCCCCACATCCACAGTGCCACACCAACAAGTCTACACCAACTTAAAGTACTCCAACAAGTCTACACCTCCTTAAAGTACTGCTCCCTGTCCCAAGCATAAGCACATCACCACACCAACAAAACAAACCAAAGGACAATTCATGAGGTAGACTGGTTTCTATGGTAATGAAAGGCAAAAGGGGCTACGGAGAATCCTGTTAAAATGTGTCTCTTAGACAGGGTTCTCTAGAGTCACAGATCTTATGAAATGTCACTCAATAATGAGAAATTTATTGTGATGACTTACGGTTTGCAGTTCAAATAAACCAACGAAGGTCAGCTGGGAATGGGAAGTCCAAGAATCTAGTCCTTTCTCAGTCCCAAGAGGCTAGTTGTAGAAGGAGGTTCCAACAGATTTGCTGGCAAGTCAATGCAAGCAAAGAAGACTGGGTCTTCCTTCTTCCAATGTCCTTATATAGGTCTCTGGGAGAAGGTGTGGCCCAGATTAAAGGTGTGAACCACCACACCTGGACCTGGGACCTGCTTTGTCCCAGGCTCACCTTGAATTCAGAGATCTCCTAACATCAGAATCCTGGGATTAAAGGCCTGTATTATCTTGCCTGGGCCTAAGCTTTTCACAGCCACTATGCCTCAAGATCTCCCTGCCAAGATCCAGGTCAGAAACTTGTATCTTCTGTCCTGAAGATTAGATCACAGGTGAGCCCTCCTATTCTAGATTATAGTTCATTCAAGATGTAGTCAGGTTGACAGCCAGGAATAAGCAGTAACATGTGGGAAATCAAAAATGCATAGACCAAAATCTGGTATGTAGGATTGAAAGAAAAGGATGGATATGTGTTCTTACAGTCAGGTCTCATTTTCCTCTGTAGGCATATCATTTGGGATGCTTGTACCAAGATCATCCCTCATTGTCCTATGGTCATATAGAGAATAGCAATTTTACTACAACACAATCACAAGTGTGAAAGTAGATCTGTAAAACTGATTGACACAGTGAGTAAAAGGCTCTTGGTGCCATGCTTGAATATAGTCTCAGATAGGTGGAGAAAGACTCTCTCAAATGGTTCTTTGACTCCCATGCAGGTGTTGTGGCAGTTTCATACATACACACTACATGTAACAAAACCTATAATTTTATTTTATGTGTATAGGTGTTTTGTATGCATGTATATCTGTAATCACATGTATATCTGGTACCCAAGGAGTCTAGAAGAGGGCATTGGACACCCTGGTACTAGAGTGGCAGAAGTTTGTGAGCCACCATGTGGGTGTTGGGAATTAAACACAGGTTCTATGGAAGAGGAGTCAGTGATCTTACCTGAGCTCTTCAACCTAATAGAATTTATTTATTTATTTTTGTTTTTTTTTTGTTGTTTTGTTTTTTGTTTGTTTTTTGAGACGGGGTTTTTCTGTATAGCTCTGGCTGTCCTGGAACTCACTCTGTAGACCAGGCTGGCCAAGAACTCAGAAATCTGCCTGCCTCCTCTTCCCAAGTGCTGGGATTAAAGGCATGTGCCACCACTGCCTGACCTAAAATATAGTTTTAAATGACTTGCCATAGGCAATGCTTTCCTTTAGATATGTACACTGTGGGGTTGGTTCACTTGTGCTGGATTTTCATGAGTTTCTGTACCTCATCGGGTTCTAGATTTTGGTGCATTCAGTAAGTTTGTTTGTATTTTAGATTACAGGTTTCCAGCAATTTACAAAACAAAAACAAAACAACAACAACAAACACTCCAGTAGATCTAACATCTATCTCAGTTTTACCCCCTGGAAATTTAAAGTTGTGAGGAAGTTGAAAGCTGAAGTGAGCTGACCAGGGCTGAGAAGGAGGTTGTTCACTCAGTGCAGTGCTCCCTGGGCAAGAAGGGAGACTTGAGTTCAAGACAATTCATGTAAAAAAAAAAATACTCAGATCTCAATTCTCATGTCATGAAGATGATAGAGGATGTTAAGAGGGACATAAAGAACTCCCCTAATGAAATACAGGAGAACACACGTAAACTAGTAGAAGCCTTTAAGGAGGAAATACATAAATCCCTCAAAGAAATACAGGAAAATATAAGCAAATAGGTGAAGGAATTGAACAAAACTATCGAGGATCCAAAAGTGGAAATAGAAACATTAAAGAAAACACAAAGGGAAAACACCCATTCTGGAAATGGAAAACCTAGGAAAGAGAGCAGGAGTCACAGATGCAAACATCACCAACAGAATACAAGACATAGAAGAGAGATTGCACCCCTATAAGAAGAACCACAACAGCTAGCTGGACCACTCAGTACTCCCAGGGACTAGACCACCAACCAACCAAAGATTATACAGGGAGGAATCCATGGCTCCAGATACATATGTAGCAGAAGATGGCCTTATCTGACATCCATGGGAGGAGAGACCCTTGGTCCTGTGAATATTTGATGTCCCAGTGTAGGGGACACTGTAAGGGTGGGGTGGGACGGTATGGGGAGGTGAGTTAGGGAGCACCTCATTAGAGTCACAGGAAAAGGAGAGGGAGATTGTGGGATGAGGGGCTTATGGAGGGGTAACCGGGAAGTGGTTTATATCTCATTTGAGATATGAAGGAATGGGATGGATAATACTGATTTAAAAAAATGACCCTTATCCTTGGTGCCTAGAAGTCAGTATTCTACTACAGCCTTCAGATGAAGATGTAGAACTCTCAACTCCTCCTGCACCATGCCTGCCTGGATGCTGCCATGTTCCTGCTTTAATGATAATGGACTGAACCTCTGAACCTGTAAGCCCATCCCGAATAAATGTTATTCTTAAAAGAGTTCCCTGGATTATGGTGTCTACTCACAGCAGTGAAACCCTAGCTAAGACAGAAGTTGGTACCAGGGACTAGGGTATTGCTGTGATAGGCCTGACCATGCTTTTGTTTTGTTTTGTTTTCATAGTGGAGAGAAACCCTGTAGATATAACCACTGTGGTAAGCCTTTGTGGGAAGGAGTAAACTAAGAATACATAAGCGAACACATACAGGAAAGAAACACTTTGAATGTAACCAATGTGCTAAAGCCTTTGCAGGAAACAGTGGTCTCGAATATCATAAAAGAACACATTCAGGAGAGAAACCCTATGAATGTAACCAATGTGGTAAAGCCTTTGCAGGAAGCAGTGGTCTCGAATATCATAAAAGGACACATAGAGGAGAGAAACCCTATGAATGTAACCAATGTGGTAAAGCCTTTGCAGGAAGCAGTGGTCTCGAATATCATAAAAGGACACATAGAGGAGAGAAACCCTATGAATGTAACCAATGTGGTAAAGCCTTTGCACAAAGCAGTCGCACGTGGTAGTCACGCCTGTAAGGCATGCGGTTCACGTGCTGTCCATGTGCTATCTAAGCCATAAATGGTTATAAGGTGCACGTGCTATCCACGCCTGCAAGGCATTGTGGTGTACATGCTATCCACACTATAGACGCCTGTAAGGCTTACGTCATATCAACACCTGCAAGGCGCGTGGATACCACGTGCCTACAAGGCACATGGCAAAAGCGTATAAATACCTCAGAATTCCCTTCAATAAAAGAGACTTGAGACTTGAGACTAGAGACTTGAGACTTGATCACACCCTGTCTTGACTCCATTCTTCTTGTCACCTGCCCCAAGAGCCCCACTATCTCTCTTGACCGGAACACTTAGCCCCAAAGTGTTGAGGCAGAGTAAGGGTGACAACAAAAGCCTTTGCAGGAAGCAGTGGTCTTGAATATCATAAAAGAACACATACAGGAGAGAAACACTATGAATGTAACCAATGTGGTAAAGCCTTTGCACAAAGCAGTGGTCTCATATATCATAAAAGAACACATACAGGAGAGAAACCCTATGAAGGTAACCAATTTGGTTAAGCCTTTGCACACAGCAGTGTTCTCCAGTGTCATAAAAGAACACATACAAGAGAGAACTCCTATGAATGTAACCAGTGTGGTAAAGCCTTTGAATATAACTGTTTTCCAATGTTATAAAAGAACACATACAGGTGAAATACCCTATGAATGTACCCCATGTGTTAAGGCTTTGAAGTAAGGTGTCACCTCCAAAAACGTAAATGAACAGATACAGGAAAGAAACCATATTAATGTAACCAATCTAAAACTTTTTTACAAATCAATATTTTAATATACATAAAAGAACACATATTTGAGAGAAACCCTTTGAGAGTATCTAATGTGGTAATGTTTTTGCACGAAGCAGTGGTCTCCTATATCAGAAAAGAACACATACAGGAGAGAAATACTATGAATGTAACCAATGTGGTAAAGCCTTTGCAGGATGCAGTGGTCTCGAATATCTTAAAAGAACACATACAGGAGAGGAACCCTATGAAGGTAACCAATGTGGTTAAGCCTTTGCACACAGCAGTGTTCTCCAGTGTCATAAAAGAACACATACAAGAGAGAACTCCTATGAATGTAATCAGTGTGGTAAAGCCTTTGCATATAACTGTTTTCCAATGTTATAAAAGAACACATACAGGTGAGATACCCTATGAATGTACCCCATGTGTTAAGGCTTTGAAGTAAGGTGTCACCTCCAAAAACATAAATGAACAGATACAGGAAAGAAACCATATTAATATAACCAATCTAAAACTTTTTTACAAATCAATATTTTAATATACATAAAAGAACACATAATTGAGAGAAACCCTTTGAGTGTATCTAACGTGGTAAAGTTTTTTCACGAAGCAGTGGTCACCAAAATCATACAAGGACACATACAGCAGAGCAAGTTTTGAATGTGATCAATGTGGTTTTAAACCGTTTTCACAAAACAGTGTCCTCCAAATATATAAAGGAACATACACTGAAGAGAAACCCTATTTGTATCATCAATGTTTTGAAGCTCTTCTATGTCCCAATCATCTTCAAACATAGAAGGACATGTACTGGAGAGAAGTCCTCTGAATGTAACTAATGTGGTAAATCCTGTGCACAAAAGAGTCATCTCCTAGTAAATCAAATGATACATGCTGAAGAGAAACACTATGAATATAAGCAATGTGGTAAACTTTTGGCAAGACACAGTTCTCTCCAGGTAAATAAAGAAGACACACTCAGGAGAAATTCTATAAACGTCATCAACAGAATAAAGCCTTTTCCATTGCAATTCCCTTCACGTACATAAAAGAAGACATACAGGTGAGAATGTAAGCAATGTGGTAAAGCTTTGATATGTCAGTCATATTCAAAGGCACAAAAGAAATCATACTGTAGAGGAATTCTGTGAGTGTATTTAATATAATGAAGCACATTTCTATAGTCTTCAGCACCATGAAGCAATCCATGCTGCATATAAATTTATGAGTACATTTAATATTGTGAATCCTTTTCAGATTTCCCAAGCTTTCATCAGCATGAAAGAAAAACCTTATGAATGCATTCTATGAGGGAGGCTTTATACATTTTATGGTCTTCATCATTATAAAAGTAGTCATAATGGAGAGAAAGTGTATGAGTGTAAACAATGTGGTAGAGCCTTTCTGGTGTGGGGAACTCTCAGATCCAACACCACTCAGTCTCAGGTGATGCAAGTGACAGGAATTTATAGTCATAAAGCTGCTGCTGGATCATGACATACTCAGAATATAATGTGTGACTTGTAACACACATTTTCACATTGTGAGCCAGAGTGTTATAGAGCTGTTATCCTACAGTCAAAAACGCTGAAAGAACTGCAGCAAGAAAACCGGAGAAGAGCCTGAGCAAAAGGAGGTTCAGTGATATGACCAAATTGAGATCCATCTCAGTGGGTGCTCCCAGGTCTGATACTATTTCTGTTGCAATAATCTACTTACAAACAGAGGCCTGTTATGACTGACTCCTAAGAGGCCCAATAAACAGCTGAAACAATGAGGTGCAGATGTTTCTACCAAATCAATGGACAGAAACTTGTAATCCCTGTGGTTGAAGTGGGGGAAAGCTGGAAGAAGTTGAGGAGGAGTTCAACCCTATAGAAACACCAGAAGTCTGAACTAACCTGTACCCCTGGCATCTCTCAGACACTGAGTCACCAACAAGGTAGCATAAACCATCTGATATACAGTAGAGGACTACTGGGTCTGGACTCAGTCAGAGTACATATGCGAGATACTCCAGAAACTTCAGACCCCAGGGAGTGGGGATGTCTGGTGTGGTGAGGGTTGTGCATGAGTGTCCCCTTCTTGGAGACTGAGGGAGGAAGAGTAGGATGAGGGAGAGGTGGGGGTGGACCAGGAGGGGTATAAAATCTGGATTGTAAAAAATGATTGAACAATAAATGAAAAGAGAAAATTATAAAAGAAAAAAAAATTTATCCCTTAAGGAGTCAAGCTACTCTAGAGACAGTAACTACAGTGGCCAACCTATAATGGGGACAATAATGACAGTTATAGCTAACATTTACCAAGATAAAATCATCATAAAGGGATAAGTAATATAATTTAACCATCTCACTCAGTGCCTATGACCTCCAAGAATGGTTAGTGTTGTTTGCTTGTCATTTTGAGACAGGTTCTCATTCTGTTCTCTGGATTCCTTTTGTTTTTCTGGAATACACTCTATAGTCCAGACTGGTCTTAAACTACAGGCAAAGATCCAAATTTTTAGCCTCCCAACTGCTCCTAGACTTACAGTGACCCACCCAAGAAATACTATACTTTCTTCTGTTTTAGAGATGAGGAGACAGGGCCAGAGAGATGTCCTTACTATCCCAGTGTCATAGAGTGATAGAGACTAGAGACAGGCTAGTCTGGCTTCTGCAAAATCATCAGTCACTCTTTTAACTTAGACTCTTTATTAAATTTGGCAAATTAAAAGTATTAAGATGGTTGGTCTGAGTGTGGGGGTGGTGTCTACAACTAACTGGTTATAACTGGTTAGATATTTCTTGCTGGTTGTGGCTGCACACCTTTAATCCCAGCATTCCACAGGCAGATAATGAGACTTTCCAAATGAAATAGGGATAAAGGAAATTTCCTCATTACTCTCATTTCCATTAGGGAAGCATATGTAGAGAATCTTTGTTTTGGAAGGGAGTTTAGCAGTATTTATTAAGTACCTGAAAATATTCATATCCCCCTCTGTCCTCATTTTTGAGAGACTCTTTCTATGTAGGTCTGACTGCCCTGGAACTCTCTTTGTAGACCACGTTGACCTCAGACTCACAGAGTTCCACTTGCCTCTACCTGCCATGTGTTGAAATTAAATGTTATACTCTCTCATTTTTTTAAGAGGGAGTCTTGCCTATGTTGCCAAGGCTGGCCCTGAATGCCAGGGCTCAAGAAGTACTCCTGCCTGAGCTTCCACAGTGCTGGGACTACAGGTGTGTGCCATACCATCGATTCAACTTTTAAAAAGTAAACAAAACCAAACTAACCATCACGGGTACTTTTTATGAAGAATGTCAAGGATGCTATTACAGCAGTCATTTTAGTAGGCAAAACAGAGGATTGCAGGGCTGGAGAGATTGGCTCAGTGGCTAAGATGCCTTGCTGCTCCCCCCAACCCCCAGGACCCAATATTTGGTTCCCAGTGTAACAGGTCCTCAGACCTTAGCACAGCTGATTCATGATGAAAGTATCGTTCTGCCTGTATAACTGCACAGAGACAGCACCACCTGCCAAAATGGAAACAAAGAGCTAATCCACCAAAGTCCATAGTTCTGGACAAGTGTCTAAATGTACTAACTAACCTTGCATTTGGCTTCTGTCATTTGGCTGCTGGCTAACTGGTTTTCCTAAATAAAGTGTGTCAACCCAGGATGTGGTTTTGTACTTAAAAGCTCATGGGAAAAGGCTCAGGGCTACACTGGGATCCTGAACACCAGCCGGCTAATCAAGACTTTCTATTGCCTTACATCAATGTCTGAGTAGTGCTTTTTCGTAGATAACCCACAACATCAGCATATCACAGGACTCACAACCAATGGAGCACTCCCTCCCCAATATGGCATACACTCACCCAGACACAGAACTGAAAAATAAAGAGTTCCACAATTAATTTTGGGAATTAAAAATACATTATGAATAGTATTTTGGAACATTTAGGGACAAGGGAAAGTAAATCTTACTCAAATAAAGCAGATTACCAAATAGTCTTCCCTGCAGGACATGTGCAGTAGATGTTATCTTAAAGGTTGGAAGATATATTATAAAATGATAGTGATGATTATCTATGATGAGTAGGATTATGACTCATAAATACAAATATCTTAAAATGCAGTTGATGAAATTGATAAGTTTTGTTTTTGTTTTATTTGTTTCTTTTTTGATTCAGGGATTCTCTGTGTAGCCCTAGATGTTCTGGAACTTTGTTTGTACAGCAGACTGGCTGATTCCCACAGCTCTGCCTGCCTCTGCCTCCCAAGTGATGGCATGCACCACCATCACTGGGAAATTTAAACATTTTAACATGAAACTGTAGAATATTTAATATATGAAAATGGTCAAACATATTTGAAAATACGGCAACTAGAATGTATCACCAATACTAGTAAAATGAAATATTTATTTTCATGGAAATGGTTGATTTGCCTGCATGTATGTCAGTGGGCTACATGTGGATCTAGTGCATCAGAAGAAAGCATCAGATCTTCTAGGACTGGAGTTACAGATGGTTGTGAGCAGCCATGTGTATGCTGTGGGTGCTGGGAATTGAACTCAGGTCCTCTGTAAGGGTAATAAATGTTCCAAACCACTGAGTTTTCATCCCAGAACTCTCCACCTTTGTTTTAATTTACTATTTCATCAAAAAACCTGGGTCATTTGACCTGTAAAGATTCTCACAGCTCTGACTTAGAAACATTATTTACAATATTTGTTTATTCTTTAAAGGGAACATTTCAGCAATTTAGAGTAGCACATACTATAAAAGTCTAAAGAGAAATAGTTTAAGGTAGCCTTGGTTACACCAGACCTTGTAGGGGTTTGAATATGCTTGGCCAAGGTAGGGGCACTGTTATAAGACATTGCCTCATTGGAGGAAGTGTGTCACTGTAGGGTTGGGCTTGAACTTCCTCCTTGCCACTTGGAAGTCAGTCTTCTCCTAGCAGGCTTTAGATCAAGATGTACAACTCTCAGCTCAGGGAGGGTGATTCCACCAGAAGTTCTTTTATTGTTGAGAATAGTTCTCCCTACCCTGGATTTTTTTGTTATTCCAAATAAATTTGCAAATTGCACAGAGCAATAGTGAGAAAGACTGTATGGTATTGGTACAGAGACAGGCAGGAAGATGAATGGAATAGAATTGAAGATCCAGAAATGAACCCACATACCTATGATCACTTGATCTTTGACAAAGGAGCTAAAACCACCCAGTGGAAAAAGGACAGCATTTTCAACAAATGGTACTGGTTCAACTGGAGGTCAGCATGTAGAAGAATGCAAATCAATCCATTCTTATCTCTTGTACAAAGCTCAAGTCCAAGTGGATAAAGGACCTTCACATAAAACCAGATACACTGAAACTAATAGAAGAGAAGGTGGGGAAGACCCTTGCATACCTAGGCACAGGGGAAAAGTTTCTGAACAGAACACCAATGGCTTATGCTCTAAGATTAAGAATTGACAAATGGGCAGGGCAGTGGTGGCACCCGCTTTTAATCCCAGTACTTGGGAGGCAGAGGCAGGCAGATTTCTGACTTCGAGGCCAGCCTGGTCTACAGAGTGAGTTCCAGGACAGAGAAACCCTGTATCGAAAAACAAAAAAAAAAAAAAACAAAAAAACAAAAAAACAAACAAACAAAAAAAAAAAAAACCAAAAAAAAAAAAAAAAGATTGACAAATGGGACCTCATAAAATTGCAAAGATTCTGTTAGGCAAAGGATACTGTCAATAGGACAAAACAGCAACCAACAGATTGGGAAAAGATCATTACCAATCCTACATCCAATAGATGGCTAATATCCAATATATACAAAGAACTCAAGAAATTGGACTCCAGACAATCAAATAACCCTATTCAAAATGGGGCACAGAGCTAAACAAGGAATTCTCAACTGAGGAAACTTGAATGGCCGAGAAGCACCTTAAGAAATGCTCAACATCCTTAGTCATCAGGGAAATGCAAATCAAAACAAACCTGAGATACCATCTCACACCAGTCAGAATGGCTAAGGTCAAAAACTCAGGTGATAGTATGTTGGGAGCTGATTTTAACAGAAACCGGCTATCAGCTTTGCAGCCATCTCAAGCCATATACCCTGACATGAGACTTGTTTTTCAACAGCCTACAACAGCTGAAGCATACTCTGATATCCCACATATCTTGCTTTGCTGTTTAGTGCCTCCAGCTGTAAGGCATAAGTGCTATCCATGCCTACAAGGCATGAGGTGCATGTGCTATCCAAGTGCTATCCATGGCATACATGCCTGTAAGGCACACGTGATATCCAACCCTGCAAGGCACACAGTGAACGTGCTATCCAGGCTATACATGCTTGTAAGGCTTATGTCATATCCACACCTGCAAGGCATATGGTATCCACGAGCCTACAAGGCACGTGGCAAAATCCTATAAATACCCCAGATTTCCCTGCTATGAGAGAGACAATAAGAGAGACAATGAAGGAGAGAGACAATAAAGGAGAGAGAGACTTGATCAGAACCTCTGTCTTGTCTCCATTCTTCGAGTCACATTCCTCTCCATCTTCTCTCTCTCTCTCTCTCTCTCTCTCTCTCTCTCTCTCTCTCTGTCTCTCTATCTGTCTCTCTCTCTCTCTCTCTCTCTCTCTCAACCCTAACAGCCAGACTGAAGCAGTAGAGTGGTCCGGGACATTTTGGCCTTCAAAGCTGGGCAGTACTGGCCTCAACATTTTTGGCGCCTAACATGGGGCAGACTGGTCCTCAACAATAGTAGATGCTGGCAAGGATGAGGAGAAAGAGGAATACTCCTCCATTGTTGGTGGGATTGTAAGCTGGTACAACCACTCTGGAAATCAGTCTGGTGGTTGCTCAGAAAATTGGACATAGCATTACCTGAGGACCCAGCTATACCACTCTTGGGCATATACCCAGAAGATGTTCCAACATATAACAAGGACATATGCTCTACTATGTTCATAGCAGCCTTATTTATAATAGCCAGAAGCTGGAAAGAACCCAGATGCCCTTCAACAGAGGAATGGATACCAAAAAAAATGTGGTACATTTACACAATGGAGAATTACTTAGCTATTAAAAATAATGGGGCTGGTGAGATGGCTCAAATGGGCTGGTGAGATGGCTCAATGGTTAAGAGCACTGACTGCTCTTCCAGAGGTCATGAGTTCAAATCCCAGCAACCACATGGTGGCTTACAACCATCCGTAATGAGATCTGATGCCCTCATATGGGTGTCTGAAGACAGCTACAGTATACTTACATATAATAAATAAATTAAAAAAAAATAATGAATTGGAGAAATTCTTAGGTAAATGGATGGAACTAGAAAATATCATCCTGAGTGAGGTAACCCAATCACGAAAGAACACACATGGTATTTACTCACTGATAAGTGGATATTATTAACCCAAAAGCTTGGAATAGCCAAGATACAACTCACAGACCATATGAAGCTCATGCAGAAGGAAGACCAATGTTGGTGCCATGGTCCTACTTGGAAGGAGTAACAAAATACTCAAGGGAGCAAATATGGAGACAAAGTGTGGGACAGAAATTGGAGAAGGGGCCGTCCAGAGACCATTCCAACTGGGTATCCATCCCATGTGCAGTCACCAAAGGTAGACTGATGTGGATGTCAGGAAGTGCATGCTGACAAGAGCCTGATATAGCTGTCTCCTTAGAGGTCTGCCAGAGTCTGACATATTCAGAGGCAGATGCTCACAGCTAACCGCTGCTCTGATCAAGGGCTTCCCAATGGAGGAGTTAGAGAGAACACTGAAGGAGCTGAAAGGGTTTGTGGCCTTATGGGGAGAACAACAATACTAACCAACCAGAGCTGCCCAGGGTCTAAACCACCAGCCTGGGAGCACACAAGGGGGGACCCTTGACTCTAGCTGTATATGTAGGGGAGGATGGCCTTGTCTAGCATAGGTGGGAGAAGAGATCCTTGGTCCCATGAAGGCTGGACACTGAGTAGGGGGAATTTGAGCATGGGGAGTTGGAAGTGGGGGGTTGGTGGGGACACATCCTCATAGAAGCAGGAAGAGGGGGATAGGATAGAAGGGTTCTAGGAGAGTGGGGGAATAGGGTAAGGGGATAAAATCTGAAATGTAAATATAATATCCAATAAAAAAATTTAAAAAAAAAAAACACTCAGCTCTTCCCTTGCCATGTCTGCCTAGATACCACCATGCTCCCACCTTGTTGATAATGGACCGAACCTCTGAACCTGTGAGCCAGACTCAATTAAATGTTGTCTTTACAAGAGTTGCCTTGGTCATAATATCTGTTGACAGCAGTCAAACCCTAAGTGAGACACAGGCTGTATCAAAAGAAGCAACAAACAAATAAACAAACAAAAACCAACAGCAACCATTATCCCACCCAGCCAACCAATCAGAAGAAAAAATCCCACACAATTTTCCTTTCATCAACATTTTATTGCCTCTCAAAATAGAGCACAAAGGTGAAGTGGAAACTTCTATTTTTATTATTATTATTATTATTATTATTATTATTATTATTTGGTTTTTCGAAACCAGGTTTCTCTGTCCTGGAACTCACTCTGTAGACCAGGCTGGCTTCAAACTCAGAAATCTGCCTGCCTCTGCCTCCCAAGTGCTGGGATTAAAGGCATGTGCCACCACTGCCCGGCTATTTAAGACCTACTTAAAGTCCTGTGTCATCTTCATGAGATGGGATTTTAGATGTGAATCTTGCTTTTTAGGTGTGTTGGGGTATCTGGGACTTTCTGTTGTAAAAGAACTGGGACCCATGTTGCTGAGTAGCATCAGGTTCTGTTGCTTATGTTCTTGTGCTTCCCTTTCTCCATCTGGGAATCTCTGCTGTGACCTGGCCTGGCTGTCTCTGACTGGAGCCTGTTTCCTGTGAGCCTGTTTTCCTTGATGTGTCAGAACTCTTGGGGTCAAGCTACATCTGGGTGTGGGCCCAGAGCCTGGGATCCAGAGCACAGGCTCTGCTCCAGCACACAGGTGCAACTTGGAAGGAGCCTGTGTAGCTAGCTGGACCTGGTTGCTGTGTCCCTTGGTTGCAGGTGGTCCCAGTTAGGCCAGGCATTGGGCAGGGGTTAGAGTCTGACCTGTGATCCTAGATGTGTCAGAACACCTGTGGGTCAAGCTGTGTCTGGGCTGAGTGGGTACAGATGCAGAGCACAGGCTCCACTTCTGGGTGCAGCTGGAAAAACCCAGTCAGTGCTCTTAACCATGTGCCATCTCCCCAGCGACAAGACACTGTATTCTATATAGTGTTCTATATGTAGGATGAACATTAGCTCTCATAAAATAAATGTTAATATACTATTTATATAATAAACACAATACTTATGTGACGTTTCTTTACAAGAACAGTAGGCTAGGATTATGGTGCAGAAAAGATTCATCAAGAGATCATGTGATGGCTGAGATTTCAGGTCCCCATATCCCTGGGCTGGCCTTTACTACATGATGCTCCTGCCTCAGCTTTGTGAGTGATGTCATTCCAGGTGTAAACCACCATGTCCTATTGTATGGGACCTCCACCTCTGGCTGTTGTTTTGGTTAGTTCTGTGTCAACTAGACACCATCCAGGGTCATTTGGGAAGAGGGGACTCTCAGTTGAGGAAAATTCCTCCAGAAGTCTGGCCTGTAGGCAAGTGTGTAGTGCATTTGCTTAATCTGTGATCAGTGTGGGAGGGACCACACCCTGTTTTGAGTGAGGTCCTACTTGGTGTTCCTAAGTGCTATAAAAAAGTAGTCTGAACAAGCCAGGAGGAGCAAAGAAACAAGGATCATTCCTGCATGGCCTTTGCATCAGTTTCTGCCTCCAGTTCCTTTCCTGACTTCCCTTAGTGAAGTGTTCACTGGCAAGTGTAAATGTAGGTGAAGTAAATCCTTCCTCCTCAAGTTGATTTTGGTCATGGTGTTTCATCACAAGAATAGAAATCCTAACTAAGCCGGGCAGTGGTGGCGCACGCCTTTAATCTCATCACTTGGGAGGCATGGGCAGGCAGATTTGAGTTCGAGGCCAGCCTGGTCTACAGAGTGACCCTGTCTTGAAAAACCAAAAAAAAAAAAAAAAAAAAAAAAAAAAGAAGAAGAAAAGAAATTTTAACTAAGACAAATGTTCATCCATTGGGCCCGTGTGGCAGCACCAGTGACCTGCGTATGGAAGAAAGCCTCTGTGTTGTTTGAGTCACATGCATGCAGTGTCCTTGGAGGTCAGGAGAAGTGATTTGATCCCCTTGGACTGAGGTTACAGATGGTTGTGAGCTGCTATGTGGTGAATGAACATGAACAAAGTTGACGTATATGACAGTGATTCTAACTATTGAGTAAAAAAAATCCTTCAAAACTGTATTAGCTGCTAACCCATACTTATTGTGAAATGTAAGGATTTGCATCATGGAGTTTTGCAAAAAGGGGCAATGGGAGATGGTGCCAAAGCCCATCTGCTGACCTACACAGATGACCATGTACCCATCCATATTCAGCCATTAGCAAGTAGACCCTTTTCTTTCTCAGAATCCCACTGGCCTCAACATGACTAGAATGTTCCATTGCTCTCTCTAGTAGTGAGAGTCTTTGCTGTGTACTATCTGCCCCTTTCCTGGCAGAATGAGATTTAATTCACCAAGGTTACTAAAACCAATATTAATGTCCTTGGTCTGCATCTCACATGAGTGCACAACAGAGACAAAGCAGCTCTGATGTTCCTGATGGGTTTTCTCCCGCCAATCACAGGAAGCGTTGAGCCAATTTTGGAGAAGCCATTTTACCAGACCAAGCAGTCCTCTGCTGTATATGTCAGATTTTGTTTTAAGAGACCCCTCCACTGCTTCCTCTGCTTCTTGCCTTCCGGCTCTTGTTCCTTGGAGTGACTGCTATCAGAGCATCTTTTAGAGCCATGGTACTGTTTTGGTTCTTCCAAAAACTTGTCCAAACCAAAAGAATCTTCCTGAAACTCAAGTGGTCCTTCTCGGCTTCTCTGTCTATGGTCTGTACTAGAAAATTCCTTATCAGGAACAAATCTGGGGGAAAAGGAGAAGAGGTCATGAACTACTTCTGTTTTACTGGTGTAAACAGGACCAACCATCAACTGTCTGCATTGGTACCTGTGGGTCTTTATCCTGGTTTCGATGTCATCACCCTAACTACACTGACACATCTCCTATGGAGAGAATCAGCTATACTGGGGTAAACTCAAGGGCTTTTGTAGTCCTCTATCTCTTTATCTAGAATGTTCTTCTCCCAGATGGCCACATGGTTTACTTCCAGGTCTTTGTACTAATATTAGCTTTTACAAGTAAGGCCTCTTCTGACAAGACTTTCCTTTTGCAAGTTTTATATCCCTTGTGTTTTATTTTTCTTTCATCATTGTATTATATACCATACAATTGACTTTATTTGCATTGTTGTTGTTGTTTTAAAGACAGGATCTTACTATTTAACCTGGACCATCCTCAAACTCTCCATCCTCCTGCCTCAGCCTCCTCAGTGCTGGAAGCAGAAGTATACTACCAAGTGAGTTACTCTCATACTAAAGACTTCTTTTACATATGTACTTCTTCCTTTTGGGGATTTCAGTTCTACATTATTTCTGAAATAACTCAATTTTTCTTATACATATAACCTACTTTTGAATGCTGTAAAATACCCTCCCACATGCATGCTCAGTGCATAAAGACCTTAAAAGATGACATATATGTTGTCACAAAGTAACACATAGGGTAGGACTCCAAGCCTATAAGCAATAGGAATTAGGAAATTCATCCCTTATTTGACAGATCCTCACTGATTCTGGAAGCTCAGGCACCTGAGATGCATAGGATTTTTGTTTGTTTGTTTGAGTCTCTCTATGTATTTGGGTTTCTCTATGCAACCTGGCTGTCCTGAAACTCATTATCAGACCAGACTGGCCTTAAACCTATAGAGAGTCCCCTGCCTCAGGAGTATCACCAGGTCCTGCAACACAAAGGTTTTATTTTTAGGACTTATTTTTTTAGACAGGATCTTGCTATATAGTCCAGAGTAGCCTTCAGCTTGTTGCCCTCCTGCTTCATTTCATGTGTGCAGGAATCACAAGCATGTAACACCACTCCTGACAACACTGTGAAGAGCAATGCTGCACAGCAGAAGAGCCAGAAAGAAATAAGTAAATAAATAAAGCAGTGACCCCCAACCACCTCCCTACCCCTGAACGCTCAACTATTGGGTTTTTTTTTTTCCTGTGAACATTAATATTGGCTTAATTTTTTCTTGGAAATAATTCTAACCTAGAAGTTTGACCTTCATGGAGAATCCTATCTTAAATAAAGAAGTTCTCTCTCTCTCTCTCTCTCTCTCTCTCTCTCTCTCTCTCTCTCTCTCTCCTCTTTCTCCCTCCCTCTTCTCTTTCCCCTCTCTCTTCCCTTTCCCCTTCCCTCTCCCTCCACCCCCCTCTCTCTCATACACACACATATACACACACACATACACACACACATACACACACATATCTATGTGCTTCTGATATCTATAATATAATAGAGAGATTTTCATTGAGTGCCTGGCATAGCATCATTTCTACTGTAGTTTAAAAGTGTCCCATGAAGCTGTCTCTCTATTTCTTTGGGGCACACCAGGTCTCAGATGCTGAGTGTGTGCACTTCCACTGAGCTCTGCTCTCAGCAGTTGTCATTTCTATTGGGAATGGTAAGCTAACTGAGGAGCTAAGCTTCAAGGAATGTCCCCAGGCTGCAACTCCTTCCTGAGCAGTCCACAGGGCAGTCCATAGAGATAGTGTGATAATAATCCCCTTAGAGTTCTTCCACTTGGAAATAAAGAGGGATTTTCCACTCCTGCTGCTTCTTCACAGTCCTCTTCCCAGGAAAGAGGACATTACAGGTGTAGGAGGAGATGGTGGTCCCCGAGGATGTTTCTTATTAATCTTGAATCTTGGAGGCTCCATTGGATCTTTCTGCACTCCTACCATGCAAATAACTTTCTGTTTCACTCCAGAATTGAATATTTACCCTTGCTGAGATGGAGTGGACTGGATATACTGAGCAGAGCCAGTTTGTTGGCCTGCATGAACTCACATGGCCTCAACAACTTTCTTCTCCAAGGTTACTCTTGTCCTTTCTGTTATTTCTTTACTTGTCTCCTCATCAGGCCTTTGCAATTCTGGGTCATATGGATTCATAACTTCCTTTGGAACAAAGTCAGTATATGTGCTATAAATGAACTTGTCTTTGGAATGTCCCTGTCAATCAATTGTGTCATATTTAATATTCCCTTTCTGATCCAAATCAATGGGCAGAGCATTGGACATTTTTTTTCTGTCGCCCCATATCCAGAGGATACTGGGCCACATAGATTTCAGAAAAAGCACCTCCATCTCCAAAATCCTCCAGCAACCATGGAATCCAGCCTTTCCTGTATCCATATGAGGGAGGCTCCCTTTGAGACAAATCCAGAGAGGTCTGCAGTGAACTCTGAGATCCCTCCCTTTCTTCAGCTTCAAGTTGGTCCTGAGATAACTGAGTAAGCACAGGTAAAAAGCTACAGGAAATCAAAGCCAGAAGTTAATTATCACAATTAGCTACAATATTCCTTTTCTCAGCACATAGACTTTTTAATAATTTCTAGAAGCATTCAGTATTCTTATGTGTGGGAAGGAGAAATTACTCAGAGACAAACAGTAAAAACCCCTTGACTACGCCAAGGGCAAATACCTCCCCAGACATAAAAACTAACAGGAATGTTTTTACACAGCTGACAAGCTGCAGATTTCTGTGTTTCTATACTTTATACAGAAGCCAACCTCCAGCTCATGTTGTCCTAATAATCCATCCTAATTTTTGTTTAACAAGGTCTAATTAGGTAGTCCAGGCTATTATTAAACTTGAACTCTCTAGCCTCAGCCTCTAGAGTTTGGAAATTATAGAGGAATTTCACACTATGCTACTGTCATTTCTTATTGGCCTCTTTTTTCTTTTTCTGAAGACAGGGACTCACTGTGTAGATCCAGCTGCTTCCCATCTCTGGGGATTAAAGCTCTCCAGACCATGTGTATACCATCGTTCTGCGTCATGATTAACTATTCATTTACCAGACTGAGCAACCTCAGACTGAGGATAGGAACTGTGTTTCTTTTGTCCCTAACTGTCTCAGCCCTGTCTGGTAACAGGAGTTCCTCCAACATTTCCATGTGATTCACTCTGCATTCATGGTTTTATATCCTGGCAGTCTTCTTGCCTTTACTTTAACAAGTCATCTCAAATCCTTTGTCAAAAAATATTAAAGATTTACCAGGAATGTTTTGAAACTTACTTCTTAAGGGTCTCATTATTTAGCACAGGCTGACCTCAAACTCAGATATCTGCTTGTCTCTGCCTACCAAGAGCTAGGATTAAAGTCACACAGCAGTATACCCAGCCAGACTCAAATTTTTATTTAGTTTGTATATGAAGAGGTGTTTGTGTCTCTGTGTGTGTGTGTGTGTGTGTGTGTGTGTGTGTGTGTGTGATGGCACTGTCAGAAGTATGAAGACAACTGTGGAAATAAGTTCTCTCTTCCCACCACGTGGGTCCCACAGATGGAATTCCTCATCTTTGAACTTGGCAGCAAGTGCTTCTATCCACTAAGACATCCCTTGCTGGCCCTGTATTCCAAACTTTTAAGTTATACTCTAACAGCTTACCCCGGTGGTAGCATTTATTATATAAATGCATTGTCAATTGCTTTTTCTCGTGTAATCTTTCTCCTAAAGGACGTAAGCTTATGAGGATATTGAGTAAAAAGACATAGGAAGCTTACCTTACCATCTCACCAAATAACCAATAGAACACAGAACACCAGGTATGTGAAGGACTTTTCCCACACACCCAGCAAACAAGTGATACTCCAGAAGACTGTAACTAGGCACTTCCTAATTCAATTCAGTACCCAAAGACTGAAGACTCAATAGCACAGGACTGCCTCTACTTTCAGTACAAACTGGAGACTTGCTCACAAGTATTTTGGTTCCATTGACTAAAACTGGGGTCCTCACTGTTTTAAATATTAAATATTCTCTTCAGATTCACAGTACAGAGGCATGCTAAGATGGATTTTGGATGACCAGTTCCTTTAATAAAGGCAGCAGAAGCTGGAGCATGGTGGAGACCTTAATTCCACTTGGGAGGCAGACACAGGTGGATCTGTATGACCAGGCCAACCTGGTCTTCAGAGCACGTTCCAGGGCAGCCAGGTCTACACAGAGAAACAGTCTCACAAAAAAAAAAAAAAAAAAAAAAAAAAAAAAAAAAACCAAACAAACAAAAAACCAAACCAAAGCAAACAACAATAACAAAAAATACACACCTCAAAAATCAACAACAAAAAACTATGGGGAGAGCTTCCTGTGCTTAGCCTATTAGTGACAGCATAAGGTGTGGGTGATCTCTACAGATGCAGTCCCTGGGAACTAACACCTTCCTCGCATCTTTGGATTTTAGACGCATTTGCTAGGAGAGTTCATGAACCTGAAAAGCAAAGCAAAATGAAACAAAACAATCAAATAAACATAAAACCAATACTTTCATTGTTTCAATGTAGGCAGGCAATGACTAATTTCATTTTTTAGTTGCTTCTTCTGTTAAAGCAGTTGCAACTAGAAAGCCTGAGAAGGTTCAATACTCATATTACATTTTTTAATTCTTCAAATTCAGAGTAACATCTATTTGCCATCACTGATTAGGGACAAGTCCTCGAGGATAAACACCATTATGTGGTCTATGAAGAAACTGAGGACACTGAGGACAAGTCTTTACAGTTTGATGTGCACATTTTCTAGAAATACCAATTTGTTGTCTCAAACTATTACTATTTTCATGATGGAAAGAATGAGATTGTTTGGCTAATCATTCCTGTGTAAGCCCCGTAATTTGTCTGGTATGCAAACCTGCTGTGGCATTGGCATCATTAAGGGGTCTGGGCAATCTAGTATGAGTTCTTACATGTCCCATAAAAGGAACAGGACATGCTTTTAAATTAAGTTGTATTTATATAAATAACTGTAAGATTTGAGAATTAGCAATATCTAAAAAAGGTACAATTTTAAGCAATTGTAAGCCATGAGCTGTATATTTTGATTATCAATCTACAAATTAAAACCTTGATTGTTTTCAACATTATAGAAACAGTGGCTATGGTACATAATTCAATTATTTGTGAAATGGGGGAAACTCAAGAGAATAAACATGTGATCCAATTACATGTGTTTCCTTTTCATTAGATGAGCTGTTTCTAAATACAGTAAATGCATTCTCTATCAGCTGCATGCATAAGTTTATAGGAAATACAAAAGTGTGTATAGAAGCAAACTCTAACAGCTTGTCTTTTGGATAATGATTATCAAATTCGTCTAAAAATTTTGCACATGTAATAGACCAAATATCAGCATTCTGCAATAATCAATTTAATTGCTGTTAGAAATAAGGAATAAATATTTCATCAGGTTCTTTCCCAAAACACTTTTGTGATTTTATCCTACAATTCTGTATTAACATAGCAACCGTTTCATAATAGGGTGTTCAAACTTTATTTGGAGATGAAGAAAGATGAATCCACAGTAATGGTCCCTCTTGACTATTTTTAATTGTTCTGTTGTGAAACAGAACAATTGATCACAGTCTATATAATGTACCTGTTATTGGCTAGTAGCTTCTTCTACTTTCTGCAAAGCCATTTATTCCTCATCAGTTAATTGTCCAGGGGAAATAAGATTTGCATTCCTCATGAGAAATAACAGAGTTTTAAGTTCTCCCGTGGCAAGCTTAAGGTGACATCTTAGCCAATTAACATTTCCTAAAAGCTTTTGAAAATCATTTCAAGTAAGCAAACTAACTTTTCTTATTTGAATTTTCTGTGCCACAATTTGTTCAGGATATAACTGATGTCCCAAATATTGAAAAGGATATTGTCTTTAAATCTTTTCTTCCCCAAAATTTTAAAGTTCATTGGATCAGAGCAAAGGCTTGTAGTAAAACTCCTTCAGAGGGATCAGCTAGTAAAATATCCATGTAATGAATAATACATACTGAAGGATTCAAAGGCCTACCCTCTTTTATTGTAGCAGAGACACATTTTTTGACATAATATAGGGTTATTGGCCATTCCTTGAGGCAAAACTTTCCAATGACATTGCTTTGTGGGTTATTTAAAATTACAACCATCAAGATGCAAAGGAAATCTGTGATAATTTTATTCCTATTTTTGAAAAAGCAGCTGGAGTAGGTAAACCAGGTTGTAATGCCCCCATAAGTTCCCAGTTTCATTAACCTTTCATAAATCTTTAGTTTGAACTTTGTTATGGATTAATGGAATAGCCACTCCCTTGGTGGTGAGTGAGTATGTCATCTCCAGTGTCTATTAATCCTTCAAAACTCTTTCCTCCAATTGCTAATTTAAGGTTAGGTCTCTTATTAATAATAGACCGGACCCAGTACACATCAGAGGAACCAAAGCAGCCTTGTGCTCTCTCACTCTTCACAAACTTGGAGGGTAGCAGATACAAAGGAACTAAAATAAGTTGAGCAATTCTTTCATTTGTGGGTACAGTTATATGCCATGGGGAGAAGCAGCCATGATTTTTTTCTCCTGTACAGTCATTATCTGTAATTCCTAGGTAAACCTGTGGTCCTTCTATAATAATACTGCTTTGACCTAAAAGGAACCCCAGGTCCCTGGAGGCAAGGGCCCCAAAACTCCTGTTTGAATTCCCATTTCTGGGGTTAGCACTGTGTAGGTGGTGGAACTGAGGTCCAATTCTGCACTTTCTGGGCTTGCTCCCATAAGTTCAGGAATGAATTTCCCTGGCTAAGAAGCAGCTTCACGGCCCCAAAAGCTGCTTGCTGTGGATGTCTGGGGGCCTAAGGCGGACCCTCTGCCCATTTTTCTTCTTCTTCTTCTTCTTTTTTTTTTTTTTTTGGTTTTTCGAGCAGTGTTTCTCTGTGTAGTCCTGGCTGTCCTGGAACTCACTTTGTAGACCAGGCTGGCCTTAAACTCAGAAATCAGCCTGCCTCTGCCTCCCAAGTGCTGGGATTAAAGGCGTGCACCACCACAACCCGGCTGCCCATTTCTTGACAAGGGACGGCCCTGATTATCTGGTTTAGATCTCTATTCCCTGGCCCAATGATTACCCTTTCTGTACCAAGGACAAATTCCAGGAGAGTGCCCTCTACTTTTTGGACAGTCTTTCCTAAAATGACCTAGGCCCCCATACTTAAAACATTCTTTGTCACCTCGGCGCTGTGAAAACATAGGTTGTACTGTAGTCCCCTGTAGGGCAGCAGCCATAGCCAGATCCTGTTTGATGTTAGATAAACTCCCACTGAGATCTTCTTTCCAATCTTGGGGGTTAAATTCGCTTCTACCCCTGTATCCAATAAATCTTGTATAAAAGGGGCCACAGGCCTGTACTGTGCTACAGCTGATTTTAACTCTTTTATCACTCTTGCAACAGTCTCCACTTGCTTGATTGTTTTCTTAATATGAGTGAATTAAAAATCTTGAGCTTATGATCGAATTGTAAACTGTAGTTAATGGAACATTGACAATGTAACTATATTTTTTAAGTTTCTTTTGTAAAATTAGACCATAACCATAGTTTTGCAAAGCAAAACCCAGTTTTAAACAATCCATTCTCTTTAAAATCAATACCAAGAGCATTACTTTCACGTTACAAAGTTTGCCTGCCAGTTCTTACATATGAATGCATGACAGTGCAGCTTTTAATACCTCATTAAAGAGATATTGTTTTAAATCCTATCCTTTATAAGTCTAGTTTCTCAGATAAGAATTACATAAAATATTATCCCAATTTAGAGATCTCTTTAGAGACGTGTTTTCTAGGGTTGGCTCATGCCATGTGTTGTTATTTAGAAAGACTCCAAACCTGAGTTACCTGTTGTAAGCTAACTTTCTGTTACCAATGATACAATTTTTTAATCATACCCAATAACTTATAAGCCAATACCCTAAAACGAAGACATCCAGAACATAGTTATGCTTTTAATACCAGTCAGACAGAAAAATGAAGTGGCTATACACATCTTATATATTTAGACCAGACAAAATTTTCTTACTTTTTCTAGCTGTAATTTCAACAACAAAAAAGCACCTTGTCACTTGCTGAACCCCGTAAACACAATTACAGAGATTTTTCTAGAAAATACACATCAGCTTCCTTACCAAAGATGTGGAGAAGCTGCTGGCCCCTTTAAGAGCAGCTTGTGTAGCTAATCAGCCCCTAGCAGGGCTTCTCCAGCTGTGCTTGATGCCCAGCCACAGTGCAGGGGAACTTATCAGTTTCTGCTGTGCAAATTGAGACTGCCTTTTAAATAAGTTAAACCAAATCAAGGGGTGGATATCCAGCTGATAAGTTTTTTACCATTTTTCTTATTTCAACATGGAACACAGAACAACAGTCATTCAAACAACCAAACAAAAACACAGACTTCACATAAAACAATCAGTTTTGACAAACACGGACTGATTGTCATGCCAGAGACAGACAATAAGCAGAGAGGGAAGAGAACTAAAGGTCCCCAAAGGGACCCAGATATCCTAAGAGACCCAGAACCAGATCTAAGGATCTCTCCAGTAGGAGCCAGAGAGGAAGCAGGACATCTCCCGGTTTCCTCCTGTCTCTAGGAAAGCTCTGAGACAGCTTCTATCCATTTCCTTCTCTTTGGCTAAAGCGTCCCAGACAGGGGACAACTGCTTTTCTGAAACCCTTTCTCTCTCTCATACTGAAGGTCTAACTCTTCATCTCCTTCTTCTTTGGGGAATTCTGCCAGAGAAGGGAGAGGAGGTCCAGTTGCAGCTATGATAGTTGCTCCCCAGTGCCCTGCTTTATGCACTGCCCCAATTCCTCCTCAGTCTAACTGATTCTTTCATTTGTATATTTGCCATTCCTACTTCTGGGAACCAAGCACAATGTAAATCTACTTGAGCTAAGAATTTTTCTAACGTCTGTTTTTTAAACTCTGCACCTCCTGCCTGAAGCAGCTCTTTTAGGCTGAGGACAAGGGCCTGTTTTGAATTCCCCTGCCCCATCGCGCTGTCAGCCCTAGGTGAAGTCAGTGTCTGGCCAACACTTCTTCAGCCTAGCTAGTATCCTGTTTCGTTTTTCACTGCACTACAACAACAGCCTCCAAACATAAACTTTATAACTACCAGCGCTGGCATTAATGCTGTTCGTTGTTTACGGTGCAGGATACTGTTTTATTTTTTGTTTTCTGTGGGTTCCACCCAAGATAGTATTTCTCAGCAGATCCCCCGTTTTCAGGCATCTCCTTCGGGCACCACCTGTCACCATCCAGCAGCCCCGGGAGAACTGGGTTTACCTGAAAGTGGGGCTGGAATTGAAAAAAGGTGGGAGGGTGAGAGAAGAAGTTCAAGACAAAGTTCTGATCAAGGTTTCAAGTTAATGTTCAGCTCTGAGTTTATGAAGGGAAAAACCACAAACCCCATCCCTGCTTCAGCTAGAGTAGGTTGTAAAGCAAGGGCAGCAGAGGCTGCCAAACCAGCTAAGTTTCCATGGGAACCTGCAACTGCAGCCAAGGCAGAGGTCTCTGTCCAGGTGGATAAGACCTGTCATGGCAAATGTTCAAGGTCTGCTTAGCCTGCTCAAGGCTGAGAAGGGCCTGCTCAAGGCTGGGATGGCCACATGTGACAGCAGTGTGGTGGGTGGGTTGTGGGGGAGAACTAACTCCAGATGCATAATGACCCTACACTGAGTTGCATCAGATCTGCTCCTGTCTGTGTTTAGGGGACCACTAACATTTCCCTGGCACTACAATTTCACCTCATTGATGCTGGTCTTTTCTTAATCACTGCTAATTTCTTTGCTCTAGTTAACCATCAATTGTCCCAATCGTCTCCTTCTCCTCTTGAGTATAAAACCAGAGACACATGGCCAAAGCTGCCAACGTTCTGCAGCATGCTTGAGCTGGAACACGCGTCCTTGTTCTATACATTATCACCACTACTGATGTCAGCTCCTAGACTTCAATGTATGTGTTGACTCTAGAGCCCATCAACACTTCCAAGGCCTACGCTATGGCAAGGTTACTGTCAGCTGCTTCTGCAGGCAGAAAATTCAGGCTTTACCTGCCTGTGGGTCATTGAGACCCCTAACTGGCAACACCTGCAACACCCTCTTGCACTGCACATGTGGTCCGTTGTTCTGGGTGTCCTCTATTGGTTAAGTCTGTTTGTTCCAAGAACCAATGCTAGTGAGCTGATTAAAGCTCACCAAAGCTATGCTAGTGGGGCTTGCTCATATTACATCCACCCTTTACATAGAGTGTGATGTGTGTGTGTGTGTGTGTGTGTGTGTGTTTGTAACTGCCACAACACCTGTCTGAAGGTCAGAGAACCACCTGAGTGTCTGTTTTCTCTGTCTATCTGACACTGTACTCGTGAAGTCAAGCATGGCAGCAATAGCCTTTATCACTGTGTCTCCCAATCAGTTTTACAGATCTACTTTCACAATTGTGGTGTAGCAAAAGTGCTGTTCTCTATATGACCATAGGACATTGAGAGAACATCATGGTACAAGCACCCCAAATGATTGCCTCTGTGGAAAATGAGACTTGACTGTAAGAACAAGTATCCATCCTTTACTTTCAATCCTACATCCCAGGTTTTGGTCTATGTGTTTCTGATTTGCCACATTCATAATTTTGTCATTGTCCTCTGTAGCCTCTCTTGTCTCTCATTACCATAGAAACCCACTCTACATCAATAACTGTCGTTGTGTGTTTCGTTGGTTGTGGTGATTTGATCATGCTTGGTGCTGGCTGTGGTATTATTTGGAGGTGTGACCTTGTTAGAGGATGTGTGTTTTTATAGAGGTAGAGCCTTGAGGAAAAAAATGTATACACATATGTATATATAATACATATACATATATTTGAACTAAAACCTTGAAAGTGTGAGGCAACTGAAATTAAATATTTTCCTTTTTAAAGGTTGCCTTGGTTGTTGTACTGGCTGGTTTGTGTGTTAACTTGACACAGCTGGTGTGATCACAGAGAAAGGAGCTTCTCTTGAGGAAATGCCTCCATGAGATCCAGCTGTAAGGCATTTTCTCAATTAGTTATCAAGAAAGGAGGGCCCAGCCAATTGTGGGTGGTGCCATCCCTGGGCTGGTAGTCCTGGGTTTTATAAGAAAGCAAACTGAGCAAGCTGAGGGAAGCAATCCAGTAGGCAGAGGTCCTCCATGTTCTCTGCATCCATTCCTTCTACCAAGTTCCTACCCTGTGTGAATTCCTGTCCCGACTTTCTTTGGTGATGTGTAAGTATAAGCTGAATCAACCTTTTCCTCCCCTACTTGCTTTTGGTCATGATGCTTTGTGCAGGAATACAAACCCTGACTAAGACAGCAATGGTGTCTCTTCACAGGAATGGAAACCCTAAGACAGTTGGTTTTTAATTTTTGACACAGGGTTTCTTTGTGTAGCTTTGGCCTCACTGAGAGTGCCTGCAGCCCCAGGCTGAGGGGGACACAAAGGGATGCAGAGGCTCATTTATCCCTGCTGAGCAAAGCAGGCCAGTCTTGTGCAAGGCTTTCCAGGGGCTCCTATGCCTTGGGCTTTTCTTTTTCTCTTGGTACTCTCTCTTCTGAAACAAAGATTTTTTTTTTTTTTTCAAAAAAAACCCCAAGTGTTGGGAAGGTCCGAGAACTGACCAAAAATGTTTCCACTGACGAGCAGTGGAGTTGCTGGTTACTGAATGCGCAGCTACTCTGCAGTTTAACTTTGGACTTAGAATTAATTTTGTACATAGAACCACCTCTGGCTTCTGCTCTTGCTGCTGGCCCTCATGACCATAAGTAAAGTGCTCCTAGCCTTTAAGGGAAAGATGCAAAGTGGGAGATTTCCACAAAGTTATGACTCCTAAGTGCTCCAAGTGGAAAAACTTTCCATGTGAACTCAGCCAGAGAAGTCTAATTTTTAAAGAAGATGTGAAGGTATTTATTCATTTTAGGACCTTGGCTCACACTGTCAAACCCTCTTATATTTTTCCTGGCTTGTAACAGTATGAATCCTAAGAATATTTTGGTCATGGGAATTAAGGTTTATTGTCCTGCTTTGCCCTAGAGGTTGTATATATAGAATGAAATATATGGTTTTGATACCAGAAGATGGACAAGTAGACACACAGATGAAAATAGAGCAGGCAGGAGGGTCTCTGAGTTCCAAGACCAACCCAGTCGGTATAAGTAGTTTAAGGGCAGAAAGAAAGAAAAAACTCTGTCCTGTTAACCTTAACTGTCTGCTTAACACCTGGTAAAATGCTATCAGGTGTTGTTTGATGTGAGAGGCTCATGACCAACCACATCAGGCCAAACGGTTCCGTGTGAGGTTTGTTCAGGAGATAGGGCAAAGGTGATGGCAAGAGGAGGGGGAGAGAAGAGGTCAGGGGGCTCTGCCTATTTATATGGTTAGTGACTTAGCCTCCTGCAGGTAAAGAGAGGAGGTGAGCCAAGTGGATTCAGAGAATGATTGGCAGTTGCCTTGGCAACAATGTGGAGGTTGCCTAGATATGTTGTCACCTGGTTCAGAACCAGTCCTGATACCAACATCAGGCAAAAGAACTCCATAGATCAGATTGGCCTGTGGACATATCTGTGGGGGATTGCTTTTCTTGCTAAGATATGCAGGAAGATCCAAACCACTATGGGCAGCACCATTCCCTAGGCAGGTGGTTCTGAACAGAGTAAGAAAGCTAGATGAGCATTAGCCACTCTGCAACCCAGCAAGCAGTTTCAGATGCCTTGCCTGCCTGCTTGCCTCCGTCCTTCCTTTTCTGCAAGAAAGTAGGTCCCTCTTTTGATTGTGGGTTTTCTCTAGCTGCCTTGACAACCCACTGTGAGTTCCACTTACCATCTCCCTTTACTAAATAGTCTCGACAATCCTTGGAAATGCGAGCCTGAATAGAGAGAAAGATGGCTGAAATAGAAAAGGAGAAACAAGAGAAATGTGGAGAAATGGCCCAGAATGCCAGAGAAAGAAGAACTGGGATCAAAACCCATGTGGAAAAAGGTATGACAATTCATTCCCATTGTGGAATTTACTTTATGACAATGTATGCCATTTTAAAAGGTCTTTGTGCATGGAGCATGTAGAGATTAAAGCTATGCAACCCCACACCCAGCCATGTGTCTTTTATTGTTTGCTCAGTCAAAACTTGGTGGTTATTGTTGTTGTTGAGATAGGGCATATTTTACAGCTCTGGCTGTCTTAGACCAGGCTATTTAGAACAGGCTGACTTCAGACTGGCAGAGATTCACCTGCTGCCTTATTAGTGCTAGGATTAAAGCTGTGCAACACCACACCCACCTAATGAATTCCTTGATTTAATCTTAGTCTCTAAGAACTCAAATGTGTGTGGAGAAGTTTAAAATGGTTATTTTATATAAATGTTGCCGTTGTGGTTTTTAATTAGCTGTAAAAACGAGCTATTCATTGCTCAGCACTCAGATTCAGCTTTGGATAGGCAGACCTTTATATTTGGTGTCATTCATTTTCCCACAGGGTATGGACAGTGGATTTGCAGGTGGAGAAGATGAAATTTACAATGTTTATGATCAGGCCTGGAGGGGTGGCAAAGACATGGCTCAGAGTATCTACAAGCCCAGTAAAAATCTGGACAAGGACATGTATGGTGATGACCTGGAAACCAGGATAAAGACCAACAGGTACCAATGCAGACAGTTGATGGTTGGTCCTGTTACACCAGTAAAATAGAAGTAATTCATGACCTCTTTTCCTTTTACCCCAGATTTGTTCCTGATAAGGAGTTTTCTGGTTCAGACCCTAGACAGAGGGGCCGAGAAGGACCAGTTCAGTTTGAAGAAGATCCTTTTGGTTTGGACAAGTGTTTTGGAAGAAGCGTCTCTTCTTGCCTCACTTCTTTCCTCTGTTACTGCCCAGCTTATGTAGCAGTCTGAGAACTGTCACTTCATGTTTTCTGGAACTTGGCCCAGCAGTCCCACCAATTACAGGACATGGAGTTTTGTCAAAGTGTGTGGCTGTGGTGGGTGCCTTCAGAACTGCTGCATAGGAAACAGCCCTTGCAAAGGGGAAGGTGGCTTCTTCTCTTTGTATAGTTTCTTATTTATATAGTTGTTGAGCTTCGTGGACCAGGAGTTTTGTTTTGGGGACAAACCCTAGAATAGAGAATTTTAGTCAGCTTTGGTTGTCACCAAAACAACCTCCAGCATAAACCATAAGTTAAACCAGGTCTTATCATTGTAAGTCTAGACAGTCCTCTAAATTTCAAAAGGCATCTCTAGTCTTTGGTCTCCTCTTCTTCAGGATCCAGTTCCTTGGTGACGATATTTTAGTGGGTTTTTAAGGACTTTGATGACATTTCATTTCTCAAAAAATGTGTTGAAACCCATAGGATCATCCTCAAGATGAACTGGGTCTTCTGAGATGCCCTGTTTCCATGAGAATCAGAAAATGCCTGATCAGGGAACAAATCAAGGGGAAAAGAAGAGGTGAACTACTTCTTTGCTGGTGTAAACAGGACCAAACCTCAACTGTCTGCATTGGTGTCTGTTAGGCTTTATCCTGGTTTTGACGTCATCACAATACATGCCCTTGTCCAGATACTGTATGCTATAAAATTCCCAACCCCATACAAGCTCAGTGCACAGAGACCTTCTAAAATGACATATACATTGTCATAAAGCAAATTCCACAATGGGAATTGTCATACTTTTTGCCACACTGGTTTTGATCCCAGCATTCCTATCTCTAGCTTCTTGTTGAGACATCTTTCCTTCTATTTGGGCTCCCATTTCCACTGCTTCTCGAGCCTGTTTAGAAGAGTAAGACGTTAAGTCGAACTCACAATGGTATACATATTTGCAGCTATCTTCAAACCATATTATCTTGTGCTTTAATTGATAGTGACATTCTCAGTCTGTAGAGGTAACATTTCTCACCATCATTGATTGTCCAGAACCTACAATACATTCCTTCAATTTTAGTGACACTTTTCATTGATTTTTTTTTTTTGAATTCAGGGTTGTTTTTTTTTTTAATTTCATACAATTGAGTTTGACCATATTCACTCTCCTCCACCTCCTTCCAGATCCACCCACCTTCCCTACACACCCAACTTTGTGTCTTCTTTCTCTTATTTGGGGATTTTGTTTAGTTTTGGTGTTTGAAGGTAGGTTCTCTGTATCCCTGGCTGTCCTGGAATTTCCCATTGTGGAATTTACTTTATGACAATGTATGTGTCATTTTAGAAGGTCTCTGTGCACTGAGCATGTATGGGGGAGGGTACTTTACAGCATACTAATCTAGGCAAGGGCATGTATTGATGACGTCAAAACCAGGTTACAGAGTAACAGATACCAATGCAGACAGTTGATGTTTGGTCCTGTTTACACCAGCAAAATAGTTCACCTTTTCTCCTTTTCCCTTGACTTGTTCCCTGATAAGGCATTTTCTGATTCTCATGGAAACAGGGCATCTCAGAAGATCCAGTTCATCTTGATAATCCTATGGGTTTCAAAACATTTTTTGAGAAAATGAAATATAGAATTCTTTAAAAACCCACTGAAACCATTGTCACCAAGAAACTGGACAGTGAAGAATAGACCAAAGACTAGAGATGCCTTTTAAAATTTAGAGGTCTGTTTCAACGTAGAATCCTATATTTATATATGTATATATGTATATTATATATTTTAAGATATTTAAGGTATTTTAAAATATTTTAATAAACATAGTATTTTAATGAAGATTACGTGTATGGGGGAGGGTATTTTATGCATACAAAAGCTGGACAATACATGTCATATGTTTTAATAAAGATAGTATTTTAATGAAGATTACTTTTGCCTATCATGTGGTATTATCTATATCACAAAACACTGTCATATGAAAATCAGCACATAGCTCTGAAGCACACAGACTGTATGTAAGGAGTATCTTTCTACTCACACAGACCCCAGGTGGGAAGTGGAGACACTAGGCTGTCCCTTGCTGTCCACCCTTGGGAGGTAAATAGGAACACATGGTCAAAGATGACGGGGAAAGGTGGAAGCTCCACAACTTCCTTTAGACACATAGGCACGTCCCTAGTCCACAGCCCGGCTCCTCCTACAAAGTCAGTATAGTGCACTTCTCAAAGGGAGAAGAGAGGTAACATCTGAATAAAAAATGCAGACCTAAAGAAAAAGAGCAGATGATCAACCTCTTAAGGCTGTTTCATGGAGAAATCTGGAATCTTCCTAGGATGCAGGTCTACAGCCCAGTGCATGATATGACACCAGCACCTGCTGGTAGAAGCCAGGATCTCCCTACAGTCATGCTACACACTCGTCACAGAGTGAGAGCAGACAGCCAACAATGAGGCTACGTGGTAAACTGTAACCCCCAAAAACCAGTGCAAAATCAACTTCTGTGACTCAAAAACTAAACCAGGCCAAAGCTTTGGTGGTATATGCTGGAAGTTGGTGACAACCAAAGCTGACTAAGATTCTCTACTGTAGGGTTTGTCCCCAAAACAAAACTCTTGGTCCACGAAACTCAACAACTGTATAAATAGAAACTCAACAACTGTATAAATAAACTGTACAAAGAGAAGAAGCCACAATCCCCTTTGCAAGGGCTGTTTCCTATGCAGCAGTTCTGCAGGCACCCACCACAGCCACACACTTTGACAAAACTCCATGTCCTGTAATTGGTGGGACTGCTGGGCCAAGTTCCAGAAAACATGAAGTGACAGTTCTCAGACTGCAACAAGAGCTGGGCAGCAACAGAGGAAAGACCTGAGGCAAGAAGAGGTGCTAGAGTCACCCCCACTGCCTCCGGAGAAACCATTTCTAATAGAGGCTCCTTCTCAGCTGCCAGCTGTCAGACACCATTTCCTCCTCATCTTCATCTTCCTTCCTGTCAAGTTCAAGTGTCTGAAGATTCATGAAGCAAAACATATTCTCTGCTACTAAGCCCAAACTTAAGTGCATCATCTTTCAGTTCATAATATCTCTGTGACTCAATACACTTGTTCAAAAATGTTCCCTTGCCTGAGCCGAGGTCAATGACTTAGGGCTTCACCCTCTGCCCAACTGAGCCAGCAGCACGGGTGTGCTCCACAAGCCGGTACTGGAAGACTGCATGTTGCTGTGAGCAAGAGGGATGGTGATGGGAATGTCTGCCATGTGTGGATGTCTATCCAGAAGGTCCTCACTCTGCTGATGGGTGGAGATGACTCAAAGGACCTCATTGGTTTTAAAAGGGTAGAGATGCCCCATCGTTTTGTGAGGATTCTGGATTCTAGGGGCTCCCTGTTTTTGATAACCACACCCCAAAGTTATTAGTGCCCTCGAGAAGTGCCCCAGAAAGTTCCAAGCTTGGTTTTTCTTTAAGGGGCTCCTCTTCTCTTACCAGCAGGGCGAGGGATCACCTCCTTAGCCTCACCTCCAGCTCCTTCATTCTGCTGGCCGTGCTCCCTGCACCTGGCTTTATGAAAGTCCCTCTCTTCTTCCTGGGCCTGCAGGTCTGACTGTCTCAATCTGGACCCTGCCCACTGACAGGCCTCTCATTAGAGCTCTCCCTTTGGCGGCAATGACCCCGGTGCTGGTCTCGCCCACTATTCTGAGCTCTCCTGTGATTCTGTTCTGATGGCTCCCGGTGCTGTTGGTCCTCTCGTCCTCTCTGTGGATGGTCCTCATGTTCCTGTTTCATTTTAACTGTGGAGCAGTGAGGACTCCAGCTTCTCTTAGTCCCAGGAGACTTGCTTCTTCTCCAGGAGGACTTACTTTTCTTTTTGGCTGGGGACCTGCTTGCTTCCTGGGCTCCATTCCTGGGGTGACAGGCATGGCCAGGCTTGGCAGCAGGCTAGGATGGGTGAGCAGCTGGAGTGTCAGGCCCGCAGGTACGGGAGGGATTCCAGGTTCAGATGGTCCTGAGTCACTACCATGGTCCCCAAATCTTGGCCTGACCAGAGTGTCTCAGCAGGCCACTTAGATCCTGATTCATTTGCTTATTCCCTCCCCCTCCCCTGCCTTCATCCTGAGGCCATACTGAGAGTCACTTGAATGGTCCATTGACCTTTTTTTTTTTTTTTTAATTCAATCTTTATTACTTTTTTGGGAACTCTAGTTGCCAATTAAAATGCTTAGGCCTTTTGAGAGTACTAATGAGAACACCCACCACAGGAGGCCTGCAGGACTAGAGCTGAATCTCAGCTTCTGCAACAGAGAGTCAATCTGTTCCTAAGACAAATACCAACTTCCATCTGAGGTTGTCAGCTCCTCATAAACACCAATGCATTCACTGCTGATGCTCTTCAGCTTACACCAGAAGCCGCATTGCAATGCATCTTCATTCTGGTCAGAAAAACAACCCAAAGGGACCTGATCTAGTACAGCATCCTCAGCCAACCAGGGACCTAATTCCAAATGGAGAGGACAGAAAGTACTCTCTAGTGCATGTTCCCAGTCATGATTCACATACTCAACACCTTGATGCACTCTGGGGTTCAGTCCACACCAGCATCATACATGTCTTCTGAATATACACGTACTCCACAAGTCACACAGTGTGAAGTACTTTACCTCATCCCCAGACTGAAACATTACTTTAAAGGGATCTTAGGAGGTTTATTCTTTCTAAGTATGTGTATGAACAGGAGCAGGGCAGTGAGGAGGGAACATAGTGGGCTCACTATAGGTCAGAGGTAAGCAGATAAAGGATCACCAATTTCCTGAAAGACACTAGACACAACAGGTGCAGCTAAGTCCTAAGTGCCCATTCTTATCTCTCCTTATAACTCGTGAAAATTAGAAAAGCCAGTTTAGTATCTGTCTGTGACACCTGTAGAACTACCAAACCTGACAAGAGACTGACAAAAGGCTGTGAACTATAAAGGCCTCATATTCTTTTGTTTGTTTGTTTGTTTTTGTTTTGTTTTGTTTTTCCAGACAGGGTTTCTCTGTATAGTCTTGGCTATCCTGGAACTCCCTCTGTAGAGCAGGCTGGCCTCGAACTCAGAAATCCACCTGCCTCTGCCTCCCAAGTGCTGGGATTAAAGGCGTGCACCACCACTGCCCAGCAAGGCCTCATATTCTTAAAGATTTTTTTATTTTTATTGATATGAGTGCACTGCAGCTGTCTTCACACACACACTAGATGAGTGCATCAGATCCCATTACAGATGGTTGTAATGTAATGTGGTTGCTGGGAATTGAATTCAGGACCTCTGGAAGAGCAGTCAGTGCTCTTACCTGCTGAGCCATCTCTCCAGCCCTTAAAAGCCTCATTCACATGGTACAGATATATAAAAATACACTGATGAATTTCTGAAGGTGACATGCTTCTTCCAAACTCTCTGTCTCAGTTGCTCTATTGTTGCCCCTCCTGGCGCACAGTGTGATGAAGGACATCAAGAGTCCACAAGGAGGGTGTCAGAAATCCTCTGGGGACAGGAATCTCCCGGCATTGCAGACATTTCTCCAAGAACTGCTTCAGACATAGGAAAGATCCCGTCTGTCCTGAGCTGGTGATGCTTCAGTTCTGGGCAAGTAGTTCTCTTGGATGGGAAGTATCAGCTTCCAGAACTGGACCTGGTGCTGCTTCATGAGTGCATTCCCACACACCTCTGAGAAGTCAGACGGGAGAGCAGCTGTCACATCTGAGAGACGTTCCATGTTTAAGATCAGTGCCAACCAGCGCCAGCCATGATTGAAGCCGTGAGCATGAGCTCCCCCAGGTTTCCACATGGCCACTGGAGTTGGATGATGGTGGCATACAGACACGTCATCCCAGACCTTCGTTTTAGAAAGGTGTCCTGTTGCCCAGCCTTGGAATGTGTCCCTTGGTAGCCAAGCATCCATTGATAACCCTCCAAAGCCATCCCTTCCTTGAAAGCTGGGAAAAAGGGAACAGAGTAAGGACACTTCTTGTGGAGATGAGCAAGAATGAGGTCTCCCACTTTGGGGTGGAGCATCCAGATACCAGATGCCACCACTGCAATGGGGAATGCTGCTTCATGGTGAAAGGCCACTTTCTCCTCCCCTTGTTTCACAAATTCCTCTCCCAGTTTGTACTGGACAAAGTCCAGCCCTTGAGGGTATAGAGTGACAGACAGGGAACGCCCACCTGATTGGACAGGCTGTCTAGAGAGCAGGCTATGGATCTTGTCAAAGATCTCCTTCAGCTTTGAACCTGCGATAGTGGAGATCTGGCTCACTGGGACGGTGGCTGCCTTCTGCAAGTCTATCTTTATCGTTTTGGTCTGATTGTCCCTGTTGCTGGTCAGGTCCTCAAAGGCCAACACACATTCGACAGCAGCATCCTGAAGTTGCTGCTAGCACTGCATCATACTATCTTGTACCTTTTTTACCTGCAGGTCTTCATTCTGCATCCCTGCTGGGCTTAGACTGTGTACAGAAGTCTGGGCTGGATCCGATGGCCCCTGCTGCACCTTTGACTCCTGCAGCTTGACCTCATCCTTCTTCACTTCAGAGGCTCTGGTGATCTCCTGCTCCAAATTTGAGAGGAGGGTCTGCATTTCCTGCAGGGCCCGCTCAGCCTCAGCTTGGCTCTGTACTGTGGGATAGCCACTCTCCAAGGTGATGTGAATGATTCCGGAAATGAGACTACACAATTGGTTGCCCCGGGTCTGGAAGGCAGGCAGGTCCACATTCAGCAGGTCTTTGTGCTGACTCCTCTTGCAGGGTGCACAGAAGGACGTGGCCTTTCTCCTTCCAAAGCTGCTCCTGCTCTGCCTGCTTCCCAGGCTGCTGCTGCTGCTGCTCTGCCTCTCAAAGCTTTAGGTTGAGAAGCTTGGCTCTGTGGTGATGCTCAGTTTTCAGCTTCTCCTGCTGGCCCAGGGCTTCTCTGGTCCTCTTCTCCATCACTTCCTCTAAGTCCTGGGACTCCTCATGTATCTTCAGCCCTTTTACCTTGTCAAACCTCTTTAGCTGTTTGGATGCCATCACTGAGGGGGCTCTCACCTTCCTTTCTTGCTCCTCCTGCCACTGCCTCAGGCCATCTGTTCCTCTCATTCTGTGCACCAATTCGTACATTCAGATGCAACCTTCCACTTTGATTGCTGGAGAGGACTAAAGTGCAAGAACATCTGTGAAAGGGGACTCATGTGTGCTCTGCGTTCCGTTGGCTGTTGAGGGTGAGGGGCTTGTGGGGTTCTTCTGTCAGGAGACTTAGTAGTGAAGATTGGTTCATGCCTGAGGCAGATCCAGAGGATGGTGAGTTATCTGAGGAAGGAGCATTCTCTTGGGTGTGGCCTGAGGTGTTGGGTAGGATGTAATCTACCACCCAGGCAGAGTGAGAAGATAGTTTGGGAAGAGACCTGTATTCTTCCAAAACATTCTCCTAGCACAGCATCCACTCATGGTCATAATGCAAGCATCCTTTGCTGGAGTTGCAAATTGCCCTCAGGATTTCTCAGCAGCGATCATTGGACCGCACTGACCTTTTAACGAATAACATTTTAAATAAGTTTTCCTTCGAAATCTATTTTGGAAAGAATTTTTTATCAAAATTTCTGCAAACAACATTGAATTGTATAACCTAATAAAAATTTCATCTTATCATTTTGAGGAATGTTGTTTTTTTATAACAAAAATAGCAATCTAAGATTTTATAAAACACTTAGTAGACTCAGATACCACCTTAATAGATTTTTAAGAAGTTTAGAGTACCCAAGATAATAAGGTCACTTATGTTTATCAGGACTTTAGTATATCACTAGAACACTGACAAATATGCACCACTGCACTTTGAATGGACATGCTCAAAATATATAATAAAAACAATTTCAGGGCTGCAGAGATGGCTCAGCGCTTGAACCCACTGACTATTCTTCCAGAGGTCCTGAGATCAATTCCCGACAACCACATGGTGGTTCACAACCATTTGCAATGGGTTCTGATGCCCTCTTTTGGTTGATGTGTCTGAAGAAACCTAGACTATCTTTATAGAAATAAATAACTCTTAAAATACGTACATATGCCAGTCTGAGGCCTGCGGGTGAGTGCACCCCGGATTCCACCAGACACATTCTGGGGGATCCATAGAACCCATAGCCAGTGCTAGCACGCCCCTTCCGCCGCACGCCCCTCCTCTGGTCTGAGGCCTGCACGTGAGTGCACCCTGGATTCTGCCAGACACATTCTGGGGGATCCATAGAACCCATAGCCAGCGCTAGCACGCTCCTTCTGCCGCTTGCCCCTCCTCCGGTCTGAGGCCTGCGGGTGAGTGCACCCCGGATTCTGCCAGACATATTCTGGGGGATCCACAGATCCCACAACCAGCTTTAGGTAGGAAAACCCACATACTACCCTGAGCTCATAGCTGGGCGCCCTGAGTGCTCAGAACCCAGCAGATACCCCTCCCCCCCCCCCGCCCCCGCACCCCTGCCGGCTAGCACCCCCCTTCTGCCCATCTCCCGGGTCTGAGTCCCGGACCAGACCTCTACCAGGTCTGCAGTTGTGTGGACCCCGGATACCGCCTGAGACATACTGGAAGGTCCACTCAACCCAGAGCCACAGAGGAACAACTGAACTAAGAGTGTCAGACAACATATCCTGAGATATTCAAGAGGAGACACTGCCCCCAGAACAGCAGACATCTAGCTGGACTGCTACCTTGGAGGCACCATATCCTGAGGCATCCTAGAGATACCACTGTAATCAGGGCAGCTGGAAAAAATCACAGAGACATCTGGACTCCTAGAAGACCAAACACAAGCGAGACAACTGGAAAGACAGGCTTCAATCAGAGACAGAAGTACAGGTAGCACTAGAATTAACCAGATGGCAAAAGGCAGGCGCAAGAACGTAAGCAACAGAAACCAAAGTTACATGGCATCATCAGAACCCAGTTCCCCCATCATAGCAAGCCCTGAACACCCCATCACACCAGAAAAGCAGGATTCAGAATTAAAATCACTTCTCATGATGATGATAGAGGACTTTAAGAAAGACATAAATAACACTCTCAAAGAACAGATAGAAACCCTTAGAGAGGAAACACAAAAATCCCTTAAGGAATTGCAAGAAAATGCAACCAAATGGGAGAAGGAATTAAACAAAACCATGCAGGATCTAAAAATGGAAGTAGAAACAATAAAGAAATCACAAAGGGAGAACACCCTGGAGATAGAAAACTTAAAAAAAACGATCAGGAGTTATAGACACAAGTATTACCAACAGAATACAAGAGATGGAAGAGAGAATCTCATGTGCAGAAGATACCATGGAAAACATTGACACAACTGTCAAAGAAAATGCAAAATACAAAAAGCTACTAACCCAAAATATACAAGAAATCCAAGACACAATGAGAAGGCCAAACCTAAGGATAATAGGAATAGATGAGGGGGAAGACTCCCAACTTAAAGGACCAGTAAATATCCTCAACAAAATTATAGAGGAAAACTTCCCTAACCTAGAGAAAGAGATGTCCATAAATATACAAGAAGCCTACAGAACTCCAAATAGTTTAGACCAGAAAAGAAATACTTCCCGCCACATAATAGTCAAAACATCAAATGTACAAAACAAAGAAAAAATACTAAAAGCAGTAAGGGGAAAAGGCAAAGTAACATATAAAGGCAGACCTATAAGAATTACACCAGACTTCTCACCAGAGACCATAAAAGCCAGAAGATCCTGGACTGATATCATACAGACCCTAAAAGAACATAAATGTCAGCCCAGACTACTATACCCAGCAAAACTGTCAATCATTATTGATGGAGAAATGTGACACACTACCTCGCCGAAAAGGAGCACGTCACACTCAAGATTCTTCTGACAGCGTCTTTTATTGTTATAGCTCTTTTAGTTATCAGGATGAAAGATGGAGAACAAAGGACCCCAAAACCCAGAATGTTCTGACTATATACTTTCAAAGAGACATGATCTGTCCTCATTGGTTACAGACTGAGGTCTCATTTACATATCCACTGATAGTACTTTCAGCGGGAGATTGCGCATGCGCACAGCTGTAGACACCAAGGCCAAGAAGAAGCAGGAACAGGAAGCCAGCGCTATCTTATAATGGCGAGCGTATAGCTACTTCAGCAAACGCGACATGGCTCCTAACAGAGAAACCAAAATATTCCATGACAAATCCAAATTTACACAGTATCTCAACACAAACCCAGCACTTCAAAGGATAATTGGTGGAAGACTCCATCACAAGGAGGGAAACTACAACCTAGAAAAAGCAGGAAAGTAATCTTCCAAAAACCGTAAAAGAAGGTAGCTACACAAACATATCTCCACTGCCAATAACAAAAATAACAGGAAACAACACTCATTTTTCCTTAATATCTCTTAATATCAATGGACTCAATTCTCCAGTAAAAAGACATAGACTATCAGACTGGATACGTAAACAGGACCCAACATTTTGCTGCATTCAGGAAACGCACCTCTGTGGAAAGGACAGACACTACCTCAGAGTAAAAGGTTGGAAAACAATCTGCCAAGCAAATGGTCCCAAGAAACAAGCTGGAGTAGCGATTCTAATATCAAATAAAATCAGTTTTCAACCAGAAGTAATCAAAAAAGATAAAGAAGGACACTTCATATTCATCAAAGGAAAAATGTACCAAGAGGAACTTGCAATTCTCAACATCTATGCCCCAAATGTAAGGGCACCTACATACATAAAAGACACTTTACTAAAACTTAAAGCATACATTGCACCCTACACAATAATAGTGGGAGATTTCAACACCCCACTCTCAGCTATGGACAGATCATGGAAACAGAAACTAAATCGAGACACAATGAAACTAACAGAAGTCATGAACCAATTGGACTTAACTGACATCTATAGAACATTTCATCCTAAAACAAAAGAATATACCTTCTTCTCAGCACCTCATGGTACCTTCTCCAAAATAGACCATATAATTGGTCACAAAACAGGCCTCAACAGATACAAAAAGATTGAAATAATCCCCAGTACCTTATCAGACCACCATGGATTAAGACTTGTCTTTGACATAGACAAAAACAACAGAAAACTGACATACACTTGGCAACTGAAAAATGCTCTACTCAATGATAACTTGGTCAAGGAAGAAATTAAGAAAGAAATTAAAGACTTTTTAGATTTAAATGAAAACGAGGACACATCATATCAAAACATGTGGGACTCATTGAAAGCAGTACTAAGAGGAAAAATCATAGCTCTAAGTGCTCACAAAAAGAAAGTGGAAAGAGCATACATTAACAACTTGACAGCAAACCTGAAAGCATTAGAACAAAAAGAAGCTAGTATACCCAAGAGGAGTAGACGGCAGGAAATAATCAAACTCAGGGCTGAAATCAACCAAGTCGAAAAAAAAAGAACTATACAAAATATCAACAAAACCAGGAGCTGGTTCTTTGAGAAAATCAACAAGATAGACAAACCCTTAGCTAGACTAACCAAAGGGCGCAGAGACAGCATTCAAATCAATAAAATCAGAACTGAAAAGGGAGACATAACAACAGAAACAGAGGAAATTTAAAAAATTATCAGATCCTACTACAAAGGCCTATACTCAACAAAATTAGAAAATCTGGAGGAAATGGACAATTTTCTAGATAGATACCAGGTACCAAAGTTAAACGAGGAGCAGATAAACCATCTAAACAGTCCCATAATGCCTAAAGAAATAGACACAGTCATTAAAAATCTTCCCACCAAAAAATGTCCGGGGCCAGATGGTTTCAGTGCAGAATTCTTTCAGACCTTCAAGGAAGACCTAATACCAATCCTCTTCAAGCTATTCCATCAAATAGAAACAGAAGAAACAGTACTCAATTCATTCTATGAAGCTACCATTACACTCATACCTAAACCACAGAAAGACCCAACAAAGAAAGAGAACTACAGACCAATCTCTTTTATGAATATTGATGCAAAAATACTCAATAAAATTCTCGCAAACCGAATCCAACAACACATCAAAACAATTATCCATCAAGATCAAGTAGACTTTATCCCAGGAATGCAGGGATGGTTCAATATTCAGAAATCCATCAATGTAATCCACTACATAAATAAACTCAAAGAGAAAAACCACATGGTCATCTCACTAGACGCTGAGAAAGCATTTGACAAAATTCAACATCCCTTCATGTTAAAAGTCTTGGAAAGATCAGGAATTCAAGGCCCATATCTAAACATAGTAAAAGCAATATACAGCAAGCCAGTAGCCAACATCAAACTAAATGGAGAGAAACTTGAAGCAATCCCACTAAGATCAGGGACTAGGCAAGGCTGCCCACTCTCACCTTACCTATTCAATATAGTACTGGAAGTCTTAGCTAGAGCAATTAGACAACAAAAGGAAGTCAAAGGGATACAGATAGGAAAGGAAGAAGTCAAAATTTCACTATTTGCAGATGATATGGTAGTATACTTAAGTGACCCTAAAACTTCCACCAGAGAACTCCTAAACCTGATAAACAACTTTAGCAATGTGGCTGGATATAAAATCAACTCAAACAAATCAGTAGCCTTCCTCTATTCAAAGGATAAACAGGCAGAGAAAGAAATTAGGGAAATGACACCCTTCACAATAGCCACAAATAAAATAAATTATCTTGGAGTGAATCTAACCAAGCAAGTGAAAGATCTGTATGACAAGAACTTCAAGTCTCTGAAGAAAGAAATTGAAGAAGATCTCAGAAGATGGAAAGATCTCCCATGCTCCTGGATTGGCAGGATTAATTTAGAAAAAATGGCTATCCTGCCAAAAGCAATCTACAGATTCAATGCAATACCCATCAAAATTCCAAATCAATTCTTCATAGAGATAGAAAGAGCAATTTACAAATTCATTTGGAGTAACAAAAAACCTAGGATAGTGAGAACTATTCTCAACAATAAAAGAACCTCTGGGGGAATCACCATTCCGGACCTCAAACTGTACTACAGAGCAGTAGTGATAAAAACTGCTTGGTATTGGTACAGAGACAGACAGGACGATCAATGGAACAGAATTGAAGACCCAGAAATGAACCCGCATACCTATGGTCACTTGATCTTTGACAAGGGAGCTAAATTCATCCAGTGGAAAAAGGACAGCATTTTCAACAAGTGGTGCTGGCTCAACTGGAGGTCAACATGTAGAAGAATGCAAATTAATCCATTCTTATCCCCTTGCACAAAGCTCAACTCCAAGTGGATAAAGGACCTTCACATAAAGCCAGGTACACTGAAACTATTAGAAGAGAAGTTGGGGAAGACCCTCGAATACCTAGGCACAGGGGAAAAGTTCCTGAACAGAACACCAATGGCTTATGCTCTAAGATCAAGAATCGACAAATGGGACCTCATCAAATTGCAAAGCTTCTGTAAGGCAAAGGACACTGTCAACAAGACAAAACGGCAACCAACAGATTGGGAAAAGATCATTACCAATCCTACATCCGATAGGGGGCTAATATCGAATATTTACAAAGAACTCAAGAAATTAGACGCCAAACAACAAAATAACCCCATTAAAAAATGGGGTACAGAGCTAAACAAAGAATTCTCAACTGAGGAAACTCGAATGGCCGAGAAGCACCTTAAGAAATGCTCAACATCCTTAGTCATCAGGGAAATGCAAATCAAAACAACACTGAGATACCACCTCACACCAGTCAGAATGGCTAAGATCAAAAACTCAGGTGATAGTAGATGCTGGCGAGGATGTGAAGAAAGAGGAACACTCCTGCATTGTTGGTGGGGTTGCAAGCTGGTACAACCACTTTGGAAGTCAGTCTGGCGGTTCCTCAGAAAATTGGACATAGCACTACCTGAGGACCCAGCTATACCACTTCTGGGTATATACCCAGAAAATGCCCCAACAAATAACAAAGACATATGCTCCACTATGTTCATAGCAGCCCTATTTATAATAGCCAGAAGCTGGAAAGAACCCAGATGCCCTTCAACAGAGGAATGGATACAAAAAATGTGGTACATTTACACAATGGAATATTACTCAGCTATTAAAAATAATGAATTCGAGAAATTCTTAGGTAAATGGATGAAACTAGAAAATATCATCCTGAGTGAGGTAACCCAATCACAAAAGAACACACATGGTATTTACTCACTGATAAGCGGAGATTAGCCCAAAAAATTTGAAACAACAAAGATTCAACTACCAGACAACATGAAGCTCATGAAGAAGAAAGAACAAGTGAGGATGCCTAGGTCTTTCTTAGAAGGAGTGACTAAATAACCAAGGGAGCAAATATGGAGACAAAGTGTGGGTCATAATCTGAAGCGGGGGTTGTAGGGAGACCATTTCGTCTGGGTATTCATTCCATGGGCTGTCACCAAAAATAGACGCTGATAGGGATGTCAGGATGGGAAAGCTGACAGCAGCCTGATAAGGCTGTCTCTTTAGAGGTCTCTCAGAGTCGGACATACCCAGAGACAGATACCCACAGCTATCCATTAATCTGATCAAAGTTCCCAATGGAGGAGTTAGAGAGTAAATTGAAGGAACCGTGAACCGTAAGGGCTGGTGGCCCCGTGAGGAAAGCAACAATACCAACCAGCCAGAGCTCCCCAGGGTCTAAACCACCAGCCTATGAGCACATAGGGAGAGACACATGACTCCAGCTGTATATGTAGGGGAGGATGGCCTTGTTGGGCATAGGTGGGAGACAAGATCATTGGTACCCTGAAGGCTGAGCACTGAGGGGGGGGGGGATCTGAGGGTGGGGAGGGAGGCTGGGGGTAGGTGGGTAAACACCTTCATAGAGGCAGGAGGAGGTGGGATGGGATAAGGGGTTCCTGGGTGGTGGGGGAAATATGGTAAGGGGATAAAATTTGAAATGTAAATATTATATCCAATAAAAGAGGGGAAAAATAGAAAAGCGGTTAGAACCAACATTCTTAATAAAATGTTAGCTCTCTTTAAAAAAAAACTATCTTGATACTAAAATTTGTTTTGAGAATTGTATATTGCAAAATGATCAGCCTTAGTGTATCTACTCAACAAGCAAGCTGGGCAGACCTGCTCAAACCTCTGAGGTCCGTGAATTCCATCTGGAGGCAGTGAAGACACAGCATCAGAGGATTGTCAATTTGCTCTCCCCCCCACTTCTCTTCTAATATCTCAATGCCCATAATCAGCTTGAAGAAGCTAATGATGAGTCAGCGCCCCTATTCCCTGGGCATGGGGACTAAGGTGGTAAATGTTGGGCTGTCTCTCTAGGGAAAAGTAGTGGTTTTGTCGGAATAGAGAGGATTAGCTAGGGTTTATTGCATAGCCATAACCTATTAGTAGAAATCTGTATAATTAATATCAAGATGAAGATATAAATTCTTAAATGGCACCAATTTACTTTGTTTACAAATTTTAAGGTTTTCATTGGCATGAGCTTCTTAGTGATATAAGAGTGAGACGAATATTGTTACTCTCATAGGCATTGTACCAGTATAACACATTTAGGAATACAAAGCTTAGACCCAGTCCTTCTTTAACTTTTTTAACTGATTTGAGATGGTCAGCCTGTGAGTTAAAGGACTATAGCAAATTCATGACTTGGAGTTTATTATAAGGGTGTTCTTTATGTTTTATTTAGAAATAGCTGAGTGGAGTTAACAGGCAACAGTCCAGATTACCTTACATGGAATGCTGGTTTTCAAAACATCAGAAATCCTTAGAATTGACATGACAAACATTTCAGTATTAATGTTCATTTTCATTAGAGACCTGTCTGCTCCAGACAGCTTCCTATGTTAAATTCTAAGAAGAAATTGAGCATCCTTGGAGTTACTCCAGTTGTGGTGAGACAGCCACTAGGCAAGAATTGCCACTTTCCTTCTACAGACAAATTACTGTCCAGAAAAGGACACACTTGCAGAATAGTCGACTGATTATATCTGCCTAGACAGAGTAATCATCCCTTAATAAATCTGCAGCACTAAGGTCTGTCAGATGATCCTGGGCCAGAAGGCAGAAGAACAGATGCTCCAACGTTTTGAAGTAGAGGGAGTGTCCAGGTGTTCAGAGGTCTCTATAAATTGGCTAAGTTTTAGAAGCTATGCTTTGTGCTTCCCACAATTATAGTTAACTCAGTCATTCTGGATTTCTGATGGGGTTGAAAACTTATAGCTATTTACCTTGAGAGAAAAGATTTGAGTGGATGGTCGTCAGCTGACATTCATCCTAAAGCCAAGGAAAAAGCCAGGTTCAGAACTAAGTGTTTTAGTTAGGATAGATGACAGAGGTGCTGGTTAGTCAACAAAAGGATGGACTGGGTATTAGGACTATCTTGTACCTCACTGGTACAAATTGGCATAATTATGCTCTAATTATACTTTGAGAGAAAAGTTTCCTTTTAACAGGAAGGGTGATGTGTAGGAGGAGCTAAGGTGGGAGGAGTACTGAGAGGAAGAAAAGGGGTAAGAAGAGGAGAAGAAGGAGAGGAGAAGCTAGGTGATGAAAGAGAGATAGAGGGGGGAGACAGGGAGGCAGATGTTCATGTATCTCCACCAGTCAAAGATAGTTGATATATCTAGGTTGGGTAGTGGGTTATACCTCTGATTGAACAATACCAAACTTATAAAGCCTATGATTAACATTTTTAAAAAAAATGTATAAATGCAAAAAGGAAAAGGGGGCATGGGATAGGGGTTTTCTAAGGGGGGGGGAATGGGGAAAGGGGATGGCATCTGAAGTGTAAATGAAAGATCTAATAAATAAAAAAAACAAAAAAAATACGTACATGTATATGTATATGTATATGTATATGTATATGTATATGTATATGTATATGATGTATATGTATATGTATATGATGTATATGTATATGTATATGTATATGTATATGTATATGTATATGTATATGTATATATATCTCCAGACCCTTCCATATCCAGGACACAGATCAACAACCTACCTGGTAAGCACCATATTCTCTGAAGGAGAACCAAGACACATAAGAAAGATGATTATTTTTTTCTGAGATAGGGTTTTTCTGTGTAGTCCTGGCTGCCCTGGAACTCTTTCTACAGACCAGGTTGGCCTAGATCAGATATCTGCTTGCTACTGAGGACAATGTTTAAAAAAAAAATTAATGTGTGGGAAATCAGAAAGGTATAGGCCAAAACCTGGCATGTAGGATTGAAAGAAAGAAATGGATATGTGTTCCCACAGTCAGGTCTCATTTTCCACAGAGGCATATTATTTGGGGTGCTTGTACTGCGATTGTCCCTCATTGTCCTATGGTTATATAGAAAACAATTTTACTACAATACAATTGTGAAAGTAGATCTGTAAAACTGATTTGGTAACACAGTGGTAAAGGCTCTTACTGCCATGTTGACTACAGGAGTACAATCTCAGATAATGGAGAAAACTGACTCTCTCAGGTCTCTGACTTTCACACAGGTGTTATGATAGTTTTACACACACACACACACACACACACACACACACACACACACACACACACACTCGCACAGGCCCACACACTCATACATTACACGTAAAAAATTTATTTTATGATTTTATTATGTATATAAAGGTGTTTTGTCTGCATGTATGTCTGTAACCACATGTATGCCTGGTGTCTGAGGAGGCTAGAAGAGGGCATTGAACCCCCTGGGTACTAGAGTAGCAGATGTTTCTGAATCACTGTGTGGGCATTGGGAATTAGTGCTCTTAACTGGTCTCTTCAACCCAATAAAATGTATTTTTAAATGACTTGTCACAGGCAATGCTTTCCTTTAGTTCTGTGGAGTGTGGGTTTGGTTCACGTGTGCTGGATTTTCATGAGTTTCCCTACCTCATCAGGTTCTGGAACTTAGTAAGTTACCTATGTTGTCTGAGTTTCAGCCCCCACCCCAGCAATTTCCAAAAACAAACAAAGAAACATTTCAGAAGACCTAACTTTGATGTATCTCTGTTTTAAACCCTGGATACTTGACGTTGTTAGGAAGTTGAAGTGAGCTGACCCGGGCTGGGGAGGAGGGTGCTCCCTCAGTACAGGGCTCACTGCTCAAGCAGGAAGACTTGAGTCTCCTATTAGGAACTACCCCGGACCCCAGCGCACCAGGGTCCCGAGTGTGAGAACAATGGGTCTTCCTCAGTGTGTACAGACCCATTTTCTCTGGTACAATTAGTTTGTAGTCAGCTGTATTCCATCATCTCTTATGACACTGAGACATGGGCAGGTTTTTTGGCCCAGGTCACATTTCCTGGCTGGTCTGACAGTGTGGGCTCTCCTGAGTTTAGAACAATCAAGGACATGGGGAGCCAAGTGCTAGGATCACCCACTGGGCTGCCTTGTTGCCCTCTGAGTTGGAGTTTAGTCCTTCCTTCTGCTGACAGAGGGCCTTTTACTATATAAATAACGCTATAGACATGAGCGATAGCAAAGGCACACAGGTGGGCCATCTGAGTCTCTGGTCTTTTCTCAGCTCTAATGCCTTGGTCAGAGCTGCCAGTTCAGCTTTCTGGGCTGACATGGCTGTCAAGAGTGGCTTTGCCAATATGATCTCAGTGACTGAGACCACTGCTGTCCCAGGATACCTCTGTCCATCCTGAATGAGGCTGTTGTCATTGGTGCACCATGTTACCTCTGCATCCAACCAAGCAGTCGTGAAGAGGACCATCAATCGAGCTCAGGGTCAGGCAGCAGGGCAGGGGAAAAGTTATCCTGGGAGCATTCAAGAATAGAGGCTGTCAATGAGTCATTCTGGCAACCTCTTTAACCAGGAGGCCATCGCTGCACTGATGTGTAAACAGGGCAAGGGCCAGCTTCTGTCAATTGGTGACACATTGGCCATTGGCTGACACCAGGGCTCCAAGACTGAGTATGCCTCCCGGGGTCTAAGGAGGTCACCTGTAGTTAGCAGAATAAGGCATTCTTAGTGTAGGCACAATAGTCTGAAATTTTATTGGATACTTTATTTATTACCATTTCAAATATTGTTCCTTTTACCAGTTTCCCCTCTCCAAACCCCCTATCCCATGCTCCCTTACCCTGCTTATATGAGGGTGCTCCCCCATCCACACACCCACCCACACCTGCCTCACTTCCCTAGCATTCCCCTACACTGGGACATCAAGCCTTCACAGGACCAAGGGCCTACCCTCCCACTGATACCAGATAAGGCCCCTTCAGCTCCTTCAGTCATTCCCCTAACTCCTCCATTAGGGTCCCCATGCTCAGTTCAATGGTTGGCTGCAAGCATTCACATCTGTATTGATCAGGCTCTGGTAGAGCCTCTCAAGAGACAGGTCTATCAGGCTCCTGTCAGCAACCACTTCTTGATATGGAAATACTGACTGGGTTTAGTGTCTGTATGTGGGATGGATCCCTAGGTAGAGCACTCGCTGGATGGCCTTTCCTTCAGTCTCTGCTCTACTCTTTGTCTCTGTATTTCCTTTAGAGAGGAGCAATTCTGGGTTAAAATTTTGGAGATGGGTGGGTGGCCCCATCCCTCAACTGGGGTGCCATGCCTAACCTCTGGACATGGTCTCTACAGGTTCTCCCTACCGTTTGTTGAGTATTTTAGCTAATGCCATCCCCATGGGACTGGGAGGGTCTTACTTTCCTGGCATCTGGGACTTTCTGTTGGCTACCCAGTTCCCCATCCCTCATTGCTACACACCTCTGTTCAATTTCATGACCTTCTGTACATCTCATTTTCTCCTTCCACACCTGATCTTGCTCCCCCCTTTTCCCCCTCCCTTTCCTTTCCTCCTCCTGAGTCCCTCCCACCCTCTACCTTCCATGATTATTTTGTTAATCCTTCTAAATAGGACTGAAACATCCACTCTTTGGTCTTCCTTCTTCTTGAGATTTCGCTAAATTTTTTTAGGACCTCTAAAAGGCCTTGTGTTTTTATTTTGATTCTGTTGCCACTGGGAAGTCATTTATAAACTGTTGAAGAGATTTTATCTTCAGTTTTTAGCAAGACAGAAATTTGAATTTTGTTAATTATCAACAAAAAATCTGGTAGGTTTCCCTTTTACTTTTAGAATTATGCTGGACTTGGGGAGGGGGCACTTGTGATCTTTAGGGGCCTCCTTATCTGTTTCTTCTGAAGCTATCTGTTTTAGGCTTCTCTTACAGTCTTTTGGTTTGGCCATGGCTGCCAACAGGATCTTTCCCAGGTCTTGAGTCTGTTGCTTTTGTCCTCTCATCTACTTGTCTTCTGTAGTCTCTCTTTATTAAATCCTCTCCCTGCAACTATCACTAACTCCCCAGCCTTTTTTTTTCTAAATTTCTCAACTCTCTGGAGCTTTCTCTTAATATCTGGTGCTTTCTGATTAATAAAAGCTAGAGTGCCACTGCTGCCTTTGTTTCTGGTGATTCAGGGTCCATGGAGGTATGTTGTTGAAATGTCTCTATGACCCTCTCTAAAAAAGCTGTAGGGCTTTTATTTTTTCCCTGGCTAATGTTATACACTCTGCCCAAATTTGTGGGTCATCTTTCAGCTGCATTGAGACCAGCCAGCAGAGCCTGGTGGTAGACCAAGAGCCTCCTTTTATCTTCAACAGTGTTAAAATGCCAGTCAGGGTGAGTCAGGGGAAAGCAAGCATATGGTGGTAGTGGGGAGTGGGGGGATTGGATTCCCTGTGGGGCCAGGAACCAGTTTCCTGTCCTCTTCTGTGGTTAAGGAAACCTATAGAATGTGGTAGATGTAGCCTCTCTCATGCTAATAAGTCCGTCAAAGTCAAAGTCACTTTGTCAGAGTCATCTCATCAAAGTCATCTTGTCAAAGTCATCAGCCAATGTCATCTCATCAAAGTTATCTTGTCAAAGTCATCTCATAATGAGAAACACAAAGACACAAATAAAACCTTCCCTGTCTATGGAACAGAAATAAGAAACAACCACAAATTGGCACCCATGAAAGAGAACTCTCTATGACACCAAAAACACAAATTCAACCATTTCTCTCTATCAGGTAGACATGAGAACAATCAAAAGTGGTGCACACACAAGAAAAGAACCAGATTGGTGGGCATCTCTCATTTCCCCTGAGACCACGCCCACCACAGACCAAGACTCAGGACATCTCCTGGCTCTGCTGTAGCCACAGATCCCAGATACATCTGTCTGAACTGCAAATCGGGCACTGAACAAAGTCAAGGCCCTTTTCCCATAAAGATGTGGCACCATTTAGAATCAGTGAACAGAAAAAGGCACAACCAGAAACAAAAACCAAAACCATAAAAACTGCCATGGCTTGCAGTAACAAGAGCCAACCAGAAGGTGGCACGCACAGAAAACCAGATGTGGTTCCACTCAGACTCTGTGAACAGAGAGAGCCTGCAACCAGAACTAAAATCAGAAAAAGATACAGCTGCAATACCAAGAATCAACCAGACAGTGGCGCTCACACACATCACAACCTGCAGTATTGATTTTACTCAGACCTGGAAAAAGTACCATGGCAACATAAGTCATTGATCTTTACACACATTTTTGTTCTCCTCAGTAGATCTCACAGAAAGTTTCTAACACTCAGACAAATTAACGGCCACACAAATCACGAGCTTTTGGGCCTGCACAAGTACTCATCTGCTCACATCACATAGAAAACTTCTTATGCTCATACAAATTCCTCAGCATGGCTTCAAACCTAGAAGAACTACCATGGCAATACAAGCCACCAGGTTCCACACAAATAAATCACCTTAGCACAGCTGGAAGAGTTACCACATTTACCTTTACACAAGCTTGCTTCTGTTCCACTCTGCAGATTTCACAGAGAGCTCAGACAAATCTATTACTCAGACAGGCAAGAAGCAGGAAATTTAACACAGTGTTAAAAACATAAAAACACAAATACCTAGACTAGTTTTGCCAGCTTCAAGACCCTCCAGATTGGATGTCCTGTGTGTCAAGGGCAACTTCCTGGACAACGCACCAAAATGTAATGCCAGAGAAATGTTAATGATCCTCAAAACACAAACAGGAGCTGATCTGACACAACCCACAGAAGGGTCTTTATTCTATTTGAGCTAGCTCACCCCCACCCAATCCACCGCTGTCACACAGGACAGTTTTGGTAGTGAGGGAGCCCCAAATGTCTAACAGGGCAAGGCTTTATAGTAAGCAGCAAGCAGAGAGTACATGTGCAAGCATCCAATTAGAAAGCTACTCTGGGGCTGGAGAGATGGCTCAGTGGTTAAAAGCACTGACTGCTCTTCCAAAGGTCATGAGTTCAAATCCCAGCAACCACATGGTGGCTCACAACCATCCATAATGAGATCTGATGCCCTCATATGGGTGTCTGAAGACAGCTACAGTGTACTTACACAAAATAAATAAATAAATTCTAAAAAAAAAGAAAGAAAGAAAGCTACTCTGACCTTTAACATAATTGGCTGGTGCTGGGAGTCATACATAAATTTAATTTCTGCTCTCCTTTGCATTGGTGGTCATTAGGCAGGGGGTGGGCTTGTAACCTGAGGATGCAGTTTTGTTGGAGGATTAACCTGGAGATGTGGGTCTTTAGGGTGTAACCTGGAGACACTGGTCTTGTTGAGGGTTAGCCTAGAGACTGGGGCTAGGCTCAGGTTTTGTTGGGGAGCAACTTGGAAACTAATGCTAGGTACCAGCCTGTTAGTTTACCTGAGTTCAAACTTAGGTCACGTTCTCTAAAATGGATTCTGAACTTTAAAAAAATTGGCATCTCAAAATCTTCTGGGAAGTATTTTCTGAGAGCACAAAGAAGCTGTGTTCCAGAGATAGGCAAGGTTGTGCCCTGTGCTGCAGCTATACTTGGTAATGTGCAAGAGTCACCCAGGTGGTACTGGTTTTGAAGGCATGAAGGAGTCATGGAGAACAGCTGAAATCTGGCACTGTGAGAGGCCATGGAAGGAAAAGGCCATTGGTGAAAGTACAGTCTCAGTTGTAGTTGACAGCCCAGGACTGAAGGGGTTATCCAAAGGATTTGAGGTTTGGCACGATGAATACAACCTATGAGAGGCTATTGGTGAAGCCTTGTTGCAGCAGAAGATCCTGATATATTAGAGATGCCATTACCATGGGATGATCACCATGAACAGCAGCAGCAGTGGAGTGGATCAACCTGAGCTTAGAGTGCTACAGAAGGCAGAGCTGGTGAAGTGGTGCCAGCCCTTTGAAATTGCCCAGAAGATCATGTGTGGATCTCAGACATTGAAACAAGAAGCTGTAACATTGGAGTTGCCTTGGAGACTTCAAGATGTTCAAGATGCCAAAGCCATGAGGGCTATCTGCTGAGGAAAAGTGCTAACAGGGAGTAGAACCAGCCCGGGAAAAAGAAGTTTGTTGCAGTCAAAAAAGCCAATAAAGGAGTTGGAGATCTGAAGTCTGCTGTGACATCAGACATGGAGATGCAGAGTTTGGAGTTTGCCCAGCTGGTTTCCTGTCTAGCTTTGAAGATTACAGTTATGTGATTTGATGAATCTCAGAAGCGACCTTGAACTTTGGACTTTTAACATTGTTGAGACTGCTCTAAACTATGGGGGCTTAGGAAGTTGGACAAATGTATTTTTGATAATGCTATGGGTAGGTATGGCCCCCATAGGCTCATGTGTTCAAATAAGCTTCTGGGAGCCAGGGAACAGAATGTGATGGTTTGTATATGTTTGCCCCAGGAAGTGGCACTATTAGGAAGTGTAGCCTTGTTGGAATAGGTGTGTCCCTGTGAGCTTAGGCTTTAATACCCCCATTCCAGTTGCCTGGAAGCAACTCTTCCGCTTGTTGCCTTCGGAACAAGAGGTGGAGCTCTCAGCCCCTCCAGCCCCATGTCTGCTTGGACACTCCCATGCTCCCTGATGACAATGGTCTGAACCTCTAAACCTATAAGCCAGCCCCAAATAAATGTCATCCTTATAAGGGTTGCCTTGGTCATGGTTTCTGTTCATAAGCAGTATAACCCTAACTAAGACACTTACTAAATATTATACTAATTTTTATTCTTAAGTGAGCCAAAAGTGTTCTGAAATGTCAAAAGTCAAGTTTTGACTACCCATGGCTTTGATCCTGCAGCCCCTTTTCTGAGCTGTTCTTTGGGTGGGGGAGTAGGAGAGAAGCATTGCTATTGGCTGCTTCCTCACTAGCACTGATATTTCCTATTTAAAAGCTCTGTGGGACCTGCAGACCCCATTTCTTCCTAGATGTAATTATTTCTTTGGAGCACTGGCTCGAATCTTAAGGGGATCTGAACCACAAAGCTGAAGATTTAGACCCAAAACAATTCCTTTTTCTATAGACTAGTTTGGCAGGGGAACAATTAACCCCTTGCTCTGAGCCCTGCCATTTACTTTGATAATCTTCATTACTACCCAACATTCTGTGGCTCACAAGGCAACCATCTGATATCTGTGGCCACTCCTTTACAGTCTGTCTTAGGGTATCTATTGCTGTGAAGAGACACCATGACCATGGCAACTCTTATAAAGGAAAGCATTTAATTGAAGCTGGCTTACAGTTTCAGAGATTATTCATTGTCACAGTGAGAAGCATGGCAGCATGCAGGCAGAAGTGGTGCTGGAGAGGAAACTGAAATGTAACACAGTTTGGTTTTTCTTTACAGTAATGGCAATAAGAAAAGTTATTGTTCATGGTGTGCCTATGTGTTCTGCCAAGTGTTTCCTAGTGTGTCCTTTCCCTCTCCTTCTCACCCTATGTGTGGAGAAGAAATCTCTTGGGCAGGGGGAGGGAGTCCGGTGGTGGGTCTTGGTGGCGGGCTTCCCATCTTGCCCGGAAAGTCCCACATCCACGCAGCTGTTGGCGGGCGGGCCTGCAGCTGTATTGGCAAGGCTCTAGGGTTCCAAAAGCTGGGAATCTGGCGGAGAGACCATGTGAAGTGGAGTCCAGTTTTCCAGAGCTTTTATTGTTCATGGCATGGTAAATGGACGTGGGTGGTACGCGCTTCCCCCGCCAAAGGCCAGGGGAGTCTCATTTTATAGGGAAGGAAAAAGGGGAGAGAATAACTTAATTAGCTATGCCCCTGGCCTTTTGATAATTCATTAATATTTAAATCTCTGGAGGTAGAGACTTGTTAATCATGCCCTCTACCTGTGTCCTACGTGACTAAAAGTGGCAGGTTAAATGAAGTTACCTCGTCCAAGGCCCAACACTATGCCCTCCTTCCTTCCCTTTCCTTTCCCTTCCTTCTTTCTCTTTCCATCTCCTCTTCTCCCCTTTTTACCCTTTCTGTTTTCTTTCTCATTTCTAGAAGATCTAAACTGATTCAGTACCTTTCCCAAGGCTGCTCCCCTTGCCAGCTAGAGATGATTGGAGTTCATGGATTCTGGCCCCTCCCACCTCAAGACCACTCCTTCTGTGTGAACTCATTCCCTTGCTTTGTTAGCAACAAGGCCTTATTCAAACCATAGGTGGGAGGAGCCTCGGGTAGTGTTCTGTTTCCTGCTTTGCAGATGGGTAACTTTGTCTCCTGGGAGTCTTGCTGAGCCCTGAAGGCTGTTGTTCTGTAAGATACCTGTTGCTTTGGGCAGTCCCCTGATCCTTTTTTTTTTTTTTTTTTTTTTTAAGATGGAAGGGATCCAAGCTGCTGTGAACCAGAGAGGAGCTTGATACATTATGCAGGAGTGACTTGTTAACCTGGAGTGAATGCCATAGACTTTTGTCACTGCACCAAGTGAATGCCAGCTGTTTTGAAACTAAAGTGGAACCCTGGAAGGTAGAGAAGAACAGAGAAGATGAAGGGAGGGTTTGTTTAAAACAGCTTGAGATGGCTCCTGGGGTTGAACAGTCTCTGTCAAAGCTGCTGTAGTGGGTGGATTTCCAAAGCAGTTGGCTGCCTTCTGGTAGGGTAAGATTCCTTGTTGGCTCATCTGGCTTGGGGTAACCTCAAACAGCACAGTAGCAGGTGATCTTGGGAGAGGGGGGCAACTCTGATCTTGGCTGTTAATAAAGATCCTAAGAGAAATGTATTATGTTGCAGTATGAGTGGGTCCCCTTAATTGGATGGAACCATTAGAGAAGTTCATAGCCATGGGAGGAGTTTGAGTGACTGTACGGTTTGTGAATGTCCAACTTAGGGTGGGGCAGGAAGGAAGACATGAAAACAGCATTGTGTGTCTTGGTAAGCCCAATGGTTCTTACAGCTTGCTGTCAGAGTCGCATGAGAATGTGTATGGGTCCTACTTCAGAGGTCCTGAATATGACACTCTAGGTATTATAGGGTCCAGCAATCTGAGCTTTAAAAGGCTTCCCTGCACCTCAGAGAATTCTGGTCCCTGAAACCATAGGCTTTAAAAGCCCACTGAGAGCTGAGTTTATAAGTGAGACAGGATGCTCTGGTAAGTTCAGATTTTAAATTGCTCAACAAAGTTAAAATCCAAGAGCATCTTTTTTTTGTTAATAATTAATGTATAGATCAGCCCAATTAAAGGTATAGAATGTAGTGATCTCTTAGTTTTTGTGACTCAGATGTAGTTATAGTTATAAACAGGATGTGTGTTCCTTCTTGGTGAATGCCAAGTCCACTATAGTGCTCTTCCTGACATTGTGTTAAGCTTTGTAGAGAGCCTGAGGACTTTCCCCACCACCTAGTGGGTTCAAGTTTCCATTCTACAAGGGTTGACTTGAAATCTTTAAAACTCTTCAACATTGCAACTTTGAAACAGTTTGGCTTTTTTTTTCCCACTTAATCCTTACATTTAGCAAACACTTACATGGTATCTATACATTGCTTTTAGTATCTAAGGTATATATTCCTGAAGTGATTTGGTAAAAAGCTTTCCTTCTAGAAGTGGTGTCTATGGTGTGTTGGCTTTCTGTTGCCCTAACAGAATGTCTGACATAATTAGTTTAAAGGAAGAAATCATTGTAGCCTGTCTTTCAGTCCAGTCTTACTCATGCTGGTTTGGGTTTGTCTTTGCATAGTATATCTTATTGGTGGCAGAAGCTGGAGGAAGGCAGTCTACTTCAAGAAAGAATTAGTCAGAGTCAGAGGCCATAGTGTTCCTTCATGGGCAGGCCCCTCCCATTACTACAACATCCTTCCACTAACTAGGCCCTATAACCAAAGAAGTTCCCACCTCCAATAGCACCATAGGCTGCTAACCAAACCTTTAGCAGAGGGGCCAATGAGGGATATGAGAAAGCTAAACCATAAGACTGGAAGTGTTTTCTAGAATGTTTACTGTCTTGTGTTAACATGGAGGTTTGGTGCTGTTTTGCCTAACCTCCAGTTATTATGTTTTCTGAGGCTCTGGTGATGGCAATCATTAGGGCTTTTCAGAAATTTAACCTCTGATTGTAGAAAGATTATTTGATGTTTATGTATTCAACCTTAATTGAAAAGCTTTACTGTACAACACACTATAAGCATGGAGTTCCATGATATTATTTATTGGGTGATACTGATTTTAAAATGTGTTCTATCCAGTGGTGATGGCGGCTGTGGCATTGGAGGCAAGGTCAACCACCTTTTCTCCATCACATAGAAGGCAGAGGCAGGTAGAGCTGAGTTTGAAGCCAGCCTGGGCTACGGAGTGAGTTCCACAGCAGCCAGGGCCACAGAGAAACCTTGTCTTGAAAAGAACAAGCAAACGAAAATTACAGTATTACATAATTTCTCCCTTCCTCCTTCCAACCCATCTCATATATCCCAGGCTGTTATACCTTGGATTGGTGTTACAGATCCAAGTTCACAACTGGGTTAGACGTCCAGCAGCCAATGATGAGCTGGGTTTACCTGAAAAGGGGGCTGGAAATAAAAAAGAGACAGGTGTTGGGGGCCGACTTTTAGCAGAAAGCGGCTATCAGCTTTGCAGCCATCTTGAGCCATATACCCTGACATGAGACTTGAATTACAATAGCCTAAAACAGCTGAGAACACTCCGATAATCTTGGTTTAGATACCTTGAGATTAAAGGCACATGAGATTAAAGGTGTGTGAGATTAAGAGTATGATTTAGAAGTATAGAGATCAGAGTTAGAGAGAAGACCTAAGGGCATGATTAAAGGTGTAACTTAGAGGCGTGGCTTAGAAGTAAGACATATAAAATGCAGAGGCAAACAGTAGGATTCAGACATTAGGGAGACTATAGAAGACAGAACCAGACATCAGACTAGAGAGAGAGATTCCTACACATCAGACATTAGGTAGAATCTGCCCTCACCCTTGCTCTTGCTGAAACCCGACCTGCAGACCGGAGCAACAGCTTGGGCCGGGATACAGTGGCCGCCCAAACGTGGGTCAGCCCAGGCCTCAACATTTTGCTCAGGCTGAGACATTTTTGGCCACCCCAACGTGGGACTAGTGCGGTCCCCAACATTATTTTGGCGCCCGAACAGGGACTCGAGCTTGGGCCCCAACATTATTTTGGCGCCCAATGTGGGGCTAGTGCGGTCCCCAACAGACAGGCTGCAAGAGAACCATGAAGCCAAGACAAGATTTGATCAAGGCTCAAAGTTTACTACTAAGCACTGAGTTTATCTAGGGGAATCCCAGGGAACCAATCCTTTGTTTCAGCTGATAAATTGCAAAGCCAGCTCACTGGACAGTCTATTCTTCTAAGTTCTTGCAGAAAGATGCAACTGTAAACAATGCTGCTAACTTCACCCAGGTGTCAAGGTCCTGTAGGAAGTTGTAAGTGTAAACAAAGCTGCTGAGTTCACCTAGGTGGTAAGGTCCTGTGTGGCAAGCACTGGAGGTCTGTTCAGCCTGCTCAAGGCTGGGAAGGGCACATTAGACCATCATTACCTTTATCCCAGAGCAGTCTGCATAGTACCACATGGCATCATGGGACCCAGGCAGTACAAAGGAATCTTCTAGCACAGACAAGATGTCATGTAGCATGGGCTGGACTCCTACTTGCTTAGCAGGGATGATCTTAAATCAATGCAGATCTTGTTGGCATCCCAAGTGCTAGAATTACAGATGTGTGACATATACCCAACTATCATCTCAGTGTTAACACAAATTTTCAATGTCTAGTGAAAACTATCCCAGGCAAGCACCAGACATATGGGACTGGATCATTGTCTGGACCACCAGCTTTTCCTACATCCTATGTTAAGAAGATTACCTTGCAAGTATCAGAATAATATCGACTGTTTGTGTTTTGCAGCAGTATAGTTTTGTAAGAAAGACTAATGAGGGCCAAATATACATCTTCACTAAACAAACATCAGTGTCTTCTACTAGACTGTTGGAGGGATGAGGCAGTGCCTCCAAGCTCACTAGAATCTCTTCTGTGCCTCATACAAGGCCAAATGATAAACACTCTGCCTCTCCCACAAGGGAGGTAGCAAACTGTTTACCCTGAAGCTTGGAGCTCTGTTGGTGAAGGTTTTCCTTTTCCTCTTGTTCCTGAGTGAGGGTGCTGGGGAATGCACTTGGTGAAGACAGTGGTGAAGAGCACTTGCTGCTCTTCCAGAGGATCTGAGTTTGATTCCTGCACCCACATGGGATGTGACTCACAACTACCTCTAACTCCAGTTCCATGGGATTTAATGCCCTCTTCTGGTCTCCATGGTAACCTCTATACTATGGCATATATTTGCACAGGCACAGAAGCATAAACATCATAACAAAGCATGCACTGCTGTGGTGGTAGTGGTGTGAGGTTCATTGACCTCAGAAATCCCCAGATACACCTGCCTTTGTGGGCTTTTCTAACAACGGCTTCATTAGAAACAGGAAAAAATGAAACACAAGGACTTCAGTGGTGTTTCCTTTGGCTACAACCATTAGTGGTTTGCTTCTTTGCATTTTGTCAAATGACAAAGTCGGCAGTTTTATGTGAGTGGGTCCATGGTAATGTGATGCTCATGATTAAAACTTTCATTTTCAGGACAGAGAGACTGGCGTTCACAGAGGCATGGGTTGGGTTCAGTTTTCCTCCAAGGAAGAACATCGTATTACTGAAGGAATAAAAGTGAGTGTTCCTGTCTGATGTGTGTTCCATGTCCCTTTAAAGAGTAGTTGGTGTCCTATAAGGTCTGAAAACGGAAGTCCCTGAGGACTCCTCTTTAGTTTTGGTGCTAGGGACTGAATGCAGAGTGCACACATATGCTAAGTACATGCTCTTCTGAGTTACACCCACACATGGAAACCCCTTTGATGGCTTATCATCTTGTATGTAACAGAACAGTGGAAACAGCAGTGTAGGCAAAGGGGCTGAAACCGTCTCATTCCCACTGACTTACGATGTGTCACTGATGAGTGCAGGGAAGACAACAGCCACTTGAGTCACTGGGTGTGAGTCTCTAATCTTAAAAATAGGTAAATTCTGCTAATAATTTTTCTTAAAGAAAATTACCTTCCCTGACAGTGGTACCCACCTCCTTCCCCAGATCCATGTTTAAAGCTCAAGACCAAAGGTTTGCACAGGGCTCAAACAGCTGATGGAAAGATAGATTTCTGAGATGATCAGTGTACTGCTTATGTTTTTACTGAAACAAGCTGCACTAAGCAAGACCTTAGTTTCCTCTCTGCACGGTAGAAGAGCACAAGGGCAAGTGCATCTGCGAGCATCGTTCCAGTGTGTGAACGTTATCCCACTCACCGGCTGGGGTGACGTCATTCATACAGTTAATTCAGAAAGTTCTTCCAGAAAATGTTATCCCTGGATTGATTAGTAAGTGCCACACGCAAAAAAGAGTAGTCTCATTTCCGTGTGGGGCAGTGTTTTGTGAAGTGCCGCAAGATTGGAGAAGCAGGAACAGTCTTTAAGAGAACCTACTCTAGATTAGAATATTCAATGCCCCTCTCTCCTGGAATAAAAAGGAGTGCTGGCATCTATCACCCAGATTTGTTTTGTTTCTGTTTTTTAAAATTTTTTTGTTTTAAGTTTCTTTTTAATTTAATTAATATATTCACTATTATCCTTAATCTTATTTTTTTACACTCCAGTTGTTATCCCCTTCCAGGTCATCCCTCCGAAAGTTCCTCATCCCATTCCTCCTCCTCCCTGTCTCCAATAGGATGTCCCCTCCCTACTCCCTGAGGTCTCAAGTCTCTTGAGAGTTAGGTGTATCTCCTCTGACTGAGGCTATCTTATGCTGTATATGTCAGATTTGGCTTTTATTCTGATCATTTACAATGGGTTTCTCCATACTTGCACTGAGGGGGAGTGGACCATGAGAGGAAGTCTGGTGAGAGCAAGCTAAAGGCTAGAAGCCTCAGAGACACTGAAGGGACATTAGGAGCTTCACCTGCTCCAAGCACCAGGCCCCTGCCAAGTCACCTTGGACTCCCAGAGTGATTTGTGGCCATCAGTCACAAAGAGGCAGAGTGCCAAGTCTCTCCTCATGTACATGAGGCATCATCTGTAACATCTGAGACCAAGACAATAGGAAAAAAGTCATGACCACAATCAAGTAGGGCCAAAACAGAGTTCTCCATGCTAATGAGGTTCCTAGAGGCCACCAGGGTTTAACCAGTAAGCTTCTATTTCAAGAGATTCCTCTCTGTAAAAGGGATTTAATCATAGATCCACCCTGAGAAGTGGGGTACGGTTTTACTAATCCACATTCCACCCTGACAATAAACTTGGTTTGAACCATGGAATGTCTCTTTTCACCAGGATCCACTGTGGGGAGCCATGAAGGTTTTCCCCTATGAAGCCACAACCCATAGAAGGATCCTTTGTGTTCCCAGCCACATCTGCCTCTGTGCTTGTATCCAAGTTAAGGACAATAATCTCTGCTAGGACAAGCTGGTGCCCCCCTTTTACCCTGGCCCTGCCTAGGCTAGACACTATCCCCAGCCAGCAGGACCCCGACTCCAATCTCTGCTCTTCCAGAACTCACATGAAGCTGCTCCTGCTCTGCCTGCTTCCCAGGCTGTTGCTGCTGCTCTGCCTCTTGAAGCTTTAGGTTGAGAACCTTGGCTCTGTGGTGATGCTCAGCTTTCAGCTTCTCCTGCTGGCCCAGGGCTTCTCTGGTCCTCTTCTCCATCACTTCCTCTAAGTCCTGGGACTCCTCCTGTATCCTCAGCCCCTTCACCTTGTCAAACCTCTTTAGCTGTTTGGATGCCATCACTGAGGGGGCTCCCACCTTCCTCTCTTGCTCCTCCTGCCACTGCCTCAGGCCCTCTGTTCCTCTCATTCTGTGCTCCCAACAGAAAATGTCCACCCTCTCAGGTGCAACCTCTTCGCAGAAAATACAAAATCTGTAGTCCGGTTTGCCACCTGCCTGCCTTTCCCCCCAGAATCTTACCTCTGGATTGAAACGAAGATTTGGGAAGCTGTCAGTTTGGTGTTTAATCAACTGAGTTTGCTGGGTGTTTCCTCCTTGAAAAGATTCTAATCCCAGAATCTTTCAGACTCCTTTTCCTTTTTCTTTCTCTTTTTCTCTCTTTCTCTCTCTGGGAGGGAGTGGCAGGGAAGAAGGGAGAAGGCTGGAGGTGCTAGAAGCAGATCCTGTGTGTCTGGAGCTGCCTGTGGCTGCCTGAGGGGAGGATGCTTTGCCTCTCCCTCCACAGTGAGTTGCATGCAAGAGGAGATGTGTAGGGCTGTGCTCTGAGCCTGAGACTGTCAGAGGAGCCCAAGAATTTCACGCACTCCAGAGTTGGCCCCTCCCTCTCCCACACAGACCCTGGCATTTAAAGAGACAGCTAGGCTGCCTGGCTCAGGGTTTCACCTCCTCCCTGGGTGTTTTGCACACAGCTGTGAAGATATTACCAGGGAAGGGGCACTCTGAAGCTACCTCTCTGTGAGTAAGAACTGGCCTCTGGAGTATCATTCACCCTCACCCCGGCCTAAAAAGAAGAGTTCCTCTCCAGAACTGGAGCGAGACTCTGAATAAAGACTTCTTTAAAAGAAGAAAGGAAAAGAAATTCTCACACTCCTGTACCCTAAAATGACTGCCCACTTCCTTGAGCACACTTGTTCACCACTGACTAAAGAGGTAGAGGGGATACTATCCTAATGTGTGCCTCAGTTTCTCTGAATAGTCACTTTCCCTTGCAAAATCAGGGCAATCTTTGAGCATCTAGTGGAGGTTGAGGCTGTAACTGGGGCAGGAAACCATTCCTTCAACAAACACCTCTGACTGCTGGATCTAGATGAGACACAGGGCAGGTAGCCAGGGACATCCAAATGAAAGTGACAATTGATACTTCCATTCAGTGGCCCTCACTGAGGAAAACAGACCCACAGTAGAGCTACATCTATCCCCAGAACAGCTGAAAGCGAAAGGATAGAGAGACAGGGCTCAAGCTTTAGGAGGTCAGAAGGAGGTGTCTACCTACCCTGACTTGTACCCAGAGCACAGGGTCCAGGCATTTCCATCACACTCCAAATCCCTCAGAGATCTGTCACCAACTCTGATAACTAGTCTCTGTGAGGGAGTATTCCCGTAGTAAAGACTAAACAAAGGTTGACACTGGGTGGCAACAAACACAGAGGGTTTGCTCAGTGTCATATCTTGGTTCTCATAGCAAGAAACATCCCCAATTCCTACCTCACCTTTTCAAGGATATATTCGCACACTGTTGTTCTTCAGGCCAACACCAATGGCAATAATAACCACTAACAGCTGTCAAGCATTGCCACAGACCTGTGAGGAAGGAGTATCAATATGACCCAAAAGAAAATAGGAGATGAACACTGAGCCTTGGTGTGCTCCACTTCTGCATTCTTCATAAAGACATGTATATACTGGTTTGCCTTACATAGCATTCTTGAGCTCAACTTGTGATAACACTGCCCCTGAAAGAAACTGTCCAAGCACTGCACATGAGGTTACTGTGGCCTTGCACCAGGCCTGTTGGGCAGCATTTTGGTTTCTTCATTATTGAATGACAGCTGCTGGTTAGTGCCCGGTGTCTATTTGCCAAAACTTTTGTACTGTAGCTCCTGATTCTTGCCTAGTGTCTGCCTGCCTAGAGGACTGCAGCTGTTGAGTTGTATTTCGTGTTTGCTGTGTGGACAAACTGCTGCCATAAAAGATCAAGCTCATTGCTGAACAGGACCCCTTCCCCCATATCTTAATAACTTTTCTCTTCTACTACCTATCGGCTGGCTGGTGGGCTAGAGGAGAGGTTGAACCCTTATTAAGTGTTAGTTCCAAAAAAAATTATGCCTACACAAATGAAAGGGGTTGGTTCTCTTTAATAGCCACAGTCAATATTTATTTATATAAAATATATGATCTATAAAATATAAACACAGATAATTTGTGTTAGAGGGACTGGGGATTGAACTCGGGCCTTATACATGATAGACAAGTGCTGTATGGATTGGCAGCTCCAGACTTCCTGCCCTCTGCTGTAGTGATGAGTAACAAACCCAACCCTTTTCATGCCAAGTATTTGCCACCATGACAGTTAAGCTTCTGTCACCCTGACCAAGCTCCTGTTACACACAACTCAAAGGAGGAAAGTTTTAGTTCCCAGTTTAAGATGCTTGGTTCGTGGCCCCACAGAAAATGGGAGACTAGCACTGAGTCTTGGTTTGGTTTACTCTGCTTTTCTATGCTTCACCAAAGATATGAATAGATTGGTTTGCCTTACATAGTGTTGTTGAGTTCAACTGGATTGCTTTGGGTCCATGAAAGGTGAGGCAGAACAGTGTGGCAAAGAGCATGTGTTAGGGGAACAGTAGCTTTCCTGTCAGTGGACAGGAGACAGAGACCAACAGAAAGGGGCCAGGGTGAAAGGTATTTTATGCAAAGGCACTCTTCCAAGGAACCACTTCCTACAACAATATATAAAGTCATGGGTATGTCAGCGCCCTAAGGATCCTGTTGTCTCTGGAAACCCCCTCATATCCACAGCTGTGCTTGATGAATCCTCTAGGCAACTTCCAGGGCAATCAAGCTGAGACCCAAGATTAACATCACAACCACTGAGCCACATCCCAGCCCCTAGCAACCAGTTGTCAAACAATTATGTGGTTTTCTAAGGGCTGTCAGAAGTATTTTTGTATCATAATGAATACAAGGAGCTAAAAATAGTTAATGTGTTTTAATCCATTGATGTTTTTAAGCTCATTTATTTAATAAAAATTGCCTCATTTTTAAAATCTCTGAAATAGAATTTCTTCATGTAGCCTTGGTTGTCCTGGAACTTTCTTTGTAGATCGGGCTGTCCTTGAACTCAGAATCTGCCTGCCTCCTTTTCTTGAGTACTGGGATTAAGACCATGTGCCACCACGCTCTCAAATTTTCATGAATGAGAGACTCCTGTATATCTTTTTAGGAGTTATTTATGTCCTTCTTAAAGTCCTGTATCAACTTCATGAGATGGGATTTAAGATGTGAATCTTCTTTTCTAGATCTGTTAGGGTATACGGAACTTGCTGTGGTGGGAGAACTGGGTTCTGCTGTTGCAAAGTACCATTGGATTCTGTTGTTTATGTTCTTGTGCTTGCCTTTCTCCATCTGGGTATCTCTGCTGTGACCTGGCCTTGCTGTCTCTGACTCAAGCCTGTTCATCCTATGAGCCTGTTTTTCTGGATGTCTCTAAACTCTTGGGTGATCAGTATGGTAGGGACCACACCCTGTTTTGAGTGGGGTCAAGATGCATCTGGGTGTGGGTTGTGTGGGTGCAGATGCAGAGCACAGGCTCCACTTCTGGGTGCAGCTGGAAAAACCCAGTCAGTGCTCTTAACCATGTGCCATCTTCCCAGTGACAAGACACTGTATTCTATATAGTGTTCTATATGTAGGATGAACTTTAGCTCTCATAAAATAAATGTTAATATACTATTTATATAATAAATACAATACTTATGTGACATTTCTTTACAAGAGAAGTAGGCTAGGATTATGGTGCGGAAAAGATTCATCTAGAGATCATGTGATGGCTGAGATTTCAGGGCCCCATATCCCTGGGCTGGCCCATACTACATGATGCTCCTGCCTCAGCTTTGTGAGTGATGTCATTCCAGGTGTAAACCACCATGCCCTATTGTATGGGACCTCCACCTCTGGCTGTTGTTTTGGTTAGTTCTGTGCCAACTAGACACAAGATAGGGTCATTTGGGAAGAGGGAACTCTCAGTTGAGGAAAATTCCTCCAGAAGTCTGGCCTGTAGGCAAGTGTGTAGTGCATTTGTTTAATCAGTGATCAGTGTGGGAGGGACCACACCTTGTTTTGAGTGAGGTCCCACTTGGTGTTCCTAAGTGCTATAAAAAAGTAGGCTGAACAAGCCAGGAGGAGCAAACAAACAAGGATCATTCCTGCATGGCCTTTGCATCAGTTTCTGCCTCCAGTTCCTTTCCTGACTTCCCTCAGTGAAGTGTTCACTGGCAAGTGTAAATGTAGGTGAAATAAATCCTTCCTCCTCAAGTTGATTTTGTTCATGGTGTTTCATCACAAGAATAGGAATCCTAACTAAGATAGATGGTAACCCATTGGGCCTGTGTGGCAGCACCAATGACCTGCCTCACAAAAGAAAGCCTCTGTGTTGTTTGTGAATCACATTCATGCAGTGTCCTTGGAGGCCAGGAGAAGTGATTTGATCCCCTTGGACTGACAGTTGTGAGCTGCTGTGTGGTGAATGAACATGAATAAAGTTGATGTATATGACAGTGATTCTATTGAGTACAAAATCCTTCAAAACTGTATTAACTGCTAATCCATGCTTATTGTCAAATGTAAGGATTTGCATCATGGAGTTTTGCAAAAAGGGGCAATGGGAGATGGTGCCAAAGCCCATCTGCTGGCTCCTCCTGCACAGATGCCAACTTCCCCACCTATAGCCATCAGCATGGAGACCCTTTTGTCTCTCAGGATCTCATTGGTCTCAGCATGAGTAGAATTTTCAATTGCTGTCTCTAGTACTGAGAGTCTTTGCTGCTTACCATGTGCCCCTTTCCTGGCAGAATCAGATTTCATTCAACAAGCAAGACAACTAAAACTGACATTAATGCCCTTGGTCTGCATCTCACATGAGTGCAGATCTACTTGGGGTGCAGAGGGTCAACAGAGACAAAGCAGCTCTGATGTTCCTGATGGGTTTTCTCCCTCCAATTACAGGAAGCATTGTTCTATAGTTCTCTAATGCTCACTGCAGTTGCAGTTTATCTGGGATAAACACAGAGACTATTCAGCTCAGGGGCTTACTCAGCGCTGCTCTCCATAGTTGTATCACATTTTCAGTGTGTGGACATCTACAGAAGATCAGAACTTACTATACAATGGAAGAATCATGGACAATGAAGGTTGGAAGGGCCCTTAGAGTTCCACCCATGTTTTCGTTGTTGGTTTTTTGTTTTTTGTTTTTTTGAGACAGAGTTTCTCTGTGTAGCACTGGCTGTCCTGGAACTCACTCTGTAGACCAGGCTGGCCTCGAACTCAGAAATACACCTGCTTCTGCCTCCCAAGTGCTGGGGTTGAAGGTGTGCGCCACCACTGCCTGGCGAGTTCCATCCATGAAATCCTCTGCTTTACATGAGAAGACCCAAGATCCAGTGGTAAATTAATAGTGTGGGGAGGGTTGAATCCAATTTTCAAATCTCAACTTGTCCCCTAATTTGAGAGATGTGGTCAATGACTGTTTAATACATTTCAGATATTTGTTATGTTTCATAATAGATGTGGTCAATGACTGAAGTATCATTCATCATTCGCTCAATTCTTATTAAAATCGGCTGAAGACCCTAGGGTGTAAAGGTCTTGAGCCTCAGATGGTTGGCTGAAATTATTTTCTTCCTGAATACATCACTGGTTCAAGTGGAACTCCCAATTCCAGAAGGCAGCCTTGGAATCAGCCTCGTGTGGCTTGGGCTCAACACTGTGTCTATGACAGTAGTTCTCAATCTTTGACCCCAATAGGGCTTACATATCTGATAACATACATTTCAGATATTTGTTATGTTTCATAATAGTATCAAAACTAAAGTTATGAAGTAGCAACAAAATAATTTTATGGTTGGGAGCATCACAACATGAGGAGTTATGTTAAAGGATCCAAATAGTAGGAAGGCTGAGAACCACTGGTCTACACAGTGTTCTTGGACAATTAGGTCTCTGGACCATAGTTTCCCCAACTCTAAAATGGGGTATAATAATGATAGGGATAGCATGTATCATGAAGATTAAATACAAAAATATACATAAAGCATCCAGATTAGCATAGAACATCAAATGTAATCAAATATATAGAGATTTATCCTACTCCAAAAAACTTGTTTAGGATTCTGATTCACACAGGATGCTGAAGAGACACCTCAGTTAAGAAAAGTACTTCTCTTTCAAACATGAGTTTCTCAGTTTGATCCCCAGAAGCCCTCCCAGAAAAACAGACAAGGTATAGCAGTGGATGCTTGAAATTCTAGCACTAGGGTGACACCCATTGAGGGATCCCCAAGAACTTGGCTAGGCTATTGTCACATTGCAGGACAATGGGATCTTGTCTTTTAGAAGAGAAAAGGTGGTGGTGGCGGCACATAAGGAAAGACATTGAGATTGTATTTGGCTGCCACATGGATAGATTCCTATTGTACACATCCAACATGTGTACCTGCACACACATGCACACACAGATACACATCATTCTGATGTAGAATATTCGATTCTTCTATCACCTGAATAAAACTGAGATCTGGCTGCCAGAGATTTAGAGTTTGTTTTATTTAGTCATTTTTTTTCACAGTCCAGTCTTTATTCCCCTACAGGTCTCCTCTGTTACAGTTCCTCATTCCATTCTTCCTCCCTCAGCTTCAAGAGGATGTCTGGAGTCCCTGGGGTCTCAAGTGTCTCAAGGGTTAGGTGCATCTCCTCTCACTGAGGCCAGACCAAGCAGTCCTCCGCTGTATATGTCACATATCAGATTTAAGAGGCCCCTCTCCTGCTTCCTCTGCTTCTTGCTTGATCATAATCATTGTAAATTTAATCTTCTCCACCTGCAAATCCACTGTCCATACCCTGTGGAAAAATCAAGGACACCAAATATAAAGGTCTATCTATCCAAAGCTGAATCTGAGTGCTGAGCAATGAATAGTTCGTGTTTACAGCTAATTAAAAAGTGCAACTGCAACACTTATATAAAATAACTAGTATAAACTTCTCCACAAACATTCGAGTTCTTACTTAGAGACTAAGATTTAATCAAAGTGTTCATTATGTGGGTGTGGTGTTGCACATCTTTAATCCCAGCACTAATGAGGCAGCAGGTGAATCTCTGCCAGTCTGAAGTCAGCCTGGTCTAAATAGCCCTAAGACAGCCAGAGCTGTATAATAAGCCCTATCTCAACAACAACCACCACCAAGTTGTGACTAAGCAAACAATAAAGGGCACATGGCTGGGTGTGGGGATGCATAGCTCTAATCTCTACACTCAGGAGCAGAGGAGGCAGATCTGCTTTATAAAGGCAAGCCTGGTTACATAGAAAATTCTAGGACAGCCAGGGATACAGAGAACCTACCTTCAAACACCAAAAACTAAATAAAATCCCCCCCAAAGAGAAAGAAGACACAAAGTTGGGTGTGTAGGGAAGGTGGGTAGATCTGGGAGGAGGTGGAGGAGAATGAATATGGTTAAATTCAATTGTATGAAATTCTAAAAAAAACCTGAATTCCAAAAAACCTCAATTAACAGTGTCACTAAAATCGAAGGAATGTATTGTAGATACTAGACAATCAATGATGCTGAGAAATGTTACCTCAACGGCCTGAGAAGGTCACTATTAATTAAAGCACAAGAAAATATGGACCTCAGTGAAAATCTTAAATGTTTCCCCCAGATTCATAAGGTTTAAGCTTAAGGTTACAAGAGATGACCATGTTGAAATGCTTACTTATGTGGTTCTTTCATCCCGACTCCTGCTCAGCTCAGCTGACACTGCACAACAGTAAAGAGAAAAGCTTTGGAGACACAGAATTCAAGGCTGAATCTTGGCTCCATCAATTCCCCAACCCTGTCTCAATTATCTATGAGAGATAACAGGTGCTGCAGAGATGGCTCAGTGTTAAAGCACTGTCTGCATAAGCATGAGGGCCCAAGTTTGGATTCCTAGGACCCATGTAAATGATAGTTGTGTGTGGAAGCTTGCCTGTAACTCCATCCTCTAAAGATGTAGACAGGATATCTCAGAGCAGGCTGGGTAGGAACACTAACTCTCAGTGAGTTCTGGGATGGACTGAGAGATCTGCTCAGTGAATAAGGTGGAGGGAGGAGTGATAAAGACAATTCCCAAGAGCAACTTCCAACATTAACATATGCACGTACACACATGTGCATACACGAGCAAACATGCATGCAAATGAAAATGTAAAAAAACCCACAAATCTCCCTTCAAAAAAACAATAGTCCAGCTCATATGTGAAAAAGCAGTCATTGCTCTTAACCACTGAGCCATCTCTCTAGGGCCTCCAAATTTTTTCAGGATTGAAATGAATAGTCTTGGAACAATGACAGGAATATTTTTATATTTGATATATTTTTATATTTATATTTATATTTATATTTATATTTTATATTTATATTTGATACTTTTTAGTATCAAAAACATGTATTGTTGCTGGGAAGAACTTATTCACATGCTATCTCTAAATCTCAACCATGAAGTCATTACTGATCCCTGGGAAGAGCTAACACTACAAACAGTTACTATCTTCAGTCAACAGCAATATGGAAGTGTACACCTTTAAAACAAACCCCTTCCTTCCCAGCTTGCTTTTCAGTTATGGTATTTTGTCACAGCAACAGAAACCATAAGAAACCTACACCCATGATAAAGGTGTTTTCTAGGTCCTCATACCTTGGATTGGTTGAAGAGCCTTTGGTCGAACTGAACTTCATTGGAAGTTCGAGCATTGGGCACACCAAGAGCAATGACTTCACTGATGTCACGATTTTCATTTCTCTGTAGTTTTGACCTCTATCAGGAGCTGCCCTGGAAAGGTTCCGGTCCTGCTGCCTCTCTTTTTGCCTGTCCTGACAGATTTCATCTCTCTCACGGGCCTCTCCATCCTCTGTGGACACAGTTGAACATTAGCTTTTCATATTTTGTACAAGGGGCTCTTCAACCTTAGAAAATGCCATGTTTTTCTATGTTTTGGAGACATGGCCAGGTCTAGCCTCAAACTCTGGCTGTTGTGTCCCACTCTGCTGCTGGGATTACAGGTGTGCACCACCACTTCTTTGTGGCCACACTCAGCCCTTTAACATTAACTGCAGTCAGTTTAAAATCTGGTTTGTGGAGACTCCTACATCAGCTACAAGTTACTGAAGTGCACCTAAGTAGAAAGTGGGACTGCTGGACAGGGAGCATGTGGGGATGAAGAAGTCCAGTCATGCTAATTGTTTTTAATAATTAACCAGAGTCTAGGTGGAGAGAGGTTCATTTCATAACACATTGCTTTTCAGCTCTTCCTCCTCCTGTTTGAGAACTGTCATGATAAAATGCAAAGACAGGGCTGGGGAAATGGCTGAGTTGGTAAAGAGTCAGCTGCTCAAGCCTGAGGACCTGAGTGTGGATCTCTAGCAGCCAGGTAGATGGCTGCACATTGTAGTGTGTGTCTATCCCAAACTCCTCTAGTCAGCCAACTGGGGAGCTTCCCATTCAGTGAGACCCTTTCTCAAAATACACATAGTGATTGAGCCAGGACACTCAATGTCACCCTCTTGCCTCCACATGAACATGTAAAAGGTATGTGCACGCACACATGCACACCAGCATACACATACACACACCACACCACACAGATCTCTTAACAAATGGAAAGAACCATGTACAGGCTTTGGCTGCAGCTTGCTGCCCAGCCAGCCTAGCTAAATTTGTGAGCTCCAAGCAGAGAGGCTTTGTTTCAAAAACTAAGAAGACTGCTGGCCAGCTTACTAGTGCCACAAAAGCCACTGGGGGTGGAATGTGGGAATTAGTGGTGTTATCCAAGGGCTGGACCCTGCACACCAACAACAGTCCTGACCTGTCCAGCAGGGTGAGCCCACTGGTGCAGCAGGGACAGTGCTGTCATGGGGCTGACCTGCTGCTTTGGGGTCAGATCCCCAGCTGCTCTGACACATCTCCTGTGGAGAGAATCAGCTATACTGGGGTAAACTCAAGGGCTTTTGTAGTGTTTTATCTTTCCATCTAGAATGTTCTTTTCCCAGATCGCCACATGGTTTACTTCAGGTCTTTGTACTAATATTAGCGTTTACAAGTAAGGCCTCTTCTGACAAGACTTTCCTTGTGCAGTCTTTATATCCCTGGTGTTTTATTTTCTTTATCCATTGTATCATTTACTGTATGACTGACTTCATTTGCTTTGGTTGTTGTTTGGAGACAGGATCTTCCTATGTAGCCCCTGACTGTCCTCAAACATTCCACCCTCCTGGCTCAGGCCTCCTCAGTGCTGGGATCAGAAGTATACTACCAAGTGAGTCACTCCCATATTAAAGATTTCTTTTAGATATATACTCCTTCATTTTGGGGAGTTCAGTTCTACATTATTTCTGAAATAACTCAATTTTTCCTATAAATATAAACTACTTTTGTATGCCATATAATACCCTCCCACATACATGCTCAGTACACAAAGACCATTTAAAATGACATATAGTCATAAAGTAAATTCCCCAGTAAAAATGAATTGTCATACCTTTTTCCACATGGGTTTTGATCCCAGCTCTCCTTTCTCTGGCTTGCTGGGGCCATTTCTGCTTTGGCTGAACACCTAGCAAGAAAAAGATCATCAGAGTCCACGAGTTCAAAACCAGATTGGAATGCCACTGGGCATGGTAGTATATGACAGTAATCTAAAGCACTTGAAAGCAGAGGCAGCTGAGTCTGTGTGAGTTTGTTCCAAGATAGCCAGGGCTATGGGGAGAGATCATGTCTTAAAAACAAAACAAAAAAACAAGATTGAACCATAGTGAGATCCAGCACTGAAATGTAAGTCAATAGATAAATAAATGTCACTGGCCATGGTAGTGCATACCTGCAACCTAGAAATCAGGAGGCTGAGGCAGAAGAATTGCAATGGGTTCCAGCATAGCCTGAGCTTGAAACTCAAATTCTATCTCAAAAACCAATCCACCAACATTTAAGTATGACTTTATCCTAAAACAAAATCTTTGGCTACATCTGAAAGACTTGAGTATAGAAAAAAATAAAAAAAATACTCCAGTTATTTCTTTGTGCATGTGCATATCAATACAGCACTAAATCTGTGATGTCAATAGCCAATACCATCAATGCCATTTTGTGAGTGAACTAAATCCCAATGTTCACCTACCCTTCCCTACACTGTCGTTTTGGGGAACAGCTACATCTAAAACAGAAGAAACTGTGGCAACATACAACAGCACCTCGTAATCTTAAAAAAATTAGGTAAGCCTAGGAAACCACTAACTGGCACTGGAGAATCATTCCTGCTAGGGGGGGTCTCTGTACAGAGCTGTAGGTAGCCCCTGCTGCCATTACACCCCCCACCCTACACACATGTCAGTGTCCCTCTGGACCTGAGGTAAACGGATGTGGACTCAGATACAAGTACATTCAGCAAACTGTAAAAGACTAACCTTCCGTTTAGCAATGTATAGCGCTCAGTTAGTTTGGCAAAGTTTTCATTTATGTGTTCAGGTTGACGTGCTCTTCCATTTGCTGTCTCCTGTTTATCCAGTGGAATTGTATAACCCTTCGAGTTCTTCCACTTGGATATCATGGTGGGATCTTCCACTTCTTCTGTTCTTCTACACTAATCTTCCGAGGAGGCGAGTTCATTACAGGTACAGAAGACGACGAGGGTCCGCGGGGAACTTTCTTATTAATCCTGAATCTTGGAGACTCCATTGGGTCTTTCTGCCTTTCAACGATCTGAATAATCCTCTGTTTAACTTCCGAATTAAATGCTTTTCCTTGCTGAGATGGCGTGTAGTGGACATACTGAGCAGGAGGCGGCTTCTCAGCTGCATGAACCAGCTTGGACCCACCAATCTTCTTTGCTATAATCTTCTCCAAGGCTGCCATTGTCCTTTCTGTAATTTCTTTAATTGTCTCCTCATCAAGTCTTGGCAGTTCTGTGTCATGTGGATTCATAACCATCTTTGGAACAAGTTCATTGCATTCATGGTTTTGTATCATGGCAGTCTTCTTGCCTTTACTTAAGGCAAGCCATCTCAAAACCTTTGGCAAGGGCAAGAGAGAGAAGGTTCATAGGTTAAGAGCACTGACTGCTTTTCCAGGGGTCCTGAGTTCAATTCCCAGCAACCACATGGTGGCTACCAGGCATCTGTAATGAGATCTGATCTCCCTTCTGGTGTACAGGCATACATGCAGGCAGAATATTATATACATAAGCCTTTTAAAAAAAAACTTTGCCAAAAAATATTAAAGACTTACTAGGAATGTGTTTAAACTAGCTTATTAAGCGTCTCACTATGTAGCCTATGCTAACCTCAAAAGCTCAGACATCTGCTTCTCTCTGCCTACCAAGAGCTAGGATTAGAAGGTCCGCAGTGAGTGTTACACCCAGCCAGAATCACATTTTTATTTAGTTTGTGTTTGGAGGGATGTGTGTGTGTGTGTGTCCTGGCACTGTTGAAAGTATGAAGACGACTGGGGAAGTCAGTTCTCTCTTCCTATCACGTGGGCCCCACAGATGGAGTCAGGCCTTTGAGATTGGCAGCAAGTGCTTCTGTCCACTAAGACATCCCTTGCTGGCCCCGACCTCTCTACAGTTGTAGCCACTGGGGCCTAACACCTTCCTCCCCACTTTGGGTTAGCAGCATTTGCTAGGACAGTTCATGAACCTAAGAAGCAAACAAAATGAAACAAAAAGAAATAAATGTCAAACTCATATTTTCATTGTTTGTTCAGTTTTAAAAACAAGTAGGCTCACTTAATTTTGATGTGTATGAGTGCTTTGCCTGGATGTATGTCTATGTATCACATGCATGCCTGGTGCCTTCAGACACTGGAAGAGGGTGTCAGATTCCTAAATTGTAGTCATAGATGATAGGGAGCTGCCATTTGGGTGCTGGAAAAAAAAAAAACTAATGTTCTCTGTAAGAACAGCTAATGCTCTGAACCACTGAGCTGTTTCTCCAGCCCATATTTGCTAATTTTTATAAACAGTATTTGAAACATAGAAGTGAAATCTTTGTAGTCCCCAAGCCCGGTTGTTTTGATGTATCACTTTTCACCATTGCTACAGTAAGCACAGGATACACACTACACCCTTGGTGTTTTTCTTGTGTGCATCTATTTCAAATTCAACCTTTGCCCTCATAGTCCTACTAATCGGTATCATACATAGTGCCTGAAGAAGTCCTGAATGTTTGCTACCTGTAAACCTTAGTCAGCAGAATTCACCCTTACTTTTCTATCCCAAGGCTACTACCACACTACTAAGCATCATCTGTTGGTTCTAATTTCATTTCTGTTGCTGTTGGTAAAATAAACAGATGAACAAAAAAAGTGATGTAAAGGAGGAGGAACTCATTTGTCTTACAATTCCAAGTTACAATCCACCAAGGGTTGTCAAAGCAGCTAGAGAAAACCCACAATCAAAAGGGGGACCTACATTCTTGCAGAAAAGGAAGGACGGAGGCAAGCAGGCAGGCAAGGCACCTGAAACTGCTTGCTGGGTTGCAGAGCTAGTGGCTAATGCTCATCTAGCTTTCTTACTCTGTTCAGAACCACCAGCCTAGGGAATGGTGCTGCCCATAGTGGTTTGGATCTTCCTGCATATTTTAGCAAGAAAAGCAATCCCGTCCAGAAGCCAATCTGATCTAGGCAATTCAGCCTGTGATAAATTTTTACCAGGTGTTAGACACTTAAAGCTAACCAGGACAGTATTCCTTTTTTTTTTTTTTTTCCTTTCCTGCCCTTAAACTACCTACACAGACCCAGTTGTGTTGGGAGCCGACTTTAGTAGAAAGCGGCTAGATCAACTTTGCAGCCATCTGGAACCATATACCCTGATGAAAGACTTGGTTTTCAAAAGCCTATAACAGCTGAAGCACACTGACAAACATCTTGTTTATCCCACATAGCTTGTTTTACTGTTTAGTAACCCCAGCTGCATGGTGCACGTGGTAAAATGCTTTCACCTGTGTCCTCCTGCTTGTGTTTATAAATACCCCAGATTTCCTTTCAATAAAGAGAGACAGGACCAGAGAGACTGGACGAGAATTAAGACCTGACCACACACCCTGTCTTGTCTCCATTCTTTGCATCTCCTGCCCCTGCAGCCCCACTTTCTCTCTTGACCAGAGCACTTAGCCACAAAGTGTTGAGGCAGAGCGCGGGTCTCAACACAGTTGGACTTGGAACTCAGAAATCCTCCTGCATGCGCTATTTTAATCTGTGTATTTATCTACTTATATATATAACCAGGAAGATAGACATTTGTGTGTGTGTGTGTGTGTGTGTGTGTGTGTGAGAGAGAGAGAGAGAGAGAGAGAGAGAGAGAGAGAGAGAGAGGAACAAGGAAACAAGTTAAGACAACAATTCCTCATTCCCATGACTAAAATATTCTTAGGATTCAAACTGTTACAAGCCAGGAAAAATATGCGAAGTGGGGTCCACAGGCACAACCCAATGTTCTAAAATGAATAAATACCTTTATACCTTCTTTGAAATCAGACTTTTCTGGCTGACTTCAAACGGAAAGTTTTTCCACTTGGAGCACTTAGGAGTCATAACTTTGTGGAAATCTCCCACTTTGCATCTTTTCCTTAAAGGCTAGGAGCACTTATGGTCACGAGGGCCAGCAGCAAGAGCAAAAGCAGAGGTGGTTCTATGTACAAAAGTAATTCTAAGTCCAAAGTTAAACCGCAGAGCAGCTGCGCATTCAGTAACCAGCAACTCCACTGCTCGTCAGTGGAAGCATTTTTGGTCAGTTCTTGGACGTTCCCAACACTTGGGTTTTTGCAAAAATATTGGCTTTGCAAGAGAGTAGCAGGAGAAAATGAGAAGCCCAAAGCATGCAAGCATCTGGAGACTGGCTCACTTTGCTCAGTGGGGAGAGAGGAGCAACTGCTTCCCATAGTTCAGCTGGGCAGAGGCAGTGCATTGTCAACTTGCTGAGCTGCTTACAGCAAGCACATATGAGATCCTGGTCACCAGGGCATGTCCTGGGATCTCAGCCCAGGCAAAGCCTGCACTCAACCAGAAGCCCCTAAGGAAAGACCCTGGCTTCAGTGAGGCCTAGTTGCCAAGGAAGCCCCCAGAGGTCTTGGACAAGTTGCATCTGAACCCTAGGCCATGTAGGTCACAACCCAAATAATCCCAAAGAAAAAAAGAAAAGATATGTACTCCACACCCTTCTGTATTGAGAACCCAAATCAACAACCCACCTGGTGAGCGTCATCTTCTTCTGCATCCTCAAGAGCAAATCACAGCTTCCAGAGGGCAAGACTTTTCCACAATGAGGAACACAATGGAAAAAATGCTCAGTGTCCGGATGCCCTGACTGAACGACCCTCTAGGCTTTGCAGTTCTTTGAGCTGAAATTGTTGCAACCACCCTGCAGGAGACAAACTGGGTTAGCAGAGCCATCAACCACTCCCTTGACATTGGAAATTGCTCACATCTGTAGATTTTACAGGAGAGAGGGTCTCTGAGTTTAACATATTGTAAGACCACAACCCTCGGTCAGTGGTACTTATTTTGAGACACCCCCTAGTGAGACACCGAGATGCAGATCAATGCAAAAGCAAGAGGCTTATATTCCTGTGCAACTGGTTCTACCTTCAATTCCTTTCTCAAGGGAATTATTGGAATGCGACCCTGAATGGCTATTAAAAGCAGGTTTATACATTTAAGGGGTACAGGTCGCATCAACAAGGTTACAGTTCAAACTTATTGGCTAAGCATATTGACCTTTATGTCTATTGGCTAGCAAGCCTGACGCACATATGACCTCTACCTGGGACAGTACTGCTTAATATTGAATAGGATGCAAAGTCTGGCTGAGGGCCCTCTGTAAGCCACCCTCCATGCTTATAGTGAATAGGTAGTTCTGTTAAGCACTCATCTCCTCTAAATTCTGCCTCATAAACGAATTATTTAAAAAACCATGGTGGGTTGGGGCACACAGAGAAGGTGCTAGAAATTAAGATCAAGGAGCAAAGATTTAATTTAGCAGATGATTTGGAGCCAAAAGAGGTTTTTCTGCGTAGCCCTGAACTTCCTTGGAACTCCTTCTATAGACCAGGCTGGCCCTGATCAGAATATGGGTTTGACTCAATCTCCCAAGTGTTAGGATCAACGGTGTTTGCCACTGTATGCTCAACAAAGACAATTCTTAGTCCAGCTGTTGTGGCACATGCTTTTAATCAGAGGCAGATCACTGTGAGTTTAAAGGCCAGCCTGGTCTACACAGCTAGTTTCTAGGATGGCTAAGGCTACACAAAGGAATCCTGTCTGGAAAAACCAAGAACTAACTGTCTTAGGTAGGGAGTCCATTACAGTGAAGAGATACCATAACCAAGGCAACTTTTATCCAAGAAAATATTTAGTTGTGGCTGGCTTACACTTTCAGAGGTTCAGCTCCTTGTCATCACAGCAGCATCTGGGCAGACATGGTTTTGGAGAAGGAGCTGAGAGGTCTGTACCCCAATTCCAAGGCAGCAAGGGGAGACTACTATGTGTCACCCTGGGCAGAGCTTGAGTATAATCTATAGATTTCCTTAAAGCCCCACATCCACAGTGCCACACCAACAAGTCTACACCAACTTAAAGTACTCCAACAAGTCTACACCTCCTTAAAGTACTGCTCCCTGTCCCAAGCATAAGCACATCACCACACCAATAAAACAAAGGGACAATTCTTGAGGTAGACTGGTTTCTATGGTAATGAAGGCAAAAAGGGCTACTTGTTATCATGTTAAAATGTGTCTCTTAGACAGGGTTCTCTAGAGTCACAGATCTTATGAAATGTCACTTAATAATGAGAAATTTATTGTGATGACTTACGGTTTGCAGTTCAAATAAACCAACAAAGGTCAGCTGGGAATGGGCAGTCCAAGAATCGAGTCCTTTCTCAGTCCCAAGGTGCTAGTTGTAGAAAGAGGTCCAACAGATTTGCTGGCAAGTTGATGCAAGCAAAGAAGCCCGAGTCTTCCTTCTTCCAATCTCCTAGAGACCTATATAAGGACAAGTGTGGCCCAGAATAAAGGTGTGAACCACCACACCTGGACCTGGGACTTGCTTTGTCCCAGGCTCACCTTGAATTCAGAGATCTCCTGACATCAGAATCCTGGGATTAAAGGCCTGTACTATCTTGCCTGGGCCTAAGCTTTTCAGAGCCACTATGCCTCAAGATCCAGGTCAGAAACTTGTATCTTCTGGCCTGAAGATTTAGATCACAGGTGAGCCCTCCAATTCTAGATTGTAGTTCATTCAGATATAGGTCAGGTTGACAACCAGGAATGTCCATTAAAATGTAAAAAATCAAAAACACATAGACCAAAACCTGGGATGTAGGATTGAAAGAAAAGGATGGATATGTGTTTTTCTTACAGTCAGGTCTTTTTTCTACAGAGACGTATCATTTGGGTGCTCATTCCATGATCGTCTCTCAATTTCCTATGGTTATATAGAGAATAGTAATTTTAGAACAATGTATTAAGTCATGGGTTTGTCAGCGCCCTAAGGATCCTGTTGTCTCTGGAAACCCCCTCATAGCCACAGCTGTGCTTGATGAATCCTCTAGGCAACTTCCAGGGCAATCAAGCTGAGACCCAAGATTAACATCACAACCACGGAGCCACATCCCAGCCCCTAGCAACCAGTTGTCAAACAATTATGTGGTTTTCTAAGGGCTGTCAGAAGTATTTTTGTATCATAATGAATACAAGGAGCTAAAAATAGTTAATGTGTTTTAATCCATTGATGTTTTTAGCTCATTTAACACAAATTGCCTCATTTTTTAAATCCCTGAGATAGTTTCTCTGTGTAGCCCTGTTTTTCCTGGACCTTTCTCTAGATCAGGATGTCCTGAACTCAGAATCTGCTGGCCTCTTCTTCCTGAGTACAGGGATTAAAGCCATGTGTCCCCATGATTGAAAACTTCTCATGAGACACTCCTGTATTTCTTTAAGGGAGTTATTTATGTCCTTCTTAAAGTCCTGTATCAACTTCATGAGATGGGATTTAGATGTGAATCTTGCTTTTTAGGTGTGTTGGGGTATCTGGGACTTCCTGCCATAAAAGAACTGGGTCCCATGTTGCAGAGTAGCATCGGGTTCTGTTGCTTATGTTCTTGTGCTTGCCTTTCTCCATCTGGGAGTCTCTGCTGTGACCTGGCCTTGCTGTCTCTGACTCGAGCCTGTCCTTCCTGTGAGCCTGTTTTCCTGGATGTGTCAGAACTCTTGGGATCAAGCTACATCTGGGTGTGGGCCCAGAGCCTGGGATCCAGAGCACAGGCTCTGCTGCAGCACACAGGTGCAACCTGGAAGGAGCCTGTGTGGCTGCCTGGACCCGGTTGCTGTGTCCCCTGGTTTCAGGTGATCCCAACTATGCCAGGTATTGGGCAAGGGTTAGAGTCTCACCTGTGGTCCTAGATGTGTCAGAACACCTGTGGGTCAAGCTGTGTCTGGGTTGAGTGGGTGCAGATGCAGAGCACAGGCTCCACTTCTGGGTGCAGCTGGAAAAACCCAGTCAGTGCTCTTAACCATGTGCCATCTCCCCAGCGACAAGACACTGTATTCTATATAGTGTTCTATATGTAGGATGAACTTTAGCTCTCCTAAAATAAATGTTAATATTTATATAATACTTACATAACATTTCTTTACAAGAGCAGTAGACTAGGCTTATGGTGCAGAAAAGATTTTCATTTCCTGGAGCTTTTTCCTTGCATCTACTCACCTATCTCAGGACCAACTTGAAGCTGAAGAAAGGGAGGGATCTCAGATCACTGCAGACCTCTCTGGATTTGTCTCGAAGGGAACCTCCCTCATATGGATACAGGAAAGGCTGGATTCCATGGTTGCCGGAGGATTTTGGAGATGGAGGTGCTTTCCCTGAAATTCATGTGTCCTATGGATATGGGGCAAGAGAAAAAAATGTCCAATGCTCTGCCCATTCCTTTGGATCAGGAAGGGAACATTAAATATGACACAATTGCTCGACAGGGACATTCCAAAGACAAGGTCATTTATAGCAAATATACTGACCTTGTTCCAAAGGAGGTTATGAATCCACATGACACAGAACTGGCAAGGCCTGATGAAGAAACAATCAAAGAAATTACAGAAAAAAAATAGTAGCCTTGCAGAAGATTATAGCAAAGATGACTGCTGGGTCCAAGCTGGTTCATTAATCTGAGAACCTGCCTTCTGTTCAGTACATCCAGTACACGCCATGTCACCAAGGAAAAACATTAAAATCGGGAGCTAACACAGAGGGTTCTTCAGATTGTTGAAAGGCAGAGAGATCCAATGGAGCCTTCATAATTCCGGATTAATAAGAAAAGTCTCTGGGGACCCCGTCTCCTCCAGTACCTGTGATGTACTCTACTCCTCAGAAGATTGGTGTATAAGAACAGAAGAAGTTGAATATCCCTCCATGTGTATCCAAGTGGAAGAACTTGAAGGGTTATACTATCCCACTGGATAAACGGGAGGCTGCTGATGGAAGAGCACGTCCACCTGAGCATATAAATGAAAAACTTTGCCAAACTGTCTGAAGCGCTAGATGGTGCTGAAATGGAAGGTTAGTCTTTTACAGTTTGTTGAATTTTCTTGCATCTGTGTGTTGGGAGCCGACTCGTAGCAGAAAGCAGCTTTCATCTTTGCATCCATCTCGAGCCACATACCGCTCCAAGAGACTATGTTTTCAACAGCCCACAACAGCTGAGCACACTCTTATAAATATCTTGTTTAATCCCACATGTCTTGTTTTGTTAGTGCCCCCAGCTGCAGGGGTGCACGTGGTAAAGTGCCCTAAGCTGTGTTCCCCTGCTTATTCCCGAATGCAAGACATGTGGTGAAGTGTATATATACCAGGATTTTTTTTTTTTTTTTTTTTTTTTTTTTTTTTTTGTAAAAGGAGACAATAAAGGAGAAAAGAAACTTGGTCACACACTCTGGTTTGTTTCCATTCTTCAAGTCTCCTTCCCTCCATCCCCACTATCTCTCTTGCTAGACCCTGAACCACGGACCTGAGCAGCAGCTCCGGTGAGACACAGTGACCCCCAAGTTGGGAGTGTGGGCAGCAACATCTGTGTGTCCACATCAGTTTACCTCAGGTCCAGAGGGACACTGACATGTGTGTGTGTGTGTGCTAATAGCAGCAGGGGCTAGCTGCAGCTCTGTACAGAGACCCCCCTAGCAGGAATGATTCTCCTGTGCCAGTTAGTGGTTTCCTAGGCTTACCTAATTCTTTGAAGATTACTAGGTGCTGTTGTATGTTGCACAGTTTCTTCTGTTTTAGATGCAGATGTTCTCCAAAAGGACAGTGTAGGGAAGGGTAGGTAAACATTGGGATTTAGTTCACTCACAAAATGGCATTGATGGTATTGGCTATTGACATTACAGATTTAGTGCTATACTGATATACACATATGAATAACTGAAGTATTTTGGTTGTATTTTTTTCTATACTCAAGTCTTTCAGATGTAGGCAAAGATTTTGTTTCAGGGTAAGGTCATACTTAAATTTTGGTGGGTTGGTTTTTGAGATAGGATTTGAGTTTCAGGCTCAGGCTATGCTGGAACCCATTGCAATTCTTCTGCCTCAGCCTCCTGACTTCTAGATTACAGGTATGCAACTACCATGTCACGTGACATTTATTATTTACTTATTGACTCATATTTTGGGTGCTGGATCTCACTGTGGTTCAATCTGGTTTCCCTTGTTTTGTTTTGAAGACATGATCCCTCTCCATAGCCCTGGCTGTCTTGGAACAAACACACACAGACTCAGGTGTTTCTGCCTTTTAAGTGCTTGGATTACTGTCATGTACCACCATGCCCAGAGCATTCCAGTCTGGTTTTGAACTGGTGGACTCTGATGATCTTCTTTGTGCTAGGCATCCACTATACTGCTCAGCCAAAGCATTAGTAATGTACTGACTTATAAAAATCACCTGGGCTTGTTGTGTTGCACCTTTTAAACATTCCCTAGAGACAAAAGCCCAGCCTTCCAAAGTGGTATAGTCTTTTTAGCAGCAACAAACTTTAAGTCTGTGCAGATGTTTTTACAGGCAGGTTTAGTAAGGAGTTTGAAGATGGCTGTAAATATGTATCCCACTGTGAGTTCCACTTACCATCTCCACTTTACTAAACAGGCTTGAGAAGTGGTATAAAGTTTAGCCCAAGTAGAGAGAAAAATGGCTGAAAAAGAAAAGAAGAAACAGGAAGAAAAACTTAGAGAAATGCCCTAGCAAGCCAGCGAAAGGAGAGCTGGGATCAAAACCCATGTGGAAAAAGGTATGACAATTCATTTTTACTGGGAATTTACTTTATGACTATATGTCATTTTAAAAGGTCTTTGTGTACTGAGCATGTATGTGGGAGGGTATTATATGGCATAGCAAAAAGTAGTTTATATTTATAGGAAAACTTGAGTTATTTCAGATAATGTAGAACTGAACTCCCCAAAATGAACGAGTACATGTCTAAAAGAAATCTTTAATATGGGAGTGACTCACTGGTAGTATACTTCTGATTCCAGACTGAGGAGGCTGAGCCAGGAGGGTGGAATGTTTGAGGACATTCATGGGCTACATAGGAAGATCCTTTCTCCAAACAACAACACAAAGCAAATGAAGTCGTCATACAGTAAATGATACAATGGATAAAGAAAATAAAACACCAGGGATATAAAGACTGCACAAGGAAGGTCTTGTCAGAAGAGGCCTTCTTGTAAACGCTAATATTAGTACAAAGACCTGGAAGTAACCATGTGGCCATCTGGGAAAAGAACCTTCTAGATGGAAGATAAAAATACTAAAACAAAACCCTTGAGTTTACCCCAGTCTATGTGATTCTCTCCACAGGGGAGATGTGTCAGAGCAGCTGGGGATCCTGACCCCAAAGCAGCAGGTCAGCCCCATGACAGCACTGTCCCTGCTGCAACCAGTTGGCTCAACCCTGCTGGACAGGTCAGGACTGTGTGTGCAGGGTCCAGCCCTGGATAACTCCACTAATTCCCCTGACATTCCCCCCCAGTGGCTTTTGTGCACTATTAAGCTGGCCAGCAGTCTTCTTAGTTTTTGAAACAAGCCTCTCTGCTTGGAGCTCACAAATTAGCTAGGCTGGCTGGGCAGCAAGCTTGCAGCCAAAGCCTGTACCTGGTATCTTTCGATTTGTTTAAGAATCTGTGTGGTGTGTTGTGTGTATGTGTATGCTGGTGTGCATGTGTGCGTGCACATACCTTTTACATGTTCATGTGGAGGCAAGAGGGTGCTTACTTGATTGTCCTGGCTCAATCACTATGTGTATTTTGAAAAGGGTCTCATTGAGTGGGAAGCTCCCCGTTGGCTGACTATAGGACTTTGTGACAGTACACACACTACAATGTGGCAGCCATCTACCTGGCTGCTAGAGATCCACACTCAGGTCCTCAGGCTTGAGCAGCTGACTCTTTACCAACTCACCATTTCCCAGCCCTGTCCTTTGCATTTTCATTATGACATTTCTCAAAGAGGAGGAGGAAGGCTGAAAAGCAATGTTTGATGAAATGACCTCTCTTCACCTAGACTCTGGTTATTTTTAAAAACAATTAGCATGACTGGATTTCCTTCATCACCACATGCCTCCCTGTCCAGCTGTCCTGCTTTCTATTTAGGTGCATTTCAGTAGATTTGTAGCTGACATAGGAGTCTCCACAAACTGATTTAAATTGACTGCAGTTAATGTTAAAGGGCTGGAGATTGATCACAAAAGACTTAGTGTGCACACCTGTAATCCCAGCAGCAGGGTGGGTCAGAGGCCATGTCTATGATGTCTCAAAAAAAAAAAAAAAAAAAAAGAAAAAGAAAAAAAACAAAGAAAAAAAGAAAAGAAACGTAAAGAAAACTGGCATTTTTTTTTTTAAGTTGAAGAGCCCCTTGTCCCAAAATATGAGTAGTGACAAACTAATTTGTATCTTGTCCACAGAGGATGGAGAAGCGCTGTGAAAGAGATGAAATCTGTCAGTACAGGCGAAAAGAGAGGCAGCATGACTGGAACCTCTCCAGGGCAGCTCCTGCTAAGAGTTGTGTTGTTACCTGTATAAATGTGAGTCGGGCAAGAAGGGCAGTCTTTAGGTTAGTAATGATAACGAACTTTTGCCACATTCAATGGTGTATCATAACAGAATTGAGCTCCTAGAAGGTTCCCTGTTCATCCTTCACCTTGTAGAACTAGTAGTCCTGAGAATTGTCAGGCACAGGAAAGGAATCCAGATCATGTCTATCTGTACTGAAGGGAAGGATAAATTGTCTGCTGTTTGATTCCCAGTGGTGGAAGAAGCTGCTTGCATGCCTGGTGTGTAGATGGAAAGCCAGGCACCATATATTTAGTGATATCCTTTCTAGGTCATGTTCTGTGCCTAGTGCAGTGGGAGAAGAGTAAGTTTTGAAGCAAATTCTTGACTCCTGTGAACAATTTAATTAACATTCAGAACAGGGCTTTTGTATAGTGGGAAAATGAAGTGGTGTAAAACAAACCCAGTACATTGCACAGGAAGATTAATTAGGCATCAGTAAAGTTTGTAATTCACAAGTGCCTGAGGACTAAGGTTGCTTCAAGTCGCAGACAATGCTGTCCTCCAGAGGTGGGATTTGAGGTTTGGGATAATGCAAACAAGAAACACTCTCTTCCCATGTGACCAATTTTCCATTCTCTGATGATGCTAGCACCTGATCCAACTCAGTTTCAAGCTTAATCTTACCTTGACTCTACAAGGTGGTTCCTTGTTTTAATTGGCATATTTCTCCTCTCTGAAAAAACTGAACCCTGGTGAAGCGAAAAAGAAATGAAAGAATATCAAGGTGGTCAGTGAGTTATGGGCACTTGCCACAGTGTACCGTAACAGTACAATCTGTACAGATTGGGGCCCCCCTTAGAACCAGTAAAGTGCTGTAACTTGTATTTGGATGAAAATAAATTGTCTACAGAAATATTTAAGACATGAGCGTCTTCATAAAGTGGTGAGAGTTCTCTTTTCTCAGCATATTTCTGAAGTATTCTCAGGGATGCTAGTGTGATTGTGCCTCATCAGAACATACATGTTCATTAGATATAACATTCATTCTCTTTGCTTCTGAGAGTGGGTGTATTTATATTGCATATATTCTTCTTGTCTGTGAAAGTGTATTAATAA